>NC_139009.1:17572189-18172189 GCF_964374135.1 Grampus griseus
GGAGTATCCAGCTCATACATGGATCTGCTCAGAGCTGGTCAACGGTCGAGGAATTTCACAGAAGGGATAGAAACGATTCCCTGCCGTTGCTCTGACTGAGGTCCCAGGCAGTGTTTATGATTCCTGGGCCAGGCTCTCATCTGACCTTTATTAAACACCCAGCCCAGTTGGTTGTGAGCACCAGGGGGCAGAGGAAGGTGAGGAGTCAAGAAGCTGTTTGGAGATAAGGCAGATGGGGTCAGCATCACAGGCCGTGGACTGCAGACTCAAAGTTTGACCGGCATATAGAAATGCACCTGCGCGCACTGAATCCGAATTGCCCTCCGAGGCTGTAGGACCTGAAGACCGTCGTCTTGAGGGAGAGAGGGCCTGCAACCCCTAGAGCTGGGGACAACACTGTGAGAATGAGAGGAAGTGGAGATTATTGTGGACTAGAAGTATTTCTGAAGCTCTTTTGAGCAGCTGGGACTGAATGAAAGGATTTCACAGCTTCTTTCAGAAGATTATCATCCTGCACTTGGTAGAGGGAGAAGGTGGTGCATACCAGTCTCGGGCCACTGCACGAGCACCTGCCCAGGTCTCTTCTGCTCGGGAGCCAAAAGCAATGCTGCAGAACTCTTCTACCAGGCCTTTGAGGCTGTCTGGGGTCCACATGACGCTCCAAGGATGACTTGTCTCCTCAAGAAACTCGGAGCTCGAGTGCCCTTTCACAAATGGGAAAATGGGCAGGTATTGGGCCTGTTGGGGGAGATGGCTGGTTCGGGCTGGCCCAGACGTCCTTCTCCCTCTGCCTCTGACTGTTTGTTTCCAAGTCACCTTTAATGCTGTAAACCACGGCTTGTCGCTTTGCCAAATTACTTTGCTCTCACTTAAGGGTGATTCATGCACTGGATGTTTTTGACATTTGAAGATTACTTGGTTCTTTGCGCAATTTTCTTGTTTGCCTTCAAGGAAATGCCTGCAGTTCTCTATTTCATTTGGGGAAAGGTGAGACCCAGGATGCAGGTAATGAAGTGGCTGAACTGCCAGGTGTTGGGTCTGATGAACTTGGAGGGTGTGGCTGAGTTATAAGGCTTTTGCTCCTAAACAGATCAAGGCAACTCCCCAACCCTGTGTTAGGGATCATTTGTGAGTAAAAATTATTCATCTGCAGAATCACATTCCCCCTGAGTTGGCCATAGAGGTCATCCCTATGCAGAAGCCAACCGTGGGACCAGCCCGTGGCCAGGGAAGGCACTTGGGTGGCACCTAGCCTACCTGCTTCTGTCCTAGCAATGCCCACACGCTGTGTGATCTTTTCCTCTGTGGCCAAGGGCCAATCACTCTAGACCCATGGACATGGTTGTTGCAGTATTGTCTTTCCACTCCACTGAGCCAGAACTGCCATTACTGGGGAGAGGTTGCTAATTGGATTTCATGTAATTACCCACTCACTTATTAAGATCCACCTCCCTCCCCCCCAAAATAAACCACCCCCTTTCCAATGCCAAAACTGAGTTTATACCACTGCAGGAGGCAGAATTCAGAATAACCTGGTCCCCACCTTGAAGGAAACCATTGATCTACCAGGGAAAGGCACAGATTCATGATCATGTACAACTGCTCATCCCTAGATGCTTGCTAATTTTCCCGTTAGTTCCCTATTTAAATTGTCTGTTGCTCTCCACTGAAATCCAGTGCTCTGAACTTGGCATTCAAGGCCCTGGGTTTGTCCTAGCTACCCTCCCTCCCTTTGTATGGTTTCCTACCCTTCCTCATGCATTCCAGGTGAGGAGTGGGTGCCCTGCTGTGGGGTGAGATGGCATCGGCCAAAGAGATAAGGAACCAAGGCTGTAAACAGGTGATTTCACTTTTCGAATGATCCGAAAAGAGGCTGCTGCTCTCATAGATGCCTGCGAACCCCACCTCTGAGCTCCTCAGCCCTCCCAGCTGTGGTGTTCCTCAGATGGAGTCCACTCCATGAAAGCACCGGAAAACAGGGCTCTTGAAGACAGGGTAAGGGATTAGGGATAATTTCATTTCAGAAGAAAGAGGCTGAGGAGGGACTTAATTGTCTTTGAAGGATGCTCCTGAGGAGCACGAAGATGAGCTGTCCTCCATCTCACCGAGAGAGAGAAGACAAAGTGGATCCCAAAGGCGCGAGCAAAGTTGCCGGTGAGCTCCCCGCCTGGAGGGTGCAGGGAGACTCGGCTGGAGGGTGGGCGGCTCTGGAGGGGACGCTGTGGGAGAAAGCAATATCCCAGCCCTCTCCTTGAAAGAAAATTTTAAAAAGCAAGAAATTAACAGAAACGGTAAGACTGTAAGACGGTGGGAGGAGGAGAGCTCTCCAAGGGCTGGGAAGCTGGGCTGCAGGAGGGCTGGAAAGATGAGCAGAACTTTTAAAAGCAGAAAGCAAGGAGCGGGAGTGGATAGCAGTATGAATAGAGATGAGAACTGGGGATATGCTGACTGTATCCTGCAGGCTGGGCAGGAACCATCTCAGCTGAAGTATCTCTGGAGGGAAAGCAGGAGGTAGGGAGATGGGGCTGGCTGGTGTTTTAACCTTTACCTGTGGGCAGTGGGGACACACTGGTGATGCTTCAGCAAGGGAGTGACCATTATGGGGTTCCTGGTTCTCGTGTATAACCCTATGAGGAAGGGTGGGCCGGCAGAAGAGTGTAGTCCCGAACTCCTGTCTACAGGTCCCCTCCTGCCCGTCACAGACTGGTCTGCCATAGAACGAGAAGAACACAGACAGTATAGTGAGCCTTTAATAGAGCTCAATGCTTTCCATTCAAAGTGCTGTCCTTTATTCTAAGATTATGTTCTATCAGTCAAGAGTCTAAGTAGAGGGATAAATTAGGAGGTTGAGATTAACATATATACACTGCTATATATAAAGGAGATAACCAACAAGGACCTACTGTATAGCACAGGAACTATACTCAATATTTTATAATAACCTATAAGGGAAAAGAGTCTGAGAAGGAAAAAAAAAAAAAAATATATATATATATATATATATATATAACTGAATCACTTTGCTGTACACCTGAAACTAATACAACTTTGTAAATCAACTATACTTCAATAAAAAAAACCTTTTTTTAAAGGATTAAAGACTTAAATGTGAAACATGAAACCATAAAACTCCTAGAAGAAAACATAGGCAGTATGCTCTTTGACATCTTGTATGTGACTAGTTATTTTTGTGGTATTTTTAATTAAAACTTTGAAAACAATATTTCAAAAATGTGCTGAATAAAATTCTTAATTTCAAAAAAAAACAAAAGTCTAAGTAGCAAGCAACAGAAGCCAATTCTGGCTAATTGAAGAAGAAAATGGATTTATTAAAAGGATATTAGGCAGCTCAGAGTCTCCAGGAGGGTGGGGAAGCAGGTTCAGAGGCCACACAGCCAGGAATGACAACCAGCCGTGCCTAGGTCTGACCCAATGAGGATCCCACAGCTGCCCTGCTGGGTCAGACCTCCAGCTTATGCCACCAACACCGCCAGCTCCAAAGGGTGGGTGCTGCTACTGCAGTGATTCTGCACCATCCCCACTTCTGTGCCTCACTGGCTTCTGATTAAAAGTGGATGTCGATGAGTGTGATTAGTGGACAAAGAGAGGTTGGTGTGTTTGCCATTTTCACCGTCTTCCTTGGAAGGTGGGTTTTGTCTCCTTCGGAAGGGGTTCAGGAGCTGAGAGCCAAACAGAACGACGGGAGTCTCTCCTGTGTCTCTTCCCTCCTTGAGTGTACGTGCCCGTCTCCTTGTGCATGTACTTGGTAAAAATGTTCTTTCTTTTGTGAGGCGAAGGCGATTCGTTTGTTTGCTATTTAAAACGTTGTTAATTGGCAAAATGTGAAGCTGACAGCCTATTATTTGTCCCCAAATGTTTTGGAAGCTTAGTAGTCCATGAAACCCAAAAGACTGGGAACCACGGGTTTAGATGATACACTTGGGCGCCAGACAGCCTGGGTCCAAATCCCAGGGCTCATGTGAGTGGTGTCAGATTTCTCAGGCCTCATTTTCTTATATGTACAATAAAGGTCATAATCCTCACGTCTAAGAGTTGTAGCAAGCAGTGAATAAGAAAATATGGAAAAGTGCATAATTGGCAGCCGGTAAGGAATTGGTAATCCTGTTGGGTTGAAATTGACCAGAACAGCTTTCCAGAGGCAGATCCAGAATAATCCAGGACACCTGAGGATCCGTTCACGTGCCTATAGGAGGTACACCGTCACGGTACCAGATGCCTGGGGACATGCCTACCTCCTGGGTAGCCTCATTTATTTCTTCTCTGCTAACACTTGTAGGCTGGAAGGAAGCTGTGTTCCAGACACTGACGGAGCCCAGGTTCAGAAACCCTAACCCCCCAAGAGCTCCGCTACTGGCAACACAGCCAGAGCAACCCAAGCCCCACCTGACTCAGGGATTTGGTATCTTGGGGCTGTGAGCATTTTCCTCCTCTTTCTCCCTCTCTCTCCTTCTCTAGCCCTTGTCGGATGGACAGGACAGGTTGTGTTGTCCTCAACAGCTACATAACCTCCGTTTCCTCATTTGGCAAAAGGCAAATGACTGACCAAGGTCACCTGGCCGGTGAGTTGGTGGCAGAGCCCAGAATGAAGTGCAGGCTCTATTCCTGCAAATGTAAGAGAGGCTCCATAGCGTTGCAGTCCTGGGCTGAGGGACCGCAGTCCTCTGCTGCCTGTGAGGTTCATGGCACCCTGTCCTTTGGGATATTCCCAACCCTCCATCAGTAATGCTGCAGACAGCCACTGTCCATGCATTTACTGAATATGGAGGAGCTGCTATTTCATCCACTGTGACCTCTCAGGAGTCCCCAGTGTCTCCGTACATTGCCAGCCATGCATGCAGTGACCCTCCCCGCCAGGTTCACTTCCCACCCTCCCGGGCTCCATCTTTGTTCTTTTCCTCACTCTACATATTCTCCTTGAGTCATGTTCTAAACTGCCAAAGACAGTGGTTCCCAAATCCACAGACCCCACGGCTGACCATAAGGTCCATAAAACCAGCTCGCTGAGGATCATCTCCCCTAGACATCCCACAGGCACCTTCTGTAACGGACCCAACCTCTCTCCCCAGCCCCACCCCCAAATCTCTTCCCCCTGGGTCTCCGTGGCCGTCCACCCTGTATGCGATGGTGTGGGCGCAGGCTCTCTTAGGAACCCTCTTGGGAGGACGTGTCCTGAGGGTGGCACTCCCCTGTTGGGTGTGAGGGCAGATCCCGTCTCCCTCCTGCCCCTTCCCGCCAAACTGTGACCTGTAGGGGGACAAGGCAGGAAGCAGATGAAGTGCTGTGGTTTGGAAATGTTAGCCTTCAACATGATTTAGTGCCCTGGCATTTCTGAGCTAGTTTACAGTAATCAGGCATTTGTTAATGTTCACTTTCTCCTCCACGGACTGTTGCTGACACAGGAACTTTCTTTGTTGATTAGACTTCAGCCTGTGCTAAACAGTAAGCAGTGTGGGGTGGCGGGCAAAGCTGGACTTTGGCGTCTCCCGTCGCATCAGGGACACCTTCACTGTCACTCACTAACTTGGTTAGCAACTTCACCCTCTGCATCTCTGCTATTCCAGCTGTGAAGTGGGATAACCATACCTTCCCCTTCAGGGTTGTTGTGAGGATCAAAAGAGAAAGAATGTAACACACTGTGCTTGATGCATAATTTGCCTTTAATAAATATTTATCCCCTTTTGATTGTCCCTTAGTACCCGTGTGAAGTCTGGCTTGTTGTAACATGGTAACTGCAGGTGCCTGATGGTACTTTTCAGTGTAACGGAATAGATGTGTCATGAATGGGCTTTCTTTTCTCCTAATAAGGCATTTCTGCCTTTGCCTCCTGCCCTGTCACATTCCCCATCAGTATTTTTTAGAGTCCAGCGTTGTAGACTACTACTAGTAAATTGTCCTACTGACTAAATTTAAATGGGTAGAGTTGGAAGAAACCAGGCTTCTAGAGTCCCAGGCCAGTATTATTCATGCAAAAAGAAGAGATTCCATGAAGTCAAATTTGTGGCTTGAAATTTTGAACCCTGCAGATACTGACTCTACCCTGGAACCAACTCAGAACTGTGTCACTCTTTTTCTTCTCGATTTCTCTTCCATCACTTTTGCTGTGTCTGGAGTCAGTGAAGGTGGAGGCTGGGTGAAGAGCCCTGTCCTTCTAGGTGCTTCCTTTGGCCTGATGGGTCCCGGTTGGGGTGGGGACGGCCACAGCATGATCTGCTGGGTGGTCTGCTCACCCACACTTTCTGGGGGACCCTGGCCTGGGCTGTGGCTGGATCTTTACCACCAGTGTGACCGTGTGACTATGGCAGTGTGACCTCCCCCTCCCCTGACCCTCGCTTCCTGTGCCAGCTCTGGGCATGACTGTGGAGAGGTTGGCAGTGTCCCAGGCAGCCCCGGGGCCATCCTTCCTGCGGCTCTGGGAAACAGCCCATGGCGGGGACTCCTTAGAGCGGGACAGCTAATTTATTTCCTTTTAATCACTCTGGACTCCGATGGTTTATGTTATTTTCAGGGCATCGTCTCAGTTTCATCCTAAAAATATGTCTTTGTTCTGTTCAGAATAGATTTTTAATTGCCCTTTCCCTTGAAAACGATGAGCAGAATTAGTCTTTGGGACACCAGTGGCCTTAATGAGGAGTCCAGTTTCCACTCAGTGCCCGAGGTGGTACCTTCGATCACGGTCGCGGTGGCTCCGCGGAAAGGACTTGGGGCCAGTCTGTTATCCCATGACGGGGCTCCTGTCCCTCCCAGTGCCTGGGTGACTCCCCACAGCTGCCTTCTCCTCTCTGAGCCTCAGGGGCCTCACACATAACACATCACAGAGGCTAGATCAGCACTTCCCCGTTTGTTCACCCATGGAACGTGGGCAGAACAAGAGATTCAGGCCACTAGTGGTGACCCGCCAGGGACGAGGGCCCGTATGACAGCACATGGTAGCCATCGCCTCCATTGGGCCAGTCTCAGTGGCCCACCATTGGGACACCCTGGGCCAGCCGACCTCGAGGAGCCCCCTCAGCTCTGACCGTGTCCCCCCGTCCACCCTGCCCGTTGACCCTCATGGACTCCCCACACTCTAGCACACAAATACCACCTCCTCAGCCATCGAAGCTGTCCCCAGCTGGAGCTCCCCTGGCATTTTGGTTGCCCCTCCACCCCCAGTCTCCTCGCTTTCTTTGCTGCCCGCAAACTGACCGTGTTATTGCTGCCTCTCGCCCCTCCGGCTGCAAGGGTCGGAGGCTCCCTGAAGGGCGTCAGAACCCCACGGGGGCTGAAGACCTCTGGCTCCAAGGACCAGATCATCCCACTGTGTCCTCCTCACCCGCGTGGGTGCCCACACGTCTTCATCTTGGACTCTGTCCCCAGAGCGACTGCTGCCTGCTCAGGCCCAGCCTTTCCTTTCCTGTCTTTCTTCTTTTCCTTCTGCGATCAGCTGATGCATCATGTGGGTTTTCTGGTGCGAATTCCAAAGGAACGGAGTCCAGCAGGCTCAGCGAGTTGGCGCTGCCCCACTGGGCAGAGCTCTTTGTGCCAGGGCATCTCCGCAGAGCGCCTGCTGGACGGAGTGTTGACTGCCTTTGGGTCAAGGGCCCATCTCTAGTCCCATCTGTGTCCACCGTCCTGCCAGGAGTGGCCCTGCTGAAGCCATATCCCTCAGCGGGGCTCTGGGCAAGAAAGTGTCGGAAGAGCACCCTGGGTGCATGAGGGCGTGTACAGAACCCATCCTACCACCTAAACCCTGCTGAACCTTCACATCCCAGCACAGACCGCAGGCCCTGCAAGAAGCCCCTTTGGGTTCCTCCTTGTCTTCTCCACTCGACAGAGCCCGTGTGGAGGTGGGGGCCAGGCCCCATCCCAGTGCTTTCAGCCACGTTTTCTCCCTCGGCTCAGTCCTCACAACAGCCTTCTGGGAGCTGTATTCGCTCTTCACAGGAGGGAAACTGAGGCCCAGAAAGGTCCTATGATTCGCTCAGTGGTGCAGCCAGGCTCGACTCCGCCCCATGACTCCCATCCCATGTTCTTTCCATCCTGATACAGCGCCTCCGAGCCCCTGAGCCCTTGTTTTCCCTTAAACAACACTAGACAGCGCTTGGAGGCAGTCTTGTGACGATCTCTGGTTTGTCCATTGCCCACGGTGTGTCTGCTCCCCGCCAGGTTAAACGGTCAGGTCGGCACCCGGAGGGCAGGACAGGGCACCCTCAGGGCTCAGCTGTGGAATGGGGCTGAATGGAGCTCAGGTTCCTGGCAGTCTCTGCCTCTCCTTTGTCCTCTGCCTAGATGTCTTCTCCTTGAGGGAGGAAGCACAGGATTTCTGGTGCAAAGTCTCTTCTGCTTGTCCTGAATGTTAGGAAGAAAGTTTTAGATGAGTGTGTGAGTATGTGTGTGTGTGTGAGCGTGTGTGTCTGGGTGTCTCTGTGAGTGTGTCTGGATGTGTCTCTGTGTGAGTGCGTGCGTCTCTATGTGTGTCTGTATATGTGAGTGTGTGTCTCTGTGTGTAGGACTATGTGTGTCTGTGTCTGTATGTGAGTGTGTCTGTGTGTGTATGTGTGTCTCTGTGTATGTATGAGTGTGTGTGTGTAGGACTATGTCTGTATGTGAGTGTGTCTGTATGTGAGTGCATCTGCATGTGTGAGTGTGTGTGTATGGGTGTGAGAGTGTGTGTGCACGTGTACACACAGGTAGGCCGTCAGCAGGCAGGGGCGCTGCCTTAGGTCCTGACAGGTGACGCTGTGCTCCGTCTCGGAGCCTCCGATTTCCCGTCCAGCGCCAAGCCTGTGAGGGATCCAGTCGCTCGCCCACACCTCTGTCGGTAAAATGCCAACAAGCCATTTTTGTCCCTGTTTCTTAGAAAATGAAAAACTCGAGTCATTCAACTGAAGCAGCCTATGAATGGGTCTGGCAGATTTGCCTCTCGGAACCCGGGGGCTGGCCTCTGAGACCCGGAGCCCCTGCTGGAGTCCGGGTTCCCAGTGGTCCCGCAGGCTCACCCGGGAGCAAGCACAGACCTCTGCTGAGCGTCGCTCTTCCCGGTGCCTGGCCGGTGGTGCCTGTGCCGAGGGGCAGGCGGGGACCCGGAGAGGATGTGAGAAAGCTCCACCCTGGGCTGGGCTAGTCCTGCTGCTGGAAAGAGGTGCAAGAGGCCGGTGAGAACGTCCCTTGGAGGTGTGTTTGGGGGTCGTGAGGGGCCCTTCTGTAGGTAATATAGACACACTCTTCTGGCATCGTCCAGAGTTGGGGCCTCGGGCTGGGTGCAGAGGGCTGGGCAGGGCTGGGCTCCATCACTGCCTCGGCCTGGAGCCACCGGCCCTGGCTGAGCTAGTGGCTTTGGCTGGGTCCACAGGTGGTCCCCAGAGAAGCTGCTTACGTCCTGGGAAGTGGTTTTCACCCACCTGCTTCTTGTTTCTCTTCTCTCTGCGAATGTTTAAAAAGCCCGTGTGAGCCTCCTAAACTGCCGTGTGGGCTGCAGTGGGCGGGCCTCTTCTAGGGCCTGCTGCCCAGGTGGTATTGCCCCTACGTGGTCACCTCACCGATGGACCCCCCTGTGTACAGCTACTCGAGTCCAGGGTCGCTTCCCTTCACAGAAGGGGCTCCTTCTGCCCTCCTCGGGGCTCTCCAGGGGTCTGTTGGCCCTTGCATTCAAACCTCTTTGAGAATTTCTCAAGCAGATGCAGAGTCGATGCTTTTGCCCCTGAAATTCCCCAACGACCTGAAGAAGAACTCTGGACTCGTGTTTCCCTTGTGTTTCCCTTGGTGATTTCTGGAGTGTTTGATTCCCCTTTGGCTTGGCGGGTCTGTGGCTGGTGGTAGGGTCCATCAGGAGAGGCCTAGCCTCAGTGGGAGGAGGGGGCTCTCAGGGGAATGTCATCCAGATCTTCACTAGCAGGGCTGTTGGAGCTTCTCATTCTCCTGGGCCGTGGCTTGTGCTCGGGGACTCCCTCTGAGCTCCTTTTCCATCCTGGAGTGTCCCAGGCAGGTAGCCCAAGCATAGCTACGTGCCCCCGTGGCTCCAGCAGTGATGTGTATGAAATAACAGCAGAGCATCTTTCTCCCTGAAAAATAAGGCAGAACTTTGTTACAGGTTTCCTCAAAAGGGCTGTGTGGGATGCCACATGTCACATCCCCAAGGTGCGTTCTCCAAATCCTATTTGGAGCCTCTGATCTCCTGGAAGTGTCCCCAAAAGACCACTGCTCAGACTCTCCTCTCTCACTCCCCACGCCTAGTGCCTCTCCTGACTCAGCCCTCTCTCCTCACTCACCTCCTTCCCAGCCATCCACCTTCACCCCCACAGCCCCGACTTGCTGTCCCCTCCATGCAGAGCTCCCTGAAGGACAGTCTGTGTCACTCCCACTGCTTTTCTTGTGATAAAAGCAACACCCCTTCTCCTTCTCTAACTAAGGATGGGTAGAACCAATACTCCTAGAACAAGTGCTTGGGGCTTACTGTTGCTAAAAGTGGTAAATGCATTTGTTTCAAATCATATATTTTTTAAATCTGTAAGTGACTACTTATGTAATTTTCCCTGAAATGGAACTTTGGGGACCTCTGAGCGTGTGCATGCATGTGTGTACATGCATGTGTGCCTATGTGTGTAGCATGGAAGAATGCATGGCTAGCAAAGATCGGACAATTGTGCTCATTTCTCAGTAACCAAAAGCTTTATCGCTTTGGATCAACTTGACTGCTATATACTTTTAAATTGTTTTTATTATTTGTCATATATGGTTTCATGTACAGCCAAAGTATGGCTATAAAAAGTAACAGGGGCTTCCCTGGTGGCGTAGTCGTTGAGAGTCCGCCTGCCGATGCAGGGGACAAGGGTTCGTGCCCCGGTCCAGGAAGATCCCACATGCCGCGGAGTGGCTGGGCCCGTGAGCCATGGCCGCTGAGCCTGCACGTCCGGAGCCTGTGCTCCGCAACGAGAGAGGCCACAACAGTGAGAGGCCCGCGTACCGCAATTAAAAAAAAAAGAAAAAAGTGACAAATACAGAAAACATAAAGAACATTTATATTAAACCACCCCGAGTTAATGAGGAACCTCAGAATGATAGTTCTGCAAATTTGCCTCAGTCATTTCTTCCAGATTCATAAGTGGTGATCATCTGATCCAAGTTCTTATATAGGTCTTCTAAATGTCTTTAGTATGTCAAATGAGGTGACAAAAAAGGATGGGGTAGGGTCCACAGAAAATAAAGAGAAAAATTAATTAGCTTGTCTTTTTATTGACTGGAAAAAATATTACCAGCAATGTGTTATTTTGAAGAACTTATAAATCTCTGAATCCTGCTTTATCTTATCATTTAGATAACATGTGAACATTGCAAAAATAATGTTGATTTTTCTTAAGCTCAAAATGTGAGAATTCTAAAGATCAGGTCACAAAATACAATTTTTATCTATTTTTGAAGCTGATGCATATAATTAAGTTTCAGTTATGTTTTAAATATATGTTGGTCTCAGAGCCAAAATGTTGTTTTTTTATTTGTCAACAAATCAGTCTTTCCTTGCACAACTAATTTAAAAGAAGTGAAATGTTGTGCATAACTTGTGAAATGTTGAAATGTGTCCTTAAATATAATGAACATTGTTAAAAATTGTCTTTTAATGCTCATTTAATATAATCTTTGAATAATATACTCATATAAAATATTTAACTAAAAATCCTCTTTTACTGTAAGCCATGCAAAAATGATAAAGTGATTTTTTCTAATTGTAGGGGGTTGGTGAAATTATAGATTACTGTGAATAGAGTTCATTAGTCAAAAATGGGGTTAGAAATGCCAATCTAAAGAGACAAAACCCAGGAACTCCCAGTAGCAAATGAGCAGGAAGAGGGAAGAGAGGCGAGCTGTGGTGGTGAGAATAGGGAGAGGCGGGCCCCGCCCGGAACAGTGTGCAGCTTCTGCTCGGGCTCTGGGACATACCCTCTCACTCTCACCCTCCAGAGACCGTCCCTACGGCAAATGCCAAAAGCTAGTCAGAGGGGAGGGCACTTATCAGTGTTACCTTTACCTCTTGTTCCCTGAAACTAAGTCACAGTGAAAAGTACATCCTTCAAAGATCAAAACCCCAGGTGGGCAGCAGGACCCAACCCTGTTCCTGCAGCCACCGATGAAGTGTGTGTCTCCCCAGACGGCAGCCGAGGCTAATCCCCAGCTAAGCTGCTTTGCCGGCCTGCCTTAGATTAGACTGGGTGGACAGGGTGCAGGTGACATCATTTCTGAGAACTGGCTGCCAGGTGGCTTGGCAGGAGGATAGCAGGGAGGCAGGATTTCATCCTCTGTACCATTTGTGAGAGCTGGAAGGACCACAGGGCACTGGTCACCCAGGCCAGTTCTCTTTCGGTATGGGGGCCACAGGGAGGCCCAGAGATGGGAGGAGGCTTGCACACAGCCTCCTCGTGGTCCAAGAGGATCCCTTGTGTGCATTCTTCCAGGGAATCTTCAAAAGTGGTCTAGTTCAAAAGTACATGTTATTTAAAAGGTACTGATCACAGGATGATTGTGCCCTTGCCACGCCTGGGAGATGGCTTCAGGGTCACGGGGAAAGGCTCTCGTGCGGGAGGACAGCTTGGTCTCGGGGAGGCAGCCCCGGCTGGGGAGGAGGCATATGTTCAGGGCAGAGGATTACCTCTGCAACAGCAGAAGCCATCTACTGTGTTCGGGGCTCCGTGGGTACTTTGTGACCCATCCTGCAGGAACATTTATTTGTATCTATTCCAGTTGGTTGACCTGCCATAGCCCATCTTCAAGTGTATCAATCCCAGGTACTATTATTTATAGAATCATTGACTTGTGAGCTCCCCAAGGGCTCCCCTGCCAAGTGACTTCCCGGCTGCCGCTGGTCCCCTCCAGGGTCAGGAGCGCGCTGCCCCCATGGCTGTCCATCCCTCCAGGCACGGCCTGTCGGAGGGAAAGCCCTGCTCCACTAGCTCTTTCCCTCCACCTCCAGTTCCTTCTCCCCCTTGGAGTCACCCAGAGCACACCTGGCCTGCCTGCTGCAGGACAGGTACAGATGGTGACCACACCCTCCCCGTGGCCGCAGATAAACGCCAAAGCAGCAATAGTGTCTCCTTCCACTGCTCTTCACACAGACGTTTCACATCCTCTTAACATCTTGGTCACGCATCTCTAAATGGGCTGCAGTTTGTCCACATCCCATGGAAGGCGCGGCCCGAGAACCAAATGCAGCGCTTGGAGCGATGACCAGGCAGCAGAGGGTGGGGTTGCCAGCTCTTTGTGCCAAGATCTCTTTGAGCAGCTGGGTCCAGTTACAGCTGACAGCTCTTCTGGAAGCTTCTACGTTCTAGTGGGGGCTGTGCAGTTTGGCATGGGGGTGAGGCACACAGGAGGGGTGGTGGAATTTCACCTGTAAAAGGACCACATGTGTCGTTCAGAAAGAACGTTTCTGTCCAAGGCCTTTTTCTCTCCTACAGAAAAGTACCATCACTCTTTTGCAGAGTGATATGGACTTGAGACATTCTGTGACTTACTTAACGACACCCAGGCCTCTGGACTGGCTTTTCACGGACCAGTTGGCCACCACGAGGCACCTCTGGAAATCCCTTCTCTCTTTCCCGAGGACCTCATTGGAGCTCAGGATCCCCTGAAATTTGACAAGAAAGCGCCAGCTAATTACACAGGAGGATAATCGTGCAAGAGCCTCTTCTAAGGACAGTACATCCAGTTGATTCTAGGCTGAATACTTCTACAGCGTTCTGTGTTTACACCAAAATGGAGATGAGCTTCACAATATGGCCGTTATCACAGGCAATGAATTAATCTGTCAGAAATCACTCTTTACTGAATGACTTCTTTAACCTGAGTTACCAGCAAAGTCTATCACAGTAGGAAGTCACGCTCTGAATGATGTGTCCTGATGAAAAATTGATATTGGTGGAAATAACATTTTTAAACATTCTAGGTATTAACAGTAACTTTGAGTTCTGCATGAGGCGCAGAGGGTGGCAGGTTCTGCGTGTCCACACGCATGTCTATGAGTTTGCAACCTTCAGCCGTGGCGTTCCACCGTCAGCAAAATTGCAGACGTTCCGCACCTGCGTACAGTCACGTTACAATGGCTTTGAGGAGAGATGGCTCATGCCGTCAGGCATTTTGGTGTCACACTCAATTGGCTAAACATAGTCATTTTGTGTTCTATTATTGACAAATTTGGGTAATTCACCCACTGGGAAATATTTAAAGATAAAAATGTAAAATCCTGTTGGTTCATGAGCGAGGTCCTTGATGTCAGTTCTGTGACATATTTTTAAACACAGGAAGCTGTTCGGAAGGAATATTCTGGCATGTTATGGTTAAGTAAAACGGTGTTGGGAGCCCATCAGCTGTCTGTCTGCGCACCTTCCTGTGCTCATGGAGATTCCTACCTGGGCAGCTGTTTCATACCTGGGTGGCTCCGGTTTAATAGAGAATGCCATTAACAAGCGTACCAGACTGTGTCCCCGCTTGGAGCCCTGATGTGTCATCAGCATGCTCGCAAGCTTGTTTCTTGATCGGTGTTGAAATATGTCACACCCAGACGGAGCGTTGCAGGCTGGATTAATGACAGAGCACCTGCCTCATGACCTCACCCACGACAAGCCATGCAGAGGGAACAGAGTTTGGGGCTGTGTCTGCAGGAAGCCTTGCAGTGCCACCCTGGGCAGCCTCTAGGACTCTGCGTGGGCAGAAGTGGAGGGTAGCAGTGACTCTGGGACACATTGCCGTGTCTCTCTGTCCCCTGCATGTGGGGTTTGGGAGTTTGAGGCCCACGTTCCCCTAGAAATGTTTTTGAGATGCTTAGGGTCTGACATGGTCGTAGGATTTTACTAGTTTTACCTAACTTGCATCCCTCCTTCCTTGTGTTCTGTAACTCCTTTAACCTGTCTTACGTTATGTGGGTGTCCGTGTCTCGTCTCTTACCTGCCCATAACAACAATGACTGCACATCCTCTGTGTGCAGCCACCATTGCCAGGGTGCATCTGGGTTATATTATCTGGGGGTCAAGAAGGGCAGCCCATTCTGCCCCCCATGCCCCTCACACGTATCATGTCACGTTCCCTGGACTGACTTGGGATCAGTCCTCAGTGTAAGTGGCTGAAAACGAGTCAAACAGGAGAGTAGGGCTGAGTTGTGAGGAAGGACCCTCCTCTCGTGCCCCAGAGCCTAATCACAGCTCAGCACACCCTGAAATTTCACAAGATTTCACAAGATGGAAGGAGTGATCTGAGGGCTTTAGCTCCCCCAACAGAACCAGCAGGGCCTCCAAATACTTTTTTTTTTTTTTTTTTTTTTGGCGGTACACGGGCCTCTCACTGTTGTGGCCTCTCCTGTTGCAGAGCACAGGCTCCAGACATGCAGGCTCAGCGGCCATGGCTCACGGGCCCAGCCGCTCGACGGCATGTGGGATCCTCCCGGACTGGGGCACGAACCCGTGTCCCCTGCATCAGCAGGCGGACTCTCAACCACTGTGCCACCAGGGAAGACCCCAAATACTTCTTGTATTCGCTTTCCAAATGCCTCACTCTTTCTCTTTAAGGCACCTCTCTAGACAATCCCTGGAAAGTTCTGGGCTCCCTCTCTCAGCCCAGGCTGGAGTGAGGCTGGGCTCTGGGCTCTCTTCTTGACTCCTGCTAACTCAGGGTGTAACCTTGGCTGGGCAAATGCCTTCTCTCTGGGCCTCAGCTTCCCCACGTGCACAAGGAGGGAGCTTGGAATGAATGACCCACTCTGAGTTCTGATTGTGAATGTTTGCTTCTCACCAACACAAGCCTGCCCTTGGACACATATGTACACACAAACACACACGTGTGCATACGTGCTCAGCTGGATCCTGATCCGTCACCAACGAGCTCAATGTCTGTCCTCTTCATGTGAGTCCCTTCTGTGCAGCCCAGGGAACCATGGTTGCTGGCAGTGGGGCTGGGCAGCCACTCATCCTGGGAGAAGCTGCCCTGTGCTCCTCGCCATGTAAACCGCCATTCAGCCCCAAAGGATAGAGCAGCGCTCCCATTGTGGGTTCTCACCGCACTGTATAAATGTTTCTCTCTTGCTTTATAACTAATATCACTGCCCCACCAAAAGTTTAGAAACTGGAGATGCAGGGAAGGGAAATCACCTCTAATACCACTTCCCCAGCAGCTGCCACTATCATTTTGTAAGTTTCGTTCTAGTGATTTTTCAAACGTGCATTTGACATTTTTTTCACGCATGGCACCGAACTAGGCACTTTACATATATTAACTACTTGAATCTTCACAACACTCCGGCTGGATTAGGTGTTAATGGGTCCCATTTTATAGCAGAGAAAACTGACTGGAGGTTGAGTGGGTTGCTGAGGATATGTAGCTGCTAGGGCTGGGATTTGAACCCCTGCCTTGTGACCCCAGAACCTCCCCGCCTTCCTCTAGCACAGTGGTTCTCCAGTGTTGCCTGTTTAAAAATCACGAGGTTGCTGGGCCCACCTCCAGAGTTTCTGATGCAGTAGGTCTGGGCCTGAGATTCTGCATTCGTAAGAAACACCCAGGGGATGCTGACGCTGCTGGCCTAGGAACCACACTTTGAGAACCACCATGCTGGTCGATACAGCTTCCCTGCGCAGACCTATTTCTGCGTCCGGATTCCCCTACTCATTCTGAAAGCATGGCCCTGTGTTGCTCTTCGGCTTCACAGACATCAGTTTTAGCAGCTACGTGGTGTGGTGCATGTTCTTTAAAAGAAATCTATTGATTATTTGATGCCCTGGCATTCACAAACTATGTCTTCAGCTGAGAGCCCGGGAAAACCACCACAGTTATATCCCTCCCTGAGAAGGGCTCTCTGGGTCCTCCATCTGGTCCCAAAGTGACAGTACCTTGGATCATTACATCAGTCCCAATACTGTTTCCAGTCACCTAAATCTGTCCCATTCTTTAAGGCACCATTCAGCTTTCATCTCCACCAGGAAGCCCACCCTGCCTGCACCAGCCCTTTGGGATCTCTTCCTTGCTGAGCACAGTAACATGGGTGTTACTGTGGTTGATGGCCTCTTTTAGAACCTAGGAATGAATTCTGTCTCTTCTGGAAGTTGATCCTCGGCTACCGGAGCACAGACTGGCAGCCCCGGAAGGCCCTGGGTGGACACTTGGTCCAGCCCCCTCACTGTATAGATGATGAAACGGAGGCTCAGAGGTGAAGAGACTTGTCCCAGGCCACACAGAGCCTTGGGACACACTTGTCCCTATCCACTCCATTTTGAATTAATTCATGACAACTATAGATTTGTTTTCTGACCTTCTAGTTGATTTACATTCACTGTTTAAAATGACATCCCAGATATCCCTATACCAAAGCACACAGACTTGAGATAGATGGGGTATGGCAGCTATCCCCCCACCCTGCCAAGCAGCCTGGGGACTGCCCCTGGAGACGCTGCCACCATCTTGCCCAAGGGCCCTCTAGCACCCGTGTGGGTAGGCACTGGAGAAGGCGCCGGATCCTGGATCCTATTCCAGAAATTTACAAGGGGTCCACTGGAGCCCAGGCACCCTCGGCTCTTCTGACTCCCCAGGGGCTAGAGCTGAGTTTACGGGTGCCCCGAGTTTGCAGATGGACCCTTCATCTACAACTGTGACCTGTGTGCAGAGCTCAGGATGGAGTGAATAATGTGGAAGGAAGCCACAGCTGGTCTTTCTCTGTGGGAAGGAAATATGCCTGGAGGCTTATGTTTTTATTATCTAGCAAGTGTATTTTCTCTGAAGCAGGCTCAAAATGAGGCAAGGATGATTATTCCCTGCAGCCCCACCTCCACCTTCTCCTCTCGGGAGACTGTGTGGCAGGCCCTCGGCTGGCCCTGCTCCCTCGGCCCCTCTACCTGCAGCTGCTCCTCAGTGGCTGCTGTGAATAGGGATGGTGGAAGACTATTCTTCATTTCAAATTTGCCCTTATGTTTTTCTTATTACAGAAGCAATATATATGCTCGGTATTTAAAAATCAGAAAATATGAACCAAAAAGAAATGAATGAAAATACCTCATAATACCAGCCACCCCAAAGATAACCACATATAAATCTGCGGGTACCAATTCCAGATCATCCTTCCTTTCTCCTTCTTCATGTTCTCATTTAAGATTTTTATGTACCTATAAACATGCTATCTGGTGTTATAGGGCTTTTTTTTTTTTTACCATAAATAAAATCATACTTATGTATATTATAACGTGCTTTCTTCACTTAGAGTTTCTTGGGCACCTTTGCATGTCGGTGCTTGAAGATCTAATTCATCCTTGTTAAATAGCATTCAATAATTAATAATGCCAAAACATTGATTTACACAACGCTCTTTTTTTTTTTTTTTTTTTTGCGATATGCAGGCTTCTCACTGTTGTGGCCTCTCCCGTTGCGGAGCACAGGCTCCGGACGCGCAAGCCCGGCGGCCATGGCTCACAGGACCAGCCGCTCCGCGGCATGTGGGATCTTCCCAGACCGGGACACGAACCCGTGTCCCCTGCATCGGCAGGTGGACTCTCAACCACTGCGCCACCAGGGAAGCCCCACAGCCCTCTTTTGTTGGCTATTTATTTTCTGACTTCGCCCTATGAACATCACGCACATCTTTGTGTACCGCCCAGTTACCTCCAGTTAATTCACTGGGTATTTTTTAAACGGTGAAGCTTATTTATTCATTCATTCCAACAGATATTTACCAAGCTCCTGGTATGTGCCAGCATTGTGTCACATGTGAGGACTGCAGTGGTACACAAGATCCCTATCCTAGCACTTCTAGAAAAGTGTCATGGTTCATTTAAAATAAGTAAATTCACAAAGCCACTGCAGATTGTGAGAAGTGCCCTATGAAATCAACAGTGTGATGTGATGGAGAGATGGCGGGAGCAGGTGTGGGAGCTGGTGTGGACCTGGCAGGTCAGAGGGGACCTCTCTGACGAGGTGTGTTTGAGCCAAGACCTGCAAGAGAAGAAGCCAGGGCTGAGCAAGATGAACAGAGGCTGAGGCAGGAGGGGCTGCAGGGGCTGATGAGGGGGAAGGCGGCAGAGCAGAGGGAGCAGGGGACAACTGGTCTAAGAAGACGCCGGAGAAGTTGGCGGGGCCGGAGCGCTTGGGACCCAAAGGCTAAAGTCAGTTTGTAGATTTCCTTCTGGGAACAATGTGACAGGGCAGTGGCAGGGGGATGGGGAGACAGGAAAGGATTTGAGATTTATTTTGGAGTTGGAACCTACAGGACGTGATGATGGGGCCTGGAGGAGGAGCAGGGAAAGAGAGGAATCAAAGGAGATGTCTTGGTTCATGCACAAGGAGCCTGGTGCAGCCTCCCCTTTGATTTCCAGAGTCAGTGCCCTGAGCTGTCAAGACGATGCCAAGGGAAGGCCTCCTGAACTGGCCAGCTCCCTCTGTGGGGTTCAGAGCACCCTCAGGCCCACCAGCGTTTGCCCTCCTGCTGGTCTCTCTTGCCCCCTGCAGGATGGACGTGTGTGCCGGGCCTGAGTCTGTTTCCACCAGAAGAAGGGTTAGAAAGCCCACAAAGCATGTACTGAAATCTCTTTACAGAGTTACCAGGACGCCTAAATTATGGAGGCCAGAGACCTGTTAGGATGCTGCCCAGATCCTGTTTTCCTAAGACTTTGCTGCCTGACTGTCCCCAGGAGGGAGTATGGGGTTAGGTGAGGGGCCACAGGCTCACGCGTTGCCATGCAGTGCTGTTCAGGTGTCCTGGCGCCTGTGGGGTGTGGGACTGGGAAGAAACTGCATCCCCTGCAGTAACCGGGAGGAGAAGGGTCCTATAGGAGGCACATCACAAAGGCGAACAGATTGCTAGTCAGATTTTACAGAGCAGCGGTGATATCCTTTTAAAAGATAAAAAATGTTACCTTTGAAGTGCAGTAAGTTTTCTTCCTCTTTGAGGGTGCGCATATAGTGGGGTGTGTGCGAGCGTGTGGTCTTTTAATAGAGCCAGGCCCGTGGGGCATGGTCCCAAGTCAGGAACTCCGTGCTTTGACAAAGTGCAGAACCATGGTTTTGTTTTCTCTGTGGGAGAGGAAGGGCTTGCCCAAACCCCTCATCGGGTGAAGGTACCAGTCAAGAATGCAATCTTAATTAAAACCAAGTAGTCAGTAAATTACAGTTCGAGTGGACTGACGCTCTCCTGATTTCAGGCTCGGGCCTTTTAGAAAGGAAGGAAGAAAGAAAGAAACGGAAGAGCTTAAGATTCCTTCCCCCAGGCTATTTCTGGTGAACCAGTTACTGGGGTTTTATACACATCTTCACAAAAGGACAAATATGTGGGACAGATGAAGTGGCTTTGCAGGGGACTGGGTTTTGACATGCTGGAAATGGTTGTCCTTAATGGGGCGAGACTGGCTGCACTGAGCCATTACCATGATTAAATCGTCTTCCTCGGGGGCCCCATTGGCTGTGGGTCTAGCTGTGAGCGGAGCACAAGCGTCCCGCCATCGTATGGTCTGGGCGGGCTGTGCCTTTCAAGGCCTGGAGAGAGGGTGGGAGTCTCCGTGGACATGGGCTGTCTTCCCACCTGCCTGAGGGAGGATCTGGGAAGTGGGGACAAGGGCCGGGCTTGGGCTGGCTGAGGTGTTGCCATAAATAAGACTTCACAGAGCTAATGGAAACATCACGCCGTAGTGCGACGTACTGGAGGCTAGTGTGAGGGGGAAACTGGGTGTGATGGAGGGGTGAGGAGGGGGATGATTAATACACTGGGGACCCACCCTAAAAGGGGGCAGCCTTTGAGCGTGGCCTTTGGAATGAGGCCTGTCGGCAGCTTTGGCGGAATGGCGAGGTGCGTTCTGAGGTGCGGGAACCGCAGGACCAAAGGCGTAGACGTGAAAACACTTGGTGCACGTCGAGGGCACAAAGTGAGGCCTTGGGAGGTAGGCTGGTCAGTGCTCCTGCAGGCCGTCCTGCGGTCTGTCTCCTGTGCACGTGACTGATGGCATCACCAGAAAAATGGGTCTGTCGAGTGGAGGCTGAAGCTAGGCTGGATGGGAAAGAAGCTCCAGGCCACTGGGAGCCACACCGCCCAGGGGGACAGGACGGTCCTGACCAGGACAGTGCTAGTGGCCTTGGCACAGAATCGGCAGGCCTTGGGAATCAGCTTGGGTGACAAGGTCAAGGAGAAGTCAGCTCAACTCCCGAGTTTGGGGAATGAGCAGCTGCCACATGTAAATCAACTTTCTACTCCACTAAGTTCCTTCATTTAAGCGCCCAGACTTACATTAACTCTTTTTGGAAGAAGGCTCTCTAAACCGTGAGCAGTGAACATCACCCTCTGCCTTTTTCAGCAAAGAAGTAGAACATAACCACGGTTTGATGGGACAGTTGCTATGAGCAGTTGTAACTGTCCTCGTTGTCACAGGCCTCAAGGCCTGTTGAGGTGTTTGGGACCCTTTGCCCCAGCACTGAATGGCCCCAGGCTATTGTCCTTAGCTAGATCTGGGGGTCTTCTCTTAAAAAGAAAAAAAAAATCTATTACTTCCTCCCCATTCTTGCTTCCCTTCTTTGCTTCCAGCTGTCATTTCTCAGTTGTAGAGCTTTTGGCACTCTCGTGCTCCTATTTCTAATCTGCCCCAAGCTTTTCAAATCTACAACTCTTCCTAAAATAAAATATATGGCCATTTTGATGGCTGTTTCTCTTGTTAACTGGCTGGTTCCTTCCAGTTCCTTCCACCTCCATAGCTTTACTGCAGATGGTGAGCCGAGTACACGGGAACGTTTTTGCAGTCCTTTGGTGTGACCCTCAGTGCCTGGCACTGCGCTGAGCATGTTGTCCGTACTCAGTAAACACCAGTGGATTTAAGAGAGGTAGATAGGCTTCTGTCTATTTTTCCGTTGTCAAAGGAGTTTACCTTTCAGTCTCTGGTAGGCTGGCGTTCCAAAGCCACGCTGCAGAGCCAGTTCCTCCTCCCTTCTATGTGGTGTTACTTGTTTGGGGATTGCCGGCGGCCCTGTGGACGCCTGTGCTCCTGGAGCGGAATCTCTCTGCCTTTCCTCATTGTCTGTGGATCTAGGGCACCGAGTGCTGCACAGAGAAAAGCAGGTGAGTCACAGGTGTGGATCTGCTGGGTGGCTCTTGTCGTTAGCGAGACAAGCCACAGGTGTGCGTTCAGCACTGGAAAGCAGGGAGAGGGGCCTTGACGATTTTCAGGGTCTCCGGTCAAGTTCATTACGTGTAGACTTGAAAATGCTGTGGAGATGCAGCCAGGCTTCCACAGCCATGGAGCAAATGAGAATGATTTCTGCTCTTTGCTGTGGGGGGCCACCATTGAAGCCCATGTCTTGCTAGGTCAACGTTTTCATGCCCAGAGCTATAAATTAAAACCTTAGACTTGGGTACCTTCTCTCTGATGAGAAGCCAGGTGTGTTTATTCTCTTGCAGCTGCTAGGAACATTGTAGACTAGAAGGAAGAGGACAGAGGATGAATGATTTTAAGCATATCTTCCAAGAGGAATAAAACTGCAAACACAAATTCCCACAATCCGGACAGTAACCACTTTCTACCCGGTGTAGCAAAATCTCATCACAAGATCAAGACTCTGAAAAATCAATCCCCCGCACTGTGGTTTAGCTGGGTCGCCAGCTTGACTGAAAGCCCTGGTTCAGCAGAATGTGTGGGCAAGGTGTAGTAAGTAGGCCAAGTCTATGGGAACCAGCATCTGAAACAACAGGTTGGGGTGACATCGACAGTCATCCTAGTCTAGTTCATCTGGGAGCAGCGGTTCATCTCAGAATCTCATTTAATGCCATGAGATTAAGATTGTTTTCTTGCTACATCAGATTGCAATTGCAAAAATCCTGCAGCATTTTGGTATTCTGGCCCTCCCTCATTTTGATGTGCTCCTTAATGATTTAATCCCACTTCTGGATGAGTTGGAGGCATCCCTTTTACTAGAGAGACTAGGATGAAAGGCGCCATCGTTTATATGGGTGACATGGTTTTGTTTTCACAGATCCAGAAAGAACCTAATAAAGGACAGGCTCTGCTAATTATTATCATGAAGACGGCTGCTGAATAATTATTCTGAACCCAAAGTCAACACTTTTGCTATATGTTCTCCAGTATTTCACTGGCTTATAGCAAACATCCTGTCTCAGTTTATATTCAGTATATTGCTGGGCAAAAATCCACCTCAAAACTTAGCTTAAAAGAACAGCAGTCACTTATTTGCCCAGGATCCTGCAGTTCGGCAGGCCTCAGCCAGGACAGTTCATCTCTGCTCTTAATGATGGCAGCTAGGATGCCTGGACCGAGGCTGGAAGGTGCGTTTCCAAGATGGCTCATGGAGATGGCTGATGGATGGGAGCTCAACTGGGGCTGTTGGCCAGAGCCTCAGTTGTGGTCTCCTCATGTGGCTAGTGTGGGTTTTTCATAGCATGGTGGTTGGGTTCTGAGAGGAAGTATCTTAAAAGTAAAAGTTCCCAGAGGACAACCCCACAGTGCAAGGACATAACAAACTTCTGCTTGTGTCATGCTTGCTCATATCTCATTGGCTAAAACCAGTTACATAGCATGGCAGGCAGCATAACCATCCCTCCCCAAGATGCACACATCCTAGTCCCCCAAAACTGTGGATATGTCATCTTTTACATGGCAATGGGGTTTTGCAGATATGATTAAAAGTTAGGGATCTTGAGATGGAGAGGTTATCCTGGATTATATGGGTATCCCAATCTAATCACAAGGGCCTTGTAGATGAAAGAGGGAGGCAGGAGAGCTAGTGTCAGAGAAAAAGATGTGAGGACAGAATCAGAGTTTGGAGTAACACAGAGGTTGGCTTTGAAGATGAAGTGGCCACGAGCAAAGGAGTGCAGGCAGCCTCTCAAAGCTGAAAAGGCAAGGAAATGGATTCTTACCTAGAGCCTCCAGAAGCCCCTGCTTATACCTTGATTTTAGCCCAGTGAGACTCATTTCAGACTTCTGACTTCCAGAACCATAAGGTAATAAATTTGTGTTTTTCTAAGCCACTGAGTTTGTGGCAATTTGTTACAACTGCAATAGGTAACTAATGCGCATGGCCAAGCCCAGAGTCAGTGTGGGAGGGATGTACCCAGAGTGAATATGGGAGCCTTGGTTCATTGGGGGTTCACCAGGGTAAAAGCTTACCCTTCAAATCAGGATGCATTTTACAAACCAGAATATCCTGGGGTTTTCATCAGAAAGTTATCTTGCTCAAAGTTAAATATTTTATGGTGCCTTATCATAATTTTCCTTGGTCAAGATGAGCATTTAGTTATCTATGTTCTATAGTTATTTCAAGCTAAAATTATTACTGGCATGCTGAATGGGACAGCACTTTAGGACCTTGTGTTGGAATTAATCTAATATTCTTTTTCCTTTCCCCAATTTTTATTATGAAAAATTTAAACATAGAGAAAAGTTAAAAGACTAGTACAATGAATTTCTGGATACCTACCACGTAGATTCGATCATTGTTAATATTCTGCCATATTTGCTTAATTTATATGTGTGTGCATATTTATCTATCTACAGATAGATTGATTAGATAGATGATAGATAGATTGATAGATACATACATACGTATATACACACATACATACATAGGGAGAGAGGTGGGGTTTTTTGGGGAATCATTTGAAAGTTTCAGACATCACAACCCTTCATCCCTAAATACTTTAGCATATGTGTCCTAACTATAGGGACATTCTCCTACATTACCACATGGCTATTATCAACAGCTAAGAAAATTAATAATTCCCCACTATTACCCAACATTTGCTCTATGTTCAAATTTCCCCAGTGGCCAAAACGTATGTCTTTTATAGCTTTTTAAAAATCCTTTCATACGTAGCATTTATGTATCTCTAATACATTAGAGATGTGGACATCTCTAATCTCTTACTCTAAAACAACCCCACACCTTTTTCCTCCTTTCAGGACATTGACTTTTTGAAGAGACCAGGCTAGTTGTCTTGGGAACATCCCACTTCCTAGTGTTGCCCAGTTATTTCCTCCCAGTGGTGTCCGACCTGTTCCTCTAGCCACTGTATTTCCTGTCAATTGGAAATTGGGTTTCAAGGCTTGACTGGATTCAGGTTTGTTGACTCTTTTGTCAAGAAAACTTCACAGATGATGCTGTGTCCTTCCGCATGGGCCTCACACCTAGAGGCACATAAATGTCAGGCATCCCCTACTGGTAAAGTTAACGTTTAATCACTGGGTTAAAAGTGGTGGCCATCAGATCACATCGTTGCAGAGGTAGGTTTTTCCCTCTGTAATTGCAAGTAATCTTTGGGGTGATATTTTGGCACTGGGAAAATATACTCTTTCCAGTAACTTTTTGCCTAATGGCTTTTGCATCCCTCAAGGACCCTTACCCAAGCCAGTTATTTCAGGTGTAGAATGGTGATTTTTTCTAATTCTATCATTCTTTCTACATTTATTAGCTGAAATTAACCCCTCCCTGATTTTAGGCACAATATGTCCCAGACAGACCTTGTATTTTCACTGTTCCAGACCTAGAATCAGCCATTTTCCTGAAGAACCCTGGTTCTTTTTAGTGCAGAATTTAAAACCACCATCTTAGGCCCTAGGAATGCTCATTCTAAGTCCATTTAGTGCATAGAGCCAGGAAATATATTTATTTAACAAGCTGTGTGGTTCAAATTGATATTTCCAATTCAAATTTAACACTCAAGCCTTTTTTTCTTCTTAGTTTTATTTATATTTGTACCTCCTCAAACTGAACTTTTGAATCCTATACATTAACATATTTACTTTTTTGTACCTAATACACATACACACGTGAAATAGTTTTCATCTTGTAAGACCAATATTATTACTAACAATAAAACTGCTGAGTGACGGTTCTCTTTATGTTTGTTTTGATCCTATTATGAAAGCACGGTCAGAGTACTCTGTTCCAAATTCATTCTTTGTGTGATTATGTTATCAATTTGATAAACAGCTTCATTTGTTGACATTTGGATTATAAGGTTTAAATTAAATTAATCCTCTTAAATTAAATTTTTTGGGAAAATGTAAAACATTTACATGGTTTAAAAGTCAAAACTGGGGGCTTCCCTGGTGGCGCAGTGGTTGAGACTCCGCCTGCCGATGCAGGGGACGCGGGTTCGTGCCCCGGTCCGGGAAGATCCCACATGCCGCTGAGCCTGCGCAGTCCGGAGCCTGTGCTCCGCAATGGGAGAGGTCAAAACTGTGTAATAAGGTAACCTCATGGAAATCTTGATTCCACACCTGTCTTTTTCATCACATCCCCCGACATAGGGAACCCTTTTGTTAGCTTCTGGCTTGTCTTTTTTGTATTCACTCTCATTTCCCCTTCTTTCGTAGACACCAGTAGCACAGTGTCTGTGCTCTCCCTCACCTTGTAGTGTCCACTTTTTGTACCGCCTGGAAGCCATGCCACTCAGCCCATTGGGGCTGTGCTGCTTCTCCCTGTGTGTGATGCACCTCCTCTTTTCAGTGGATTCAGCCAGTCCCTACCCATGGGCTGCTGGGTTGTTTCTGATCTTTTCTTTTACCAGCAATGCCGTAATAAGTAATCTCTAGCATGTGCTTTCTCACACAGGAGAAGGTATATCTTCAAGTGGGATTAATGGGTCAAAAGATAAAATCACATGCAGTTTCTCGCCAGGTATCACTAAATTCTTCTCTCTGGGGGTTGGACCATTTGGCACTCCCCCAGTGATATGTGAGAAGGCCTGGGTCTCCACAGCCTTAACCACAAAATGTTTGTCACACTTTTGGATTTTTGCCAATATGATGAGTAAGCGATGGAATTCCAGTTTAGTTTTCATTTATATTTATCTTATTATGAGTAAGGTTGAGCATTTTTTCAGGTCTAAGAGCCATTTCCCTTTCTCTCTGTAAACTGTACACATTCTTTGTTTTTCTGTCAGACGTTTGGTCTTTATATTCTCAATTTTCAGAGACTTTTTTTTTCATATTAGAGAGATTAGACCTTTGTCTGATAAAAGTTGCAAGTGTTTTCCTTTCTGAGTTTTGTCATTTGACTCTGCTTGTTGTATTTTGCCATGCATTTGTCTTATTTTTATGTAGACAGAGGTATCAATCTTGCATTACCTCTGGATTTTGAGTCATAAATTAGAAAGGCTTTTCCTCTCCCAGGTTATCAAGGAATTCACCCGTGTCTTCTTTTAGTTCACATGTAATTCCATTGTCTGTTTAGATCATTTAATCCATTCATCATTTATTCCGATGAATAGTACGAGATATGGATTCAAATTTAGGTTTTTCCAAAAGGCCATGCATCTTTCCCCCAAAGGGTTGAGATGCCACCTTCATCATATACCAAATTTCCACACATACTTGGGTCTACTTGCCAGTTTTCTATTCTGTTCACGGATCTGTCAGACCTGAGGTTCGTGAAGATCACCTTGACCCGCCGATGGGTGGGGAGACGGTGTGTCTCTGTCACGTCCTTCCATTGTCCAGGGTCAGCCCAACCCCAGAGGATGAAAGCTCCTGACTAACCGCTTAATCTCAGCATGGAGTAGCTGCGGTCCGTAGGATCAGACTGTGATAAACATCACAGCAGACTGTAAGCAACCCAAATTGTACCAACAGCTTTGGTTAGGGCAACAGTACTTACAGAGAGAGTCTAGGGAACAGCCAGTGCATCTAATCCTCAGGGGTGGATGCTCTGAGAGCTCTTCCCTGGTCATGCTGGACACTTAGGTACCGTGTACCAGTCTATACTATGTCGACTCCCTGTGGAATTGCTCTTTTTTTTTCTTTTATTTTTGGCTGCATTGGGTCTTCATTGCTGCACACGGGCTTTCTCTAGTTGCGGGGAGCAGGGGCTACTCTTCATTGTGGTGCACGGGGTTCTCACTGCAGTGGCTTCTCTTTTTGTGGAGCACGGGCTCTAGGCGTGCGGGCTTCAGTAGTTGCAGCGCGTGGGCTCAGTAGTTGCGGCACGTGGGCCGCAGAGCACGTGGACTTCAGTAGTTGCAGCACATGGGCTCAGTAGTCGTAGCTCACGGGCTCTAGAGCGCAGGCTCAGTAGTTGTGGCGCACGGACTTAGTTGCTCCGTGGCATGTAGGATCTTCCCAGACCAGAGATCGAACCCGTGTCCCCTGCATTGGCAGGCAGATCCTCAACTACTGTGCCATCAGGGAAGTCCCTGTGGAATTGCTTTTGGTGGACAACCCTTTAGCGACTGGTCGTGGTCCTATATTGAGGGATGTGCTAATAAAAAAAAACCTGTGAAACTCAAGGGTATTGTTGAGCATTCACTATACCATTCTCTCCCTTCTGGTTTTATCTTATTTTCCCTGTATTTATCCTGATTTCCTGACATTATTTTACTTGTATATTTTTTAAATGCATTTTTGCAAAATGTTTTGAAGCAGAGAGATATATTTTCAAAGGAAAAGGGAAGGAAGGGAATCACAGGAAGGATGGTTTTGCACTGCTGAAATATGTAAACAACGCACCATCCTTGATTTCGGGCTAGATTTACTGTACTTTTCAAAGGCACTTCTCTTTGACAGGTTTACCTAATGCAGAAAAACACCTTTGCTTCCGGGTCAAGCAGCTTTCATCCTTTAAATCTTACCAGTTTAGATCAGAGAGGAATAAATGCAGAAGGATTTTAAAGGCTGCTACAGGTTCAGACAAGTGTTTTTAGTGACTAAAGTCAGCTTGAGGCATTCGTGTTTGACTTTATTGAACACATCTGCACCCTGACTCACCTTTGCCATCGTGGGCCTGCACTGGAGTGAGAGCTGCATTGCCTGGTGGACCAAACGCAGACCTTTCTGCTGGCATTTGTTACCATGTGGTCTCTATCTCCCTCACTTCCTGATCTTCCTCCTTTGGTCCAGCAGCCCTTTGAACCTGTGTGGAGACCACACCACAGCTAGGAAGTCTCGGCTGCCTCATTCCCTTTAAATTCCCTTGCTCCAGCCTCCCCAGCCCTGAGCTCTGCTTGTACCTTAGGTGATGAAATCGACCTTGCTTTCCTGCTTCATAAATTCATTCACCTTTCTCTCAGGTTTGTCAGAAACCCAGAGTGAGGACTCCCTCTGGAATTGTTTTTGGTGAACAACCCTTTAGCGACTCATCATGGTCCTATATTGAGGGATACGCTCAGAAAAAAACCCTGTGAAATTCAAGGATATTGTTGAGTATTCACTATACCATTCTCTCCCTTCTGGTTTTATCTTGTTTATCACAGTGTCCTGTGACATCAGTCCTGTGGGTAGAACATGACCTTGCCCTTCAGTGGTGCTGAGAAAGATGGTTGCACTCATGGTGCAGGCTCTGCAGAGGACACAGTGAGAGGGGAGCTGTGGTCCCAAGACTGCTCCGTGGGGAGGCCCAGAGCTATAGGTAAAATAAACCTCAGAATTAAACTCCTGCCACCGAAGTGGTTTCTGGACACTGGAAACTGCTAGGTCAAAGCATGCAACTTCCTCCTGTGTTCTCCTACACTCATCATCTTCCCAAAATGATGACACTGCCCTCTGCCCCTCCAGACGTGTCTTCCTGTGGTGTCTTGTCTTCCCTGTTCTTTTAAATGTTTGAAAAGCTTTGCTGGAGTCATTGCTTGGGAGGTGCCTGCATTTGTTGCATTCAGTCAAGCATCCTTGCAAATATAAAAAGTCGCACATCAGCCTGTCATGTCTTCTGAACACTGACGACTGCCTTGGCTCAGACCCAGCTGACCCTTTGTGGCTGGCCACGTGCCCCTCAGTCTCAGTACTTAGGCCATGGTCATGTCATTATTCCTTATGCGAAGACCCATTTTCCCTTATCTGAAAATCTGAAATAGGAAAAGCTCTGGAAGCAAGAAGTCATTTGACAGCAAAACCTGGCCTAAACTGACATGAGGCCACTTAGAGTCCTTATCTATCCCAGTAAATGTAAATATCCATACCTTTTACTATAGAATATTAATATGTCTGATCCTGGGTGCTATTCCAGAACCTCCTGGAAGTACCATGATATGTGGCATTCATATTCTGAATTCCAAAGCAGATCTGATCCCAAGGATTGGGGATAAGGGCTTGTGACCTGTATACAACCAGAGTCTGGAGATGCCTGTAATTTCACTCCATGTGACTGACAAGGTAATTCATGGAGACAAGTGACCCACTCCAGGAAGAGTGAAAGTGTGTGATACCCAAAACTTTGAAAATATCCAAACCCGATCAGTATACTAAGAGCTTCCTCATCCCTGGAAGAGCCACAAGACATGCATGAAGTCTAGAAAAATGTCCTCAAATCAGAATGTAACTGGATGTCTCACAGTCCCCATAATTTGTCATTGCTGGGTGCCCTGATTCCAGCAAGTTTCTAGAAATCTGATGATATTAACGTTTAAAATGCTTTTCGTGCTCGCTTCGGCAGCACGTATGCTAAATGCTTTCCACATGCCAGGCACTGTTCTAATTGCCTAATGTGGATTATCTAGCCAAATCCTTGTGACAGCTCTTTGAGGCATAACACATCCCTATCCCTTTACAGATGAGGAAACTGAGGCCCAGAGAGATTAAGTGTATCTACTGCAGTTCAGAAGCCAGAAAACAGAACCTCTCTGGCTATTTAAGCAGAGATTACCAGAGGGGATTGGGTGTTTCCAAACTCATTGGGAGGACAGGATCTAGGCTCAGCCTCTAGGAATGATTGCCAACTCAGTGCAGACTGGACCACCAGGGCTGCTGCTTCCACAGGTGGGAAGGTTGGGAATCAGGACCCCACTATGGGAACTATGGACCTCAGAAACACCCACCTTCACTGCCATCCAGGGACCAGGAGGGTTCACCGAGACCATTGGCTTCAGAGTTGTATCTGCTCCGTGGGTATTCTTCCTTCCAACACACCCACAAAGACAGTGACTGGTCTCCTCGCCCCTGTTTGGCAGGAGAACAGCAGAATCTATGGCCATGTGGCCCCCACCTCATTTCCTTGGCCTCTCAGATCATATACAAGCACATCTGCTGGGTAGAACCTAAAACACATCTCCATCCCTGGAGGTACAAGGGAGTAGGCCATTTTAGCTTTCTTGACTTTGAAATACAGGAGAAAGCTTGAATGGATGTTGGCTGAGCCAATCTATGGTTTCATGCATTAACTGACTTCTCAAAGATGGTGTAGGAGGTGGTACAACCAGGATTTGAAGCCAAACTGTCTGGCTCCAGAGTCTAAGCTCTGGAAATTCCACTGCCTCTCCATGAGCTCACGCCTGGCCTGGCTGGCCCACCATGACGTGTCTTCTCTGTGCTCTCTTCCTTCCGCAGGTCTACAGCTGGTCCATGTGTCTGTATGGTTCAGATGGGGCCTCTAGCACTGAACCCTGAATTTGGGGGGGCTGAGATTGATGATCTTCATCTGCCCTGGACTCTCTCTGTCTGTCCTGTACTGGCTGGGTGAATCAGTTACCTATTGACCCAACAGTACTATGCAACAAGCCACCCAAAATCTCAGTGACTGAAGACAATAAATATCTAGCGTTGCTCATCTAGTCTGTAGGATAACTGGTTCTTCTGGGCTTAGCCAGGTTCCTTCATATCTCTGTGGTCAGCTGTAGGTCACCTAGGTGGCTCTGTTATCCTGGCTGGCCTCCCTCAGACTTGGGTTTAGCTGACAGATCTCTAGCTGGGTAGGCTGGTCTCTCATCTTCCAGCGTGTTCTTACAGCAGTTCTTGAGAAGTGAGAAAGTGGGAATGCACGTGTACTTTTCCAAACTAAGTCCCATGGCCATGCTTAGGGTCATGGCAGAAAGGGTACTACAAAGTTCCAGGGCAAAGGGTATGGATTCAGGGAGGCTATCAGTTGGGGCCATCAACCTCAGGCACAATATTTAACCTCTCAGACAAGCCCATGCACCTGGTACCATAGAAAGCACTGCTTAGAGGCTTTCCAAGGGAGGCATGGAGGGCCAAGCCTTCTGGAAGCCCACAGTGTCCAATCTAATGCAGAATTCAGCCCCCGGGGGCTGTCCGGCAATGTCCTGCATAAACTAAATCGCCTGTTCTTTCGGCTGGTTCGGTTCTGTGCTCAGGCCAGACTGACCGGCTGACTCGGAGACACAGCCCTTAACTCAGGGCCTCCACTTAACCGAGCCGCTGCTCGACAAAAACAGTCTCTTGACATCTAAAGCGGCATGTCCGCTCGCTCGCCAATTAAAAGGCTCATGGGGCTTCCCTGGTGGTGCAGTGGTTGAGGGTCCGCCTGCCGATGCAGGGGACACAGGTTCGTGCCCCGGTCCGGGAGGGTCCCACATGCCGCGGAGCGGCTGGTCCCGTGGGCCATGGCCGCTGAGCCTGCGCGTCCGGAGCCTGTGCTCCGCAGCGGGAGAGGCCGCAGCAGTGAGAGGCCCGCGTACTGAAAAAAAAAAAAAAAGGCTCATGTCCTCAACGTGACAAATACCAGGGAAAACAATTCTGCGATTCAGAACACAGGTGGGGAGAATACGAGCGAGGTAATCATGAACTAAGCGCCGGCCTTTTCCTCGGCTTTCATCTGGCTTCTCAGTGAGACAGCACATCTCTCCCAAGGTTTCCCGGGTCACGCTGGCCGCTCTGCCCGTGCAGCAGGGTCATGTGAAGGGTCAGGGTTGTTTTTCTGTAGCTTAGATTTCGGCAGGCAGATCTTACGTTTTCTTAATCCATATTTAATAGCCTGACAGTGCTGCCTGGTGGCTGTGCTGTGAGGACAGAGCGGAGACCGAGGTCCCCGTGCAGCCGGACCCTTCGGTCCCCCTTTCCCTGCAGAGCAGGAGGGGCTGCCCGGGCCTGAGGATCAGGGAGCAGCTCTGATATTGGAAGACTCTAAGGAAAACAGGCATTCCTTCCAGTTTTTCATCTGGATCCGTTTCCCTTAGTTGTCTCCCCAGACCCCCAGTTGAAAGCAGAGTTGTATATTCCTTGGTTTGCTTCTCAAGAAATTAATTTTAACTAAGTAAAAAAAAAAAAAAAATTTAACAGCTTTATTGAGATATAACTCATATCCCATGCAATTCACCCATTTAAGGTATACAATTCAATGTTTTTTAGTATATATTCACAGATAGGTGCAACCATCACCACGATCAATACGTTCATCACCACAGAGAGAAACCCACACCCTTTAGCAGTCATTCCTCGTTCCCCCCCTCCCCCCAAACCCTGGCAACCACGAATCTACTTTCTGTCTCTATAGATTTCCTTATTCTGGACATATCAAAGAATGGAGTCATAGAATATGTAGTGTTTTGTCACTGGATTCTTTCGCTTAGTTTAAACAAGGTAAATTTTTTCAAGTTTTGCCTTTGAAGGCAGATGAGTAGGTTTGAATCCTGACTCCACAGCCCTTAGGCTGTGTGGGTTTAGGCAAATGGCTTGACCTCTCTGAGCTTCGGTTTCCCCATCTTAATATGCAGAGTGCTCCAGTGTTAACACACATAAAAGCTTTGAGCTGTGCCTGGGACACAAGCTTCAGTAAATGTGAGTTCTTACCATCTTTCTTGTCCTGATTGTCCCTGAAGACCTTTCTAGCTCTGTCTGGGGGGCTTGCCTCTCTGTTTGCATTCCCTCAGCAACCATTTACTGCAGCCTGCACAGCTCTCCCCACAGGGGCTGCACCTGTGTCCCAGGAACTGGGCAACCCTGTGTGTGCCTTGCAAGTCCTCACCCATGTGTTGCGCCTCCTGCACACCACCACCTCTTCCCAAGGCAGTCTCATGGCCCCTCTTCAGGCTCTGAGGTTCAGAATAGTTCTGGGAATGTCACCTGGAAGGTCTCCCCTTTGTATCCTCAGTATTTCTACTCTGCAGTTGGAAGAGGGTAAGCATAATCACAGCCCTGGTTGAAAGGGACCGCTCTGCCTTTGCTCCTACTTGCTGATGTGCAGTAATACATTAATGTTAATATTATTAACCATAAAATGACACAAACACCCTTAGAAAGATCACAGGATAAAATAAAGGGAAATCTATTCCTCAAGCCTGAGATACTTACTGACTTCCTTCTGGAGTATTCATCTTTCCATCTCCAGGTGGGTAGAATTTTATGAGACCAAGTGAACTCTGTTGAGGAGGCTCTGAGAAGACAGATTCCCCCACCCCAGAATGCTAAAGCAGCATTTCTGTGTCACCACCCCATTTACACTGGGACTGTGGTTTCTTTGTGAGTTTTTATGTCTTTTCCATGTCTCCCCTGAGAGCCTGTAAACTTCTAAAGAACAAGAACTGTGTTGTCTCCTTTTATAGGAGTCTGTGTTTCATAAAATAAGTAAAAGTAAAACTTTTTAAATGTTTCTTATCTATGCGCACAACGTTCTCTTATTGACGTGACTATCCGGTGTCTCTGGAAATTGTCTTGCAAACACTTGCCCACCCCCATGGCTTAGTCCTCATGTCTATCCAGCAGTGTCTTTTGCCCCCAGAACCACCTGTGCTGTATAAGATGACAGGAAAATGCGGCAGTGGCCAGCGTAGGGCTGAGAGGCAGGATTTCTCTGAAGCTTGAGGATTTTGTTTGCTTATACGGCATCTCCCATATTGAGACTTTTCAGAAATACTATTGAAAATAAAAGTTTCCTCCCTGCCATGTGGGAACTCTGGGAAAAGAACCCACCCTCTATTCTAGGCCTTTGCTTTATTTCATTCACTCAGAGGATGAAGGAGAAAGCATTTGGTGTCGTAACCAAGGCATCGTCATGGCCTGAGATGGGGCTGTAATAAATAATATAGTGGCTAGCATTTACTGAGTGCCTACTGTGTGCCAGGCCCTGCTCTAAACATCGTAGCATTATTTCATCTCACCTTAACAAAACTCTGTGAAGAAGAGATGCTCGTTTGCCAATAAGGAAATGGGGGCACAGAAAAGAAACACAACCTCAAATGTCCCACAGCTAGTAGCAGTAGAACCAGGACTCCTGCCATACTGGCCACATCTGAAAACACAGGATAACAACATCATTTTCAAAGTTCAGTCTTTCTTCTTTCTGTTTTGAACCATCCTTCATGGTGGGCAAAGCATGTGGCCCCATTTTCCCACCGGGGTCTCATAAGCATCCTTTTGAGGTCAGGAGCATGTCACAGGGGCCCAAGTCTCCAGGGGGTATAGGTCCAGGCCTTGGGTGCACTCACTCCTAATCTCTCACATTGGTTGCTTCTTTCTTAACATTCAAAAATAAGGGAAGGAACTTATTAAATCTGCACAGCAGTCCCACGGAGTTCAAGCATTAGCATCCGCACAGAGGTCAAGAGATGCTCTAGGGCTTCCCTGGTGGCGCAGTGGTAGAGAATCTGCCTGCTAATGCAGGGGACACGGGTTCGAGCCCTGGTCTGGGAGGATTCCACATGCCGCAGAGCAACTAGGCCCGTGAGCCACAACTACTGAGCCTGCGCGTCTGGAGCCTGTGCTCCGCAACAAAAGAGGCCGCGATAGTGAGAGGCCCGCGCACCGCGATGAAGAGTGGCCCCCGCTTGCCACAACTAGAGAAAGCCCTCGCACAGAAACGAAGACCCAACACAGCAAAAATAAATAAATTAATTAATAAACTACTACCCCAACATCGTCTTAAAAAAAAAAAAAAAAAGAGATGCTCTAGGGCTTCCCTGGTGGCGCAGTGGTTGAGAGTCTGCCTGCCGATGCAGGAGATACGGGTTCGTGCCCCAGTCCGGGAAGATCCCACATGCCGTGAAGCGGCTGGGCCCGTGAGCCATAGCCGCTGAGCCTGCGCATCCGGAGCCTGTGCTCCACAACGGGAGAGGCCACAGCAGTGAGAGGCCCGTGTACCGCAAAAAAAAAAAAAAAAAAAAAAAAAGAGATGCTCTAGATTAAATCGGGCTGGGAAGTAGCGTCCCCACCTTAGAGCATTGCAGGGCACGTTTGTGGGCCAGTTGTTTTCCACACTTGGTCTAGGGCAGGACGTCTGTGAGTGTAAATAGAGGGAATATGTGGCTTTATTTTCCCAGTGAAAGCTGGCACTCCCTCGATTCACAAATGTAGGTGACAAACCACAGTAGTATGTGGATTTGTCACCCGTAAGAATCACAGATATTAATATATTCCTCCTTATTGCACAGTCCTCAAAATATCATTTACATTCGTCACTACTTTGAAATTACGGTAGTTTTAAAGATGATGCTAGACTTCATTATTTAATGCTTTAATAAAGAAGGGCATTTACTACATGAACATTTTGTTTTTTAATATTTTGATAACTATACTTAAACGTAACTGGTTTCTTTTATCATCCTATGTGCTTTATGTATTCAAAAGCGTTATTCTGAAAAGGGATCCACAGGCTTTCACCAGGCTGCCAAAGGTGTACACACACACACACACACACACACACACACACACACACACACACACACACACACACACACACACACACACACACACACACACATCCTCACTGAGAGTGGTGGGGGCATTTTCCCTAGAACCAGAGCCCATGCCACGTCCTGGCAGCCCAGTTCTCTGAGCATCTCGAGGAATGGAAACCACTCCTGACTCATGGCAAAGACACTGCTTCGTTTAAGCCAGAGAAACATGATTTATTACCAGCATGTTTTCAGTTCCAGGCGATGCCTTGAAAAGGTCAGCTTATATGAATGTTTAGAAAAAGAAGATCATAAAATAAGAGGGACTTGGTATTTGGGTTTTGGTGTTTTTTTTTTTTTTTTTTTTTTGACGAAGAAAATTCAGTCTCGCTCTTACAATGGGCAAACTCCTGTACTCTTCACTTGACCTGCATTTACTCTTTAAGAAGGAAGATGTCTTAGAACGGCATTTGGGGAGAAGATGTATGTCACGGGGATTTTACAGCACTTGAAACCAGGGCAGTGAGCCCTAAACATGGGACCAAAGGCCCACTTGCCATGTACTAGCCAATGGAGATGGCAAATTAGGAGAACACGTCTGCTTTGAAGGGCCTGTTCAGTGCCTAATTGTTTTGTATTTGTTTCAGCTGATGGCTACTCTTTTCATTAGGGGCTTTTAACCGGTGAGTCATCTTTTGAAAATACAAATTTGATGGAGCCAGTTCTTCTAAAACCTCTGTTGGCTCCCCCTTGCCGGAGGAGAAAGTACAAAACCCTTAACCTTACAGCCAGGCCCTCTATGCTCTGACTGCGGTCTCATGTATCAGACTCTCCCTCCTCCCCTCCCCTCCCCTCCCCTCCCATTCACACAGTGGTGGAGACTCACTGGATTATAGTGTACAGTGAGCTTTGTAAGAGAGTAACCTAGTATGTTTATTCTTTATTTCCTATAGTAATTGTTTTAAAAATAACTTTATTTTTGTGCTTAGTGGGATGGATTTTATTTAAACCCCCAGATTTTCAATTCGTCTGTAAAATGTACAGTCTTGATGTTTTGTATAACTTTGGTAAACATTCTTTACAAAATCCTGGGCTTATTTTTGAGAAGATGCAGATTATACATTTTAAAGCAGTTATTTATTCCGCTTTTTCTGTTCCCTTTTCGAATCATATCAGACAACTGAATAATCATTTACTTATTTCATTTGCACGGTCTCTTATGATTGTCAGGATGCTCAGCTCATCGTGTCTCTGATTTTTGCTGTCCCTCTATTCTTGCATTTTTCTACAATCCTCCCTCTTGCCCAGATCTCTTCCACAGCGAGTGTGCTTTTTCAATTCCCTACGACCACTGTTTCTTGGTTCCTGCCTCCCACCAGACTCTATGCCAAGTCCCAGGTGTAGGGGGTGGAAGAAACAGCCTTTCTCTCGGTATCACATTCCACAGAGCCTGGCACTGATAAAGAACTAAGGGTTTTATGCTGAGTTTGACAACTTATAGAAGCAGAAGGTGGGGGCCCATTTATATTTTTTCTCAAGTCCACACCCCATGTGCAATCAGTTTGTAGTCTCTGGAGATAAACTTACTGTGAATTTATTAAGACCTCCCTTTGATGCCTCCAGAACAGACGCTTCTCGTGTCCGTTGCTTTTGGTAAAGTTGTTGCCTTTAGTCCCTTAAATAATCAGCAACAACGTTTTGTTTCACCCCTAAAGTTAGACCACTTCTACGAAGTCTGGCCTTTCATGACCGATTTACAACAGTGTGTAAAGGAGTTAACTAAATATATATTTTATAAGTGCCGTGTAATTCAGAGTTACAGTTCAGGTCGCAATCAAGGCTTGTCAGCTTAACCTATTTTAACTTAAAAGTGTTTGTAGCTTTGTTTAGTTTGATTAGTTGTTGATTGGTCTGCTGTTACTATCATCATTGCCATCATCACTGATTTGCCCATCTGTTTTCAGGGAAGGTTGTTGTTAAAACCAAATAAATAAATAGAAATCCAGTGAATGTAAGATAGTTTTGGTTATGAATTGTATTCATCTTTCTGCTCAAGAACTTCCTCTGAGGGCAGACAAGTTGGCCGTTGGGTGCGTCATTGCGTGAAGCGTCCGTGGAGGGATGGTCTCCTGCTTCCCTTAATTCTGCCATGACTTGGTCAGGCATGCTCTTCGGCTCATTTGTTAGCCCCTGTTATACAATGAATTATGTCTCCCCAAAATTGATATGTCAAAGCCCTAACCCCCAGGACCTCCGAATGTGACTGTATTTGAAGATAGGACCTTTAAAGATGCAATTAAAGTTAAGGGAGTCAGGGCTTCCCTGGTGACGCAGTGGTTGAGAGTCCGCCTGCCGATGCAGGGGACACGGGGTCGTGCCCCGGTCCGGGAAGATCCCACATGCCGCGGAGCGGCTGGGCCCGTGAGCCATGGCCGCTGAGCCTGCACGTCCGGAGCCTGTGCTCCGCAACGGGAGAGGCCACAACAGTGAGAGGCCCACGTACCACAAAAAAAAAAAAAAAGTTAAGGGAGTCATATGGATGGACTCTAATCCAATCTGACTGGTGTCCTTAGAAAAAGAGGAACTTTAGACTCATAGAGACACACCAGGGTTGTGTGCACACACAGAGGAAAGACTGTGTGAGGACACAGCGAGAAGGCTGCCATCTGCAAGCCAGGACGATAGGCCTCAGGAAAACCCAGAGCTGCTGCACCTTGACCTTGGACTTCCAGCCTCCAGAACTGTGAGAAAACTAATTTCTGCTGTTTAAGCCACCCCATCTGTGGTATTTTGTCACGGCAGCCATAGCTGACAGAGACAGCCACCAAGCCTATTTCAAAGGATTCCACTTCTGAGCAGATTCCAGTGTGATGACAAGAGCCAGCATCCCCTCCATTTCTGTAAGTGGAGAAGCCAAGGCAGAGGAGACCCCAGGCTCCTGACGCAGTGGGGCAGGGGCTGAGGCGGGACCCCCAGCAGGGTCCCCCTGGTGGCCCAGTGCTCCTAGGGCTGTGCCAGGGACCCAGGAAGTTGCAGTCGGAAGATGCAGGCAGGAGAGCGTTCTAGAATCCTTGCAGCAGTGACTGGGGCTTTGTACAGGAGTGTTCCTTCTCTTTTCCACGGATCCTAACAAAACGTCTGAGCGCTAAATCTGAAACTCTTTCTCTAGTGAAGCCACGTGGTGCCTGCGTCTAGCACCCGCGAGGGAAGAGCCGGAAACGTTCTCCCACGCCAGCCCTGCGGGCTTCTGGCTACTTGTGCTCGGATGTAATGTTCACATTGCGTTTTCTGTTCCTGCCACGTTTAACACTTCAGCCTGGATGCAGCTTTATCACTGCTTTGGGGATTTTCTACAACTTATTTATGAGTATTAAAATTCTGGAGTCTTCCCCCACCAGGATGGCAGCTCCAGAAGAAGCCTGCATGGTAGTCCAGGAACCTCCAGGGCTGGCTGCTGGATGTACCCAGGCTGGTTTGAAATGTGCTAACGGGGCCCAGCTTAGCCAGCACTGGACTCAGGGAGGCGGGAGGCAAGGTCACTGCAGGTCACACTCGCCACGGAAGAAGCGGGCCTGGGCGGAAGGGAGCTGAGTGGTGGCCATCAGCATCTCAGGGGTGGGGGGCAGTGCAGCTGGGATCCAGCGTGTTCCGAGGCCTGTTGGCCTTCCCCAGGTGTTTGCTGAGACCCACCTGTGTGTTTTGCGCTTCCTGATCCAGGGGTTGGAGCTGGCAGGGGTGGTGACAGAGGCAGGAGGAGGGTAAAGCAGGCCCTGCTCTGCCATAGTGCAGGGTAGAGAGAAAGGGATGCAGCGACCATTATAGGAGGATGTTTGCCAAAAGGCTGAACTCAGAATGAGCTCTGAACAAGGAATGGCGAGGTCTTTGGGGGCTGAGGTAGTGAAGGCGGTCTTTTACTCTGGGTGGTGGTTGCATTGAGCTGCAGGCTTCCGCAGGTTTGGCAAACAGGAGGGAGGGACAGCCAGGGGTTACTAGTTCTGTCCTTGGGTCTGTCCCTTTAGGGGTTTTGTTGTGTTCTGGGCTCCTTCCCCTCCCAGGACCCCCGCTGTGTGGTTGGGACTTCTTTGGACCCATGGAGTCCCCCAAGTGTCCCTGAAGTAGGGTGGCTCGGAAATCCTGGGCCCTGTTCTTCCTTTAGGGCTGTCACAGGATTTTGACAGGATCCAGCGGGCATGGGGTAGCCAGTAAGAGTTCCCCTGTCTCTGAAGCACCGGAAACAAGGGCCCCATAGTCAGATGAACGGCCCCCTCCTTCCCTGTGGTGACCAGTCGGCTGGGAATCTAAAGAAAATTCAAGGATCCCCACCCCTGGGGAAAAGAGGGGGGTCAGCTCATTAATAATTGCCCTCATTATTCTAATGCAGGCCTGCAGTGGCCAGCATTGCCCTAGAGAGGGCTTACTTCAGTCACTCAGCAGATAACAAGACATCTGTTAGAAACTTATTTATTCCTTGCCTGTTTACTCTTCATCTGGTGAATTTGTATCGAATGTCTGCTTTCTGCTAGGCCCTAGTGCTCCAGCCTAGAGCAGGGGATGGCAGACTTTTTCTGTAGAGTAAATATTTTAGGCTTTGAGGGCCATGTTGTCTCTGTTGCAGCTACCCAACTCTTGTAAGGCCAAAGCAACTGTAAGCAATACATAAGCCCATGGGTGTAGCTTTGTTCCAGTACAACTTTATTGACAGGCATTGGGCTAGATTGGCCCAGAGGCCACAGATAGCTGCCCCTCGCCCCCGGACTGGAAACACAGAGTTAAACAAAAGTAGACATGGTCTCTGTCTCTATGGAGCTTACACTCTAGGCAAGGAAGACAGGAATTAATCATATAATCGCAAACATAAATTATAATTAGAACACGGTGCTTGAAGGAGAGAGAAGCTCTCATAGCTCTAGAAATGGGGGTGTGATATAGTCTCAGGTCAAGTCAGGCTTCCCTCAAGAGTTGATGCCTGAGTTGGGCTCTGAATCAGCATTAACCAGGTGAAGAGAGAGAGGAAACAGTGCATGGAAGGGCCCTGTGACAGGAGTATGGAACATTCTGGAAACTGAAAAAAGGCCAGTGTGGAGGAGTGTAGAAGAGGACAGAGAGGAGGAGTAAGATGAGGCAGGATGGGAAGTAGTAATCAGTCCATGCACAGCCTTGGGGGGCGGCTTAAAGCAGGGGAGTAACAGGATCAGATTTGCATTTTGAGAAAAACCTCTTTGGCTGCAACATGAGAACAGATCGGAGAAAAGCAAGTGAAGCTTCAGGGGAACCGAGTGAAAGGACCGTTGTGAGAGAGAGAAGTGGCAATGGGGGTAAAGAGAAGTAGACGAAGATAAAGATTTCAGAAGGGGTGTTGGTGGTGTGGGGATGGAGGGAGAGGCTCCTAGGTGTGAGGTTTGTACAGTCGGATGGTTAGCGGTGCTGTCTGTCTACTGAGACCAGAGCACTGGGAAAGTCCCTCATGCTTTGTTTTGTTTGGGTCAGAGGAAGGGGCCTGGCAGGTTGAGTTGCCATTGAGACATCAAATTAGAGATGTCGGATAAGCAGGTGAGATGTACAGATCTGGAGCTCAGAAGAAAGATAGAGGCTGGAAATCATATGTTTTATGGAATCATCACCATATGGAGGGTAATCGACGCCCTGAGCATGGATTAGACAAGCTGGGGCAAGAGAAGAGAGTAGGGCAAAGGGAAGAGAGATTAGAGAAAATCCTCAAGGAACTCTGATATTTAATAGCCAGAGAGAGAGGGGTGTTCCTGCAAAATAGACTGAAATAGCAACCAAGGGAGTAGGGAAAAAAGTATGAGATTGCGGGCTTCCCTGGGGGCGCAGTGGTTGAGAGTCCGCCTGCCGCTGCAGGGGACACGGGTTCGTGTCCCGGTCCAGGAGAATCCCACATGCCGCGGAGCGGCTGGGCCCGTGAGCCATGGCCGCTGAGCCTGCGCGTCCAGAGCCTGTGCTCCTCAACGGGAGAGGCCACAACAGTGAGAGGCCCGCGTACCGCAAAAAAAAAAAAAAAAAAAGTACGAGATTGGGAAGGAAGTGTTTAAGCAAGGCTCGTGTTCAGCTTGTACACACAGCACAATGGGACTGACTGATGATGCCCAGTGACCATTCTGACTGATCAGTGCATCCCCTGTGATTGGTTGGTGCCCATGCCATGCCAGTTGTTTATATCATGATTATCATCCCTGCTTTCAAGGAACAATCATCATTGTGGGATGGCAAACAGGATGAAGAATGGAAACCTTCCATTGGATTTACCCACAAGTATATCGTTGGTGACCTTAGCAAGAGAACTTGAGGTGGAGTGACGGGCTGAGGAGTGAGCTGAGGAAGGAATGGGAGGTGAGTTAGTAGACAGGAGACCCAGGCAACCATTGAAGAAGTTTTGCTGGGATGCAGTGGAGCTGAGTAGGACAGGTAGAGGGGAAGCCGGAAGGGGATGGGAGTGGGGGTAACTGAAATTTTTCTATAAGATGTTAAATGATGAGAATGACTTATTTGTTCAACATGCCTTCTCTGTATATAGTCACTTACCAAACTTGTACCTATCTCATTCATTTATTCATTATTTGATCCAACATGTTTATCTCATCCTTGGCAGAGATATTTACTATGTTACGAGCACTGAATTCATTTTACTTCCTTCTTTCCTTTTCAACGGGCATTTATTGAGCACTTACTGTTTGTCAAGTACTGGACTAGGTCCCACTGATAGAGAAATGAATAAGTTATAGCCTATGTGTTCAAGGGACTTATAGTTTAGTGCAGTGCTTGTCAACCAGGGGTAATTTTATCCCCTTCCCTTTCCTGGGGGACACCAGGCAATGTGTGGAGATATATTTTGTTGTCATAACTTGGGGGCAGGGGGTGTGAGGGGGAAACTAGGGATGCTACTGGCATCTAGTGGGTGGAGGCCAGGGATGCTGCTAAACGCCCTGCAGAGCACAGGGCAGCCCCCCAACAAAGAGTATTGGTCCAAAACGTGAATAGAGTGAAAAGTGCCTCAGTAAATGGTAACTGCAGGAGTTCTGAGGTTGACCACTTAGGCACCACTGTGGAGCTGGCCAGGCAGGAGATGAGGGACAGAAATGAGGGGGCAAGATGCCCACTCAGAAGCTTCCAGTAGTGCAGGGTGGGGGCCCCATGGCCAGTAAGGCTGAAGTCGCTAGAGTAGGGCTGAGGCCACTGATACCAAGTATTTTGGATTTTGTCTATTTGGTGGGAAGCCACTAAAGGGTTTCCAATGAGAGGAAACCAGATCTGTGTCTTAGGAAGATCATTCTGGTGGCAGACAAGAGCAAACAATAACCGTTAACATTTATTAAGAACCTACTCTGTATCAGTAGGTTTCCGAGTACTTTCTTGAATTACCTCATTTAATCTCCTGGCAGCCCTATGCGGAAGTGCTCTTCTTCCCATTATACAGCTTAGGAGACTGAGGCAGAGGGGTCAAGAAGCTTGTGAATGGGGGAGCCAGCCCTTGACTGACACTGGGCTCATGCACAAGCGTGAGATAGCCTGTGGTTCTTCCGGTCTCCCAAGTTGGGTCTGGGCTCTGGAACCAGACTGCAGAGTCCACAGGGTGTCAATTCATAATTCATATGTTCCAGCTCTCCCTGCAGCTGCTCCAAAAATTCCATGCCTGCAGCTTTGAAAAGTGTGGCCTTAAGGTAGCCAGTTTAATTCTTCCTGATTAGGAGTTCTCATGTAGCTCTGAATTTTTCAGAGACTTTGTAGCTGAAATGCCCCCATGGAAAGAGAAACACATGCTTCTGGGAAATCAAATCCACTCTTTGCTGCTTGAGACCATTAAGTGGACCCCAGTAACCTCATGGAACTCCCCTATCAGGACACCCCACCTCACTGTCAAATGCACATTTTCGCCTCTATTTTTGCTGGGTGTGGGGGGTAGGTGGATTTGCATGACTAATAAAATTTAAAGTAGGTCTCAGGGCCCAAAGCTACATCATTAGCCAGCACAGATCCTGCTTTCCTGGGTTTTAATTACAGTGGCTCCTCCTCCAACTAGGAGGGATGGTTGAGTGTGACAGCCCCTGGCCCATGACTGACAGACAGAAGGAGCTGGAGGCTGGGCTTGCAGGTGGAAGGGACTGCACCCCAGACAGAGGGGAGGAGAGGATTTTCCTGCTCAGGGAGGTCAAGGGTGTGGACAGAGGTGGGACCAGAGGACTCCCGCCTGGCACTTTTTTGCAGGGCTCCTCGCATTTAGAAAGAAGACTGGAGATGCGTTTTCATATTTACATATGCTTTTAAATAAATGTGACTTCATTTTTTTAAAGCAGTGGCAACATTCTGGCAAGGCAGAGGAAATGCAAACTGGTCTGGGATCCAGAAGAGAAGGCAGGTGTCAGTGCAGCAAATAACCCGCTACCAGGGGATTCTTTGAGGTTGGCTTATGACCAGTGAGTTCACAGCCCCAAAGTATCCCCACCTGATAGATGCAGAGCCTAGGCCCAGCTGCTGTCACGTGGGGTGTCCGTGCAAGAAGCCATGTTCTCCTCTTGCACTGATGGTGGGAATGTAAATTTGTGCAGTCACTATGCGAAACAGTATGGAGGTTCCTTAGAAACTAAAAATAGAGCTACCATATGATCCAGCAATCCCACTCCTGGACACGTACCTGGAAAAGACAAAAACTCTAATTCGAAAAGATACATGCACCCCAATGTTCATAGCAGCACTGTTTACAATAGCCAAGACATGGAAGCAACCTAAGTGTCCATTGGCAGATGAATGGATAAAGAAGATGTGGCATATATATATATCTATATATATAATGGAATACTACTCAGCCATTAAAAAGAATGAAATATTGCCATTTGCAGCAACATGGATGGACCTAGAGATTTTCATACCTAAGAGTATCATACTGAGTAAAGTAAGTCAGATAGAGAAAGACAAATGTTATGTAGTGTCACTTATATGTGGAATCTAAAAATTACTACAAATAAAAAAATGCTATTTACAAAACAGAAACAGACTCATAGACATAGAAAACAAACTGTTACTGTACCAAAGGGGAGGGGGAAGAGGGATAAATTAGGAGTATGGAATTAACAGATATACACTATTATATATAAAACAGATAAGCAACAAAGATTTACTATAGAGCACAGGGAAGTATATTCAATATCTTGTAATAACCTATAATTAAAAATCTGAAATATATATATATATATATATAAAACTGAATCAGTTTGTACACCTGAAACTAACACAATATTATAAATCAACTACAGTGCAGTTTTTTAAAAGTCATGTTCTTATTTTCAGGTTTTCTTCTCGTTTTACTTCTTCCTTTAAGGATTCTGTGATAGGTCAGAAAATTCTCCGGGCTTCAGTTTTCCCATCTGCCCAATGAAGGGACTGTTGCACTGAAGACCTTCTCATGTCCCTAAGTGGGTTTGATTTGTAGACTAAATTTAGCCTTTGCCAGGACGGCAACTGTACACCTACAGTGCTAAGAAAACTAACTTTACACCCAAATATAAGGCAGTTGCCCACGTTCCCAAATAAAAGGGCTCTGAGAAATTTTTTAGCCAATATGTGAATATATGAATATTTTTGGAATACAGTATAAATGAAGCAACAAACTGTTACTTAAAATATGTAATTAATTACTTTAGTTACACATCTTTAAAATTACAAAATATCTAAACCGTCAATTTTTAAATAGTGCTTTCTCCCACTTATATTTCATGAGTCTCTATCCAAACCTGTCAGGTGCAGTTTCAACTCCAGAGTGTGTTTTGTTCCCGGTGTATTTTTTTATCCCTAGAGCAGCTTTCTGAGTCCTCTGACAGTTTTCCAGAGCTGTGAGCCTCACTTCCATCCACGTTTTCAAGAGACGGCAGAGACAGCACTTTTTGAATCCATGGATTATGTCTTCCTGTAAAATTGTATCCCAAGCCACAGGTCCCAATTCCCATAAATGGAGGCAGTTATGTTTTGCTTTTTCACTTGCTTTATAGGTGGCTTATTCATGATCTCTTGCAGCAATTAACCATTGTTGGGTTTCTTTTTAAAGTGACTTTTAAAAGTCTTGTTTACAATGACATCCAAACACTGAAATAATGAAGTCATAATCCCAAGAGTAATTACCGCATCTGTGTTAACTAAATCAGGTGGGAGAGTGCACTGCAAGACGAGACTTTTTATTGATGTCGAATCCGTCAGATTGGATATTGGATATATTGAATTTAAGGCAATGCCCTTTTTATTGTAGTGTAGTTGATTTACAATGTTGGATTTCTGCTGTACAGCAAAGTGGCTGTACATATATATACATTCTTTTTTATATTCTTTTCCATTATGGAACACCCTTTTTTCTGAGGGATAACAGGAGATGCAGGGGAAAGATGGTCATATATTTGGGCCTAGTCAAAAAATTATAATTTATCAAATTCTCCTTTAACACCCGTCAGCTTATGACGTTGCACATAGGAGCATCTCTTTGCTGGCTGTTTGGTAGTTGATGTCTGTCAACGTAGGCAGACATGTCTGATGGATCCAGGTCACAGAAAATGGTGCTGGGTCTGCTGCCCCACCGAGAACTCTGGCCGCCATCTTTCCCCACTTCCCAAACACCAGTACGTAACTGCAAGCCCCTCCTGGCCACCTTTCTGCCGACCCGTCACTGGGCTTTTGTGTAGTTTAATGAGCATAGAGTCGTTTGGAAATATGCGCTGTGCTCCACAAAAGGAAATAGTAATGTAATCAGAAATCATTGTATTCTAGCACTTCAGCACTATTGCTGCTATTAATGTCCATTATCACTGTATTCCCTGCAATGTGTTTAACAGTCACAGGCACTAATCAAGGTGCCTGTCCTGGAGAATGTGTATTCTATCTGGACCATACTATGTATTGTGCTGCGACTGTTCCGCATTTTTTTCAGATAATTGGAACCTGCTACTTCATACTCTGAAAAATAATGTAGTGGGTGAAGCCCTGAGAGGTTCAAAGCCTATGCTTACGTCAGGGAAAGAATGCAATTTCCATGCAGAATGATTATAATATTATTCAGTGATTACATGGGGGTGGGGGTGGGTCTGTTTTTGTTAGAGTTTTGAAAGTGGAAAATGGAATTCCATCCAAGTAATCAGAGGTTATGAGTTTCCAGCACAGTATGTTTGCACGTGTTGGAGGCTCATTTTCCCAGAGTCCTCCCCACCCCAGTAACCCCTGAGCCTTTGCTGGCCTCTAGGGACAGACCTGAAGTGCCTACGAGTTAATTCACTGACAGGAGCTCTCAGCCGATGAGAAATGGGAATTGGCGGCAGATACTCCAGCTTCCTCACGTCTCAGGTGGAACAACACTGAGACATGTCCCTCTCTGTCCCCCAGAGGTCCCCAGGGACATTGGCCCAGGTGCCCACAGTGGAGACCTGCATATTCAGGGCAATCTCTGTCGGCTTCCTTCACTCACCGGTCTCGCCTCCCCACTCACCTGCCTGAGCTTTCTGGCATCACTCTTCAGATAAACCACTTGCCTCAATCCTTGTCTGGGTGGGTTCTGCTTCCCAACAGAGGTACACCTGGCGCCCCAGCTCTCCCTTCCCACCTGGAGAGCACCCAGAGGCCTCTTTGGATCCCTCTGTCCTTTAACCTGGCTCCACACAGGAGTCTTAGAGTTTTAAGGCACCATTGTCCTGACAGATGAAAACTCTGAACTTTTTTTTTGGTCAGGAAGGTGATGGGTATAATTTATTTCTCCCTCTTCTCTTGATTATTTTTACCCCATTCAAGTGAGACAAGATGATTTAATCCGGGTTGTATTTTAAATGCCCATAATTGATGTCCTCAGAGCATGAATCTATGTGCTCTTAGAAATTTATGTATAATCTTAATAGATTTGTCAATGGCAACCCTTCCTCATCTAAGCAGGCTGCTTGCAGACAGATCACTTAATTTGCTCCCCAATGTTCTTTTTCATACGTGGTTTCTCCATGGCTGACAGCAGATGATCCCATTATGAACGCATTTGACACAGCATGGGCTGTGGGGATGAGCACCCTCAAGGTCCTCTGCTGTGGCAAGCAGTGTGTGTCTCCCTCTCACTCGGAAGGGGAGAGTCCCAGAGACCGAGGCACCTGAACAGGTGCTGAGGCTGCAGTCCCCGGCAGTACGCAGCAGCTGATGGGTGCTCCAGCTTACCTGCGCTATCAGAGGTTGTTGACGCCACACCCATTCCCCAGCCTGGGGATCGCCTGCTGACAGTTCTTGCTTCCTGCCTTTCTCTGTGTGGGAGTGCCCAGCCCATTCATGGGGCAGGCTGGAAGTGCTGGGGGGATTGATACCCCAAAGCACTTGGCAGCTGGTGAGAGGTGGGAGGTCATGAATAAATACCCCAGCTTCCTTCCTCATCTCTTGGTGGGACGACTTTAAGATATGCTCTACCCAGCCTCTCAGAGCATCCCCAGTAGGACTAAGCCCCCAGTTGCCCAAGCGGGAACCCACTGGTTAATGCTTTCTCGACTGAATTTTCCCTGTCTCCTTTCTCACATCTCTGCTTCCTCATGTGCTTCCTTGGGTCTACTCTTAAAAAAAGAAAAAAAGAAAAAAAAAACCCACTTACATCAAAGTCAGTGTTTCAGGGGCCACTTTGGAGGGGAACTCACACTAAGACGCCTGTCCTTCTGAATGTCTTCAGGCTGATCTTTCAGATGTGCTCATCCTCCAGGACCTAAATTAGGGCCTGGCATGGAGCTTCCTGCACCCAGGAGCTCTGCTTCCTCTGACCACCTTCAGCTCCACCAGCATAGTTAACTCAGCCCTCGCTGTCTACAGCCTTGGGACCTCCCCTGTTTCTGCACGTGGGTGTGTGATGGAGTCGACACCATCTTTGCCAGCTCCTAGCTGACCTGCACGTCTGTCTGAGAGATGATGGTGCTCCAGCCACATCCTCGGTTTGGAGTGAAGAGCAGAGATGCCCAGCAGGGTGGAGGATGGGGTAGCCAGACAACACTGTGGGGGAAAAACCCCTCCTTCCAAAGATTGATGCGGGTGCTATTGGATTATTTGCGCCATTTCTGTCTGCTGGGGTAATTGCAAGGCGAGTACCTTGTGTTCCAAGGGAAAAACGTTCTCTGGATGTGGTAATCTTTGCCATGCCTGCTTGTGACAGAGAGAACCACATCAAGTTCTAAATTTTCTCAATGGAGTGAGATATGTATCATGTGTAATAAAATATAAACAAGCCGTTAAGAAACATCTATGTGTTTCTTTTTGTCAACCTTTAGAAGCGTTAAAGCCAACCACAATTTTATATGAATTCTAGATGATATGTAGTATTTTTATTTGCTACTTCATTGCTAAATGTTTCATATAAAACTGAAGAGGAAAAAAAAAAAAAACCACAGTCCCACATATAAAAGAAGCAGCAGATGGCTAAATGTGACCGTGGGAGAGAAGCAGTGAATGAGTGGGTTCAGAACAGAGGCTCCCCCGCTGGGTATGGGCCCGAGGTGGAGCGGAGGGAAGTTCACGTATGAGGGTACCTGTGTTCATTAGCCATTTGCTTCCACTGTGTTCTAAGTAGCCCATTAGTATTCAGGAGAATCTACAGGTATCTTTGTTATGGCTTTTTTTTAATCTTTTAAATGTACATATAAATGAGTATGTATTATTTATAGATGTCTTTGGATTTAGAAACATCGAGCTTGAAAAGTAATGCAGCAGGGAATATTTGATTTACTGCTCACTGGAAAGGAGAGCGAAGAGAGGGGGACTTTCTGCAGGAAGGAAAACTGGGTTGGGGTAAGTTGCTTAACCTTTCTAGGGGACTTTCCTGGAATCTTCAGTTACAGTTAAACTGTAGAGAGATGAGTGGGTGGGAAAGGGCAGCGGCCAGAGAGTTTGGAAGCCGGCTTTGTGGTCCCCGCTCTCCTGCTAATCAGCTGTGTGACCTTGAGCTTGTCACTCACTGGTCTTGCCTTTGGTTTCTTGCCCGTATCTGGACATCAAGCCATGCCAGGCTGTGGCCCAGTGATTTGGTGCATTCGTATTGACTGCTGTGGGCTCTGACCGGACTCCTTGGGTGCTGGGTTAGTTTGCAGAATTGCCGTGAGGTTGGTGAGCCGTGGTTGCATGTTTTTTCAGATGGAACGTGAAGCTCTGATGTGATCAAGCCACTTGCCTGCATACTTTGGTAGAGACCAGGAAAACAGAATTAGCTTCTCATTCTATTTTCAGTTCCTAGGCTGTTTCTATATTGGCCAAGAAAAGCAGAGAACTTACAGAAATTCCTGGTAATGACTACTTTCTGCCTGGGTATGGAGAAACTTGCCTGTCTATGGTTTATTTTTAAATGGATAACTCATCATATCTGGGTAAAAAGTACTGTAATCTCCAAAGACTTTTCTTTCACATTTTTTTTTTTCTCTCTGAGAAACAGCCTCAGATCTATTCAAATAAACTAGTTTTCTACTGGGTGAGGAAGTAATGCCTCTCAGACCCACTTGGGGCTGGGAAGGGGTTTTCAGCCGCTGGCCCTATGGCTTGGATTCGGAGGAGAGGGGTAGAAGCCATGAAAGCATCTGCCCTCAGGCCTGGAGTTTAGCAGTTGCTGGGGAGGAGGAGAGGAGGGGCTAAAAGGCTGAAAGTTAAAGGCTGAAAGTGTCCTCTTGAGGGAAATTCAGGGAGATTAGCTGCAGAGGGCAGGAAGTGGTAACTGACCAGTGTCAGATAGACCCAGGACAACTACACACACGGTCAGCCCATTGGTCAACTAGCCCCCAAGGAAGATCCCTCCCCATTCATTTGTCTTCTGCGTGCTCACTTCTGTGGAGAGGTGGTGGGAAAGAAGGCCCCCACCTTCCCCGTGGCGCTGTAGGTACTGCAGGGATACCTATTCTGTGCTTCAGTTGGCAGGCTATAATAATGTTACAGCCACCAGTTGATATGTGCCATGGGCCATGCCAAGTGCCTTTCTTACAACCAGACATTTAACTCTCAGAACAAACATGGATGTTCAGAAATAGCATCCCCATTGTACAGAGGAGGAGACTGAGGCAGGGGTGGGAGTGGCATGGAGGGTCTGCCATTAAACTTAGAGATTTAGACCCAGGTCTCTAAGATTATCCATCTTCCATGCTCTTGACCACCCAGGTGTGTCAGGGACTAAGATGAAAATCCAAGGTGAAGCTCTGATTGTGCCATGGAACGAGGCTGCAAGGTTCAGACTTGGGAGAAGGGGTTCCCAAACCTCTCTGCAACTCCCTGGGGAGACCACAAACCCACCGAGTCTAAAAGCCCACCTTGTTTTACTCTGTGAAGCCGCATTTTCCCCATCACTTCTCTCTAAAGCTGTCAAGAGGCCAAAGGGGCATGAGATGCCGAGCAACCCTGAGCCCTGGCAGCTGAGGTATCAGCCGGACCTGGCTCGGTCCAGACCCTGACAGTGAGCAGACGCTGGATCCATGAACTTGTTTGGTAGTTGTGTCTCCTGTCCCCACGGCTGTCTCCCACCCCCTGACGTGTACAGCTGTGGGCCCCATAGAGGACCGATGTGGTAGCTAAGTGAGTGCCCGGGACACAGGTCAAAGGCTCCCCTTAAGAATCAAGGCAGGGCTTCCCTGGTGGTGCAGTGGTTGAGAGTCCGCCTGCCGATGCAGGGGACACGGGTTCGTTCCCTGGTCCGGGAAGGTCCCACATGCCGCAGAGCAGCTGGGCCCGTGAGCCATGGCCGCTGGGCCTGCGCGTCCGGAGCCTGTGCTCTGCAACGGGAGAGGCGACAAAAGTGAGAGGCCCGTGTACCGCAAAAATAAAAATTAAAATTAAAAAAATAAATAAAAAGAATCGAGGCAAACAGCCCCAGGGTCTGTCACCAAGAAAGGGACAGCCTCTGAGAAGAAATTGAAACAGGGAAAGTGGGAGGGAAGAGGGAAGTCCTAGTCTCTCTGGGCTCTACGTGTGGGTCCAGACTTGAGGTGGGCTCTTGCCTGGCTGGGAATTCCAGTGTGCTCAATGCTAAGATGGAGGCTGCCCCATGGAGCCAGGATGGAACCTCCTGGAGACCAGCGGGGGCGCCAGCTTATCAGGCCACGTTCTACTTCCTCTTTCCACTGCTCTCACCCCTCCTGGCGTATTGTTCTGTTTTACTCCCCAAGACTCTAGATAAGTCTTATCCAAATGTTACAGCTTGGCCCCAGGAGTGCAGGGAGAACCAAGGGAAGAGACTTGTTCACATCTGAGTCAGAGTTTTAAGTGGGCAGCATGGTCTTGCGGGTGGAGACTCCACAGATGCCCCACCCACATGGCCACCTGGACAGCACTGAAGAGGAAGGTACTGTGGCTCTCGACACCAGGAAGGAGAGCGACGCCCATACCCACCGCAATCCAGCTCCGCACATCAGCAGCTGGCCTTCCTGTCGGTGAATTAGGGATGCCGGCCCCTGTCCTGCCTCTCCTGGGGTCCACGTGGCCGTCTAATGAGGGAAAGAAGATGCAGAAACACTCCAAAGAGCCCATGGCACCAGGCAAATGTGAAGCATCATCATTAAAAGCTTAAATTTACGGGTCTGAAGGAGAAGCAACATCTGGGAAGGAATTATTACAATTTAGAGGGAGGATGCAGGCTTGTTTATAAGAGTGAAATCTGGAAGCAATGTCTGATTCTTTTTTTTTTTTAACTGGTTTGTATTCCAATCATGCGGCTGTGGTGTGAATGTCCAAATGTTCGAAGCAAAATTGTAGAAAGTGAGTTGAGTCTTGGAGGCAGTTTCCTTCCTTCAGCAGAGCCTTACTGAGCATCTACTACGTGCCAGGTGCTGCATGCCCTGCCCACATCTTCCTGCCGCCATGGGCGAGTGGGTGTAACAGATTTGCTGGAGCCTCTGCCCTTCTCTCCAGCCTGCAGCCCTCAGGAAATGCAAGGTCTTCCCAGTCCTGGATCCAGTGACAGGAAAGCCTCTATAAATGTGTGGGGGGCTCTGAGTGGTGGGGCTGAGTTGGTGGATTCCTAGTTAATTGAAGTGGGTCTGCCTTGCAACAAGAAAAGAGTTTGTGTCGGGGGAGCTGATTTGCAACCTTTTTTTTCTGAAACATTTCAGCCTAGGTTTCTGGCAGAGCCCTGTCGTGACAAAACTTAGGATCCAGTCAGGCCACGGGCACCCCGTCGTCCTTATCTCCCCATTCTCCTCGCCCAGGCCAGCCGAGCGGAACCAGGAGATAGGCCATTGCGAAGCCTCCTTTGGTGACACTGTGTTCTTGATATTCTCCAGGGATTCGCCCAGAGTGTCTGTACTCCAGAGAGTGCAGAAAAACTTCTGGAGAGGAGTTTTCAGGAGGAGAAGAGGTGAAGGCAGGGGGAGGAGGTCCGGGAAGCAAGAGCAGGTGTGTGTCTGATCACAGAAGTGGAGGAGAGCTGGGGCTGTCCGGGGCCCCAGCTCTGGACGTGGCAGGACACCGTGGCAGGACACCGGGAGGCTGGATGTGGCAGGACACCGGGAAGAGTCCAGACTGGCCTGGGTTCTTGCGGCCCCTGACATGGAGGGACTCTGGCCAGGGAATGACTTGACCCATTCTGGGGTTGAGCACCACCCCTTAGCAGTAGCCGGGCTGTGAGCCAGGTGAGAGTTGGGGAGGCCTCGCCCCAGGCAGCCATAGCAGAGATTGGAGAGAACTGTTCTGAGCAGTGCCGTGGGAGGCGGCAGTGCAGGGCCCCGCGATGAGGGTCCGGCAGTAGCAGCTGTGGAGGAAGGTCAGTCCCGAACGCACGCAGTCTCAGGCAGGCGGGGGTGACATGGATTGGTGGAGCAGGGAAGCTGCAAGAAAACCTCAGTGCCGTGGTTTTGACCCACCAAAGCTCCACCCTACCCATCAGAATCCTACTCCTTAGAATTGAATTTCTCCCACGGGAAAGAATTTCACGTCATTTTTCTCTTGGGGTGGGGGGGCGATGATGAAAACAGTGTTGGGAAACATCGAGTTAACAGTAACGAAGAACCTGGGTGAGCTGCGGTCCTGCCGACAGAGGTCTGCGGTAGGGGCTGGGCCCGTCTGGGCTTCTCTGCTGTGAGAGGCTCTGCTCAGGGTCAGGGGGTCACTTGGGAGCCTGACCACCTCCGGGGCATCTGCGAGCTGCCGAGAAGTGGGCAGTGGTGAGGGGGAGGACAGCCAATCGGGTTGTAGGGTTAGTTTGGGCTCACCAGCACCTGACTGGAATGCGGACGTCCACCGACACCTGTGCTTTGATTCAGCCCAGGGTGGTGACTGCAGAGAAAACACAGAACAGTGCTAAACTCCTCACTGATTGGGATCCCGGGAACGAGGGGGCCGAAATCCAGAACAGAGACGTGGGATGCAGGCACAAATCCAGAGCTCCCCTTCCAGCTCCCTCCCACTTTCACTTGCTGTGTGACTTTAGGTAAATCTTATTGTCCATGAGCCTCAGTTTCCTCGTCTATAAAATGGGAATACTAATTGTAAAGTATTCACAAGCTTGTTAGAAAAGGTGAATGAGAAACTGTGAACGGCTAGGCTTTGTCAACATCAGACGTTATGAAAATATCATTATTGTTCCCTCGATCGCAGCCGTGGCCTCTGAAGATCCTGTCTTTCTTTGAAGAACACGTGCCCGTGGAAAAGCTTGCCGGGTGGCGCATCCCTATCGTGGAGAATATGTAATGGATCTCATCAGTGGCCAGTTCTGGCTCCTTAATGGAAAGAAGAAGCCTGAGCGTTGTGCCGGGTGGGCTCTCGGAACCGGCTTGTGCTCCATCTTTGCATCTTAATTCTCCCCTTTTAAAAGCAGTGCCTTCTGGGCCCCTTGGTCCATGAACTGTCGAGAACCTGATGGATAAACACTCAGAGAGAGTGTTTATTTGGGGGTTGGCAACATGCCTACAAGCTTTGGTGAACCCATGGTTGATGTTATTAATGGATGGCCTGGTTTTCTCTCTTCTTAAAAGAAAGAGAATGTGAATGAGAGTTCCCCTTGCAGGATACGTTCAGAGCAGACATCCGAGCCTGTGCCAGGGGTGCCAGAGGGTCCTGCACCTGGGCTGGCAGGAGGGTGGGTGTGGGAGCAGGTTTTCTCACTATGGTTTACAGCCTCCAGCTCCTTTGCCTTTTTTCTTCCTTCCAAGGAAGGCAGAATCCTTGTTTCCTAGCTGGCTGAGGGGTAGTGAGCTACCCGGGCACTGGAATCATAATTGGGTAGCATGGTCAAGACCCAGGCAGGGCTGCTCTCTGATCCTGCATCAAACGGGAGACTCCCTAATTGGTTTTTCCTCTCTTACAGCAGTTTCTCTCCAAAAAATTGATACCTTTTATAGGGAAGTAAAAAAAATCCTGGGGCCCTTGTTTATTATTCTCTTCGCTATCCATTTGGTTCACGTCAAGAACCATCTTTATTTGTAGATCTAGAGTTAGAATGGGTCTCAAAGATTTCTTTGAGTTTAATTCTGAGGATCTCCCAGCATTTAGGCAGTTATGTAACCCAGACAGCCTATTCACGGGTCCTGCTTTCATATGAGACTTTATGCTGTCCAATTCAATTAGCATCTCTTAAGGGCCTTGAGAAGGTGAAGGACTTAAGACCAATTTCACGGGCGTTGACTTATTACCTACCGTATTTTTTAAACTAAAGTAAAAAAAGTCCCTCAGCCTTTGGCTTTTTAAATTTTATTTTCCTTAAGCCTGGAAGCTGCCCTTTGATGATGAGATTAGTGGAAGAGAAAGGGTCAGTTTGACCAGAGATGTCAAAGGTCAGCTCCAGAGGTAGTACCTTCATCTCCCCTGGGGTTGGAAAACCACACCTACCTCCCTGTGATTTCCAGGGTTCTTTCCTGAGGTTCATTTTCCCAGGCCATGATCTTTGGAACCTCAAGGTTTTACAGTGTTATCATGGGAATGAAATTATTACTAGAAATCAGTTTCTAGTCATTTATTTTAAAATCACTTTAAATACCATGCATCTCATTAGAGTAGAATGTGTTTCGGTTGATGGATGTAGCTTATACAGGCCTCCCAAGAAGAAAAGGTACTGAATGAAGGGTCTGTGTACACCCCCATGTGATGGGTGTTATGGGCCAGAGATTCAAATATTAAGATGATGTCTGTTCTCAGGATGCTCAGGATTTGAATACAAGGAGTAGAGGTTGGGTGGGAGAAAACAGAGCAAGAAGAGGAAAGAGATGAAATTACTGAGGCATAAACTAATAGCAAATAGTAGCTGAGAACAGCTAGAAGCCCCTCGAGGGAGGAGCATCTGGTTGAGGTGGGCAGAGATGTCGTGAAGGAGGTGTGACTTGCCCTGGGACTATGAGTGGATGATGGCAGTAGTGAGATGCCGATGCTGAGGCTTTTGCTGAGGATGATAATTATGTACCAGTTTCTCTGATGCATTAATAACGGGAAACAAGAGTTCATAGAAATTAAATAATTTAGCCGGTGTCACAAAACTAAGGGCCATGTTAGAATTCTAATTCGGATGTCTGATTCCAAAGTCCTGCTTCTAACCATCTCTGAGAATGTATTCATTAGGGTCTTGACAGGAAACAGACACATTCAAATGTGTAATTTGAAGAGAGTTAAACGAAAGGACTATTCACAAAGGTGGCGGAGAGAGAACTGTATGGAACCCATCACCAACCAGAGCCGCGACCTTCAGTAGAGAGTCACAGCCATCCCATGAAGACAAGCAAGGAGGCAGGAAATTGGGAATAAACACCCAGCCCCACCCCAATCCCTGGTCTCCTGCTGGTGTCTGCATTGGCTGAACGTAACTGGAAGTTGCAGGGTCTCAGATCTGGAGTGACACCCTCTCTGCCAACCGGGTGAGCCTCCCAGGACACAGAACCGGATGGAAAGCCGACCTGGAGGAGCGAACAGAAGATACCCAGCACAGCCTGTGATGTCTCACACGTCAGCTCACGTTAGGATCTTTTCATAAGCACATTAGGGAACAGTCCCAGAGAACTCAGCTTTGCATGTGGTTTATTTTTGTTCGGAACTTTGTTTCGGTTATCTCCTCTAGAAGTGGCCTGTGGAGACCACAAAGGAGGAAGGACGAGGCCATTGTCATCAGAACAGTTTAGACAGCACTGGTGGCTCACCCCCCTGCACTGCCCACCCCCCTCCTGTCTGGACTGTGCTGTATTTGTCTGGCACAACCCAGAGAGTCGAGCCATCTGGGTTGCAGAAAAGGGAAGTGGATTAACCTGACGTTGGCAACCAAGAGGTTTGTCTCAAGAGAGGGAGAGCTCTTTCTAAGGCTTGCTGGCCAGGGTCTTGGGCTCTCAATTAGTTAGTAGCCTTTACAGTGGCCTGCAAGGCCCTACGCTAACTGAATTCTCACCTCTCCAGCTTCATGTCCTATAGTCTCCCACGTCCAGCCACAACTGCGGATCCAGGAACACAACAGTCACGCTCCTCCCGGGGCATTTGCACGGGCTCTTCCCTCTGCCCTGAATGCTCTCCCCGGACACCTGCACAGCCCAGGCCCGTATCATCTTCCAGCGCGCTCGAATGCCATCCTCTTGTGAGGCTTATTACCCCGACCACCCTCTCTAAACTGCACCACAATCTCCCACAGTCATCTTCTGCTCTACGTCTTCTCTGATAAATAGTGCTGACGACCTTCTAATATATTGTACAATTTGTACTTATTTCTTAAGGTTATTGTTTGTTCTGTGTTTCCATCCACTAGAAGATGAGCTTCGTGAGGGCAGGAATTTTTCTTCCTGTTTTGTTCACTTGTATTCCCAGAGCCTAGACACTGCCTGACACCTAAGGGGGATGCCCTTAATATGTATTGAATGCATGAATGGGTCATTAAATGAATGAGATCCTCCAGAATCTAAAAACGGACTGATGACTGTCCCCTGGACCTCTCTCTTCACCGACACGTCACTGCCAAGGCTCTTTCCCAGAAATACATCGATCGTTTATTATCACCAGTACTGTCAGTATTTTGTGGCCAAAGAGATCGATTTAACTGTCTGCTTCACATAAGCTCGGTAGAGGAAATGTACTTACGACTTTGGTTCTGTATCAAAATTAAATGGTGACCTTGGCTTACTTTGCTTCCCCACTGAGGTTATTTCTTAATCGTAAAGGGAACACGCTATCCTTGGGGAAAATAGTATTTTTGCCGCCTTCAGCTTTAAAATGGCTCTTTGATATGGCCCGTGTGTGTCTGTCAGCAGCATCTGAAAAAGCTTGAGTTGAGAGGCTCCGAGAAAGACCCATTGCATCGTCGGAGAGAAGCTCGTCATAAGGTGGATTTAGTTTACAATAACTTATTTACCTGTCCACATCCTTCATATCGCATTAAAGCTTTCTCCCTGCTATCCGGGACTCTGGAGTGCTAAGAGGAAAAGGGAAAATCAGTTGGTAATGATATATTCAGTTTAGAAAAAGGTATCGATTCCCAGGTAACGACAGTCATGCGTTTTTTGCAGTGGAGGATGCCATTTCCTGTCGTGAAGATGGCTTTCACATATATTATATTTGAACTAGGGAACTAGGGATAGCCCTGCCTCCCCATATTCGATAGCCTCTCTCTACGAGGTAGTAAATCCATATATTTTTTTATAACCCTTCTCTCCAGGGAACCCATCCTTTGCCTCCTCAAGGTCTCTTTGTCCATTGTCTAAAAGTAATGATGTGCTTTTGTAGTTCTAGAGTTTGTGTCCTGTGCTCTTTTCAGCCTTAAAGAAGACTTACATTTCTTATTTTTCCCCATCTCTGGAATTTCTTGGTTTGGATTAGATGGAAGGGAATGCCATTATTCTCTCTCTTATTGCGTGTTAATGGGTCTACCATGGGGATTAGGGCTTTCTGTGTTTGGGGGATGGAGGGGTGAGATCTAGTGTCTGCCCCTTGGGGTTCTCTGCTGCCCACTCGGATCCCCTTATCTTGGTGTGCTGGGGCAGAGTTTGGGCATGACCTGTGTGAGATCATCCACACCGGGAAATCCAAGATAGGGACAAGCTTCCACTTAAGTTGGGGACAATCTAAGATGCTGGAATTCCAAAGAGATCTTTTTGCAAAAGATGATACTTTTCCCCACCCCACCCCCACTCTTCTGTCTCTTTTTAGACGGCCTGGCCTCCTGGTGATGTTCACGCTGTGCTAAGTGTTGGTGGCCATCGAGGATTTTGCATCCTGGGGACGAATCCTGAGCTTGCCAGAGACGGACGGTGCAAGGTAGGTCAGCTCACCTGGAAATCAGAAAGTCATCTTCTCTACCACTGATTTCCTCGGGGAAGTAAGGTGAATGTAGCTGGTCCTCTCACCCTTTTGGTCAGTGAGATTTTTACCGTAGACATGGGATTAACTGGTAACCAGAGCCAAGCTAAGCCACCTGGGCCCCACCCTTCTGGCATCAACACACGAGCAAGGCTGTCACTCTTATTCACTCACCTGGGGCTCTGGTCCTCCAGGAGGTTGGATCTGGGGGTGGCCAGCAGCTAGGTGACTACTTAGCTCCTTAAAAACTGCAATTCTTCTTTTGTAATTTAACTTTTCTTGTTATTAAAATAGTATTATTAAATATCATGAAAATAGTATTGATGTTATTAATATTAAAACAAATAATAATATATTATTTGTCCAGTGTAAAAATATTTTAAAAGATAGCACCTAAAATTATATAAATTACTTATAATTATAATCCCGAGAAATAAGCATTTTAGTGTCCTTTTCCAGGCTGTTTTCCTAAGCATATACATAAAGTGTACACGCACACATGCACAGCACAGATGAGGTCACACTGTAGGTACTAGTTGGTAATCCATTATTTTGACTTCACAATATGTTGCAGGTACCTTTTTATGACAGTAAATACAATTCTATAGCATTTTTAAAGGCTTCAAATTGTATGGTTATAATAAGCCACACAGTTTACTTAACCAGTGCCTTAATAATGGGGATCTAGTGTATTTTTAATATTTCACTCTTACGAACAATACTATAACAAACATTTTTGCATATATGTCTTTGCATAGTCATTTGATTATTTCCTTGGATTAAATTTATAGAGGTCAGCCTTAAGATTTTGATTCAGGAATCTCCAAGCTAGATCAGGAAGACCAGGCAGCCAGGAGAGGTAGGGGGAACATGGCCTAACCTTGTGACGGCAGAGTCTGATGAAACTAATCAGCGAGCTGGGCCTGGAATGAAGGTGGGCGTTGGGGGTGTAGGCGCCGGGGTTCAGGACGCTTGAAGCTGAGCTGACCTAGGCTAGCATGTCTTGATGACACTCGAGCCTTTAGAAGTCCATGGGCTGAAGCCACCTCTGCATCACTCCTAGGGCTGGTGCTGGGCGAGCTCAGATGCTGCATTCTCAGCAGGCCCATGCCCTGGGCCCTCTGACCAGGAGCCTCAGGGGCTCTGCCTGGGACCAGCCTGTAGCCAGGACTCCAGCTTCCTTCCACAGCAGGGGTCTCAGCAGCTGACCAACAAGGTTCCTGCCACGCCCTGATTGTCTGCTGGTCAGAGAGCTTTCTCTTTGGACTCAGAGACAGTGGAGTTGGGGATGCGCTGCACTCCCAGAGCCCTCGCACAATGAGAAGGGATCCTGAGTTGCAGGCAGACTGGGTTGTCAGCAGGAAGCAAGAGGAGGCTCCAGGCTGGGCCTGAATCAGCTACCGAAATAGAAGAAACATCCACGTGCACCCAGCCTGCTGCCACCCAGCAGTCCAGCAGGGGTGGCCAGTGGGGACAGATGGGCGCCTGACCTTGAGAGTTGTTAGGCTGTTGGCACACTCCTAAGGACATCACTGACTGGCTGGCCAGCTGTCCAGCTACTCATCCTGGACACTAGGGAATGCTTTGCTTCTGTGACTGTCGGGCCAGAGGAGGGGAGTTGGAAAACTAGACAGTTAAGCTTGGATTTGGTGACCGTGGCTTTCTCAGCTCTTGGAGGGGGCAAAGGTGGAGTTAAGTGTCTGAGAAAAGATTCAGGAGATGCTCTTCACAGAAGTCAGCTTTCCAAGAATACGCCTTCAAGTTTTAGAGTGTGAGTGTGAGTGTGGCTGAGGTGAAGGGGGTAGGGCAACCCAGGGCAACGGGTTTAATGGCCTTTATTTTGGGATCTTCTATTCCCTGCCTCTGATGCAGGGTGACACATGGCTCTTGTTCATCCCAACCTTTGAGGAGCATGTATTTTAGGATCGGGAGGGACTTGAAGGTTATCTCACCAGGCATATCTGATAGGACACCCCCCTTGTGGGCCTTAAATCTCTGTGCCCACCAGACTGGTCTTCTCACTGTGAACCCATGGCAGTCTTCCCTACCTCCTGGCCAGTCCCTGGAGGAGAATCATTGATTCTCTCTGTGCTCCCTTCCACCACCCCGCCCAGCGCCTGCCGAGGCTTTCAGTAAATACTCAGCGCACACACACACCCCCAGCCTTTCCTGGGGGCACCGCCATAGCATATGGCCTGCAGCTGGGTCATACGTTTCCCTCACGTGCAGAACTCCCACAGATTCCCAAGAAGATAGGAAGTTTCCACGGCCTGCGTTGACCCCTGGTAACCAGTGGAAGAGCTATCACTTTCCTGTGGAAATTGGGCCAGGTCACTGGGCTCCATGAATCCTGCTACAAAGCGGGATCTGCTCAGAGGCAGAGCGCGGAGGGCCGCTCTCTGCTTGTCCGTGGTCTGATGAGCAGCCTCTGTAACCAAGAGCATGGTACCGGGACCAGCCAGCAGGAGGGAAATCTGATGCCAGCACTGCAGTGTGCGACCGTGGCCAGGGTGGGGCTGAAGAGTTAAGGGGTAAAGCTGAGGACCTGGTTCGTGCAGAACTGAAGACTGAGCCAAGAATGGCATTAGCAGACACCTAGGCTCCGAGGTGATGAAGGGCCAGTGCCCATCCCCATCGGTGCGGGGGACGCCCCTGTGCAGCCTCCCCAACCTTCATCCTGGGACTGTCGCAGTGCTGCCTATCCCGGCCCCTAGTCCCCCTGGGCGCCCTGCATCCTGGGAGGACATTACAGATGCCTCCAGAGCTAATGGGACCTGGAGCTGTGCCATCAGAGGACACATTGTGCTGTGCCCCGGACTTCTGCACTCACAGCAGCTTCACCCGGCAAAGCCATCCCAAAGGTGCCCTTGCTGACCGCACACATCCTGTGCCTTTCTGCACTCCCTCGCTCTTCACAGCCTTGCTTCACTGGACCCCTGGCCCCTCCTCCCTCCTTCTCTTTCTGATCCCCCTTTGACTTCCACCCTGAGGATGGACCTGTGGGCTGGCATTTTAGTGCTGCTTTCGCCAGCATATCCAAGCTGTCACCCACTTGTCCTTTGTTCTTGCTGCCTGTCCTGGCCCGCCCTGGAAACTTCTGCAGCCCCTACCTTCCCTGGGCCTCTGGGCCCTCAGATGCCTGAGGGGGCCGTGTAATCACGCCGAGGGGCTTGGGCACAGATCTTTTAGCAGAGCCTGAGCCAAACCCTCAGTGCTGCCCAGGCATCCTTCATGCATCACTTGTCCATTCCCTTTCCGGTCCTTGCAACTGTTCCCTGCCTCCCCCATTGTCCTCAAGACCTCCAGCCAACCCTGTCCTCCTCAGGATCAGCAAAAGACCTCCCTACTCGTTTCACGCAGACGTGGAGCCTCCCACCCTCGGCTCGGGTGGGCTGCATCTCTCTGTCTTTCTGGCCACTCCAGCCCCTCTTCCTGCTTCTGCCTGTAAACGAAGGTGTTTGTGCTACCGGGTTTCCCTCAGCTTTACTGTCTCTCAGTAGCCCCTATACTCCCTCTGCTTCAGCTGTCCCCAGGGCTTGATTCTCAGGAAGCACCTCTGTCCTAAGGTCCTGACCACTCCTCCATAGTTCTGAGAATCCATTACCCACCGGTCTGATTGCATCTCAGACTTGACCTGGACAGAAGAAGCCACCTCATTGCTGTGAAGCCTTTAGGGATGCCTCAACCCTCGCCTCTCCCTAGGCTGTGAACCTCTGTCCTCTGTGTCTTGAGCCTCTCATCCTCTTTCCTGGACCATGAGCTTCTGAAGGACAGGGACCATTCTTTTTTTTTTTTTTTTTTTTTGTGGTATGCGGGCCTCTCACTGTTGTGGCCTCTCCCGTTGCGGAGCACAGGCTCCGGACGCGCAGGCTCAGCGGCCATGGCTCACGGGCCCAGCTGCTCCGCGGCATGTGGCATCCTCCCGGACCGGGGCACGAACCTGTGTCCCCTGCATCGGCAGGCGGACTCTCAACCACTGCGCCACCAGGGAAGCCCTGGGACCACTCTTTTATCTCCCCATCATGAGATCAGGTGATCTTATTCAGTTCAGAGGTCACAGGACTGCAGGACAGATGACCTCACAGGCAGTGTGTTAGAAGGGACGCTGGACTGAGAGACAGGCCTCTGGGCTCTCATCCCAAATCCACCACTAACGCCAGGCAAGCCTCGTACAGCTTTCTGAGCCTCCATCTCCTCTGCTTCAAATGTAGGATAACCACCCACCCACCCACCTTCCTAGCTCCCAGGAGAAGGTAGACAGGTTCAGAGGCAAAAATGACATTACCTGGGCCAGCAGTGCTCAGGCCTCAGTGAACACTGCAGTCACCTGGAGAGATTTAAAAAATACAGATGCCTGGGTTCTTACCCCAGACCTTCTAATTTCATTGTTCTCATGAGGATGGGCATCTGTGTATCTTAAAGCGTCAACCAATACTCTCAACTCAAAGGTGTTAACCAAATTCCTGGATTCTAAGCCCTGAGGATTTGGGATGGAGGTTGTGGAGATTTGGCAAAACAGAACTGCTGGCTGATGTGTAATTTATCTACTCTTTCAGCTATTCTAAAATCTGCCCCCTGGAGCTCCCCTGGTGGCGCAGTGGTTGAGAGTCCGCCTGCCGATGCAGGGGGCACGGGTTCGTGCCCCGGTCCGGGAAGATCCCACATGCCGCGGAGCGGCTGGGCCCGTGGGCCATGGCCGCTGGGCCTGCGCGTCCGGAACCTATGCTCCGCGGCGGGAGGGGCCCCGACAGTGAGAGGCCCGCATACCGCAAAAAAAAAAAAAAATCTACCCCCTGGGTCAAGGCTTCTGAAAGCTGGGTACCATGGCGATAGCAATCTGTCAACCCTGTTCATCTCGCCCCACCCCGAAATGATTTTCCATGAACGCTACAGGCTGTGAGGAGATCTTATTTTCCTATGGAGCATGTAGATACGCTCACATTTAGGACTTTGTGGCAGTCAGTGTCCATCCTGTCACTGTGACTCCTTTGCTGGGACCTGAAATCAGTGCCTCTGACTTCAGCATAGGCATCTCCTCCCGAGCCATCATCACAGTGTCTCATGTCGGATCATGTCCTAACAGATAAGCTCCTTGTTTGCCTCTTCTAAGTCTAAACAGTGGCTCTCAACCCTGGCTGCATATTAAGATCACCTAGGGAAATTTTTAAAATTCTGATATCCCGGCTACACACCAGATCAGGTAGATGAAAATCTCTATGGCTGGAACCCAGGCATTAGTATTTCTGTGACACTCCCCAGGTAATTCCCAGTAGGAGGCCAAGGTCAGGGGCACGGCCAAGCCTGGAGGCAAATCTGTGACCCACCTGTGACACACGTTTGAGACCTCCTAGGGGTGTTTTCATGGAGACAGCATGCCCTGCACACTTGTTTGTCTCCCTCCTGCTTTTGATTTGCATTGTCTCACAGTCTCCTTTTAAGTCACCTTCAATCCTTTCTGAACTCAGTGAGGTGAAAACAGGCAGAACCGAAAGCTTCCTGCTTTTCTCTGGCTGGGCCCTGGGCAGCCAGCTCCCACCCCGTCAGGCCTCCCGGGAGAGAGGGTTGCAGACCCCCTTCCCTACCCGTAGGTGCCAGGCCAGAGCCGTCGATTCTGGCGACCCCACAGTGGGGAACTGCAGCCAGTCTGCCAAGAGCCCTCCAAGGCCCGTGAGAGAGGCTCGGTCAGTTCACAGCACCTGTGCGCTGACACGGGACTAGGGCAAAGAGGGGGCCGACAGGGTGGTCTGTCAGAGCATCACTGTGCCTGGGACGGTGGCTGTGCCACCCTCGTCTGCCCTCCCTGGCCTGTGAGACTCGGTGCTGAGACCATCAGCCTAAGGCAGGCGATGCCCCAGGGGTGGATCCCCCATTTCTGTAGTTGAGTTGTTGGAAGCAGCATATGCACAGGTAGGGCACTTCCCCTTGGCTAATGGGGGCAGGGCGCACACAGCAGTTCACTCTAGCTGCAAAACCTTGTTTGGCACCTGGGCTAGAAATAGCTTATCTGCAAACCTCAGAGTTTATTTTTGTGGCCAAGTTTGATTTCCAAGTGACCTGTCTCCTTCTTTACTTTGCACCTGCCCCAGAGACCAGGGCTGATGGGAACAGTTGTGGGTTTGTGCCCTACAGCAGGGCACCTGGCCCGGGGGGGGCGTGGGAGTTGACGCCCAGCCTGTGCTCTGCAAGCTTGGCTGTGCCTATGAGGGCTCAGAGGGAGGAACACCTCTTTCTAAGTTGCACAAAAATGCTGAATAGGCTGGTAGTGGCCCTGCCAGAGTCCTGCTCCAGTGACTGTGTAAGGACGCTCCCGAATTTGTGAGCTTCCGGCTCTTATTGATAGTTTCATATTTTCACAGGTCACTCAGAACTTTTAAGCTTTTATCTGCTAATCATAAATTCTCTCTCTCTCTCTTGCAACGTGACAGATAGAGCCAGAAGCATTGGGGCTGTAAGAAGAATACCCAGCACACGGTAAAACTCATTCATTCATCCACTCAAGCACTTACTGGCAACCACACTGTATATTGTTCTAGGTCCAGGATCCAGAAAGGTCAGACAAAAGCCTGTCCTCAAGGAGCTGGCAGTCCAGTGGAGAGACCAGCAAGTAAATACATTCTGACAATAAGATGCGATAAATACAACAGTAGGAATTTATACAATGTGCTATGGAAGAACTCATTCAGTCAACAAATATTTCTTAAGCACCTGCTCTATGCCAGGCTGTATTCTGGGCACGGGGGGTACAGCAGTGACCATATGAGACAAAATCCCCGACCCAGAGCACACATTTGAGGCCATGAGAGTATTCAGCAACTAGTTTGATCAAAACCACAGGATTCCAAGAAGAGGTAACTTCAAGCTGGAAAGGTGTGTGTGTGTGTGTGTGTGTGTGTGTCAGTGCACACACGCACATAGGCAGTGTTTCAGGCAATAGAAAGAAACAGCTTGTGCAAAGGCCTGAATATATAAAGGGACAGGAGAGCCCAGAGCATAAGTGCTAAGGGAGACCTAAGAGTTGGGAGATGTGGCTGGAAAGGTAATTGGGTCTCGGCTGTGATGGGCATTGAATGCCATGCTAAGCCTCCAGAAGCCACGCTCTCAGATAATGGAAGCAGAGCTAAAGGCTCACAGAGCACTGGCCAGAGAGCACTCTCACAGCCAAGCTCCCCGTGCACTCCCTGAGCCCCAGAGACTCTTTGGCAGCCTCGTGCTCAGGGCAGCCACTGCCCCAACCTCACTTTGTTAGAACATCCAAGACTAAGACCGTAGGACTTACTTTACCTCTTCCCATGACCCAGTGCTTTCAGTTTGCAAAGTGTTTTCACATAACTTCATCTACTTGGTCATAAGGGAGACCCTAGGAGGTAGATAGAGAGGAATTATTGTTGCCATTGATTATACTGAGCAAAACAAGCTGAGGCCCAGAGAGGGCCAGTGTCTTGCCCAAGGTCACACAGCCAATCAAAGCAGAGTGGGAACTAGAGTCCTTGTCTCCTGGTTCCTAATCCAGAGCCCCTCCTGCCTCCACATCAACTGCTACTCCTTAGATTGAAGCCTAAGACCTCTGAGCGAGTGTCAGTCTGCGCCTGCCTGCCTTCCACAAACATTAGTTGAGCACCTACTGTGTGTCAAGCCCAGCATTGAATGACCATCCTCTGGGCCTCAGTGTAGTCCCACCCCCACCCAGGAAAAAAACTGGAAGAATCACATCTTCCTTCCTTCCTCCCACCCACAGTGACCCAAGAGGCCCAAAGACCACAGTCAGCCAGGCCCAGGCATCACCCACCTACACCAAGTTGAACAGCGAATGGAATTACCACTGCAGGCTGCAGACCACTCACTCACTGCATCCTCTCATCCAGGCCACTCGGAGGCACATTCATTACAGCTGCCAGTGCATGTTCTCACTCTTACTTGTAAGAGAGCTGGATGCTAAAAGGATGGGGGAGACTTAATTCTCATTCACAGAGCTAGAGCTTCCCTGTGTAAGACAGATGCAGCCTAGCAACCCTCATGAGCCCTTCTTTTGATTTGTAGCAACTCATTTAGATAAAAGCATCTGGTTTGTGAGGTAGCAACAACAAAAAATCATTAAAAGCATATTTCTGCTTTTACAAAGTGACCTAGTAACAGCACAGGAGGTAACAATTAACCTATCCCCCCTCCTCCAGGTACACAGGCAGGTGCCGAAAGTGGGAAATGAAAGTCCGGACACGGAGAGGCTCTATCCAGGGTCCCTTCTCAGATCAGTGCCATGCTCACGGATGTGCACAAGGCAGCCCCCAGCAGCCAGCCAGAGAGCCTCGCCCTCCCATTAGCACGGACAGGAGGCATCCTGCTTCTCCAACCCAGAATAAACAGTGCGATTACTTACTTAGCAGCAGTTCAGGGCTTTCTAAAATGCAATCAGAGTGCTCTGCATCTTGCACAGGTGAGCACAGAGCTGCACTACTGGCTCTGTGAATCAGATAAAGTAAATCTGACCCCATACCAGCTAGCCAAACTCACCTCCCCTGACTTCCACCCCGGCACCCGTGCATGCCCCACGCACTCACACACGGCCTCTGTTCCCCTCCAGACAGACCCTGTGCTTCTAACTGACCCTGCTTGTGTGCCTCGAACCTCTGAGCACCTGTCCTGCTAAGCCTGCATCTCCCAGGAGTGCCTCTCCCATCCCTACCCATCTCCTGGCAAAGCGCTCCCAGGCCACCCATGCTGGGAATTTTCTCTCTTCTCCTCTGATTTCCTGATACGGTTACTCTCCCCGGCACCCATTTGGTTCTTTTGGGGTCAAGTGCAGTCCTTTCACTGGCCAGTGTGCTCAAGGCTCATCCCCGGACCACTGTGAGCTCAGAGCTGAGCACATGTAACACTGTAAAGGAACTGATCATAGGAGGTCAACTCACACGGCCTCTGGCAGTGCTCCTGGGTCCCTCAGCCCCTCTGCTTCCCTTCTGTCACAGAACCCTCTCACCTGGCACCTGGCTGTTTTCTTGTCTGCCTTGGGAGACAGCTGGGAGTCCCCTGAGGGCAGGGACAGTGTCTTGGTCACTGGGTCACTCCCCACAGCCTGACACAAAGAAGGTTCTGGCACAGTTATGGAATGAGTGAGTGGCATGTGTGCCTCACTCAGAAGCATCTCATTTAACCTGTCTCACCTGCGTGTACTCAGGGTCCTGCCACGCCCATGAGAGCAGCTCACAGCTGCCCACCTCAGGGCAGTGAGGGCAATGCACTGACCCAGCCCTTCCAAGGCCACTGCCCCTGGGGCACCAGCACCCCAGGCCAGAGCTCTCCTTTCTGCTGTTCCAAGCTCAGTCCCCAGTCCAAGAGGAAGACAGGCTCCCAGACCCTGCTGGAACCCAGGGTCTCAGTATGCTCAATTTAACATTTAAAACACTTTTGGAAAAGAGGTCCCATATTCAAAGGGACCTCCCAGCGTTCATTCACTCGTTCATTCATTCATTTGGGGAACATTTGTAGTAAGCAGCGTAGTGTAGTGGTCAAGGGCACAGATGATGAAACAAGACTGCCTGGGTCCTAATCCCAGTCCTGCCCCCACCAGCTGTGTGACTTCCGACACGTTATTGAACCTCCTCGTGCCTCAGTTTCTTCACCTGCAAAATAGAGATTATAAATATACCTACCTCATGGGGTGGTTGAAAGGATTAAATAGTTAATATAATACAACATCTAGAATGGTGCATGAAACATAGCTTAATACAAGGGTTTGCTGTTATTATCCTAAGGGCTGGGACCCCAGCCGACTCATGGACGTAATTCATACTTTCTTCAGGACCAAATGCCCACCCCCTACCTCCGCCCCCTTGCCAGTCACCCTGTGGCCTTTGCTTGCTAAATACATCCAGTCACCAGGGGACCTCTGCTCCCAGGGAGGTGGCCCTCCTCAGACCACAGGGATCCCAAACAGCCGCTGGGCTGCAAACTGATTCTCCAGGGACAACGGCAGAGGGTCCTGGGGCCCCTCCGCCTCGCTTCTGGTGGGGGATCTCCCAGCACCCAACACAGAGGACTTGAGCTCCTGCTCAGCCCACAGCTGCCCCCGGAGCCTAAACCCCAACAGCGGACAAATGCCCCTCAGAGCACTGGGGCCTGCCCCATCAAGGGCTGCCACTGGCCGGCTTCGGGACCGGGAAGCGTGTCCCTGCTCCTCTCTGGATCTCAGTTTCTTTGTCTGTGTCCTGAGGGGGTTGGATTCGTGATTGATCCCCAGGGGCCAGTCAGGCAACGTCCCTAGGAGTGACACTCTGGATGTGGCCACATGGGGGCTTCGGGGACTCCACAGTTAGCACTGTGGCTTCAGAAGGTACGTCAGCTTGTCCTTGGGGCATCTGTCATTAACAATTTTGAGGTCGTCATCTGGTAAATAATTCATGACCCCAGAGACGGGATTAGCCGCCAATAAACAATAATCCATTTAGAACGAGGCTTCCAGGGGCCGTGCAGCCGTGGGGACGCAGCTCCCTCCCCGCCTCCGGTGTCCTGCTGATGAGCCGGACTCGGGCCTGGCCTTTCTGAAGCCCTCCCTCCCCACCCCCTCCCCTGGCTCAGCAGGGTTTAGTCTCTGGAATAACAAGGACGAGTATTGAGTGCTGACCAAGGGCCAAAGGCTATGCTGAACGGTTTCCATGTACTTTCTCCTGGAATCCTCCCAGCAACCCTATGGACGGACGTGGGTACTGTTATTGTCCCCCTTTACAGAGAAGTAAACTGAGGTTCCCAGAGGCTAAATAACTTACCCAGAGTCAGAGCGCAAGCGGTCTGGGACTCAGGTCAGCTCTGGCTCTGAGCCCGCCCGTCCCACCCCCTCCTACTGTGAGTTTTAACCTCTCATCCCTCGTCTGGCCTTGATGTCTGTGTGACCTGTGCCCTCCCAGCTAAACTGGGAGCCCTGGAAGCCTGTGTTCCCCCACTGGTCTCCCTCACCAAGCGGGGGGCCCAGGAGGTGTTTCATAGGGACTGCAGAGCCCAGCCTCACTGGCCGGCTGACTAGTTAGTGGTATCATTAGACTCCTGAGGGGTGTTTAGAGGCCAAACCAAAGCCATTGGAGCCGGGAGGAGGAGGGCATGTCTTCATCTGAACTTCCCATCTTCTCACCGGCCTGGTGCACTTCTCCCTATCAGGAGCACAGCCTTCGGGCCACGCTTCCCCATCCTGGGGGAGGAGCTCTGTGCCCAGATGGTGTGAACCCGACTGTACGGGCTGGTCTTTAGGATTGGGTGAGCCCTGCCGAGAGCTGTTCCTCTCCTGCCCATACTGTCGCCCTACCAGCAAGGCCAGCTGCTCGCCCTACATCTGCAGGACTACCTCAGAGTCCTGCCCAGGGACCCCCAGTCAGGGAGAGACCCCAAAGAAAAAGAGGTGAAATCTCTCCCACTGCCCATTCTTGGCTTCTCCTGGGTCGGGGCACACAAGGACACATCAGCACCCCCACAACCAGCGTCCCCAGGGCCTGCAGTCATGAACGGTCTTGGTTACACTTCTCAGGCCACCAGAGCCACCCTGAGTTGGGAGCTGTGAGGAACAGGGCGGAGTTGCTGGATGCTGGGCCCTGGAAATGTCCCACATCTGGAATGTTGCACAGACCTCTGGGCCAGGCCGTGTAGTGGGGGAAGTCCCATGCGTGCTCATTTCTCAATAACTGTGGTAACCAGCCCTGGGAGAGGCCCCCTGTAGGCTTCTCACCTCTCCTACTGTGGACAGCGGGGTGGTCAGGCCTGGAGGACACAAAGGCCAGGAGAAGTGGTCCCTTGCTGCGTTCCAGAACAGCTTGAATCAGACGGCAACTTCCCCTCTCCTTTGAGGAGGCTTCCCTGAGGAGACACCGCTCCTGTCCTGCCTGTCAGGCTCCCACACTGACCTACGTCCCCAGGCCCCTTCCTGTACAATTTGCATCCGGAAGTGGGGGAAGGTCACCGGGGCATCGCCTGCCTTAGGCCGATGGTCTCAGCACGCTGCTCAGCATGGGGCCGAGTCTCACGGCCAAGGACGGCAGACGACGGTGGCACAGCCACTGTCCCGGGCACAGTGATGCTCTGACAGACCACCCTGTCGGTCCCCTCTTTGCCCCAGTCCCGTGTCAGCACACAGGTGCTGTGAACTGACCGAGCCTCTCTCAGGGGCCTTGGAGGGCTCTTGGCAGACTGGCTGCAGTTCCCCACTGTGGGGTCGCCAGAATCGACGGCTCTGGCCTGGCACCTGTGGGTAGGGAAGGGGGTCTGCGACCTTCTCTCCCGGGAGCCCTGACGGGGTGGGAGCTGGCTGCCCAGGGCCCAGCCAGAGAAAAGCAGGAAGCTTTCGGTTCTGCCTGTTTTCACCTCACTGAGTTCAGAAAGGTTTGAAGGGGACTTAAAAGGAGACTGTAAGACAATGCAAGTCAAAAGCAGGAGGGAGACAAACAAGTGTGCAGGGCATGCTGTCTCCATGAAAACACCCCTAGGAGGTCTCAAACGTGTGTCACAGGTGGGTCACAGATTTGCCTCCAGGCTTGGCTGTGCCCCTGACCTTGGCCTCCTACTGGGAATTACCTGGGGATCCCGGTGACTAATGTGAGACATCTACCTCTTGCTTATCCTGAAAGGAGGGGCGCATCCCCTGTTGTTCAGAGCCTTGTTCTCTGGGGCTGGTACTTCCTCTCCCGCTGGCAGCTCCAAGCTGAGACCTGCTGCGCAGCTCCACGGGGGTCCCAGCAGCTCCCTCTTCCAGGCTGGCTCCTCCAGCCCATCAGGACGAGACTTCCCGTGCCCCGTGCCATTGCGGACGGATTGACAGAAAGCAAAACTGTCATTTAGGGAGGGAGAGGCGGAGAGCATGCATCTCCATGGGCTCTGACAGATAGCAGGTACAACCTCCGACAGCCCCCAGAAACGATGCTCTATTACGTGTGTGCTCCCATGTAATTCGTCCTTGTGTTATCAGTGAGGGCGTGCTGCGGGGCTGCACGCGGAGGGGGACCTGCTAGGCCTGCCCCGGTCCTTCTCCTCCAGCGAGCCCTGGGGATGGCTCAGCCCTGACACTAGAGCCTCTGCCACAGGTCTCCAGGGCAGGAAATTCCATCAGCTCCCACAGTCCCCACTGAGGTGGCTCCTACAGGCTTTTCTTCTATCTGACCTAAATCTCCCTTGCTGCAATTTAAGCCCATATTCCTTTGTTTTGTCTTGAATGGAAATGGAGAACAGCTAGTCCACAGCTGCCTCCTAAAGCAGGGTGAGCCCGCAGCCCTTCGTACCTCCCGCCACAAGGAAGCGTTCTCAGAAGCCTGCCCTGTCGAGTCCCTCCCGAGAGGAGGCTCTGAGAGGACAGCTTGCACACTGAGGCATGAGACGGGGCTCCATCCCTGGCGGCAGGGGGCCTGGTGGGGGCAGAGCCCCTGCTTCGGGCACAACACTGACGTGGCCCCTGAGGCTGCCGAGTGAACCAGGGGAGGAGCAGGGGAGGGGTGGGCGTGCGAATGGATCACGGTGAAAAGTGCAAGGATGGAATCTGGCCAGGGAGCTGGGGGAGCCTCCAGAAGGAGGTGACACCCACCCACCTTAAATCCCACAGGAGGGAGGGAGTCAGCCAGGAGGAAAAGGACAGGCCTTCAGACGGATACCAGGAGGGGTCTCCTCCCCTCCAGGTCCCTGGTTTGGCTTTGACAACATTGTTCTCTTAGTTATATTTATATTATTATATTATTTATATTAATATTAGTTACAGTTCTATAGTAAGCAGATTTTTTTCCTGCCTGCCTCTGCTGGTGGTGAGTCTGGAGTTGCACACCCTCACACGGTCCTTCACTTTTCAGTGAGCGTACAAGTGGCAGAAGCCCCCATGGGCTAAGAGCCTCCTGGAGGGGAGTCTGTTGGCCTTGTGATCTCCTAGACCTCTAGGTTTCTGTCTCGTTTTTGTGCCTTTTTACTTCTGGGAACAAATAACTCCCACTTGTTTCAGCTATTTTGTAGTCCACTGAAGACAGTTCCTAGAAGAGATGGGTTCATAGTTAAAAAAAAAAAATTAAATTTGATTGGAAAGCAGTAGATCGCAGCTAAGTTCTGAGTTTAAAAAGCAGGGACGCTGAGTGTCCCTGACAGCACTCAGGCAGGGTGCAGTGAACGCGAGAGAAGAATTTTTATTTTTCCTAGGCCAGTGGAATTAAAACCTTCCGATTCTGTCGGATAAATGGAGAGAAACTGAATCCTTTTTTCCTAAGCAGTTATCTAACGGCAATCCTGAGATGTGAGCAAGGTCATTTGACTTTTTTTTTTTTTTTCCATTGCCTGGTCAGAAGCCCCCTCCAAACTACTCTGCTCAGTACAAAGGGACCAAAAAAAAAAAAAAAAAAAAAAAACATTGATTGGATTTAAATAATGGAATTGCCATTAATATCTTCCATAGAAGAAGATTGATTGTGACTTGGATTTATGGGAAGTTAGGGCTTGTAAAAGTAAACAGAGTGGTACTCGTTCAATATTGATGCATCACCCACCCCGAGGGCTGGTTAAATGGATGGGCTCTCGGCCAAAACCCCCCATGCCAGCAGCTGGGTTACAGGGGCCTCTGGAGGGTGGCGAAGGCATCCTGGGCCCAGTCCAGTTACCAGCTGTGCTGGTCTAGGAAGCCAGGCTGCGCCCTTCCCCGCCTTCCTTCGCATTCGATTCTAAGGTGAAGATCACTGCCCTTTTTTGTCAGGAGGCTGTGGGGGAGACCAGCAGCTCTCCCTGATACTCTGCAAACGTTCACTGCTCCTAATAGGACCGAGGACCCTCTGATGGGCCAGAAAAGTCCCTCTCTCTCCCTGCACCCGCTAAGAGCTCCCACCCTTCTGCAGGTGGGTGGGTGTGTGGACCACCGCAGCCTCTAGCGCTGCTGTTCTTGGGCCCAGAGCTCAAGACCTTCAGCGCAGGGACATGTGGGCTTGGGGTTTCAGAAGGAGTTTCTCCAGTGACTCTTTACTCCTGCCCAGGAGAAGGTGGAGGTGAGGCCCAGGTCCTCTGGGAAAGTGGTGGCAGGGCCCTGCGTGGACTAGGAAGGGCCGGTGATTGAAGGTGATGGGGGATGTCGATCACATCACAGGGCTGGTGGCTCCCACTCGTGCCAGCGTCCCACCCAGCTGGGCCTTCAGCTCCACTCCTGACTCTCTCGCTCTGCCTCTTTCATCCCCATCCAAGCATGTGAAGCCCTTATCACTGTCCTCCAGCCTTCTAGGTACTATTGATCTCCTGTCCCTCAACTATACACCAGCATCTCCCAGACCCATCCCCAGGGTCTGTATAACATGTCCCCCCTGCTCTCCCCAGGATGATCCCCAGGTGCCACAAGACCTCACAGGACTCGTCATCGTTTTTCTAGCCCACTCCCCTTCCCGTGCTCCCCACCTCTGGGAATGGCCACGCCATCTACCCAGTCCCCAAGTCAGAAGTGTGGGCGTGCCACCAGCCCTCTCCTCCGTCCCTCCCCATCCCCAAGCCCTGGAGCTAAGCTCTGTCTCCTAACCTCTCCCCACCCATCCCTCTCCTCCATCCCTGTGCTCTTGACTTGGTTCAGCAGGTGCTCACCACTTGTAACCTGCAGGACCACCGTGGTCTCCCGCCTCATTTCTCCCCCTCCCACTCTTTGCCCCCTTCCGGTTTCTGCACACTGGCCTCCAGAGTGATCCTCCAGGGTGCAAACCACACTGCCAGTTCCCCCCGTCCATGTAGGTTAAGATCCAGACATCTGCCTTTGGAACCCCCCATCACTGTGCTGACAGCATGACCCATGATCACACTCTGTACTTTATACCACGGTGCCTTTTCCATGCCTTTTCCTCTACCTGGAATGCCATTCCCGTCACCCTGTCTGGACTTGCCCACCTAGGCCTCTTCCCAAGGCAGAACCAGCCATTCTCTCTTTATCATGACATGCTGTTTGTACTTTGAGTGCAGGAAAAGAAACGAACCTTTGAGGGCCTTCTGTATCAGACAAGTTTGGGGCTGCCTGCCTTGCCCACTCCAGCTTCTGGTAACATCTGCACCCACCCACAACCCCTGCTGCTGATAGCAGGTCATGCAGCCCCACCCCTCCAGTTTACTGGATGAGGGGCAGAGTCCTGATTTCAATGGTGCCCTTCCATCGGCTGGCCCGCAACGTAGGACTGATGGCTCCTGACTTTTAAAAATTCGCTAGACCAATAGGATCTCTCTCCAGAGAACCAGAGAGAGTTCCATTTGGGGCTGGGCACTTCAGCCGAATGGTAATACAGATGCAACACAAGAGCAATTATTCTGGAGCTCTGTGCCTGTCCAGGTTCAGTCTCAAAGGCAGTGATAGGGAAGGAAAGGAAAAGGAAGATGATGGCCTAGGAGAAGCAGAACCTTGAACAAGAGATGGAGCTCATCGTGGCTGGTCCCTGTCTTTCCACCTGCTGGCTCCCTCTGAAACCTCACCATGGTCTCGCAAGAGTCCTCCCTTTCACATGAGCTGGTGTGGGTGTGTTCTCTTTGGTCCTAGAATGTCTACTTTTGAATGCCTTGCAGTAATCCTGTCAAGCGGGTATTATTATTATGGCCATTTTCACAGATGAGTCTATTGAGGCTCAAACACATTAGGTAACGTGCTCAAGGTCAAGGGCGAGGAAGCGAGAGAGCCGAGATGTGGGCCAGTCTTACATGCAGCAGCACCCCTTCCTCAGCATTGGCTGCGTCCTTGCAGTGTGTTCACTCTTCCCTAGTCTCCCACTTGGGGCTGTCACCTCCTAGAAGACAGGAGCTATGTTCACTCGCCGCGGTGCCCTCACTGCCCACCACGGGCTCCAGCACCATGCAGGCATCAAGTGTCTGATGGGTATGATTTAATTTCCACACAGCCTAGCAGAGAAAGCCCTGGACTCTGAGCCCAAAAGCCAGAATTCAGGTCCTGCCTCTCTGCATGATGGTTGTGTTATCTTGGGTGGATCACTTTCCTCCCTCCATGTCCTGCAACAATGGAAACAGTCTAGGGTGTTCAGGCAGACCTCATGTTATTGCACTTTGCTTTATGGAGCTTCACAGATACTCTGTTTTTTACAAACTGAAGGTTTGTGGCACCCCTGCGTCGAGCAAGTCTATCGGCACCATTTTTCCCACAGCACTGCTCACTTCGTGTCTCTGAGTCACGTTTTGGTCATTCTTTCAATGTTTCAAACTTTGTCATGATTATGATTTTTGTTACGGTGATCTGTCATCCGTGATCTTTGACATGACTGTTGCAAAAAGATTACGACCCACTGAAGGCTCAGATGATAGCATGTTTTAGCAGTAAAGCATTTTGGAATTAAGGTATACACCTGTTTTCTTAGACGTACTGCTATTGCACACTTACTAGACTACAGTATAGCATAAACATAATTTTTATGTGCACTGGGAAACCAACAAACCTGTGTGACTCGCTTTATTGAGATATTCACTTTATTAAGGTGGTCTGGAACCAAACCCGAAATATCTCCGAGGTATTCCTGTAACGGGCAGTGGATGATTCTGGACAATTTCTGAGGTCTTTTCCTGCTCTAAAATCCCATGGCTGTGTCATCTCTGCCCTGCCTACCTCAGAGGAATGACATACAGTAGAACACTCCACGCTCCTGGCCAGCTGGGTGTTTGCCCCAACCTGTTCTTGCAACTAGCGCTGCCCTTTTCTACTCAATTCCCTGGAGGCCCCTCGCCCTTTCTTTCATTGCTTGCTGTTTGCCAGGGATTTGTGCCGCGGTCAGGCGGGCCACGATTTTCGTGCACCCCTGATAGCAGCTTTATCTAATGAAGATGAGGTGCTTACACGTATTTTCATTCTTTAAAAAAAAATCGGCTATTAATTTGTCAGAATTGTTCATATTCTACTGATGATATTTTCCATGTATCTAATCAGGGAGCTCATGAATAGAAATGAAACTATTTAAACACAGAGATGGTGTACATTGTAAGATCTTGTTTTCTCACGCTGTTTCATAATGCAGTGAATACATTTATTCCTTCTAAAAACAGGTTTTGCAACCATCAAAAAAAAATTTTTTAATCTTTGATTAAATATGACTATTCATATTTATATGAAGAAATATGCTAAACTGGTGTGAGTGCCGTATGTATATGTGTGTTTGCACGTACGTGTGTGTCTGAGACATGTGCTCATTAGAAGCTTGTTTCCTGGTTTTCTCCATAGGGACAGGAGACTGTTTTCACTGAGAAAAATGGAAAAACACATTTGGATCAAATCTTTAGGATGGACGGGTGACAAAGTCAAAGTACAAATTGAAATGGGGCTGAATAATATTCGAGATAATTATTTGTACAATGTAGACTTTTAAACTGCTCAAAATTCCAGCAGCACTTACCTACATTGAAAGAGGCTTAGAAACCATTAAACAAAGCCAGATATTAAATATACTACTGCTATCTCTCGAAACATTAGCAAGTAATGTAAAACACATGGCATCTACTCAATGGAAAATCTGAGAATACAAATTATAATAGTTGTCTTATAAGACCTCTGGGAAGCTTGTACTAAATTGCTTAATTCCATTAATAACAAACTATTACTCTAGCTATTAAAGTAACATAAGGTAATAGAGATCATGTCGGGAGATTGCACTGAGGCTCTTTCTTCACCTAGCACAAATTTATTCAGGGGCATTGATAGATTTTAATTGACTATGGCAACTGAATAGCAACAAAGAAAATTGAATGTCTTTTGAAAAGCTCCACATTTTGTAGAAACAAATAGCAACACCAAAGTGAGGGTTTGGGGTTGCTGGGGGAGGTGGGAAGGATATCGGGGAGAATCTGTACCGGCAGCTTCTCCAGAAATGCTTTCCTGTTATCGTAACAAGAAGTTTCTCAGGAACAGGCACACCACTGGCCCGAGCATCTTTTTCAGCTCTGTGCAGTCCAAATTGAAACAAAAGCGATCCACGCTGCTACAAAGACACGTGCTTTGTCATGGGGCACGCTTCCAAGATACAGGACTGGAGGGGCAGAAGGCTGCTGAGTCTTCTCCAGAGAGTTCTGAGAACAGGGTTTGTTTCAGCCTAAGGGCCTGGCATTGGTGTGAGTGACCCCTCACCCTGGGCCAGCCATAATATGAGTGACCCCTGATCCTGGGCTGGCAATGGTGTGAGTGACCCCTCATACTGGGCTGGAGATGGTGTGAGTGACCCCTCATCATGACCCTGAAGCTGAAGACCACTAAAGACTCCCTCAGTTCCCATCTAGTCCAGGGTGGATTCTAGTGACCTGTCTTCTACTCTTCTCTTCCACTTTTGGTCCTGTGTCCACTACTCATTGCCATCAGGGTGTCTCTCCTGCATCTCATATGGGCCTTGCTTTGCATGAATTTAGTTTCTGTATTAGCTCCAGCTGCCGCAACAAAATACCAAAGACTGAGTGAGTGCCTTAAACAACAGAAACTTTGTGTCTCACAGTACTGGAGGCTGGATGTCCAAGATCAGAGTGCCAGCATAGTCGGGGTCTGGTGAGGGCTCGCTTCCTGGCTTGCAGATGGCCACCGTTCTGCTGTGTCCTCACATGGCAGAGAGAGAGGGGGGTAGAGAACTTAAGCCTTCCCTGGTGTCTCTTCTTGTAAGGACACTAATCTTAATGCATCAGGACCTCATTTAACTTTAATTCCATAAAACCTCTATTTCCAAATATAGTCACATTGGAGGTTAGAGCTTTAACATATGGATTTGGGAGGGACACAGTTCAGTCCATAGCAGTTCTGAAGTCTTTGTTGCGTCTTGCTGGGCTAATCTCTTCTTCTCTTCTCACCCCCAGCCCCAAGTACCTGGCGCTTCAGTACTGCCTCTGTTCTCTGTTTGAAGGAAAGCCCATTTTTAAAGGAAACTGTACCAAGATGTGAGGGGCTACTGGAAGCCTCCCTGTAGTGGCATTCTAGGGGGTGGTAGGGAGCCCTGAGGGCAATGGAAGAGGTGGTAGGAGGTCACGGGGTGCCCCCCAGTCACCCCCTCACCATGCTTTTTTGTTGTTGTTGATATACAATAATATTATATAAGCTAGGTGTACAATATAGTGGTTCACAATTTTTAAAGGTTACACTCCATTTATAGTTATTATAAAATATTGGCCATATTCCCCATGTTGTACAATATATCCTTGTAGCTTATTGTTTACCTAAGAGTTTGTACCTCTTAACCCCCTACCCCTATATTGTCCCTCCCCCTACCCCCTTACCATGCTTGTTGGTGAGTTGCGTCCAGATCATTGCACCACCTGGCCCAGGGCACATGATAATCTTGCTCCACAGGTGTTTGAAGCAATTTCTGATGTCTGGGTTTTCCCCTGGGTTTTGTGTATGTCCTGAACATCACCCCACTTCAGCCTGTAGGGTGCTCATAATCTTCTTAGTGGCAGCGAGTATAATGGTCAACTCTGCTGCATCCACTGGGATCAGGGACCTTCCGTCTCTCTCTCTGCCCATTGGTCCCAGCTTCTCTCCAGGACATCACAGAGGAGCTTAGAGGGCTTGCCTTCTCCAGAGTATCCCCTCTGTACTCACAGCCCCAGAGAGGGGACTGGCTCTTCTCGAGTCCTTTCAGAGCCAGGCTCTGGGGTGTGGTGCCCAGGAACGGGCTCTGGTCCTGGCTGCGGGCTCTGGGCTCTCTGGCGCTGGGAGAATCTAATCCCACCGCAACTGCAGCACATGCATGTGTTTGAAAACCTCCTTGGCAGGCAGGACCTCCTAATTTTTTCCACTTCTTGTGATTAGCGTTGCAGACTAATCCTAGCGCCAGACTCAATACCAGCTGTTCTTCCCCCACTGCTTGTTTTTACTTATAAACCGAATCCTGGAGCCGCTGCTGCATCGGCTGGCCCCCACTCCTCCCCCAGCCCAAGCTGCAGCAGGTCACCTGCGGCATGACCTCAGGTGCGTTACTTTTCTGTGTGGCCGCCTGTGTCCTTCACACAGCCTGGGTGGCACTGTCAGGTCTCAGAGGGCCAGTGAGGGCCACTCTCGGTCCCAGAGAGGGCTTTGCTTACCTGCTAAGATGGTTTGATAGCAGCAGTTCTCAGAGCCAGGCTTGTCTTAGAGATTTCACTTTGCATCCAGAGATATTGGACATCCCTGAGTACCACATACAATTTTTGATGTGATAAGATAGATTCAAAATAGTAATGCAACATTTAGATAACTTTTGTGACCTGACAGTAAAATGAACACACATGATCCCACCTCTGAACTTAAGAACTAGGATAATACCAGACTACTGACATGACCTGTTTTCTCCACAGTTCTTTCCAACACCCCTTAAATTTGGAAAGGTATCTGCAAGGAGAACACCTCTCTCCTCCCACCACTGCCTTGTCACCATCCAGAGGACAAGGACCTCTCCCCAGGGGTCCCCCAGTTTGTGGCAGCAGCATCTCCATCCTTCGGCGGGGACCTGGCCAGGAAGCAAGAACTCAGTGGCTTCCAGCCCAGCAGGAGTGTCCAGAGGTTCCACTGTCCTGTGGAATCCAGGGAGGGTGACAAGGCAGGAGCTCGCTCTCCTTTGCTGATTCCTCTGGCATCTCCCCTTCTTCTGATGGCTTCCATGGCCGTGCAGGGGGAAGGTTATTTACAGCAGGCAGACACAGGAGCTCAGACTTCTGCATCCATAGACACCATCAATTTGCATTTCTGTGAGAGTTTCTCACATACCTGGAAGGCCCTAAAAACAAATCAGAGAGCGTGGCATATGGGACATCTGCCCTCCAAACACGCCAGCGTCAAGAAGAGTTGTGATTGTCAGAAATATCATATTCCTGTCGAAAGCCCATGAAATCAGCTCTGTAAATTGAGAACCATAAGTCACGGTTCTCCTTGTTCTGCCGCCGTATAAGAACCACGAGTTTTCCATAGGGTAGGAAACAAAACGAAACCAAACCCTGAGCCCTCTGAGAATGACTTAATGTCCACTCACAGCCACCTCTACCCGGCCTTGCTCTTTCTCTTGGTATGAAATTACTGACTCCCTTAGGTCCTCACATATTTTGGGCAGGTTGGTTTTTTTCTTGGCAACTAAAATTTACTTTGAAAACAGGATTAGAGTAAATCTCTCTTTTTTTCCTCCCTGGCGATCTCTCCATGGTTTTGCCTCTCCAGCGGCTGCTGTCCATTTACATCTCTCTCCTTCCTCTTGTCTCTCCGTTACTCCTTCCAATTGTTTCCTAGGGTAGAGCCGTGCTCAGCACCTCAGGCAGTGCACATGTGCACATGCTCCCCCTATCCTAACCGCCCCAAAAACATTTTAGTTACACAGGCCTGTGTCGGGGACGGTGCAGCAATGACTCAGGCAGGATGAACAGAGGTGGCAGAAAGAGACCAGAGCTCACCTCTGCCCGGAGAGATAGGGCCAGGCGGGAAGGTAATGTAGGGATCTCAGAGAAGGGAAGCAGACGGCTGGAGGAGTCGGGGAAGGTTTGTTAGCCCCGAGCATCTTCCGCTGGATCCTAAAACAATACAATCTTGAGGTCTAGGGAGAAGAGCGAATGCCAGCTGGGTGGAGAGAGAAGGCTGGGCTGGGGCTGGTGTGCATGTGCGTGTGACCTGAGCTTGACTGTGGTCGGAGGTGCGGGCCAGGGACCGTTTCCTCGGCCCTGAGGTCAAGGGAAACTAGCCTTGTGGATACCATTCTGAAAAAGAATCCTGTGTTACGTGAGCACTGAGCAGAGAATGTCCAGGGGGACAAAGACGGACTGGGGGAATGGTTGACTCCGGATTTCAGGCCAGGATCCTAGGATTTTATACACTGGCCGTGAAAGCAAGATCCCGTGAGTTCTCAGACTCAAATGCTGGGCATGATAGTGTTTGTTGCTGTTGTTGTTTGTCGTCATCTGGAAAGCAGGCAAGGATCCCCCTGACAATCTGGGAGTCTGGGGTTTGAGAGGCAGTAGGGAGACCCCCATGTAGACTCCGTTCTTCCGTCCCTCGCTTGGTCAAGTGGGCCGGGGGCTGGAGTGCCAGTGAGGTGCTCTGACATCCAGGTGGATACGGCAAATCGGAGCAAATGCCCAGCCAGGTAGGAGCCTGCTGCCTGGGGCCTCAGCGTGCTCTGCAGAGCCGGGAGCCGCAGGCCTCTGGGTGGGGAGAGGCCCCTCTGGGCAGGGTCGGGAGGGGCTGGAGGGAAGGAGGGCAAGCCGACTAGAAGTGAACTTGATCCTGCTGTAGCCATCACCCGGCCATGCCACTGCTCTCTTGCTTGGCGCCTGCATTAGGAAATTCAGAAAGATTGGGGCAGGACTCCCTGGAACGGTACTGCCCACTGCCCAGAACCTTCTGCAGTCATAGAGATAGTCTATACTGTGCTATCTAGTACTGTCGAGTATTTAGAATGTGGTTCATGTGACTGGGGGGCTGAATTTTTTAATCTCTTCAAATAAAATTAATTTGAATTGAAATAACCACATTGACTAGCGGCCACAGTATTAGCAACACGACCCTAGAAGACCCAAGGCAGAGCCTGAGTGAGGCTGCCCCGTGCCTCCCAAGACTCCAGAAGATCTTTGATTTTGTCCCTTTCTGTGCCTCAAAGTGGCAGAGCAAACAGAACTGTCAGAGAGAAATTACCCTGAAAATCTGAACGGGCTGAACACTTAACAGAGGTCCCTGTGGCTGAGGTTTCCTTTCGTGGTTAAAATTGTATTAGGCACAGGAGAAGATCCTGTAGGTTTTCCCAAAGCCCTTTCTTCCTTGCTGCATGAAGTTTCTTCTATCAAAGGAAATGGGTTTGCAAGGCTTCATTATTTGGGGATTTTCAGCAAATTCACTGAAGTCGTACCCGGGTTCCCACTTACCATTTGATTTCTGACTGCTGGGCATTCCCTCCTGCCCAGGGTGGTGGGGACCAGTTAGAGTTGCCCACATCTCTCACTTTTCCTCGGGGAGATTGGAGAGGGAATCAAGGGGCTGGCGGCCACCGCATACAGAAAATGGGCAGATGGGAGCAGTTTGATCAACATTCCACTGAAAATGCCTGCCTTCTTTGGGTGTAAGTTAGGAATGCCCGGATAGATATTTATTTTCTTGCTCCACGATTGTCAGGCCCAAGCAGCAGCTGGATTTTCGATGATTTGGTGAAGTGCCCTGGCTCTGGGGTAGCTGATGGAGGCATCAGAATCCCCACCTGATTTCAGCAATCTCACTTCCCAGGGTTGTACAAGATGCTGAGGAGAAAGGGGACAGCTGGAGCAAGTCAAAGCTGGGGGACGTGGAGCCACAGACCCTGGTCTATACCTACCCCCACCCCCAGAGGAAGCAAGTTTGGGGGGAGGAGGGGGTCGAGTGGAACAGGACTTGGAGATCCAGAATTCCCCAGATCCCTGGTGTGGTCTCAGGAAATAATGGAGGGGCGAGGGAAATAGCTCAGCAATCTCATCGTGTTTATGACACATCACCGCTTAGGATTCTAAAACCTTACTCTTTGAGGCTCAATTGCTAGAAATAGAGCCTTGTCCACTGGCTGAGAAGGGTGGGAACAGATGATTACTTTTTCTAGGGTAGAAGCCTACATAGTTGAAGTGCACTTGCTTTGGGTTTAGTATTGTGAGAGTAATTAATTTATACAGGACTCTCCTTTAACCCACAAATATGCATTGATGCCAACTGTATGGCAGGCCCTGTGCTGTCCCCCAGCAAGGGAACAGTGAGTGAGATCATCTCTGCCCTAAAGCAGAGACTCTTTCCGGCACAGTTCGGGATGGAAAGGAGCAAGATGTTCAGTGTACAGAAGGACACAGGGTGGTGTGGTCATGCCAGACACCGGTGTGCAGAACACAGGGAGTCCAGGAGAAACTTAAGCTGAGGCTTGAAATGAGTGGCGGACTTCAGATGTCTGGAAAGAGTGCAGGGGGTCTTCAACAGTTGGAACAAAGATGTGGTGGTGGGAAAAGAAATAGGTAAATGGGAAGCCACAGAGAAAATTTTATTATTATAATTTGCAATCCTTTGGGTATATACTTGCTATGTTTAAACCTTTGAATTTACAAACCACCAGGTGTCCTTTTATTAGATCCTGGTTTGTGCCTCAAGCAATCGGGACCAGTGTTGGGGAAAAACTCTGCCCTTACTACCTAGAAATGCCCCCTGACCTTCCCCATCTCCTCCCAGGGCAGAAGGGTGTAGAAAGAGACAGGATTCTGATAGCGGGGACATGATTTTTATGTGATGCCCAATCAACTGTGACTCTGAAGCCACTTTTAACACATTTCCTCCAATTTATAAACCTGTTTGGAGCTTTGGAAGTTGATTTCTAGGTTTATAGAATAACTATTTTGAGCTTGAAAACATAATTAACTATTTCCTAGAAAAGAGTTTTAACACCTGATTACTTTCCCCATCTCCACATCTCTTTGAGGCTAGTTTAAAATATCAGATTTCAAATCATGCGCATGGAATGAGTCACTTTTTCGAGTTCAGTTGACGAGGCTGCACTTTGACATGCTTTTCAAGATTTGAATATTTTTATAAATCATGATTGTGCTACTGTTTAATGAGAACAAAAGTGGAAATAGCATCTGCTTGTCTGCCGCGGAGCGCCTCCCGGCCTGTGTGTGCTGTCTGGAAAAGTAGTGGCCCAGTCTGGAGAGCTGATGAGCGCCTTGATTAGCTGAAATTGCTTCCTGCAGTAGTTTGGGGGTGTCAGTGTTGTGATGAACTGGGTCATCTCAGGGATGCGGGATGCAGGCCCAGCTCTGAGACTCAAGAGTGGCTGACGGACCAGAGTTAAGTCCCAAATCCCCAGCTCTGCCCAGCGTGGACGTGTAGCCAGCTTCCCTTCTGGCGCAGGTTGGGATCTTGGGTCCATTCTCTGCTAGACCATGAGCTTCTCCAGGGAGGGCTAGGAGCTGGTACAAGTTGAACTGAACCTAATTGAGAGGCACCGTAGCGACTGCTGGCGGCGGGGAAAGAGGTCACAGGCACGGGAGGTGGATTTCAGATGCCGTGGAGACGGCACTGCGGAGTGGGCAGAGGGCAGCTTTGGGGCCACACCCTGCGTTCCATTTTCCTTCAGCCCGATCGCTGGTGTTCAGGTTGAAGAACTTGTGTCAGCAAGAGTTTAAATAACTTGGTGTTCTTTGTTTTCTAAGTTTTAGAACTTTGCAGCATGTTCCTTTTCTTTCAAAATTGCAAAGCTAAAAATATTTTTGATTTTTAAACTGTTACCATTTTTCTCTGGAAAACTCATTGATCTGGAGTTCCTTACCACTATCACCCCGGCCCAAGTTCCTCTCTAAATAATGGCTTAGTGTAACTCTAAAGAAGGAAATGCCTAGATCTTGGGTGTACAGTTCAATCGGCTATGCACTGACTGACAAATGCAGACGTCCAAGTAACCCACATCTTCATCCACAAAAGGAACACTTCCATCAGAAAGTTCTTTGTGCCCCTTCCCAGTCAACCTCCCTACTCCAGAAGCAGCCACTGAAGGTTTGTTTTTAGCAAGTATTTTCATTTGATGTTGAAACTGAAAAGGGCTGCTTTCTCGGAGGAATGTCGGTTGCTGGCTCCTGGGCACACGGTGTGCCCTACTGTGTGCCTACCGTAACCAGCCCAGGGAGACATTCTTCAGAGGTTGCAGTGCCCCTGGCTCAAAATTGGAGGGTGTCTCTGCACGACTCCATACCTGGAATCTCAGACATTCGCAATACCTGCAGAACAATGTGGATGGCAAGAAAATTCATTCTGTGCTTTTTCCGGGATCGCTTGCATGCAATTGTGCCTGCTGTGCAGGAAGACTCCAGATTAGATGGAGAGAGGGAGAGGCCTACTCATCGGGCTGCAGAGTCAGCAGCGCACAGATTTCTGCCCCAACAAAGAGAACAGTGTGTTCCTGAGACCTTGCTGTGTAGCTGGGAGGCTCGCTGGTGGGCGGCTCCTCGGGGAAGGAGTCGGGTATTTCAGTAGCTTCCCCCACGCGCACTACTCCTTTTTTTTTTTTTTTTTTTGGCCCAGACTTTCTGGCTCCTGAGCAGGGGGTGACTCCCATGGGACCTGGCAGAGGATAGAGGTGGCTCTGGTTTCTGTGCCCCTTCCTCCCTCTGACCCTCACGAAGTAAAATTCCTGCAAACCCACCTGTCTGCCAGGTGGGTTCCCCATCTGTGTTCAGCCCTTCCGGCTCTTGTCACTAACCTCAGGTGGTCAGGCCACCATTCTGGCCACTTTGCTGCCTCTTTAGATGCAGTGTGTGTCTTTTTTTTTTTTTTGGCCCCGCCATGTGGCATGCGGGATCTTAGTTCCCCGACCAGGAATTGAACCCACGCCCTTGGCAGTTGAAAGCGCAGAGTCCTAACCACTGGACCGCCAGGGAATTCCCAGATGCAACGTGAGGCTTATTCCCGTGATGCTGGTGGCCACTCCACATTCTTATGGGGACTCTGCTGGGTTCCCAACCACCCCCCACCCTTGCTCTTCCAGTGAGTCATCATCAGGCTCTGCTAGGCACCGTTGGACACTTCTAGATAGAATCAGCCAGGATGCCGGCTTCCAAGACAAAAGTGAACAAATACCCAGGCTGCGGCGTGGTTCATGCCCCTTCGAGGTCAGGTCTCTCCCCTGCGGCCCTCTGCGCTGGACCTCTTTGGTTTGATTATTAAAACCCCATCAGGATTCAGGTGCTTGGGGGGTGACCAAGCTTAGAAAAATTCTTTTTCTTTTTTTTTTTTTTCTTCTCTTACCTATAATTGTATTTTCCTCTTTAATCATAAGGATTTAAATCAGGAAAACTAGCCAGAGAACTAACGTATGTGCTTTGTTTGAATGTCTCGGTCGTGCCCTTTGCAAAATTACCCCAAGGCATGAGAATTAAAGATGTGAAGAATTAAGATGCATGGGACTGCAGTAGGTGAAGGCGGAGCAGAACTGGAGGTGCTCCCTTGAGGGGGAACGCAGGGCACAGCCCTGGACTGGGATACAGGGGCTCTAGCCTGGTCCTCACTCTGCCTCTGTTGTCACTCTGACTGTTGACAAATCATTTTCTGGCCTGTGCCTCAGTTGCCCCATTCGAGTGAGGGTTGGACTAAAAGGTCACTTCCAGCCTGACGCTCTGTGGCTCTGTAACTTCTTTGATATCACTGGTAACTTACATATTTGCCATGATCACTGCCGATTACACTGGTGAATATCTAGCAGGTTCTAGAGACTCAGCCCAGAAAATACAGAAGATGTTATAGAAGTTAGTGCTGTCTCACCGATGGCTGTGGTTTTTGCAAACTCTTTGCATCATCACCAGCACCCAGCAGCTCCGCCAGCCATGCTCAAATGGTGCGGCCTTAGTTATCCACAATGGAGGCAGCCAAGGGGGCTTCGGAGGCCCGTGGCCACAAAGCCCCTTCCCTTTGTTTTGTAGGAGCCTCCCCCATCCATGCAAGGCCGCAGGTGAGAAGTGAGGGCCCCGACCCCAGGAGGCAGCAGCTGCCAGTGAAGGAGGACGAGGAAGCGGACAGGAGATCTCGGAGCGCAGCACTGCAGCCTTGGTCCTGCACATGTTGCTTTCTTTGTTTAAAAAATGGAGCTAGCCTTCGAGACCGTGTAAATTATAAAATGCTTCTGTGTGCCTGCACCCTTCCCCCTCCTCCACTGGTAGCCTCCTACCAGCCCAGAAGAGTCCACTGGGCTGGGAGCATCTCAGAAAAGCACTCTCTGAACCAGCCAGGGAGGCCCCGAGAGCAGGGCCAAGCCCCATTCTTCTGGATCATCCCTTCGGGCCTTAAGGCCAGAGGTCATGTCAGGAGACCCTGGGGGCTTTGCCCCGTGACAGCTCAGGCCGGTAATGCGTTTTCTTGAGAACAATTCCAGGTCATGGAATGGAGGGAAGAGAATATCACGTTCCATGTACTCTACTCAGGGCCAAAAAAGTTCATAATACATGTCACAAGTGTTTTTGTTAAAAAAAAAATCTTTTTTAAAAATTAATATTCGGTGCTTAAAGTGACAAATGTCATTTCCCTGGAAAATTCACTCATTTGGAAGAAGTTCAAACAGAGAGTGATGCTTTGATAGCCCACCAGCCTAAGCAGGGGCCTCTGCAGCACCGACGGGAGCTGCGGGCAAGTGAAACCGCAGGCGTGGGGTGTCTACACTCGTGCTTACCCTGTTCTCTGAGGAGCGGGGGCTGCTTCAGTCCTCTCCAGCCCCAGCTGTGAAAGGCCTGTGGCCACAGGCAGGGACTCAGCTCTGTGTTCCAGTGGGCGGCAAAGGCGAGCTTGGCTAGCCATGCCCTCTGGAGCCCCAGGGGCAGTTCCTAGGGTTTCCATCTGAGGGCCGGGGCCGGGGAGGAGAGGGCTGGGGGCAGAGGCCCAGCTTTCCCTGAGCCTGGTTCAGGGACTTCCTTGAAAGGGGATCACAGCTCCTGTTGCAGCTGGAACTAGAGGAGGGACAGGCCTTAGTTGGGTCGTAAGGGGCTGGACTCTGAATTTCATCTGGTTCTAGTGCAGGCTGGGCTGGGATTCAGCCTGTAGTTCTGGCACTCCCTGGGGGAGGGCCTTCCCTTGGGTCAACACGTGCCCTTGGGCCAGCTGGGCAGCAGTGTCCCTGAGCATCCCGGCCTGTGGCCTGAAGCCCTGGCCAGTGGGTGCGGCCCCATCCCTCGCCCCAAACCCCCAGCTTCCCTGATGGTCTCGGTGACCTTGTGGCTAACTCAAACCTCCAGGGGCACAGGGTGGCTTTGATCTGCCAACCTGCCCCCAAGAGGCAGTCATTTCCTGAAGGTCCTTCTGCCTTTAATCTTCCCGCAGGGAACGAACACCCTTCATGGAGCTCCTCCCCTCGGCTAGAATGCTTAGTCTTCTGCCCCGCTGGGCTTTTATACACTACACTTGAAAATTTCTCACCCTTCAAGGTGTAAGCGCTGTTCACCATTGTTTGCAACTGGAGACACTGAGTCCCAGGCACCGAGGGGAGAACTGGAGTTCAGAGCCAGGATTCAGAGTATCAGGACACTAGCCTTGTCCTGGCAGGTCGGTCCCTGAGGGTCCCCCCACCCCAGTGACTGCTTTCCCCACACGTGGGTGCATGCTGTGTGCAGGGGATGCTCCCTCCTGGATGGATGAGAAGAAGCGTGAGGCCCGGGGTGCATTCTCCCCCCCATTCAGAACCCACTCTCCTGGCCGTCCTTGTCCACACTCAGTTTCGTCCCTCTGCCTCTTCCTGAGGACGTTCAGTCGGGTTGCCTGGGTGACTCTCAAGATGGCAGACGCTGGCTTTGGTGCCACTCTGCATGTCCTGCCTCACCCTGCACCCCAAACAGGCTCTCAAAACCCCAGCTTGGGTCTGTTACCCTGGGCCCCATCATCCAGAAAGGAATTTCCACCAAACACCCCCAAGAACCTCCTACAGACAGATCCAGAGAACAGGCACCCTGGGTGACGGGGAAGGAGCCTTTTCAAGGGCAGCACACACGCCCCCCTAGACGGCTGCAGACTTGTGAGTGCACGTGCCGGAAGAGAGGCCAGGGCGCTGGGGCTGGTATCTGCTGCTGCATCTGCATGACGAGCACCTCCCAGCCTTTCCCTGGGGGGTGGGCAGCCAAGGACTCCTGACCCAGTTTGGGAACAGCCTCTCAGCCTGGGATCTCTGAAGAGGACGTTCCGTCTGTCACTGCCTAGGCCAGGCAGCTCCCGGCCAAGCTAATTAGGTCGGCTTCCCCTCCTCACGCAGCCCAGCCAGGCGGCGACCACGGGCCGGCTCAGCTAGGAGGAAGGGCATCATGACTCAGCCTGGCCCTGCCATCTAAAGCCGCGGGAGCACGGTGCGCGGCGAATGCCCGCCATCCTTTCATCTCCTCTTTCGAGACAGTGATGAGAAAACAGGCAGATTTCCCTGGGAGTGGCGGGCATTGTCCAGACGTATTCCAGGTGGGCATGATTTGCAGTCTTCTCCTGCCTCTGGTGCTTCATTTTCCAACAGTCTGGGCAGCTGCCCTTGTTAACAGGTCGTTTGTTAGAAGACGGAGCTGCTTCTCGTCGTGCGCTGGAAGGACTGGGAAGGCACACGTCCTGACCTTCCGGCCGCACATTCAGCGTAGCCGCATCCCCCTGGGTGCCTTTGTCACAGTGCTGCCTCTCTTAGTAAAATGACCCGCAGAGCCTCCAACGTGATGCTGGAGATCGTCCAGGCGGGAGGGGCACGACAGGGTCCTTCAGCCCCACCCTCATCCCCTGAGTCACCTGTCCTGCAGGCGGCTCTGATCAGTGTTTTTTGCTCCACCCCCTTGTCGGACAAGGACTCCAGCTACCTACTCCCTTCATGCCACCCTGGCCTAAGTATGGGTGTTCGGGGCCATTCCCTTCTCTGTGGCCACTGCGATCGTACTAGAACATGTAAAGGAGCTTCACCAAGGGCCGTGGGAGAGCAACAGGGAAGCGAGACAAAGAGTACCACTTCACTGGACCATCTGCCCCCCCAGCATCTGCGTCTCCTCCAGGAACCACCAGCAACTCCTCTCCTGGGTTCAGCCAAAGAGCGGATGCCATCATCGCACCCAGAGCTCAGACCTGGGCATCCGGCTCTTCAAAGGACCCTCAGGGGCAGGCGAGCCGGAGGCAGAGCTCCCTCGAGGCCCACTCTCTGCCCCTGGCCCCGATGTGTACTGTACCTCCCACACCTGCGGGGAGGGGGCAGAGTCTGTCTCTTCAAGAGCCGCATGGGAGCCCCAGATGGGGGTTCAGGGCAGGGAGGTTGCTGAGTTTATGTCAGAGAAGCTTCCACACTCAAATCCTTTAGATTCTTTTTATACAAGCCATGACTGGAGCCAGCATGGGGCCGACCCTGGGGTTCTGAGCCAAGTTGTGAAGGTGACCCTTCTGGGTGTGGCTGCACAGGTGGGCCAGCTGTCTGCACACACAAGCGCTCCCGTGCACGTGGGTCCCAGACTTCTTGGTTCAGGATCCAGGCCTGTGAGCACCACAGGTGTCAGGAACCTACAACATAAGGGGCGGGGAAATAGCCGAGGCTTGCAGAACGCTTACCGTAGGGAAGAAATAACCCGCGAGGGAGAAGCGTGTCTTTCCGAGGCCCGTTTATATACTCTGACCTGCTGGATAATGGGATCGCACGTTCCTCATCTCCCCCATGACTGGGCTCGGTGCCGGCCCGGGTCCGGAGCAGTGTGACGGCAGGACATGCATCCTTCTTTTCCTGGTCCCCACCCTTAAGAACAGCCACAGGAACAACTCACTTCGGGGATCTGATATCACCAGGGACTCAGCTTTCTGACTTTGTGGAGCCTCTGGGAAGAGGTTGCACTTTTAAGCCTAAGTTTTCAGCATTTGCTCTGCCTGTGACGTCGCCCATCTCTTAATTCGAAAAGCCCAGACTGAGGACCCAAACTGCACATTGCCGTGAGCAGTTCTGAGAAGCCACCTCTCTCAGGCTCTCCACCCAGTGCAGCAGGTTTGCTCCTGTGGTGCTGTCTGTCCATCTGTCCACTGGTCTGTCAGGCCCCTACTCTCAGCTCCCCAGCAGGGGTCTGGACTGAGCCCCTATGGCCTGATGCTGAGCACAGGGCGGGAGCAGGGAATGGCAGGAAGCAGAGAGGCAGTGTGACCTGGCATCTGTTCAGGCCACTGTTGCTGTGTAACCACCCCCAGACCTCGAGGTGTAAACGAGCGTTTTGTCATGCTCACAGAGTCTGTGGGTCAGGACTTCAGACGGGGCATGGCAGGGAGAGTGTGACCTTGGCTGGGAACGCTCACAGGCTGCGCGATTCCACTGCGGGCCCTGGACTCATCCGGAGACATCTTCTTTCACGTGGCTAGTGTGGAGGCTGGCTGCCCATGGGTCTCTGCTGGGGCTGTCCTCCGGAGCGTCTGTGTATGACCTCTCCTCTCACAGTGTGGTGGCCCAGGAGGGTGGATTTTTTACATGGAGGGTCAGGGCTGGGGGAAAGGGGTGTATCCCTTGATGACTTAGCCTCAGAAGCGTCGCCTTGTCACTTCTGCTCCGTTCTGTCGGTTACAAGGGAATCACAAGTCCACCTGGACTCCAGAGGAGGGAATGCGGGAGGTTCCTGATGGAGGAGGCTCCAGGTTCTAGAAGGGCATGAGATTACAGTCTGCCACAGCATCCCTGCTGCAGGCCTCTCTATTTTGCAGATAAAAACCCACAGCCTTGATACGGTGCTCATGGGTCTGTTCTGAGCAGAGTCCTCAAGCCTGACCACACTTGGGATTCCCACCCTGGGCTCCCGTGGCCCGTGGTTTAATACAAGCAACTCTGCAAGCCAGTTCCCAGTGACAATGACTTTTTTGTGGGACCATTTCACATAAATCACAGCCTAGCACAGCAAAAGGCAGCTTCCATGTAGTGGTAAAAGCAGAGACACCAGCTAGACTGCTGGTTCCAGGGCTGGCTCTGTCACTTACTGTGTGACCTTGGGCAAATTACTTAAGGTCTCTGTGCCTTTGTTCCCTTATCTATAAAATAGGGATGATAAAAACGGTACCTCCTGTGTTAGCTCAGGCTTCCAAAACAAAATACCACAGACTGAATGGTTAAGCAAGAGCAATTTACTTTCTCACAGTTCTGGAGGCTGGAAGTCCAAGATCAAGGTGCCAGCCTGATGAGATTTCTCTTCTTGGCTCAAAGATGGCAGCCTTTTCACTTTGTTCTCACATGGCAGCCTCACATGGCTGTGTGGTGTCTCTTATAAGGACACTAATCCCATCGGCTCACTCCATGAGTCTCTAACCTCGTGACCTCATCTAAACATAATCACCTCCCAAAGGCCCCACCTCCAAACATGTCACATTGGGGGTTAGGGCTTCAACTCATGAATTTGAGGGGAACCCAGTTCAGTGCACGGAAAACACCTCCTTGTATGGCTTCCATGAGGATTAAAGGAATCGCTGTTTGGGACATGTCTAGAATGGTGCTTGGCCTGTGGTAACCACTATAAAATACAATGAAAATAATTTGGAGAGGAGCCCAGGGCGGGAAGCAGGAGCTCTGGGTGTCCAGGATGACTGTGGTTTGTGGAGTCCTGGGGACACAGGCAGTTTCTGTCGCTGCATTGCAAGGACTCGCGTCTTTGATGAGAATGGCAAATCACACCCACGTGGGCAGGGAGGTGCAGTGTGGGGCGATGGGCCGGCCACCAAGTCCAAGGTCTCGCACTGAGCTGCAACGTGGAGATTTCACCTTTCTTCATCTTGGCGTGCGTGTGGGTTTTTTTTAAGTTCATAACTTATTCTCATCCATGGTTTTGGGAGAGAGTGGCAGAGAGGAGCCGAAGTTGTCTTCAATTAAACATTGCCCCTCCTTCCTTCTTAAGGTCACGTACAGTCAATAAGGGGAAGGAGAAAGAGCTCTTTAGAAAGCCTTGCAAATGGAGAAAAAAAAATGAATGACTGAATGCAAAAAATATTCTTATCTAGCCCACATCCTTCCTTGGGTTGTGATTTAGAATATGCACAGGGCTGTATAGAAATACAAAGCAGCTTGGAGAAAAAAGTCTCAGCCCTGAGGATCTTATAGTATTAAAACTCGAATTATCCCACATGAGAGAAAAATACAGCAAAGCCTGCGCTTGGCCCCGGCAAACCGGTGGGCTTCACCCACTGCGACCTGGGGCCTGTGGGCCGTCCCTGGAAAGCCCAGCGCGGGCTGCTTTTGACAGCGGAATTTTATTAACTGTTTTTTCATTACTCCTGATGGGCCTGGCAATGAACTCTTATCAGTGTATTGTGGCGAGTACAAGTCAATTAATTTCTTTTAAATAACTTCAACTGAAATCCTATTTGATTTATATTCCAAAAATGATTTTCATTCCATTCCTTCCCAAGATTATAGTCCCAGCTGAGTTAATCACACCGGCTGCATACCCGCTACCCCAGGGAGAAAACAGGATCAAGGAGAGAAGGAAATGAGCAGAGGGTGGATCTGAGCTCATTCTAAAGACCCTTTATTCAGTGTGAGGCCATGTGCCCCGTGAGAGGAGAGCTCGTTTAAATCTTGCCTGCAAAAAGGCTTATTTCTAGTCGTCGTGGCAAAGGATGAATTGAGAAACACACAAGATGTCCAGAAGGGAGAGGAGTTTTTACCAAGAAGCATGACTGGTGTCCACCGTGGCTGCTGAGGTTTGGGTGCAGACCACCCCCTCGTCCGGCGCACAGAGTTCACTGTAGTTCCTGGGGCTGGTGTCCCAGGAGCCCCTCCCTTAGCTCAGCCCCAGCTGTTAGCACCTGAGCTTTATATGGGCTGCTGTCTGGGGCCACCCCAGGCATGGTGGGGGCGTGACAGTGAGCTGTCCTCGTGAGCAGAGCTTCCACGGGCCTTGCTGCCAGTCTTCCCATCTCCCAGACAGAGGCCTGCACAAGCAGACACATCACCTTCCCGAGGGTCTGCCCGCACGGCCCCGGTCTGTCAACAGCCAGGCCTTTCAGGTGATAATGCCGGGCTTTTCTGGGCAGCGGGGAGGACAGTCACACCCTCTCGGAGAAAGTGGCGTGAGCTGGGTGGCATCTGGCCCTGGAGAGCAGAGCTTAGTGAGTGTCTGGTATGACAGTGACGAGAGCAGCTGTCTTCTGGGAGAGGTGCTGTGGTTGAATCCCAAGGCCGGGCAGGCATGGGGCTGGTGACAGGTGCCTTCTCAACCCCTCGAGATTTCGAGCTGTGTATCACTTCTGGCTTTATCAAGAAGCAAATCTGGGTTTTTTCCTGGAACTCCTGTTTGCCGTCTTGGACTGTGATGGCTGTGCCTGACACATCAGTGCTCAGCAGAGGGCTGCTGACTTCAAGGTTGGGGGCGTTCTGTGTGGTTTGTGGCTGGGATGGCTTCATCTCTCTGGATGGAGGTTTGTGGCTGGTGGCGTCACTCAGCCGGTGAACAACAGACGGGATGGTTTGGTGCTTCTGACTCCAGCGGGCGGGTGTTAATATCATTGCTTTAAGTGACATTCGTCCCGCCTATCTTCCTGTATGTATACTTATCCCGGCCAACGAACACGTGACAGGAGACCACATGGAAAGAACTATGTCAGGCCTGGAAATGACAGGAAGCACAGGGAGTCCTGTGGACCTGGAACGGTGTTCACACTTACTGGGTGGGTCACCTGGCAGGTCACCCTCCTCCTCTGTGCCTCGGGTTCCTTATCTGCATGACAGGGAGAATAATAATACCTCTGGCACAGTTCTGTGGTGAGCATTAAGTAGGTTAATTATTAAAGGAGTTTTGAAGAGCGCCTGGAATGTAAGTATGCAATAAACGTTAGCGATCAATATATTTTTTTCCACCTGGGCGAGCAATGTTCTGAGATTTACTTCAAACAAGATATCGTGGTTGTTCTCTAGGGACTGGCTAGTCACTAACAAATCCATTTCCTTATCATGATCTCTATAGCTCAGTGATTTTTCTGCTCTCTGCTCCAAGCTGAGGCAAGAGAGCTTCGCCCCCCCCAGACTGAAGGGAAGCCTCAGGCATTCGTGCAGGTCTTGGCTATCCTACAAGGGGCGGGGCCGTGGGCCGTGTGTGCACGTGTGTGTATACACATGTGTGCACGTACGCCTTCAGTCCCAGAGTAGCTGTGTGTTGGTTAATCTTTCAGTTCCTGGAGATTCTGGGAACGAGCAGCCTGTTGAGAGGACTTTTCTGTTCGTGCACTGGGGGCTCTGCTTCCTGCGAGGCAGTGGCCCCGATGCACACTATTCACTCTGCCCCGGGTTCCCCTAGAACCCAGTCCCCATGCACGGGCTGTGATGTGGCCAAGGTGGCCCGCTGCAGTCCACCGTCACTCACCCTTAGCAGGCTCCACCTGTGATGGTCCCCACGAGGGCGGAGGGCAACGCCGCCGCTCCCGACTGCGAGCACAATACTTCTGCAAGGGCCTCCCTGGGACACTGTCTGAGAGTTCTTCCCCGTGCCTGTACTTTAAAATCATGGTGAAATGTTGAATTCGAGGAGAAGGGGAAAAGGTCAAAGGATCAGGACTCACTGACTCCTACTTGTGGATTAATTCTGTAATCCAGTTTTTTGGGTGCAAACAATCTTTTGGAAATGCACTAGAGACGACCCATAAAAGCAGAGCTCCCTGGTTAAAGTGGGGTGCCCTCCTTCTGGAGCCCCTGAAAATCCCACACAGAATGCTAAGATGTCTCTGAACCCAGGTGGAAAACTCCCGCTGCAGTCTGGGCATCCTCCTTGCTTTCTTAGCTCGTCCCCTGCTGCTGGCCTCTGTCCCTGACCGTGTCCACAGCCCCTCCCCTGCAGCGCAAACAGGACAGTGTCCGGGAGAGGAGGAACCGCTCCTGCCAGCACGGGGCCAGTGTCCTTTTGGATCATCGCTGCAGACCTCTTGGCTCAACTGTGCTGCTGGAACTTGACCTTTCTGCACTCTCCCAGCATCCGACTACCAGCGCTAACTGAGGCCTGAGCGGGGAAGTTGAACATCTTGGAGTGTCCATCCAGACTGTCCTTTGTCCCACTCTGGTTACTAGTCTCCTCCTCCCTCCCACGTCTCTCAGGGGACAGTACAGTGGGAGGAATCGGAAGTGCTGGGCCCCAGGAAGTAAGAAGGCAGGACCCACTGAGGATGCATGGGCTTTGGCGAGGGAGCCTGCAAAGCCCAAATGGCCCTGGCTTCAGAATTTTGCATCAGCCTACAGCCACCCCAATTCTTCTATTATTATTATTTTAACACCACACTGGCCCTATTTTTAAAATCTGCTGCGCTTGAGCAATTTTTTCTGACGTCAGCTGGCTGCCGGCAAATCTGCTTGAAAACAAGAATAACCAAATCTTCTAAGGAGTGATGCTGAACCTGCTTCCAATGCAATAAATCACAAAAACCATTGTTTACGATAAGTGGTATCTGATTGCCGTTAGAACCAGTGTTTATTGCTTTTGTGCATTATGGTCTCTTGTAATTTGGACAGCCAGATATTGTATTCCTTTATGCACTGCGTAGGAAGGGTTTGTAAGGAGGGAAACATCTGTAATTATGCTGCTAGGGAGTGGGTTTGGGGAGCCTCGGAGGAGCGTGAAATGCAATCACCTGTTTTTCACCTGAGGAGCTGTGGGTGCACCTGGCTTCCCACTTTCCCGTTCCTGGAAACCTCCAGGCTCCTTCAGAGACCTGAGTGGAGGGGGACAGCAGCAGGGGCCTCGAAGCCATGGTGCCCCGGATCAGAGAGCTCTCAAGTGGCCACCGGCAGCGGAGCAGGGGGTGGGCAGGCAGCCGCAGCCCTGCAGGAAGCTGGGCAGATGGTTTTCTCTGGAAATTGCCTCAGACGTCCCTGCAGGTTTCTTCACTCAGTCTCGCCCATCCTGACAAGTGCCCACTCAGCTTCGTCAGTGAGGGCCGACAGCAGGGTTCCAAAGACAGACACTGGCAGAATTCTTGGTGCCTCTGTCTGCAAAATTGGAAAAGAATCTACTTGGTCACGGAGCCCGGATCTTGACACACAAGGTACGCAGCGGATCTGTGAATCGCTGATGTCGCTTGATTTCTTTGAGGCACTGTTGGGAAGAGAGGTGGTGTCTGGGGCGCGGTGGGGATGCTTTCTTCCTCATAACTCAGACATCTGGGAAGAGGGTCGAGTTTCTTCCCTGTTGAAATGGACCATGCTCCATCTGTCCGCACTGTGTTTGATCTGTTGGCTCCCCCACCTGGAAGGCTCCATCCTGCTCACTGCACCTGCGTAGAACCCGCCCAGCCTTCACGTTCCTCTGCTTCCGTCGAAGTCTTCCCTGAACTGGTTCCTCCTCCAGTATTCTCAATCGCAGTAGAATTTCACCACCAGCCTCCAGTCTTTCAAACCTAAAAACTGGGGTTCATCCCAGACACCTCTCCTCCCTTCCACCGCAGCGCTAGCTCAGCACCCAGAGGGCTCTCATGAATGAACTCAACAGCCAGTCCGTTGCCAAGGCATTTACCAGAATCGCCCCCTGACTATTTCTCCACATCGTCCCTCTTCCCCATACCGACTATCACGGCCCTCGGGTGGGCCCTTAGCTGTTCTCAGCGGCAGCCCCCATCAGTCCCCCAGCACTCTAGGACGTGGTTGGCGTTTGGGGCTGTGCCTTGGTCTCTGCCCCCTGCCTCACCCCCTCCCTTCCCGTCACCTATTCTGCTCCTCGAGCCCCTCTCAATTCTCAACACAGCTTCCTGCCTCTGTTCTCATTGCTAAGGCAGTTTTCTCTGCCTAAAACGTCCACCTCCAATTCCTCACCTGGTTTCTCCCCTTCGGAGATGGCTCGGGCACCGTCTCCTCTAGGAAGCCTTTTCCAGCCATACCTGTGGGCCTTGGGGTGTTTTCCCCTGTGATAACTCTTACAACCGCAGAAACACCCTGTTGTCTGTCTTAACATCCCCAGCGTCCAGCGCAGAGAAGGGGGTTCCAGAAACGTGGTTCTACATGGAACTTGCACGAAAGCTCAAAGAGCACATGGAAGGCAGAGAGCTCATTTAAGCCCTGATGGTGCACGACTACACGCTGCAGCAAGTTCATACACGGCTCTCCCACAAAACCACACCCCTGCACAGGCGGGGACCAGGTCCTTGCACGCAGCCCATGGGTCAGGCGCCAGGCCGGCCTGTCCTGCTGAGGGCCTGAGCACTCACTGTGTACAAGGACTCAGCCTGAGGAGTTCCAGCCCCAGCGGTATCTGAGCACAGAGCAGGTGTCCCTCAGGGAGGCTCCGGCCGTGAGCCAGCTCAGAAGAGGCCTGGCCTCACAGAGGGATTGATATTTATGCCCCACAAAGGATGCGGCTAGTCAAGCGTGCTTTCTTGAAGAGGTAAATGATCAGCTCAATTCTCAGGCCATGAGCTCTGCTCTGATGGCCCAAGCCCTGGCCTCGATAAACACAGAGCTGGACAGCAGGGACCGCCATCACCCTTAATGATTTTAATTAATTTTTAAATTATTAATGAAGTATAGCTGCTGTACGATATTATATAAGTTACAGGTGTACAATATAGTGATTCGCAATTTTTAACGGTTCTCCTCCATTCATAGTAATTATAAAATGTTGGCTGTATCCCCCATGTTGTACAATATGCTCTTGTAGCTGATCTTACACGTAATAGTTTGTACCTCTTAATCCTCTACCCCTTGATTGCCCCGCCCCCTCCCACTCCCCACTGGCAACCACTAGTTCTCTGTATCTACAAGTCTGCTTCTTTTTTGTTATATTCACTAGTTTGTTGCATTCTTTAGATTCCACATATAGGTGATAACATAAAGTATTTGTCTTTCTCTGTCTGACTTATTTCACTTAGCATAACTCTGAGGCTCCAGGACCCGAGCTTCAGGGTAACATGTGGATCCCTCCTGCCCTGGCCAGCAGAGCCGTACAGGAAGTGGGAAGAGAAGCCAAGACAAGGGCCCCACTTCCGGGAGACCCTCGCTTCTGGGGCCGTGGGAGCAGCCAGCTGGGAGCAGCTGTTCACACGGCACCCTGCGTGCAGCCCGGCAATCGCGCTTATCAAGTGTCACAGGTTCCGGATTTGATGATTTCAACACGTCTCCCCTTAGTTCACTTACACACACACACACACACACACACACACACACACACACACGAATGCTAAATTGGCCAAACTCACTGCCAGCACCAAGAAACAAAGGGGATCCTCCTCCCACCCACCCTGCACACCCCCCAGGGACAGATTTGGGCTCTGGTGCCCCTGCTCAGCAAGCTAGATTATGATACTGGCCTCTGTGGTGGAGCCAGATGGGCCCATGACCACTGATGGCTTTGACTCTGCAGGGAAGTACTGATACGATCTGAGTTGCGAACAGCTGACTCCCCAGCAGACTTTTTGGAATCCGAACTGCTTACAAGCCGGAGCCTGAGAAGTGGACCCTGAGGCCAGCTGGCCAATCACCAAATTCACAGGGACCCTGGTCCGGGCCTGGGCTGGGCCCTGGGGAGTCTGAGGAGGAATTAAGGCACAGAACCCCTGGTTCCAATACCCCCGAGGTTCGGTCTGGAACCAGGTCCTCCTGACCCATGGGCATCCAAACCTATGGCTCTTAGGACAGTGGACGGTAGGGCTTAGGGAACCAGAGGCAGAGTGGGCTGGGGTGGGCTGGTGACCGCTGTGCCTCTGCCCGTCCCGTCTCAGCTGCCTCGTGGAGCTGAGGCTATATGGCCCACAGGGAGGAGGCATGCACAGTGTGCTGGGTGTGCTTCCCATGCCCCTATGTTCAAGGGCTGGCATGAGTAGGACCCTTTCTTAGTCTCTCTCCTCTTGCCCAGGGGCCTGCCATCTGCAGACTTCTTTTTTCTTTAAACTTAGCAATATGAGCAGATTGGCAGAAATTGTTTTAAAAACTCAATATACATAAAATGTGAAAGAATCAGCCTTTCCAAGTTCTTGTCGCATCTTTTCCACATGCAGACACAGAGTGGGTACCGGACTCTCCGGGTTTCCGTTTCTCTCCTAATGGATTCCACTGCCTCTGCGTCTGCTCCATCCCAGAGTGGGCTCCCCCAAACCCAGCCCCCAGTGCAGCCCTCCTGGAGTGCTGTGTCCCACACCTTGGCACCCTCTGGCCTGCGCCAGGGCCCGGGACACCTCCTAGCCCCCGACCAACTGTCACTCCCAGCCAGAGCTGCCCACCCAAGCCATGTCCTTGGTTCTGGGCCCTGGGCACAGCCTGCCCTCCGCAGTCACTCCCAGCTCTGGCCCACCCACCCACAGCTGTTCCCCTCCCTTCTTCTGCCCCCAGATCGTGAATCCAGTGACGGTCCCCCCAGAGACTGACTCTGGATGGCGTGTGGAGCTGAAACTCTAAGGGCTGGTCAGGAAGCAGTCAAAGTGCCCCACCCCCGTTGAGCTCCCAGAGCAATGTTTTCTTTTAATTAGTGACTCCTGGGTGCAGGGAAAGGCCTGGTCTGTGAGCCTAGCGAGGGACACGGCCACCAGGCAGCGTGTGGACAGGGAGCTCATCTCAGAGGTCCTGCACGCAGTGCCCTGGATGCACTTTCAGGGCCCAGGGTTGTTTAGAGGCTCCATGGCCGCCTGTGCTCAGAGGTTATGGGAGGAGCTGCAGTCGCCAGGCCGTGGGGCGGGGGGTGGGGGGGAGGCTGGGGGGTGTGCCTCTTCCCCCGGGTCAGCAGACCTTGTGTTCTGCTCTTCCTCTGCTGTCAGGCCTGGTCCATCCACTCCAGCCCTCCATCCAGGACACTTTTTGCAGCCAGCTCCTGCTCTCACCTCCTCAGTCTTTGAGATCCCCAGGGCCCCTGACCCCTGACCACTACCCCCCACCTTCACCCCACTTCTCTCCTTCCCCCCCCCAACCCAGGGCATTCCCACCTGCTAGCTTAGCCCCAGAATACACCTTCTGTGGTTTCTGTTAACTCCCTGATGGCCAATGTGCCATGGCCTCTGGAGAGCTGCTCAGCCCCAGGCCAGCCCCATGACAGGACCAGGGTGTCACCCAGCCTGAGGGCTGTCAGCAGAGGGGGTGTCAGCATAATGATACCTCTCAGTATCACCCAGCTGGGACAGTAGCCAGGTAAGGGAGACCCAGGAAGAGCAGGATAGAGCTGAAGGCCTCTGCATCTCATTGAAGGGGATCAGCGGCCACTCCAGGGGAGGGTGAAGCCCTTGGTCAAACACATGCCAGCCCAGGCAGGGCCAAATCCCCCTGGAAATGGGGTACTGGGTGGGGATGTCCACTGTGGTAATTTTCTCAAGCTTGTCCTCTGCAGTTTCCTGGGATGCAGGGCAAATGCCTGTGCCTCCCAAGACCTCAGTTTCCTAATCTGTGCAATGGGAGGGCTAGAGGGAGAAGAGGCTGCCGGACCCTTTCAGTCTGCCCTTCTCTCATTCATTGAACACTTAAAACCAAAACAAAGCCTTGGATGTGGGTGATGGGAAGAGGGAGGACAAAGCACGCCTGTTTGCTTGTGCTGGAATCCAAGGAGTGCACTCATTGGCATACCCCCCACCCCCTGCTGGAGGTCAAGGCCAGGCCACTACCCTGACTCCTATTTCCCGGTCCCGAGACGGAGACCATGATACCGCCAGAATGCCCTGGAAAGGGTAGATGCTGGTGATTAATTACACAAGTCTTTTCTTTCAGGGAGCTGTTTACAAACCCCCACCCTTTAGGGGGAAGCAAGCTTCTGTATTACAGCATATAAACGTTTTCCCTGCTTTAAGGTCACTTTTTCACACATTTTTTCCTTAGGACAACATGAATCCTCATTATAGATATTACTGTATTTTAGCGAAAGGAACCGTACCCATAGTAATGAGATCCCCAAATAGAGTTCAGTTCATTTTCATCTCTCTTTCTTCCCCAAATATTATTGCTGGAAATGTTACATTATCATAAACCAGAGCTCAGGCCGCATACAGGGTTTTCACAATTGTCGTTTCTCTCTGGATACAAAGTCTGATTACTGCCCGCATTTTACGAAGACCCCTCTCCCTCATGCCAGCGTTTTCTTTGTAGGTATGTTTCTTTTCTGAATGCACAATTCAGGTGATGAGAATTAGGCGGGTTTATGACGGAGGGCTCCTGTGTCCTCCGTCCTCTTCCCTGCCGGCCATCTGGGGCAAGGAGCCTGGGGCGGGGGTGTGTATGGGGGATAGTGAGGGAGGTGGCTGATGCAGGGGGCTCCCCCAGAGGACCCTCCTTTTGGCAATCCAGAGGGACTCCTGGAGAAGGCTGTGGTCCCAAGGCCTCCTGGCTGGCCCTACCTTCAGGAGGAAGGGAAGGGGCTCTTATAGGGCAGCCTTGGAGGTAAGATGTTGGTGTGTTGGAAGTTTCCAGGTGGACTTGCTTCCCCTCAGGCAGGACTGACACTCAGACTTCTCGGGGGGTTTCAGGGTCAGGCCTTCTCCCTGGTGCACTGAAGCTGTCTGTGCCGCCTGCCCTTGTGGCCCGTTTGCTGGCATCAGGGCCAGCTGGGCAGTCGGCTCAGGCCCAGCGGTTGCCCCTCTCTCCCTCCGCCTGTTCCCTGGCGCTTGCAAATGCCTCCCCCTGTGGACTTTCTGCGAAGTCTATGCTTCCTCCCTGTGCCGTGTAGGGCTTGAGAAAGAAACTGGCTTTGGACTCAGATAAACCTGTATTTGAATCCCACTGACAAGCTATGTAACCCTAGGAACGTGTCCTCACACCTGTGTAAGATCCTTCGTCTGTGAAATGGAGTTTTGTAAGAGGTACAGCCCAGTTGGGAGGATGGAATCAAGTAACCCGTCAAGCACCTTATCCAGGGCCTGGCGCCCCTAGGTGTTCTGTAGGTGATGGGTCGGGAGCAGCGGGGGCGGGGCCTGCCTTCATGCCCACCCACGCTCCCTCCCGCTCTCCTCTGGGTCTTCTCCCTGCCACTTGTACCCCTAGTAAAGCCCTCACTTTCTTTTATCTTAACCATGTTGGGTAAATCCTTCCAAAGGGATGGCTCACACGCTCCCGTCTCCTACAGCATGTTGGATGTCAGGGCACATTCTCTGCGTGCCCCAGGCACTGTCCCCTAAGCAGCTGACAGTAGCCGCCTCCCCACAGCCGAGAGTGGGAGCTCCCTGTGTCCCCATTGCCTAGGAGAAAGCAGAGGCTCCAGGAGTTTGAGCCAAGTGCTCAAGGACATGCAGATGACAAACGTCAGAGCCAGGACACAAGGCTCTGCTGGATTCCAAAGCCTGCCGCCTTAAGAGTATCGCTTATTATGCAGTGATGCCATGATGCGCCAGGGTCCGGGCCCGTGGAGGCAGTTAGGAGGTTTGTCCCTGAACTAAATGGCTCAAGGCTGCTGCCCTTGCTGAGGCTGTGCCCCTGCTCACCACAGTCTTTCTGCCTCTCCTCTCATTCTCAGCTTTTAAACTCGCTCTGGTCCTTGTCTTGCCTGAGGCAGTAGCACCCGCTCACCTGATGTGGGTCTGCTTGTTAGAGTTACGTGCAAAGGAGGCATTCATAGGCTACAAACAAGGATGCTGGGACCTGCCCGTGAACAGGGAGCTTCTGCAGTACGATGCCATCTGGTTGGCTTGTTCTGAGGCTCCAATTGCTTCTTGACTCGTGGCTATGTTTAGGGTAAAGGAAGGATGGCTCTTCCTGATTTCTGGGCAGACTGGAGAACTTTCACCTTTTTGAAATCTGACCAGAAAAAAAAAAAAAAAAAGCTTTTTTGCAGGGTTGGATAGTCATCCAAGTGGGTGAGACGGGAAGGTGAGGCAAGCCTTTCAGGTTTCCCTACAGAGTGGGCTGGTTGCCCCCAGGGGATCCAAGGTCCTGGGGTGCAAGAGGAGGAACCGAGGCTCAGGTCCTGGGAAGGGGGTTTGTTCTCCTCTAACCCCCAGCCCTAAGTCCGGACACCCCGCTTCTATTCCTGGCTCCAGTGTTAGCTCTCTCTAGGCGGTGCCGAGGCATCTACCATCGCTAAGGACCAGGCTGCACGTCTGTGAAATGGGTGTGCTGCTGTGCCTGCACCACCCCACAGAGGCAGCAGCTGCCGCGTCGGGGTGAGGACTTGTGGTACGGCCTTGACTTTGCCAATGCCCTGACTGCAGCCTTCAAAGAGCTGATCCCATGGCAGGTGTTAGAAGTGTCTCTGCAGAGTGTTAGAACCTGTGCACCTGCCCCTCGGGGGTGGTTACGGACACTCGGTGGGAAGGGGGATGTCTTCCCAAGCCTGGGGCAGGAGAGGGCGGGCAGAGGCACTTCGAGCTGCTTGGCATTCTAACTTCCACTGGTTCCCTCCCCAGCCCCAATTTGCGTTCCGTTCAGCAAACTCCAAACTGGAAAAGCTTGCCGCCTGGATCTGGTGGGTAACAGCACAGCACATCTGGGGCAGGGTCGGGGCCAGAGAACCCGCATTCCGCTGGGAGAGCAAAAAGGATGCATATAGTTATTCTCCAGAGTGAGTTTTCGAATCCCTCCTGTGATCCTTCTTCCATTCTAAAGCAGAGGACATAAATGCTACACTGTGGTTCTTGCCAGGGCTGATAAGGAAAACCAGTGAATACAGGAGTCTCATTAAGAAAATCCTAAAATTTTAGTCTTATCACTGCTGCAACATAATACAGTAAGTATGTTCATTCCAACCTCCCTCAGCCCCCCTGCCGCCTGAAATCCCTCTCAGCGAAGGCTGCAGAATGAACTGCCCTGCCCATTACAGCCTCAAGTCCTGTCTGACTAGGATTTGTCCCCTTGCCTCGCGTGATGCAGTGGGTCTCCAATTTGAGTGGACAGGGCTTTGCCCTCTCACACTTCCGGCTGCCTCTGCAGTAATCAGTTCAACGAACATTGTCAAAATCCCTACTGTGTGCAGGGTGCCTAGTGAGAGCTGTGAAACGTCAGAGTGTAGCTGAGTCCATCTCCTTGCGAGAGCCAGTGAGCTGAGCGGGGAGCCCTGATTTATGGGCCAAGCTGCCAGCTGACCTCTTCCCCAGCAAAGACCCGTTACAACAGGCTTCTCGTCCAAGTGATTATTTGCTGTTTGTACCGCTTGGACTTGGCAACGATTCTGCAATTCCTATTAGCAAAGAGGGAACAGGAACCTTGAAGTCAGTACTCATCTCGTGAAGAGACGATTCGCAGAGGAAGGCTCGCCTGGGAGTTTGCCTGGACACCTTCAGCCCTACTCTAGAATGATAATGAGCTTTTTTACTAGCACCCTTCCAAAGTCCTTCCCTAGCTGGCATTCTTTTCTTCCCGGTGACGCTTCCGTGAGGGAGGTAGAGTTGCCCCGAGTCTTCGCGTTTCACAGGGAAGGAAGCACATGCCAGAGAGTGGAGGTGACTTGTGACCTGCTCCCCAGCCCATGTGCCATGTGAGGGAGTGGCAGCGCCCCCCCAAACCAACGGCCGAGCATCTCATCTGCATCTCTTTCCACTCCACCGAGCCCCAGGCCAGCTGGGAGGGCAGATGACACCACAGTGGCACAGGCGCCCGCCAGGTCCACCTGGGCTCCCTTCAGAAGCTGGTGCTCAGAGGGGCCGAGGAAGCAGGAGAGGCTGCGCTGCCCTAGATGCGTAAGAGGTGCCGCGGGGCACGGTGGGGCTGTAGCTGCCGAGTCACGGTGATAGACGTTCGCGGCTCACAGGTGGGAGCTCACGGGGCCCTGGTGCCAGGGTGGCCGCGCAGCTGGCAGGTCAGAGGGCCAAGCATCACATTTCAGCAACATGATCTCGGCCTGGAGAGTGAGGGGAAACGTGTGCCCGCCCGGCGTTGGCGGTCTTCAGCCGGGAGAGGGGCTGGGGGCCGGCAGGGGGACGGGCAGTGTCGGGAGTCTCTCTGGTTCTGTGTGTTCCATTCCTCTGCTGGCCTTGCCCGCTTTTTCAGAATAAGCGATGCCGTGTGTCCCTCCCAAGACCCAGTAAGAAAACCGTGCTTAAGAGTCAAGAGTATCTGAAGGACTTCGCAAGGAGAGGAGCACCCTTGGAATGAAAATGTTCCAGGAAGATGCAAGCCTCCCAGTTTCCTTGCCTCTCAGCAAAAGAATTAGAACGGCATATTCCAAGTGTGGGAGGGGCTGGGGGGGACACAATTTATATTCGCTAGAGATCTTACTTGGAAGTAATTTCACTCCCTATAATTTTTTACTTAAACCTTCTCAGACTGGTTCTCAGCTGGGTGGCTTAGTGATCTCGAAAACGTGCTGGCATTCGGGCCCCTAAGAATACGTACTGTTACTTTTAATGGCTGGAATTTTTTCAATTATTTTTTATTGGAGTAGAGTTGATTTACAATGTTGTGTTAGTTTCTGCTGTACAGCAAAGTGAATCAGTTATACATACACATGTACCCACTCTTTTTTAGATGCTTTTGTGAGATTTGTTTTTAAAAGGTTTCCCTGAGCCAGCGGAGCGCCCTGGTGCAGCCACAGTGCTGGCCTTGGGGACCGGAGGCCAAATGCACGACGTCAGGTTGCCAGGAGCTAAGTATTCCGTCTAGACACGGAGGAGGGAGGAGAGGACCAGAGGAGACGGGGTCCCGGGAGCTGCAAAAGGCCTGCGCCCCAAAGAAAAGAGCTCTCCCTTTGTTCCACTGCCCACTGCTTGTCCCTGAGCCTGACCCCACAGAAGGGCAGAGGAGACCTCTGGGGCTCAGCCTGGAGAATTCCTGTCTTCTTTTCTTACTTCCTCCTACGCCACGTGGCTTCAGACCATGACATTTCTGTTCAATGCTGTCAGTGCCTTGGTTTGAGGAGAATCTCTCTGTACCCGGGTCCCTTGGCCAAGAAGAAATGGTGCCCGGAGCCTGCTGGCATCTGCTCCGGCCTGTCTCCCTTCCTCTCCCACATGATCCTCAGAAAAGAAACAGTTCCTTCCCCCAGGCAGTGGGGCAGAGCTAAGGGGGAGGTGATGGGCCAGGCCCAGGGCCCCAGTCCCGAGCTTGCGTGTCTGGCTGAGGCTCTGCTTCAGCCTGGCCGGGGAGGGTAAGGTATAGAACCAGCCAGGACTTGCCTCTCTTCTCTGAAACTTAGTGATCAAATAGCCACCAGACCCAGCCCCTGCCCCTACCCAGAGGCGAGCCTGCAGAGCCAGGGCCCACCGGCTATTTTTAGAAAGCTATCAGGTGTGCAGGACACCCAGTTGCTTTTTCCACCTGTTTGGGGTCATTATAGGGATCCTGTGTCGCTGCCACAGGCCCTGCCTATTCTGCCATGAGAGTCTCACTGTGGCCGGGGCAGCCACTAAGCTCCTTCCCGATTAACCCAGTCATCTCTTCCGCCTCGCCCGGCCATGGCAAGTGAGTCTTTGGGCCCATAGTCGTTTTGTCGTTGGAAGCATGGACATTGGGCACTAATGCTTGGCCTCCTCTGCTTCCTTGAGAGGGAGTTTTCAAAGGTCAGAAAGTAACGTCAGGTCAGGAAGAACTTGACTCGGGAGCCCATCATGAGGAGTGTGGATCCCGCGAGCGGCCGCACAGCGCGTGCTGTCAGGCAAGGGCATGCTGCGTGCACCCTGGGGTTCATTGCCAACAGATGCAGGGAGCTGGGGGCGTTCAGAAGAGGAGCTCAGCCTTGAAGGATGGGCAAGGTTTGATCAGGGAATACAGGAGGGCAGGTGTGCCAAGCAGAGGAAAACTTGTGGGCAGGATCACCCAGGTTGTGATGGGAACCTCGAGGAGACAGTGAGGCTGGAGCAGGGGGCTCTGCAGGGACAGAAGGACACAGCCTGGAAAGCCCATGAGGTGGAGCCCGGTGTGAAAAGCCTTGGATACCAGGTGAGGTGTCTGGACGTTTTCTGAGGGATCGATGCCGCTGGGGGTCAGAGCGGGGAGAGTCAGGGGAGTGTGGCAGGGTGCTGGCTAGCTTTGATCCCTGCTGCCAGGAGGACGTGGCGTCTTCCCGTTCACAGAGCAGCAGCATTCTTGGGGCAACATCTTTGTGGCCCCGCCCTCCACACCCCGTTCACAAGTCCCGAGGCTGCGGTAAGCTGGGGCTGGCTTGGTGGCTCCTAAGAGCCCAACATTGACAGCTCTTCCCAGCTCTGTCCTCGGTGACACTCTGTTGGTAGCTTGAAATCGAAGTGGGAATGTGTATACAACAGAGACTGGCGAACACTGGGAGTCAGGGTCTAGCTGGCTTGGTTTGTTTGTTTTATCCCTCATCGCCATCACAGACGGCTGTTAAACCTTCACCAGCACAGCCCTGGGTGATGGCGAGCCCCTGAAGGGGTTTACGCTGGGGAGTGAGATTGGGGTCAGCCGTGACCACACTGAACTGGGAGAGAGTATTTGTGGACGTGGGTCGTGCCTCCTTCCCTGTTGAGGAGGCTGGAGGGTGGGCGTGGGAGTGGCCCTGGGCCGAGAGCGTTGAGCCGTCTTCCCCATCTGTTGGCCGATTCTGAGGACCAAACTCCTTAACGTGGTCTAGGCAAACTTTGACCCTCCTCACCCGGAGGAAACTCACACTGCCTTGCCTGAGCAGGCTCTGTCCCGGCCACACTGAACTGCTTTCAGCATCTGAAACGCAGCCTGCTTCTCCTCCATCCGAACCTGGCACTGAGGGTGCACTCAGTAAACGCACACCTGTCCGTAGCTCTCTTACCACACGCTGGCCAAGCGTGAGAGCCGGGTTGGGGGGCACTGGCTTTTCCAGGTGGGCAGAGGAGCTCACCGGCAGAGAAAGCATCTGAGCGGGGTTGCTTTCTTAACGGTGATTCTGGTTCGTCTTCACTACATGGTGAAAGCAGCAGGATTTGTTCAATGCTTCAGAGTCACAAAGCACTTGGCCCAAAGGATCCTTCCAACAAGCTTGTAAGATGTAAATGTAAAATCCCATTTCAGAGAAGAGGAAACTCAGGGCCAACTGGTAGACCCCAAGCCTTGACCCTGACTCCTGGGACCCTCCATCTCGAGCTGGCTCCCTGAACTCGGGGCTTCAGATGGTTCATCCCAGGTGAGCTCAGATGTCAGGAGCAGTCCAGCCTCCCCCAGGAGATCAGATCCAAGGCCTGACCCCAGAGACAGGTCTGCAGACCCCATCACCGCCGTCCCTCAAGGACTTTTGCCTCTTAAAAATGGGCATTATTGGTGGCAGTTGAATACACTGTTGCTTTTTTTTGCTCTTTTGGGAAAAGAAAAACCTGGCTTCTTAGAGCTGTTGTATTTTATTTTTCTGTAAAGAGGAAATTAATTTTAGTCTTTCTTTTTGGTTTAAAATGTTGTTCTTTGCTTTTTCTGCCCTACAATTTAAAAGGAAACATTTGTCTGTTGAGAAAAGAAATGATAATTATAGACTAAAAATTGTTTCTATTCTGATTTGAAAAAGTGACAAAAAAATAAAAAATTCCATCACACAGATGGGGCCCTGCTGACGGAGGGTGTTTAACAATGAAGCCCCAGGCTGGCTGGGGGCTCAGAATGGCATTCGAGGTGGATTTGGGCTCCAGCATTGCGTGGGAGAAGGGCTTTTTCCGAGGCTGCTCTCCATTTCTGATGCTGGGTAGCAGCCCGTGTGGAGTGTGGACACTCTGACCCTCCACGTGGTTCAGCAGTGAGAGGACAGTTTACCTGTGGATTGAATGGTCCCTCTTAGGTGAACTGTGTGCCGAGGCCAGCACTCCCTCTCATGGCCCCTGAGCTTGAGAGCCTCCTAGCCTTATTCCCTTAGCCGAGAGTTTTACAAAACTACAATCGCTCCAAGTCCTTTGATCAGTAATGCAGGAAGCTGATTAGACTGTGAAATTAAACTAATAATGTCATACTGTTAACCCTCGAAAGAGCTCAGAGTGAAGGTTATTTCCTCCATCCATATTGCCCTCTAGATACATGTATTTACTTTTTGGAACAACTCCTAGGCGCACATGCATTCCTGGGACCCCTCTCTTTCCCCCAGACCCGGTGTGATCCCCAGTGCAGTGCCCCACTTAAGGGAAGAACAACTGAGGCTGAGTGATTGACGCTGTGTGGTCACACAGCTAAAGGAGAGATGAGCCTGACTCTAGAACACTGGTCCAGAACGCTTTGGTTGCCCGAATTGTCTCCAGGGGCTGTTCCGGAATTAACGACGTCTTTGTCCTTCCCTGGCCTTGCCACTGAGGAGGAAGAGCTAGCATGCCCTTCATGCCCTTCCCATTGGCCCTCCCACGGCTGGTCCTCCGCCGGGACCTGTCAGTTCCATCACCGTGGAATGTTGCCAGGGATCAGACCCTCTCTCTAAAAGTGATGATGGTATTTAATAACTAATTACTCTAATGATCCTGCAGAAATGCTGGAGACCTGTTTTAGGAGAGATGTCAATTAGAGCCATCTGCACGGTGAATAAAGGAACCCTACCCCAGCTGTACTGTTGAAACATGTTAGCGTTTTCCTACCAGCGGCCATATGGTACTTAACGAAAGTGAATTGTTCACACTGCACAACCCGCGCCTCCTGATGAATACCAGCATTTTGTTTTGGAAAATAGTTCTTCAATCGTGTGGAATATTTGTCAATGCAATAAGTAGCAAGTTGGAAGCCGGCAAGCCCTTGAATGCAAAAAGACTTCCCTCACCTCAAGATGCTCTTGCCCCATCCCAGCCCACCCCCTGCCCCCGCCGGCTGCCAATCCCAGCTCCACCCCAGCCCCGTATCCCATCTGTGCTCAGTCCTCAGCATCTGCTTCCGAATCTGCTCAGGAGAGCCAAGGCCATGCAGGGTTCTGGCACCACCCCACCTTGGCATCTCGATTCGTGTGAAATCAGAAGCAGGATGTCTGAAGCTATGTAGAATGGGAGCACGGAGGCTCCAGCTGGAAGGGCACAAAACATTGGGCAAAAGTCACCCAAGAGTTGAGAAGTAAGTATAGGATGTTTGGGTGTGGCTTCCAAGAAGGGTTAGCTTTCTACTTGCAATCTGTTCCTTTCAAGAGGTACAAAGCTCAGGTTGGTACCTGGATGCTCAGAGAGGTGGAGGAGGGTGGTTTCGGGGGCTCAGCAGAAGCCGGCCTGAAGCCTCGTCCTTGGCACCAGCACAGGCAGGGCAACCAATCAGTAGTGACCGCAAGTTGTTGCCACCTGGTGGCCACTGCTGACCTGTGCCCAGAGAGCTGGGACCAGGGTACAGCCACCCTGTGGGTTCTGTTAACTGAGAACAGGCAGGTTTCAGAAGCCGACCAGCGCCAGGACCAGGCCTGTGCTGTGCTCTGATAGTTGTGCCCCCACCTCCCACCCACTGCCAGGCTGTGCTGGGCAAGGGGACCCTCCACTCCCTTGTGGGGCTCTGTGGCCTCCACAAGCTGAAGGTCCTGCTGTCAGGACCGCAGGAGGAAGCTGTTTTATTGTGGTCAGCTCTGGGACCAACAGGATTTCACTTGCTGGCAACGTCTCTTCTGGAATTTTCCCTAGGACCGAAGTCACTTATTAACGCTTAAGAAAGGACAAGACTGACTGCCGTTCATGATACAGATCTGCTGCAAGTCCTGAAATCCAATACGTTCTTCGCAAAACCGTGGTCCCTTAAATCTCACTTAGTTCCAATTCAGCAGCAACAGGTCCCTAGTTACAATACTGATCCTAAGTTGAGCCGAACACATCCCTAAAGGAAACCCTTCAGGGTGAAAACTAGCAGAAATGAGCTCCCATCTGTCTTGACCAGCAGGCTTCACCCTTTGCTTCCCATGTCCGTGCCCTGAGTGTTGCCCCATTCTCACTGACACCTGGCCCTGTAACAGACGCGTGTCTGAAAGAAGCAAGTCACGGTGACCCCAGGAGGCCACCTCAGCCAGGCGACCAAGGCCACGCGCAGCCTCGAGCACGCTTGACCATGAAAGGTGCCTAGAGCACCTCAAGTAAGTCACTAGCCTTTCCATGGGCCAATGACCCTCGCAGACTAGAGCCCACTCTGCTGCCTTTCTTCCCACCCCATTTGGGGCCGTGCTTCGCAGTTACCCTGAAGAGTTAAGCCTTTCCTCATTTTGGGGTTGGGAGGAAGGGTAGGGGAAGGCTGGGGCCAGTTTGACATATGCAGCCTGGTCTGAACATGAGTGCTGTGCTCAGTTGCTGAATTTGATGAATTGCATTATAAAATTTAAAAACAAATTTAAAAAAACTCTATTAACTCCCTGTAATGGCCTCCTCTTGGAATACACAGACAACAGCTCACTGGCAAGGAGAAAAAATACTCTCGTTGGCAATGTGCTTCGCCTACAGCAGGATGGAGGCTGGTGGGAGCTGGTGAAGCGTGCGGGGGCCACACACCCTCTGCCCCGTGCCCGGCTTCCTGCTCCTGGGTCAAGAGCGAGGCCCCTTCGAGTAGACCATCACGGGATCCACACGGCCCAGATTAGACTTTGGCTGGCTCTTATGTCAAAACCTAAACTGTGCTTGCTTTCGAGGCTAAAACACTTCTTTCAAGACTGAGCCATGAGAGTGATGAGCTTACAAGGTGTGGTACAGCCTCGGGGAGGACAGCCTGTGGTTTGGGGATCAGAATGTGTGTCGGGCAGGAGGGGGTGTGTCCCCAGGGTCACCCTCTGCACCAGGGAAAGGGGCAGGGCAGGGAGGTTGTTCATTGGTCACTGCGGGCCTCTGCAAATCCAGGAGCATTTCTGGGAGAAGGCGGGTACTGGCCTGGCTGCAGGCTACCAACTGGAGAGAGATGGACTTTTGTCGAGAAAGGATGCAGCCCTGCAGCTGTGTGTGCACGTGGGCAGAGAGGAGGAGCTCGGCCAGCAGGGAGGAGCCCCGGGGACCCAGGGGAGAACTCCCTCCCTGTCTCTGCAACTCAGAGACCCCAAGCTCAGAGAGGAGGACGAGGGGCAGAGTGACCTGGTCTTTGGGGAGCTCAAGAGGCTTTCTGCCAAGCGGGGGCTCCTCCTTTTGACTGTGGCTCTTGGTCCCTCCGTGCATGTAAAGTGGTTTGGAGATTCTTGGGGAGGATGAGGCATGGTGTGCACATATGGCAGCCCTGGCTGTCCAGAGGCGGTGAAGAAACCATGTGTGTACGTGTGTAGGTTGTGTGTGTGTGTGTGCACGTACACGAAGATCTGTGTGTGCACAAGTGAGCTGTGCCTCGTGACCCGGCTGCCCCGGGGCTGCGGGTTTAATGCGGGCTATGCGTCCAGGGACCGTGCGTTTCTGGGAGCATCCTTCAAAACACTTGAGAAATGCGATGCACTTCAGCAGCCTGAGCCTCCTCCACCCTCGAGGCTGCTGTCGCACCCACTGGGAGGCTACGCGGGGCTTGGGCGCTGAGGAGACTTGCAGCCCCTGCCCGGCAGGGCTCAGGACTGGCAGCATTTGGTGTCAGAGAATTCACGAGCCTCTCCTGGGAGCTCAGCTTTGGATACAATGCAAAGAGCTCCAGGTCGTGGCCACAGCTTCTGTGTGGCCTCTCGGGAGCCTTGACCTAGCCCACGGAGAAAAGCCAGGTAGACCTGGGAGCTCCCAGAAAACTCCCCCCGTGGCAGCTCCAGATGGGGTGGGGCATTCAGAGTAAAGGGAAGAGAGATGATGTTTGTAATACTTTGAGGACCACCACCCCCGCTCCCAGGGACTAACAGTATAACAAGAATGGGGGCATCCACAGTCATGAAGAGAACAGAATTTCCTCCTGCCATCACACTCTCTAGAAGGCCCGTTCCTGGACAGCCAGTGCTACTTACAGGCCAGCTGTGCTTGCAACTTTTGTGAGCCTGCTTTGGGCCATTTTGTATCAATAAGACTGCTCTTAGGAAAAAATAATGTTGCTAATTAGCCCCCACTGTTTTAAGTAAATGAGGTTTTCCTATGGCATTAAAAAACCCAGAGATATGTGTGTGCGTAATTTACAGAGCTCTTTTTGTGGCTGTAATATCACTCCCACCATTTCAATTGAAATTCGAACCAGGTGAGGAGCCACCCAAGTCCCCAGTCTTTGGAATGCCCTTCAAAGCAGCGCTGGTTCCTCTCCTGTTTCCCCTCTGCGCATGCGGCAGGCAGTGCTTCGGTTTTTGTGTATTTCGTGTAACAGTAAAGAGCAGAACAAGGGCTTTGGAAACATCCAGCCCCGGGGTTGAATCCAGGTGCAATGCTTTGTGAACCTGGGCAGTCACTCAGCCACATTGCACCTGATAGAATTTTCCTCGTAAGGTACTCTTCATCATTATTCTTTAATTTTTGTTAAGCAAAGTCATGAATGTGAAACACTGAGCCCCATGCTTAGTACATAATAATAAATTACATCGTAAATGACAGTTCTTATGGGTCAGTGCCCTTGTTGACACGCAATGTCTTCCCAGGCTGGAATCTTCTTCTCTTTCTTGCCTTCTGTTCAAAAGCCATGCATCCTTGAAAAGGCTGGCCTGCATGCCCCGATTCCAAAAAGCCTTCCTCGTTGGCCTCAGCCAGACTACTGGATGCCTTTGTGGCATCCCAAGATGCAAACGTGTATTCCCGCCCAGATGTCATTCTTTCCATTCTGCTCCGCGTCTCCCCTCCTGCACGTTGGGGCCATTCCTACCCCTGGCCTGCCACAGTCGCACTCAACCCAGGCAGGGCAAAGAGCGGGTGCTCAGCACATGCTTGTAGAGTGAATGGGTTTTGAATTGTTAAGTGAAACTGAGGTCCCACAGTCTGCTTTGGGCTCCAATGGTTCAAAAAATCCCTTGCCAGGGACACCCGGGGTTTCACAGCCTAGAACCCCCCCCCCACACACACACACACAGGCTTCTTCTAAGTCCCCTAACCCCTTTTGATGCTGCAGCAATTTGGCTCTAAAAGAAGCAGCTAGCTTGCAGTTGGGCACGAAGGAACTGTCTGGGCTGATGGAACAGTCTGTATCTTGATTGGGCTGGTGACTGTGACGATGCATACGTTTGTCAGAGCTTCTCAAACTGTACACTTAACATCGGAGCAGGTACTTTATGGAAATGTTACCTCCATCAGATTAGTTCGTTTTTTAAAAAAATGCAACCCAGCCAGACAGGCCAGGTGGAGGGCCCTGTTGTGGGCTTTGTGTTTTCCCCTCCCACTGTGGATGAGGTGGCATTGAGACGTGTGGCTAAAGCTAGGATGTGCCAGGATTGCTCTGGGAGGAAAGGAAGAGAGGGACAGAGCAGCCTCTGCGTCTGTGGGATTGTAATCCTTTCAGTCCTGAGCTCAGCCTCGGTGCAGGGGTACCTCCCCACCCTCCCCCCTGGACCTCACCCCAGCCTGCCGCTAAAGAACAGCCAAGCGCTAGCTCTCAGCTTTGCAGCCTCGCTCAGCCCTGAGCTAGAGTCCACCTCTCATCAGATACGAGAGGAGTTAACATTATTGTAAACCCCGCAGGCCCCTCCAACGGACATTTCACACCCATGTTTTGTAGCTGTGTTGTTCACAATAGCCAAAAGGTGGAAGCAACCTGAGTGTCCATGGATGGATGAATGGATAAACAAAATGTGGTGTATACACACAGAGGAACAGTATTCAGCCTTTAAAGGGAAGGAGCTACTACATCCATGGGCATATGCTGCAACATAGATGAACCTTGAAGACATTATGCTAAATGAAATAAACCAGACCCCAGAGGACAAATATTGCAGGATTCCACTTATAAGAAGGACCTAGAGTAGCTAAATTCATAGAGACGGGAAGTTATTAGAGGCTGGAGAGAGGGGAGAATGGGGAGTTAAGAGTTTATTGGGTACAGAGTTTTAGCTGGACTAGGTGAAAAAGCTCTAGAGATGGACAGTAGTGATGGCTGTACAACATTGTGCATGTACTTAATGCCATTGAGGTATATGCTTAAGATGGTCAATTTCAGGGACTTCCCTGGTGGTCCAGTGAGTAAGACTCCGCGCTCCCAATGCAGGGGACCCGGGTTCCGTCCCTGGTCGGGGAACTGGATCCTGCATGCATGTCGCAACTAAGAAGTCTGCATGCTGCAACTAAAAGACCCCGTGTGCCACAACTAAGACCCAGCGCAGCCTAAATAAATAAATAAATAAAAGTAAAATGTTTTAAAAAATGGTCAATTTTATATCCGGTACAATAAAAAAAAAATCTTTCAAGAAAAAGAACAGCAACAATCCAAGGCCTATGCCTGCCTTCTGACCGCCATAAATTCTGACATCTCATATTCCAGAGGTGATGCTTGGCTAAGGATTGGGTCTCTACAAAGCAGAAGAAAACAGAGGCCATCTGATGCCTACCCCTTTCTTAAAATCCAAGTGCACACCCTTTCAGAGTAACAAACGTCCTTCCTGAATGCTGGAGTCCTTTTTGTCAAGACAGACACACTCACACCACTGGATTAACTTGATTTCCTCTTGTTGACTCTCTCAAGCAATGCTTGGCCTCAACCTGACAGCTGAGGGGTGAATTTTCCTCCATCACTCCGGAAACTCCAAGCATTATAATTGGGGTGACCCGGTCCTCAAGACCCGGGGACCCCAAGCTGCAGAAATTAGAGCACACTCTGTGCAAGGAGCCTGGCTGTCAGGGTGGGTTCGTTCTTGGCCTGTAATGCGGAGTGACACTCGGCACTTGTCACAGCAGGGAGCCGGGCCCTCAAACAGCCACATGGCTGAGGACTTAAGGAGGCTGACTGTCCCACCTCTGCCTGGGGGACCAGATTGGATTTGTCCCTTGAATGTCATAACGCTGCACCCATCACCACCTCAAGCTCAGTGCTGCCACTGTGCGCTTAGAGGAGAGACCGTGTGGGCCCAGCAGCATTCGACAAGGGCTGCTGACCTTTCTGTTTGCCAAACCCGGAATGTTGAGTCCTGATCTCTCTCCATAAGCGTATGTTGTGTTCAGGCCTTGAAGGGAACAAAGGGAGGATCCATCAAAAATGCCTGAGACCATTCGGTGGAAAGAAACCATATACTGTCTACCCTTGGATGGATGTGAATACGTACCACACGTGGTAAACAAGGACAGCGGCATTGAGACAAACTTCGAGTCTCTCCTCCTGCCTGATGATTTAGTGGAAACCAAAACACTCCACACACACACACACACACACACACACACACACTATACACACACACACGCACACACACACACGCGCGCGCACACACACCAGGGATGGTGGAAAGGACTGTTCTGAACCTACCTGGCACCCCCTTTCGTCTGTTAAGTTCCTGTTCTCTGCAGAGCCTGGATGAGTGTGTGTTGCTCCCACTTCACACCAGCCCCCTCCAGTGATCACCTTCCTGTAATCTGCTTCTGCATTTGTTCCGAGTTCCCTGTGGGTGCCGTCCATGGGCGCATGGACCCATGGGCAGCCTGCAGCCTCACTGCACACTCTGTGGATTTGGGGGGAGGGGTCTGCTTTCCCCTCGTTGTCCCCTCCATCATGCCTCTGTGAAGAGAAGGGCATTTCAAGTCCTTTAGGAAGAAAGAGTAACTTCTCAGTTGGCTTTGAGCTATAGATTCCTGCAGTGGGCAGAAACATGGACTCCATGATACTTCAGGTGTAACACAATTGAACACACACACGTGCACGCATGCACACACACACACACCTATAGCAGATCAAGAGGAGGCATCTGTTTAAGCACTCATGACCAGTATTATGTCAGCTGCATTAGTGCTTGGAACGCAGAGTTGTTTTAACTATAAAATATACTAGGATTCATTTGTTGGCAGAATTAGAGCAGAACTACAGGGACTAAGGGAAGCAGGACACCCCATCTGGGTATTTGGGAAGGGATGGTCCATCGCCTTTTTGCTGGGATTGTAGGCATTTAGGGCTTGGCTACCTCCAGGAAGCTGCATGTTGAAGGGGAGCTGGAGAGGAAGACCTCTGGCCAGCCCAGCACCTTCATACACTCCTGATCAGGGTGGAAGGGCCGAATTCTTTTTTTTTTTTTCTTGGCATGCGGGATTTTAGTTCCCCGACCAGGTTTCAAACCCGTGCCCCCTGCACTGGAAGTGCAGAGTCTTAACCACTGAACCACCGGGGACGTCCCCAGGGCTGAATTCTAATGGTGCTACTTTGGTTTGATATTTGGGGCTGCTGGAAGCTTTGCAACGTGTCCAGAGGACGTCAGGATTTATGCCATAGGCTTCATGACAGTGAGAAACACTTCTGAAATCCCATGAGAATTATCCATGAGGAAGAAGGCTGCTCTTGTCTGTAAAGCAAAGTGGCTCTGTTGGCCCCACGGGTACCTACAGACCTCACCTTGCTGGTTAGAAAACAGGTGCAAGGCTGAGCCCATTGGGCTGGACCCCAGTTAGCATTTGGGAAAACAGAGGCCAGCAAGGAGAAAGGGCTTATGCAAATTCACACCACCAGTTAAGTGGCAGAACTAAGGCTGGGACCCAGGTTTCTCCTGATTCCTAATACAGTTCTTTGATCACCTAAACGTATTCTGAGCTGGGGAAGGCAGCACTCTCAGTGTGCACCCAGCACTCCTGAGGATTTGTTAAAATGCAGATTCTGATTCAGTAGGCTGGGGTGAGGATTCTGCATTTCTAACACGTTCTCAAGTGATGCGGGCACTGGGGGACCACACTGGGGGGAACAAAGATGCTTGCGGCCAGCTTCACTGGCAGGGAGGCCAGTGGTTTGGGTGCAAAGCTGGAATTCGTAATTCTCCATCCTACCTGCTTGGCTCCATTCCTGTTCTGATTTATTATTTTTTACCACAAGGTCTTAAAGCTTTTGGACTAGACCCCCAACAAGTAGGTTGTGTGTCACCCTTTGTCAGCTCCTTGCTTCCAGATCCCTGGTGCTCTCTGGCCTGTAGGAAGCTGGAATCACGCCTAAAAAGTACATTCCAGGCGCTGGGAGGTGTGTGCCTGTGGCTTTGTGTGAGTAAAGCGTGAAAAGTGGCCTCTGGTCATGGGCAGGGACACTGCGAGATACATCACTTTGTGAGTTGCCTGGGCTGCAGCTTGGCTAACTCTCCTGTGTAGTGTCTGCCTCCACGTTTACGGATGATGTGACAGTGTGTGCCGTGGATCTCCATCAGAATAAGAGGTTCTCAGTGGAGTTTGTCAGGGCCTCTGCTTTTTCCACCAATTCTCTTATCTGGAAACCTCCTACCCAGGGCCTAGATTGAGAAAAGGCCAGAAAGCAGCTCTGAAAGGCTAACAGAACAAGTAGAGATCACCAAGTTTGTGTACCCAAATCTTATTCTTTTTTTTCATCATCTGGGGTTTAATTCAGAACTATTGTTAAAAAAAAACACAAATCGACTATAAGATTGATAACCTAGATTCAAAATTCAAAGCAAATGTTGCAAATTCCCAATCTGGCAAGAGTAAGGAAGAGGGGTTGGAAAGATAACAGAAGCAAGAAACATTTGCTAGAAGCTAATCGGAGAGGAAGCAGCTGCAAAACTCTGGAATTCGACATGAACAGTTAGGAAACACCACAGTCTGGACCAGTCAGTGTGGGGACACTGGGTCCTGCGAGGGTCCTTCAGTTCTAACTAAGCATGATGCGGTTTAACAGCCCAGTGTCCCTGTTACGTTCAATTCTGTTCAGCATATTGGGAAGTATGCAGTGTATTTCAGAATATTTTGTCTTTACAATGGCTAAAATATTTTGTTCTTATTCAGGATTTAAGGAACTCGATTTCATTTAGCTCAAAAATATGTCTGCATGTAAGAAAAATAAGACTTTTCACTAATAATCCTGGTGAATGTGGATGGCGCTACACTACCCTTATTCTACCTCCTTCTGGTTACGTCCCAGGTCTCTTTTCCTTTTTCTCTCTTTTTCTGACCTCTTAATGGGCATATTCTGCACAATCCTAACCTTGCTATATGTTTAATCTTTCTACAATCTGACCAATTACTCCCTAAGCCCTAATGACTCCAAAAGCTTGTGTCTCCAGCCTCCAACTTCGGATTAAACGACCTTCAGCCTGATGTCCTCCCACCTTAGAGTCCACACACCCCAAACCCAAATCCTCACTTCCCTGGCAAACCTCCATCCTCTTCTGCGTTCCTCATTTCAGTGAATGCTCTCACCATCACCCAGTCCTGGGAGTTGGCTTTGGCGTCTTCCCCCTTTGTAACTTCTCACTTCTGGCTCCTCCCTGTCTCCTCTGCGGCAGCTCAGACCCTCATCTATCCCCCCCTGGGCTATGTGTATCCCTGTTTCCAGTTTTCCACCTCCAATCTGTCCCCCTCATATCTGCCCCCTGTCCTTCGGAGGTGCTTCCTCTTCCTCACGCTTTCTCCTCAGAGGCCTCTGTCCACACCCGTACTATTCAATACAGTAGCCACTAGCCAGATGCACTATTTAAATTAAAGTTAAATAAAATTTAAAACTCAGCTCCTCAATCATAATAGCCAATTTTTGAGTAGTCATTAGCCACATGTGGCTAGTGGCTACCATATTGGATAACACAGATTGTAGAATATTTCCATCGTTGCAGAAAATTCTGTGGGACAGTGCCAGTCCACACTGTTCTTTCATTTTTAGCATCTTTCTTTCCCTCTCCTTCTCTCTGAATCCTCCCAAAGAGTCACAAAGAAGTTTCCTTACAGCCCAAACCTCGTCTTAAGCAGCACAGTGCCTAGTCCTTCTGAGAATGTATAAGAACACATTAGAACTCCTTTGACCGCAGCAGACAGGCACACAACTCCAACTAATTTAAACAAAAAAGGGAACGTGTCAGCTCTTGTAACTGAAAATTTCGGCAACAGCTCCCGTCATAGCTACACCCAGGAGTTCATGTAATCTCAGAACTCTGTTCAGGCTCTAATCTCTGCTTCTCTGTGTGGCTGGCTTCATTCTCGTCTGTGTGCATTTCTTCCTCCCCACGCCCAGGGAAGATGGCCAGGAGCTGTTCCAGCTCACAATGTCCACACTGTTCATGAGCCCAAGGGAAGAGAGACCCTTGATTTCTGAGTTCACGTAACAGATCTAAAATATCTGGGTCTGTATGGGCCATGGACCCTGAATCAGCAGTTATGGCCAGGAGGATAGAATACTCTGATTTGCCTGGCCTGGTCACGCGCTGACCCCAGTGGTGGGTCAGAACACCCAAGCCATATTTAATGGGCTCCACATGGAAAATCTTCTTTTACCACATGGAGACAAGGACTGGATATCAGACAACAACAGATTTCACTACTCAATTCTGCTCAGAACCTTTCTCACGGTCTCCATTTAACAGTCATCTTCCTGATGCCTGGAGAAGCATCTGAACAGATGCTCAACAAAGAGTTGATACATTAATGGATAGATAAATAAATCAAGGGGTGGATGGGTGGGTGAGTGCAGGGATGACTGAATGGATGGAAGGATGGATACACACATGCTTAGCTAACACTGTGGAGAGGGCAAGAGGGGAGAACCAGGTCCCAGAGCTCAAGGGGCTCACACTCATGCCCAGCGGAAGCACCACTTCCTGGCTGCTGGTCTAGGATCCCCTTGAGGATTGGTCCAGCCCTGCCAGACGGGGCTTCTTGAGAGCATCTCTGCACCCCTCACAGCCCTTGGCAGAGTACTGAGTACCGACCAGGGCTGGCTAGTGCGCTACATGTCTGGCAGCGGCTCTGTGCGTCTTTTGTTTTAGAGGGACAGTAAGACAGGAGCTGGCCAGTCATGCAGTGTTATTCCGGTGTCTGAGGCAGCAACTCTCCCAGGATTCCTGGTCGAAGACACTATGCATTCACCATCCTTATGCAAGCCCCTCACAATTGAAAACATGTGTGAGATAATATAAAATATATATTGGTCTCTGTCCCCAAGTTCTGACACAGGGCTCCTGAAACCCTTGTAATTTCCCAAGAGATAAGAACACTTGGAGCATCTCTTGTTCTAATACTGGTCGTTGACCTCTGTTCCTGACACAGGGCTCCTGAAACCCGTGTAATTTCCTGGGTGAGAGGAGTGTCTTTTGTTCTAGAGGGGCAACTCTGGGTGGGCTCCCAGATGGCCCCTGGATGAAGGCTGGTCACTGGAAAGACCGAGCCATGATTAGAAGCTTGGAATTTTTAGCCCCCCCCCTTCATTCTCTTGAGAAGGGAGAGAAGCTGAAGATGGACTTAATAATTGGCCATGCTTACATGATGAAACTTCCATAAAATCCCAATAATACAGGGTTTGGGGAGCTTCCAGGTGGGCGAACACACACACACCGGGAGGAGGATGCACCCCATCTCCATGGGGATAGAAGCTCCTGCCCTCCGGACCCTCGCAGACCTCGTCCTGTGTGTCTCTTCATCTGGCTGTTCATCTATAGCCTTTATCGTATCCTTTCATAAAGTGGTGAGTATAAGTGAGTGTTTCCCTGAGTTCTGTGGGCTGCTCTAAAAAATTAATCAAACCCGGGGAGGAAGTCATGGGAAACTCCATCCATTGTTGGTCAGTCAGAAGCACAGGTGACAACCTGGACTTGCAATTGGCATCCGAACCGGGGGTGGGAGGTCAGTCTTGTAGGATGGAGCCCTTGACCTGTGGGAACTGAGGCTGTCTCCAGGTAGATAGTGTCAGAAGTGAGTTGAATTGTAGGACACCTGGCTGCTGTTGGAGACTTGCTTGTTAGGTGGGGAGAAAATCCCCACACATTTGGTGACCGGAAGTGTCAGAAATAAGTGTTCTATGTAAAAGAACAGGAGACCCACAGGACAAAGACCCACAGTAGGGAAGAACTGCGTTTTCCCCTACCTGGGAAAAAGAGTTTTTCCTATACAACATGTTTTTTTAAGAAAGTCCAAGCCAAAAAAATCCACATAATTGATGCTCCCGGCAGACAGCAGCAGAGCGGGTGCCTTCTTCTTGTGCAAAATGTGTGGGTTTTGGCCCAAAGTCCAGCTCCCGGGAAACAGTAGGTGTGTCTTCCATCCAGAAGCTCTTGTTTCTGGCACGGCTGCAGGCACTGTCTAGTAAACTGAAGAATTAATCCTGGGAAGTAATTAGCACTGCTGGGAGTGGCTGGGGTGTGGGCCGTGTGTTCTCAACAATGTCGCCATGCTGGTAGCCTTGGGCAGCAGCACTAAGAAGCCTAAACGGCTCAGTCAGGTGACCAGGGCCGAGCAGTGTTTTGTTTTGCTCTGTTTTAATTTCCATCCCTTTAACCTCTGGTTTAAAATAGCCTCTCTGAAGTCAACAGTCATATTTCTTCCCTGGTTTGTTCGTTCTTTTTCCATCCTTCAATCGCATCTTTTTCTGTGCACGTGTTCATTAAGGAACAAAAATTCGCTAGGCTTCTAGAGGACGTATTTCAGCCTCAATAGAGTCACCCGCCTGGAGGCGTGCACACCCAGAGACGCTCCTGCAGATGGCAGGGCCCAACGGTTGTAACCAGGTCTGCAGGGGAGGTGCCCACCCCCCCACCCCCCCCACCCCCCGCCTCTGCCAACCTGATCTTCTTCTGTTTCCATGAGGCACTTAAGCTCTGATGGGGCGGCCCGCTCTCAGGGTTTGGCTATTGCAAGATTTGCTGAGTCTTGCTTTCTGGAGTTGACCTTTCCTACAAAGCATGTGTCGTGCACAGGGCTGCCCAGGCATTTGGAAGAAGAGAGTCCTCAGGAAGCCAGGGTACAGCCTCTTTCCCTCCTGCCTTGTCTCCCCAGGATGAGGCAGGGTAGGGACCATCCCACAGGGACAGTCTCCCGCCTGGATCCTCAGGGATTCAGCGTCGAAACTGGGAGTTGAACTTGGAAGATGGGCTCAGAGTAGCTGCCTGGGCCTCTCACTGGGGACACCTGGGGGAGGAACCAGGTCTATTTAACGCTCCTAGTTTACAGCTCCTGCCTGGCTGGGTCCAGGCTCTGGGGGACCTCGGGAAAGTCACTTTCAACTCTCTGAGCCTGTGTTTCCTCACCTGTAAAGTTAAGATTGCACTGGGGCAGGCTGATTGCCGAAACAACCCCAAAATCGTAGTGCCGTAATCCAGTAGAAGCTTCCTTCTCTCTTGGCCACCGTGGGGGTGGGCCTCCAGGAAGGAGCTCTGCTCCGTGACCCCGACAGGAACCAAGGCTCCTTCCACGGTGTGTCTCTGACACATGGTCCTCGTCCTGCCCTACCAAGGACAGGGGACGAGAGGGAGAAGAAGGCAGCCCTGCTCACAACCACGTAGGGCTGTGGGGGACCCGAATCACTCCCACGGCCCCAGCTAGAGTCATGCAGGACTGGGGTGTGTTGTCCCACAGTGGACCCCAAGAAAGAGGGGGACACAGACATGGGAAGTACCAGCGGCCTCTGCCAGAGAGACAACAATGAGACGTTCCTCCCCGGGCTGCCCGTGAGGGTTAAATGTAAGATGCTGTGGCTCTCCCAGCACGGGGCCTGGCCCCCAGAGACGTGGAGATACTGTTAGTTTTCTTCTGTTTCCCCTACCAGTTATTCCCTTGAGGTTTATGCAAATGGCAGCCCAAGGCAAGGAATTAAGTGCATGTCTGTCACCTCTGAAGCTGCTTATTTCCTTGTTTCCTCGCAGTGTAACATTTCATTAGACCTTCCAGATGCGGAAGAGCAGGCAGATTAGAAGTCGGATAGTGCCTAGAAGCCTGCTTCATGGGTTTCGGGGAAGGCTGGAGCTTCAAAGCTATTTGGCATTTCCACTGCCGAAAGGAGCAGTTGTGTTTTAATAAATGGCCGCCTGAGTAATTTTCCTTGAAGGAATTGCTTCTTGGATGTGCCTGCCCCCAAGGGCGCACTGGCTGTTCCCTCTCAGTGCTCCTGGAGCCGGTGCGTTATGAGAAGATGCTTGGGGCCAGGAGCCCATCCAGTCTACCTACCCCGCACTCATGATGTGACCCCAGCGAGCTCTCCAGGACCCTGTGGAGGGCACTGGACAGGGGAGAGGAGTGGGATATATGGGTCTTGACCACAGTTCTAAGAAAGAGGATTTGTCCAGCCAGCCTGACCTGTCCCTTCCCGGCGGCCACGGGCAGAAGTGGTTCCCACTTTAAGATCAGGGCAGATTCATTTCTTCACTGACCTTGACTGACATAGCCCACCAACAGATGTGGGCGGCCTGGTGGGTGGGGAAGCATAGGAGGGTACAATGGAAGTCCCCCATCCGGGATGTCTCTGCCTATGGGAGCCACGCTGACATGGAATTGCAGCATTCATTCATTCATTCACTCATTCCTTCATTCTTTACTGAGTGCCTGCAAGGGCCCAGGCAGTCTGAGCCATGATCCAGCAGTGAATAGAACTGGTGGTGGGAGGGCATGGTGGCTGAGAGCCACACTGCCTGGGTTTGAATCCTGGCTCTGCCACTTCCTAGCTGGGTGACCTTGGGCAAGGTGCTTGGCCTGTCTGTGCCCCTACTTCCTCATCTGGAAAAGGGAGATGGCCATCGTAATAGCTGATTGTTATGTGGATTAAATGAATCAATATCTGTAAGCACTGCCTTTATAGAACTGACATTCCAGTGTGAAGGAGACAGAGAAATCTAAGTAAATTATGTAGTCTAAAAGAAGGCAATAAGAGCTACCGAAAAATGAAACAGGAAAAGAACTTGGCATTTTAAAATAAGCTGGTTAGAGAAAGTCTCACTGAGAAGGTAACATTTGAGAAGAGACATAAAGGAAAGCAGAGCCCTAGCCCTGGGGCTAACTGGGGAAGAGTGGGGCAGGTGGAGGAGTAGCCTGTGCAAAGATCCTGGGGTAGGAGGAGCCTAAGGTGCTGGAAGAGCAGAAAGGAGGCCAGTGTGCTAGAGCAGAGCTGTCGGTGGTTGGGGTGGGGGAGATAAAGTAAGAGAGGGAAGTGGGCCGCAGGCTTCACAGACCTTGTAAGGGTTTGGCTTTTTCTCAGGGTGAGATGCAGGCCGTTGCAGGGACTTGAGCAGAAGAGAAAGATGGTCTGACTCAGGTTTTATCAGGATCACTCAAGCTGCTGTGTGGAGAATACGCTGAGTGAGGGTAGGAGATGAAGGAGGCAGCTGAGCTGAGAGGCTCTGGCAGAAACCCAGGTGAGAGACGATGGCGGCTCAGACCAGGGTGGCCAGGATGAAGATGGGGAGAAGTGATGGGGTCAGGAGGTAACTCAAAGCCATCAATCAAGGCGGTTGGACATATAAGAAACATTGTGAGTTGGAGGCAAAGGATCTGCAGGGCCAGGCTGGCTGGGAGCTTGAGTCCAGAAGTGAGGCCCGGAGGGGATGTGGAAAGAGCACAAATACAAGAGCTGTCCTCGTGGCACCACCACTTCCTCCGTTTGTGGCCCTGAAGAAGCCACCTAGTCTCGGAGATGGTTCCCCCTCTGTAAAACAGACGCAGGGCTAGGACTCACTTACGTGGCTTGAAGAGTGAAGGCATGCTGCAGGTGCTCGATAAAGGCTCCTTGCCTCTCCTCCCCGCTGTCTCCTTGCAGCTGGGTGAGGAAGGGTCAGCACAACAGAGGGGGCTGATCAGGAGGCTGAGGCCAGCAAAGGTTCAGGGGTGTAGAAAGTGATGCCCATGCAGGCACAGGGGGTGTTGGCACCTGTGTCTCTGCTTCACGGTGAGAGTCACCAGGTACTTCCCGGGGGTGGGCAGCCCTGGAGGCTGTGGGGTGAGCGTGCTGCTCCTGGGGACAGGTCATTTTCTGGGCAGCCAGGGAGTGCGTGCCAGGTCAGGCCTTTTCTCTGGCTTGAGCTATACTGAGCTCCTTTTATTCTGGCCGCAGAAGTCCATCCTGGTGGTGCCAGGCTGGTATCTGACACCAGAGTCCCCCCAGCCTCAGGCAGGGACCCCCCCAACTTCCTCCCCATCCAAGCCCAGACCTCTGCAGCGTTCTTTGTTGAACCCCAGACAGTGGGGTATCAGCCTTGCTCTGGTGCCGCTACAGGCCAGCCCTCTGTTAATGGACCGCTTGTGCCTGCAGACTGGGCTGGGCGGAGCTGGGAACAGATGATCATCTCACTCCCTCTCCAGGGGCCTCTGCAGCTGAGATCTGGCCCACAGACAGCTGAGCTCTGCAGCACCCGTTCAGTGGCCCGGACCCTGTCATCCCCATTTGTCCTCGGGATGCCCACACCTTTGCCCTCAGTAGACCCTGGGACTGAGCCCCCGTAGAGCTGGGGTCTGCACAAATGTGACTGGGGTAAAGTAGGATGGGTGTAAGTAGGGCTTCCACCCGGGCAGCCGATGGGGAGTGCCCGATGCTGAGTGTTTTCAGAGCTTAGCACGTGACCAGGCACATGGGACCCTGCAGAACAAGGGCGGCAGAGAGCGGTGCCAAAGTGTAAAGCAGCAGAGTAACCTGGCGTCGTCAGGAAGGCTTCCTTGTGGAGACCAGAACTGAGCTGGAGGAGGACTGAATCAGCTATTGCAGGATGTTTGATGTGACCATTCCTGTTGTCCTGGAGTCTCAGGTGAGGCACAAGGTTGAGCGTGAAATGTGCTCAGGAACCCCACGTTAAAAGGGGAGCTAGGTAGCCCCAGGACACCCCCAACCTCCCCCAGCCCCAAAATTAAAAAAAAGCTTGTGATGACTACAGGAAATATACTTCCTGAGAAGAGCGTTATCCTAGGGAAGGGTGCTGAGGCTTTTCCCTCCCCTCCTGGGGACGTACCCCCCACCCCACCCCCAGCCATCAACCCAAGCCTTTCCTCCGCGGGACCTGGTGCTGCCCTGAGACTGGAGCATTTGGGAGGATGTAACCAGACACCAGCACTGTGCCTGACTCTGCAAGTCCAGAGGTGGCCGGTCAAGGTAACGTCCCGGTCATGTTTCCAGAGGAGACAATGCACAAGGGAGTCAGATTTGAGCTGTCTTGGGAGAGCCCACCCAGCAGGGGGTGAGCTGTCAGAGCCCTTCAGGGAGCACACTGAACACAGCCAGCCCATCCGGGCGGCTCCAGCAAAAGAACTCACAACAGTGCCCACTGGGTCGCCGCCACCCAGAGGCCATCTCTGCAGGCTTGCAGTGCTCTGGTCACACGTTGCCTCTGTCCTCTCAACCTCCCTCCTGGGCACTCTGGGGAATCCAGAAGCAGCTGTTAGTGAGTGACAAAGAGGCAGCACCCGGAGAGTGTCACATCCCACCCACCCCACCCCCATTACAGGATGCTGAGCCTGGGTCATCGGGGGCTGGGCCGAGGGGAGAGACTTTGAACTGGCTATGAGATCAGAGTTCTGATAAAAGATTGGACTTAGCTAAGGAGAAGCTGAGGATGAGATTGTTTTTAGAGTTGACCTTGCTAATGACTAGGTGTGTGACCACATAGGCTACTTGAAGCCCTCCGTGCTTCAGTTAAACATTCTAAGCACCCCCCTCATAGGTTTGTTCTGAGGACTAGAAAGGCTGATGTGTGGACAGCCCTCAGTACAATGCCAGGCACACAGTAAATGCTCAGGAAGCATCAGCTCTCAGTAGTAGAAGTAGCAGCAGCAACAGTAGTAACAAGAGAAGTAGCACCCAAAAATGACCAACAAAAAAAGCAGTTTGGGTCCAACAGGATAGATTTGAAGGGAAGTAGTAGGAGAAAAAGAAATCTGTTTGCTACTGATTGATATCCCACTGAGTTCAACCTGTTTAATAAGCCCCTTACACGATTATCATTTCACAGGACCTGTAATAAAAAGAGCAGTGCTGAGTACAGGGGTGGGTGGGGGGGAGACCTGGAGCAGCTATCCCTGCTGCCTGAATGGTCCAGGAAGGCTTCTGGGAAGAGGTGGCACAGAATAAGGCCTCAAGCCATGCAGAGGTGGAGATACACCACTGGGAGAAGAAAGTGGTCTCAGGACCCTTGTACATGTCTTGTCCTTTTTGCTCATGCTGCAGCCCTGGGGACAGTTCAGCCCAGTAAACATCAGTGAGCCCCTCCGTTATGCCCAACCTGGGGTGGGGGGCACTGGGACAGTGAGATGAGGACACAGGCTCTGCGCCCAGGGAGCTGCCAGCCTTGTGGGATGAGAAGACAAAAATCGTAGCATGTAGGGCTTCCCTGGTGGCGCAGTGGTTGAGAGTCCGCCTGCCGATGCAGGGGACAAGGGTTCGTGCCCCGGTCCGGGAGGATCCCACATGCCACGGAGTGGCTAGGCCCGTGAGCCGTGGCCACTGAGCCTGCGCGTCCGGAGCCTGTGCTCCGCAGCGGGAGAGGCCACAGCAGTGAGAGGCCCGCGTACCGCAAAAAAAAGAAAAGAAAATCGTAGCGTGTCAAGCGAATGTGGCTCCTGGTGAGATAGAGGGATTCAGGGATGCTGTAGGGTTCAGAGGAGGAGAACTTAGCCCAGGATGGGCACTCTATACACACACACACACACACACACACACACACACACACACACACACACACCCTTTCATCTCTGTCTTTTCCCCATAACTGTTTCTTCTTCTGGGCAGATGGTAGGGTTGCACTCCTCCACCTGCTTGAAGTTAGACATGACCACGTGGCTTGCTTTGGCCAATGACATGAGAGCAGGAAGGACGCATGTCCCTTTCAAGGGACAGCTTTAAGAGCCAGTGTGTGTGATTCCCCAAACCCTCTTTTCCTCTGCCACTGTGGCCAGCAGAGCCCAGGTGAGGGGCGCTCTCTCAGCCTGGGTCCTGAAGAAGGATGACCCCAGGTGACCAGTGGTGAACGGGTAGCATGAGTGAAAAGCACACAGTTGGAGTTAAACCACTGAGATTGGCTGTTCATCATCGTAGCCTAACTCACTTATCCAGGTGAATGCAAACATAAATTTTTTAAGTGGCCCAAATAGAAAACTAACCCTGGGAGAATCTTCTCTGAGACCTGTGGCCTTTCCTTCATTGGAGCCCCCTTGCCCTGGGAGCGGCAGGTCTGGATCCCAGTTCCATCTCTGCCCTAACGCTCTGTGCCTCGGGTAACACTGTCGTCCAAGGGGGTTTCTGACCACAGAGAGGCTGTGAGAGTCCAGCACTGTAGGGATACGGTCTTCGGGGACTTGGGGGTTAGGGAACAGCCAGCGGTCAGCCTGCATTCATCAGCTTCCCTGCCTTGAGCCCTGAGGGTCACGGTGAAGGTCAAACACAGAGTCAGAAGCAGAACAAACTCAGGGCAGGGGGAACCCAGAGGGAACATGGTGGTCCTTGCTGCTGGTGGGCATGGGTCCAGCAGTCCCAGGGTGCCCGACAGGGTGGAAGTGGCAGCCTAGAAGCCAAGTGTCCCTGCTTGGTTAATCTAAAAATAAACAGAAAAGCAACAAAAATCTATGTCTCAATTACTGCACACAAGCTGTTCAAACAGCCAGCTCTGCACTGGAGATGTGAACTTGTCAACAGAGCCTGCCTCGTTTGCATGCTTGGGTGGTGATAAAACACACGACCTCGAAACAGGCTGCCCTCTGGTCTGGGTAGCTGTTTGGGGTTTTTTGTTTGTTTGTTTCTAATTTAATTTAATTAAAAATACAGACATAGAATAAAGACAGTGAAAAGCTGAAGCAAGTACAACAAGACAGGGCAGCAGCTCCCAAAATGAAGGTAGAGGAGGCTCTGAGGCCTGAGATAAGCCGGGCCCTTGAGAGAGAGGTGAGCAGGAGAGTGGCCGAAGCAGGGGACAAAAGTCTCTCCCAAGTGGCCCCAAACACTCCTCCCCTCCCCTGTTGATCATGGAGGAAGCCCCAGTGAACAGTGTGGGCCCTCAGCTCCCAAAGCCGAAGCAAAGGCTTTTTAGGGACCTCTCTCTCGGGGAGAGGGTGTTATAGCCCACGTCTGGGATGAGCTCAGTGGGCCGGATGCACGGCGGGCAAAGCTGAGACTTCCATCCTTGGCATTTATTTCCTCTCCCACATGCTCACCCTCACACTGTCCTAGCTCAAATACAGTCTGTTCTCTGAGATGAATGAAGCCCCAGGAAGCTGAGCTTCCCTGGGCTGCAGCCCAGACCAGCCACTCCCTCCCCCGAGCCCACGGGCGCTCATGCTTTTCTGCGTCCTTACTGTGTGCTCTCCTCTTGACAGGGCTACTTTGCACGGAAGCCAGAACCTTGCCCCACCCCTGCCTGCTTTCAGGATCTTGCCCAGAGCCAGGCATAATGAAGGCAAGAGGTGGTCAGTAAATTTGATACGACTTGACAAGGAAAGGGCAGAACGTGTATTAATCAAGAGCATGCCCAAGCGGCTGCTTGGGAGGGAAAAGGGGGCAGAGTCCTGACCCGTGCACGTGGAGCCCCGGAAGAGGAAGCAGGCTACCTCTTAATTTCCCAGGAAGGGGTTCTGGGTAAGCAGGAGCCCCCAGAGATGGAGAAGAGAGGGCAGCGTGCTCACGCCAGCGCCGGTGAAGGTGCTACAAATCTTGCTGCTGAAGTGGTGGTTGGTTCTGCATTCACTCTGGACAGGGATTTTAATGTCCCCAGCCCTTGGGGCAATTCTGCAGCCATCAGCCCAGACACTACTTACTCAGTGAACTAAAAAAGCAGCTGAGTCTCTCCCAAGGATGATAATATCCTGTCACAGGCAGTATGATCTGCCAGCCATGTGACGGCCGTTCCCTAATGTTTCCAAATAGACTTTTGAATAGACCCTTGTCTAGAAGAGAGCAAATTGCAAGAGCATTTTTGGCAGCCAAATAGAGAGCGAGTATTAGTCTTTCTTCTTCGCAACTCTTGCTGCTAGGTCTGGCTCCAGGCACCGAGTAGGATTCATCCATCAGCTTGGGTCACTGATGAACACCATTTGCTGTGAAGAGACATCTTGTTGAATTAGTCAATTCTGCAAGATTCGGAATAATCAGGCGTGCCAGAGGCAGCCTGTGAGAGAGCGGGAGGCCTGCTTAGAGAAGGGAAGTAACTGCAAAGTCTAGCTCCCAATTCTGCAATCGCGTGTTTGCAGGACCGGGGGAAAGCAGGCTCCAGGCTCTGGTGTTTCCATACTCTGTGAAGCCACCAAGAACAGGGAGTCAGAGGAGCAAAGATGGTTCCTCGTCATGATGACTCTGGGTAGTTGTCCTCTATGCCGTCAAACCATACCCGCCCGCCATAGCTGCCTCATCGATCCCGGTGTTTACGAGCCCCTAATTTATACACACCTCCCTTCTTCCCTCAGTTTATGCTGGTATTATGCGGCCAACTGTCATTTCCAATATCTTTTTTATTTTTCATTATCACCATTATAAGGATTTACACCAGTAGCGATAGCACAAATGCCTAGTCAATCTGTCCCATGAGAAAAGGCTCTGAATCCTGTGTGCCTTTTTGAAAAAAAAAATTACTGCATCAAAACCCACAGCCAGAATGTCTCAAAGTAAAGGTGCACACGGGAAGGGACAGAAGTGGGAGGCTTGTTCTTTTAATATTGTTCCTCTAATACAGGCACTGGATACCACCTTTCCGAGGCAGGGAGATTGCTTTTTGCGTTAGAAATTGGGCCCAGAAAAGGAATTGGTGGCATTTTTCTGGAAACCTATCATCAGAAAAGCATTTTGAGACATGTGTCTTTTTAGGTCATGTATTAAGCCCTGTAATTATGGAATGTGGATTTTCTCCAGAATACCTCTGCCCGCCAGGGCCTTCCAAGGACCACAGTGCAGTGGCGAGCACTGTCGGAGCATCAGAGCGCCGGGGTCCTAGGGCCGACTCTGGTCCTGCTAATGGGCGGATCTTAGGCTGGTGTGTCTCAGGCTCTACCTGCATTCAGGTCCTCCTGGAGGATCTTGTGAAAACCGCAGATTTCAACTCAGTAGTGCTGAGGCTGGGCCTGGGATTCTGCAGTCTAACAAGCCCCCAGGTGGTGCCAGTGCTGCAGGTCCACAGACTGCACTGGGTCAGGGGTGCTGAGGCCACTATCCAGGCCCTGATCTTCATCCTCTCCTCTTCATCTCCCCCACTTACAAAAGCCAGTGTCAACGCATCCCTGCCTACACCATTGGGACGTTGTGAGAAGGAAATGATGTGGTGCTTTTGAAGACCCTTGCGAAGGGTAAGCACTGTGGCCCTACAAGGTCATGCTGTTGTTGCCATGACCACCACTGGACCTTTAATGGAGGGGCTCCCTCCCTGCCCTCCCCTGAGCCAGTCCATTCACTGGTCTGGGGTCTGCTGGGCTGTGTCTCCCCCAAAGCTTTGGATGAGCCAAGACCTAGGAAATACAGGCAGGTTTAGCTGGTGGTGGAGAAAGCAGTTCCCTGTCTTCCTTTAAAGGTAAAGATGACACCCTCAAGCCCTCTGTAACAGAGATTGATGCCGCCTGGGGAAGGGAAGCGGAGGTCAGGTGTCACTGCTCTGGTTTCTAATCTGAGCTATCACATCCCTGACTCCCTTCTCCCCCCAGCCTGGAGGGCCTGGTAGAAGCTGCTTGGTTGGGTCCAGACCCTGGAGCTGCAGCAGGTCTTGGTGGAACCTGCCAGCAGCTAAGCAGCGGGGCTGGGATGGGCCACCGCAGCCTGACACCTGGACTGGGAAGGTGTCACACTTACCCTGCTGAGTGAGTGACCAGTGACGGCTGGGCGGGGGGCGGGGGCGGGTGGTATTCACAGGAGGACAGTAGTCCCTCCTGGATGCCCAAAACAGGTGGAAGGGAAAGGCCCTTTCAGAGCAGGGGTGAAATACGACAGCAGTGGCTGTGTTCAGCTCACTGGGGCCTTGGTATTTAAGGAAAGGCGCTAACAATAAAACCACACCTAGGTCGCTCTTCTGGCTGAGAACAGGAAGAGGCTGGTGTCAGCCTGTGACTGTTCCAGAGCTTCCCTGGCTTCTGAGCTGGTCCAAAGGATTTGGAACAGGGCCCTGGGTCCAGTCTGGCACCTACACGTGGCCCCCACTACCCGAACATTTTATATCCACTTGGAGGTGCTGAGCACCTGCTCCCCGCTGAGGAATACCTTCCCCCAGGAGCGGGAACTGGACTGGATGAGACGGGTGAGGAAATCTGTAAGGAGCCCGCGCTTTCAGGGCCAGACCTGAGAGGGTGGCCTCCTTGCTTTTTTCACCCTGGGCGCCTCTCTTGCCTCAGAGTGTGTTCTGAGCTGGAAAGGGCTTGCCACTTTGATCTGGGAGCATTTCCTGTGTCCCGGGCCCGGGTGCCCAGCCAGTGCCCGATCAGCTCCATGGAGAAAACAGAGGGGGGTCCAGTCTTCAGGGAGCACACCCTTGAGGAGTGGCACTCACTTGGGCGGTGGAATGTGCTAGCCCATCGCTGGGTCGTGGCCTGCCTGTGGAGCTCAGAGAAGAAAGGGCTGCTCAGATGACGCCTTCTACAGGAGGGGCTGGGGCAGGCCCACCCCCGAGCCTCAGCCAGAATCAAGTCGTCTAAGTCAGTGGGGTCTCGGTGGGGACAGGGGTCGGTGGGAGCCGAGGCAGCCCCAGGAAGCCAGGAGGCATGTCCGAGGGGTGCCCCCAGCTCCTGCTGACATCTATGCCAAGTCAGGGCCAAGCCGGCTTCTCCAGAAGCACCTGTAGAATTCCTTTGTATTGCATTTGCCAAGACAGTGTTCCGGCTGCTGTTGCTTATTTTGCTCCAGAAGAAAGGCTAAAAGATGCAGAGAGGGAAACGAAAATAAGAGAGATGGGCACCGACTGTTCCAGCCGACTGGGCAGTGTCTCCCCCAGATGGGGCAATCACATGTTTTCCTACGGGGCCGGACGGGCCATGGCTCATCCCTCAGCCTCCTGTCCGGAGGCAGTGCGGGCTCCCCACTGGCCTGTGGATTAATCACGCCTTCATGTCCTTACAGCCAGCGCCCACTCCTCCGCGTGCCTTAACGATAGGAAGGAGGGAAGGGTCATCGGTCACCTGTGATCCCCGGTACAGCATGTGCACACGGGGCGTGTCAATAGCGGGGGGAACGGAGCGCATCCTGCAGCGAGTTCCAGGCTGCACAGCGTGCTGGTCCTCGAGCACAGGGCCTCAGGAGTGCCGTGGGCTCCTGGGCCGTGGCCCCTGGGCCCCAGCCCCACATGGACAATACAAAGGAAAGGACTGTGACAGTCACAGTGCTTAATTATTTATTCATGCATTATTCATGTAGAGGCAAGTCTGTGGGGCAGGATGCTGACCTGGTATCCAGCAAGTGTACATGAGACTGAATTACAGAGATACAGCCCGGGCAGCAGGGCTGAGCCTGGTGTCTGCTGTTGCCCTCCTCCAGGCCATCCTCGGGCCCTGGACTTGGCATCCATCATGGCACCCCTGAGCTTCAGGCAGAAGTCCATCCGTCAGGGTAGGCTGTAGGGTTTGCAGTAGGAGATCCCCTAGGTCACAGATGTTCAGCTGAGGATGACCTTCCTTCCAGCCCAGTGTGTTGTCTCCCAGTGGCCCCGGGTGACAGAGCACCCTGCAAGGTCCTGGCTGTCCCCCCAGCACAGGGGGTCTCAGGGAGTCTGTGAGACACAGACCCACACAGCTTCGTAGTTCACAGCCTCCTTTGTCCTCATCCCAGAAACTTGCCAGGTTGCTTTGGCCTTGGAGTCGCAGGCCTGTCCTTTTCTGCCCTGTAACTCGGCTCTGCTCGTTACCCAGCGCTGGGGCTTTTCCCCAGGTGCAGAGGGCTCACAGGATTTGCAGTGTGGTCCTCACAGAGGCCCTGGGGGCGGGTAGAGCTGTCCATCCTCGCTTTCCAGATGAATAACCTGCAGCCCCCGAGTTCCTGGGGCTAGTACGGGGTGGTGCTGGGGGTCAAACGTAACCCTCTTGACTCTCCACCCGGCTCTCTTTCCACTGCCCAGGGGCCCCGGGTTGAGTCCTGGAGTGGTCACTGAGGGCTGAGCCGACAGAGCAGAGGGGCCAGGCCCAGCACTTGGACTCAGGCAGGTAGTTAGGTATGGCTTCCCCGAACAGAACAAGGAGTGTGGGCCCCTTTGCAGAGAGGCCTCGGAACGCAACAGCTCGATGGCCAGCCTGTGCACAGGGCCAGAGAGGTGCCGAACACCAGGGGCCTGCCCAGCTCTCGGGGTCGGACAGGAGCGTTGAGCATGGAAGGGTTCAACTCTATGCATGTTTTCCAAAGTCTGAACTGGACCTTAAACTAGGCACCGACTGGGGTGGAGCCCATATTTCCCCGTGGGGAAGGACGCACAGGGTAGGCTCCATGGTACCAGACTATTTCTTATACAATTCCGAAGTAGAGACATTAACTTTTCTATCATTATAGAGGTAACCTAACCACAGCATAGAAAATGTAAAAATAAAATAAACAACACCTAAAACTTTGGATCAAATTCCAGACAGGTGGAATTACTAAGACAAGGGAGGATGGGTGCAGAGTGGAGGCCCCGGACATGCTTTCTATCTGGGCATCAGGAGCACGGAGAAGGAGAGAGGCAGGGAGATAAGGGTTCCAGGGACAGGCAGTGGGCAGAGGTTTGGGGTAAGAGCTGGAAGTCAGGGGCTGGGGCAGTTTTGTCATTTGGTTTTCATCCCAGTTAGCAACCCGGCCGACTCCTCCAAGGGAATCGAAAGAGCCTGGGGACCGGGTGGTCCCTCCTGTGTCCCTACACACCTGGTGCTCTAGTGGTGCTGGCCACATTGAGGAATTGTCCCCAGTGCCCAGTAGGCAGGGAAGCCGACTTCCAACTTCCATTCACTCCGGATGGAAGGGAAGCCCAAGTGTGGAGCTTGTGTGTGGAGGTCCCAGGCCAAGGCCCCTCCCAGGGGAGCACACACCCTTTCTGGTGAGCAGGTGAGCCATCACGGGAGCTGGTACATCATCCCGCAGGGTTGGAGGCGGCAAGAACAGACCCTCCACTCTCTCCTGGAAAGGAGCCCTGGACAAAAAAGGCCTTCCTCACGGGGCACAGAGATGCTACCAGGCACACCAGGGTGGCTTCTATAACGCTTCCAAGGGGTCATCTCAGCTTTGAGGTAGTTGGGCTTGACGGTCGTGATTCTCCCTGGAGCTGGTCTGTGTGGCCCTGCTGCATTTCTGGGGTGCTGGGGAGACTCTGTCCTTAGGCTCAGGGCGTGCCCGTTTGTGTTGAGGCTCTGAACGGGGAGACGGGGGCAGGGCGGGGGGTGGGGGACAGGTGGTGCAGGAACATTGGTTGTGCACTCACAGCAGCACTTTGGCCCGTCAGGAGCATGCATCTCAGAGCGACGTTCACCCCTTCTTCACATTTGCTGTGATTCTGTAGGCAGGGCCTCTGCTCCCCTCCCTCTCCCCGGGGGGAAGAGAGGCGTGTACAGAGAGAAGGGACTGGGAACCGGGGGCTGGGACCGGCTTCCCGAGCGGTGCACTGGGCCCAGGCTCAGCCTCTCTGGATCCGGGTCGGGCTCTGAAAAGTGGAAACCCAGGTGTCTGCACAGGGGGCCACCAAGTGAGATGGTGGAGGTGCGTGCCTTTTAGGAACTGGGAGGCATGTGGCTTCAGGCAAGGGAAAATGGGGTTCCCCCCACCCCAGGGGTGTCCCCTCCTCTCTGTCAGCCCAGCATCCCTGGGACGGTGCAGAGGACAGCACTCGTGGTAGAGAAACAGTTCTGCCGCTCAGGATCCCAGAGGCAAGAGCCAAGTCTCACACGCAAAACTCCCGCCTCTGGGCGACTTTTCAGATTTAACCCCGGACCTGCCCCGAAACATCTGTACCCTGGACCTCGGCCTGACCTGGCTCCACCCACGAATATAGAATTTTCTAGACCCTAGAGCTCTTTCTTCACGCGTGTGCATGGATTGAAAAGGTGCTGGCCACACACTAACCCCACCCAGGTGCGAGCCCTGGCTCCTGGTAAACAGCCCCACACGCTCGGGCATGGCTGCGGCCCGGCTCCCTCCTCTCTCGGTGCCGGCCCCGAGCCAGGCTCTGCCAGTTCATAGGCCGCCTACCAGGTGCGCGCCGTGACAAGGAAGCATTTCTACATGTTCTGTCTGTAACTGCTCGACCAGTCTCGTCTGAGATGCCTCGTGCGCTGGGGGCCTCCTCCCGCCCCAGTGACGCCTCTCCCCCCACCGCCCGGGCTGCACGTGTGGGCACAGGGGCCACAGCCCAGCAGGAAGTACTGACATGGCCACCTCTGTTGCTGGCACTCTGCCATCTCACCAGGGTACACCAGGCAGCACTCTCCTTTCGTTCCGTTTGAAAGGGGAAGTTAAACTGAGGAATGAAGTTGAACCCAAACCTGCAAATAGTTGACCTTTTTTTTGGATATACTTCATGAGGCTGAGACCAGATTGTGTGGCCTCCAGCTGCCTGAGTTTCCATCTCCTCTCAGGCGTTTTCAGGAGACTTGAAGGGATGAGCAGCGGGGTGGGGACCCCCGGAGGTGCAGCTGCTGGGCCAACTTTCCTGCCACGCACCGGGGCTGTGAGGAAGAGGGAACCACAGTGTGGTCCAGCGGGCGGCCCAGCCCAAGGCAGCGAGCTGCGAGGTATGACCGCCATCGGTGGTGTCCTTGGAGCCAAGCATACTCTGCCACCTCTGGGCACGTCTCAGGGGCCACCTGAATGCCAGCCCTCCTCATCTCCATTCCCACCAGCTGGAAGCAGATGGTTCCTTGACAATATGTGAGGTTGTGTTGTTTTGTAGGAATGTAGGGGCTGATTTCGTGTATCAGCCAGGCTAGACTAGACTTTTAGGTAACAAACTGCCAATCTCAGTGCCTTAACACGATGAAGATTTATGTCCCAATCATGCCAAGTCCTGCGCTGAGGGAACAACCCTCTCCCGTCAGATCGCTGCACCAGCCGGGAGATGTGGCCTCTGAGGTCGCCAAGGCAAGCAGAGAGAACCACAGGATCATGCAGGATGTTTATAAAGGGCCCCTCCCCACTTATTCTGTCTGCCTGAATTCAGATGCATGATCCAACCTAACTACAAGGGAGGCTGGATGGGTCTTCTGGGTGAGCAGAAAGAGGACATAGTGCTTTGAACTCTGAGCATCATCTCAGCCCCACTTAGGATCCAACCTAGGGAAGCAGTCGCCCCTGGGGGGACTGGTAATTAACCAGAGCCCTGCCTAGGCAGGTGAATCTCAGGAGACCAGAGTCTAAGCTCTGCAGTCCAGCTGACCCTGGACACATAGATTCTCCTTTCAGAGCTGTCTTTAGAGATTTCAGTTCTGATTTCCTAGAAAGGTAGGACATTTGCTAACTCCAGTGCCTACACAGAATTTCCAGCTGGAAGACTCAAGGTGTTTGTGTCTGAGGTTCTCCCTTTACACAAATGTATTTCTCCCTTCCTGAAACATTGAGCAATTAAGAAGGAATAAACATGTGTTTGTTCATTCAGCAAACATTACGTGAACACCCTTCTATGCCAGAGTCTGCTAGGTGCTAAGATTACAGAGACAATAAGCCTGGAGTTTACTCTCAAGGGAGTAAACGTACGACAGCCATCCACGGATGCTGGGATGATGGTGGGTACAGACGTTCAGGGGGACAGAGGAGCGCCTCTCACCTGACCTGGGGTGGGGGTGAGGGTCAGTGCAACCTCTGAGAAGAGTCAGTGCCTGAGCTGTGTCATAACTGACACACAGAACTTAGCCAGGGGGTGGGGGAAGCCAGTTCTGTCAGGGGAGCCGGGGGGACTTGTCCCCGAGGTGAGAGAGGGTGTGACGCCCTCAGAAACTGTACAGCGTTTGGAATGGCCGGGCATCGTCTCTGGGGTGGGAAGAGTGAACAGTGATGCTAGAAAACTGAGCCATCCCAGATGCTCAAGTGTCCTCTGGGCCACCCTGAGGAGTCTGGATTGTATTCTGAAGGATAGGGTTTAAAGCAGGAGAGGAGAGGATGGTGATCAGACCTGTGCTTTAAAAAGCCATACGGGCAAGGGTAAGCTGGGACAAAGTGAGAGAGAGGCATGGGCATATATACACTACCAAACGTAAAATAGATAGCTAGTGGGAAGCAGCCGCATAGCACAGGGAGATCAGCTCGGTGCTTTGTGTCCACCTAGAGGGGTGGGATAGGGAGGGTGGAAGGGAGACTCAAGAGGGAGGAGATATGGGGATGTATGCATATGTATAGCTGATTCACTTTGTTATACAGCAGAAACTAACACACCATTGTAAAGCAATTATACTCCAATAAAGATGTTAAAAAAAAAAAAAAAAGCCATAAGGGCAGTTGGTGGAGGATGGACAAGAAGGGTGAAGCTGGGGCAGAGGACCGATTGGGATAATCCATGTGGGAGACACGATTTGGGATGGATGTGCAGATGGAGGGGGGCAGATCTGAAAAACAACCAGAGCGACAGACGCAAAGACCCCACTGTGAAATACGGGATGGACATGGGGACATGTGGCTTTCTCAGAGAGAGGGAATTCCTGAGAATGCGTGTTTGGGCAAAGAACAATGAGTTTATTTAGGGACTACAAGTTTTAGGTACCTTCAGGCAGTCGGATAGTGGGCATGGTGCAAGCAGAGGGAGGGAGCTGGAAACGTGGCCTTGGGAGTTGTCAGTAAAGAGGTGAGAGCTGAATGAGGTCATCCAGGGAGAGCGTGTAGGGTGAGCAAAGGGGAGGAAGCAGGGGCCCTCCAGGAAGCGCTGAGAAAGAGGAGCCTGCAATGCAGACGGAGAAGGAGTAGCAGAGGAAGGAGAAAAAGTGACAGAGCACGACGTCACAGAAACCACAGAGAGGAGCTTTCCAGAAGGACATCAACCACGCCAAGTGGAGGGGGGGTTCAAGGAAGGCACGGCCATCAATGTCCCATTGAATGGAACGAGCAGGTCCTTGTTGACCTCGATGAGAACAACCCCCCAAGGAGTGGCCAGAGCGAGAGCCACATGGGAGCAGGTTGCAGTGTGACCTGGAGGAGGGAAGGTGACCAGAGCCAAGTGTAGACATCTCTCCCGAGAACCTGGCTCGGAAAAGTTTGTGAGGGTGATCAAAGGGATATTTATTTTTATTTTTATGATATTAATATCGAATAGACGAAAAAACAATTTTTGTGGCATTGTGTAAGCCGTGAAGCATAGTGATGAAATAAACAGTGAACCCACCATCCAACTTAAGAGGTTACGGTCAGCTCTGCGTCAGGTAGGCCCGCAGGCTGAGCCCAGGCCTCGGGGTCATGTGCCCAGCAAGAGGGGACAGTGCCGAGGGAAGGGACAGTGGCTGCCAGGGCCCCGCCAGCCACAACCCAGGTTGGGCTGAGCCTGGCTCTGGCTCTGTGGCGCTAGAAGTTGGCCACTAGTTCTGGATGTACCAAGACCAGACTAGGATCAGGCTTAACAGAAGTTTTAAAAATAAACTGGTCAGTTTACTAGCCAACAACTCCGGAGTCCCCAGGCTGAGCTGGACTGGGGCAATAGGAAAGTGATCCAGGAGCTGTCCCTGACCTTCAGGAGCTCACACCCCAGACAGGAAGTGGGTGGAGAATGGAAAAGAGTCACAGATGACCACATCCCTTGTGCCTGAGCAAGGGCAGGGCTGGGGATGTGATGTGCAGGCAGGCCCCACACCCACCCTCATCGGTGCCCCGGCACTGCCTATGTTCTCCCATCTGCCTCTGCTTCTGCCTCGCTGAGGCCCCTCCGACTGAGACAGCGTCTCCTGTATCTTTACATCCTTCCTGACCGAGGGTGGCTGGCAGGGAGCCAGGCAAGTCACCGTCGTGCTGAGCAAAATACGATCCCCGACGATGCAGGAGGCCCTCGGAGTATCTGGTGTGTCTAGGTCTCCATGACAACACTGAGGGCCTTATGTTCGGATATTCAGGAAAGTTGTGTGGGAGATCGTCTGGTTGACAGAGGCCGGGGAGCACGGGGGGCTCTGATGCCAGCAAGGGATTTGTAGGTTATGAAAGAAAACTCTCAAGTCCCGGAGGCTTAACACCTTCTCAGACTTGAGTTGTATACTGAGCTGCGGTCTGGAGGCTGGAGATCCCGGCCACTTTCTCACCTGCTAGTTTTCTGACCTCGAGGGAATCACTTATTCTGAATGAACTCCCTGGTCCGTAACGTGGGGACGACCCTGCCACGTCACAGGCCACTCCAAGGATCAAATGAGATCTTTGTCAAGGGCCTTGTTCACCACAGAGCGAGTCTACAGACGCGGCCGCTCTCACCCCATCACAGGGTTGAGGAAAACGCAGCCGGGGGGGTCCACGGGGTCTTGTTTTCACAGTGGGGATGGAGGGATAAAATCCCAAGTCATAATTAGAAGGCGCACATCTGCATCGTGCAGGTGATGCTCCGACCAGAAAGGATTACTCTAAACTGCGACTGGGTTCAAAGCTCATTGACTGTACTTTTGCCACGTGATCCCGGACGTGTCATTTATTCCTCGTCTGTGATGGGGCTAATGATCCATGCTTTGTGGGCTCGCTGTGAATATGAAATGAGCTAACGTTCGAGAGCCCTTTCTTTGAGCCTAGAGAAGGCGCTTAATGGATGCTGAAAGCCAGTGCTGTCCTCCTCGGGTCCTGGCAGGGCTACCGTTGGTCTAAATCGCCCTCCTCTCCACTCTGTGCCAGCAGGTCCGGCCTCTGTTTCCACGTGAGGAGCAGCCGCGGCCCACCGAGATGTCCCGGCACCACAGCCGCTTCGAAAGAGATTACCGGGTGGGCTGGGACCGCCGCGAGTGGAGTGCCAACGGGACGCATGGGACCACCAGCATCTGCAGTGCCACCACCGGGGCGGGTGGCGGCACAGCCAGCAGCCTCAGCGCCCGGCCCGGCCTCCTGCCACTACCCGGGGTGCCCTCCCGGCTGCCCACACCCGCCACAGCTCCCGCGCCCTGCACCACCGGCAGCAGCGAGGCCATCCCCAGCCTCGTGGCCAGCTCTGCCTCTGCCGTCACCACCAAGGTAAGACCTGCCTGGCGTCCGCTGTGAGCAGCAGCCGGCCAGAGGGGCCTGCTTCCCCCACAGCCCTGGGGCAGCTCCGCAGCCCGTTCCCTGGGCGCTGCCTTCTCCAGAGCGTGGGCAGCCCTGGAGCTGCGCCGGGCACCTATTTAAGTTAAAGTGCGCGTGGTTTTATTTTCCATGAAGCCTCTCTCTGTGACTAACATGGGAAGATGAGCAGGTGGCTGAGGCCCCGCGTTGTCCTCTGCCATGTTGATGAAGGGTACTTAGCCAGTGAAATGACCATGAAACTCCCGGTTGGCAATACGGGTTTCCTAACCAGGCGCCTGTAAGCCAGGCAAGCCCTCTGGGGCACCGGTTACTTGGGTTTGGAAGAAGATCCTGAGCAGCAGTCAGTCCTAAATGGTCATAAATCTGCTACTTATTCACCAGTATTAGTACTGGGAACACTCACATCACTGTCTCCTCCAAGCCTCGGACAACCCCATGACATCAGTACTTTTGTCACCGCCTTGCAGTTGAGTATGGAGGCACACCGGGTCTCCGGAGCAGGTCCAAGGTGGGCCCTCCTCGGGGACCCAGGCCTCGGGGGTGTTAGTTCCAGGTCATTCCCCCTCTTCTGGAGGCGGCTAAGCCTGGGGATTGACAGCAGAAAGCAGTTTGTTTTACCTACCGCGATATCAAAATGAAAATGTCACCAAGGCTCCTGCTTAGATTCCGGACAAGCTGGGCCCCCTCACGCCGCTCAGAACCCCTGAAGGGACAGGGGGACCCAGGCCGGTGGCAGGAGGCCCTTTCATTGCCGTCCTGTCTTCTGGGCCAGCAGGGGCTCTGCAGGCCACTTTGCCTCTGCCAGCCATTCAGAGCCGCCTCCTAGGGGGGAATCTCAGCATCTCAGGGCCAGTGTGCACGCGCGCATGTGTGTGTGTGTGTGTGTGTGTGTGTGTGTGTCTAGTCTTTTCTTTTCTGCTTTCATAAAAGTTGCGGGAGAAGTTAAAGGTCGGGGAGCCCCGGCCCCAGCCATTGTGAGGCGGCCGTGGTATTGGAAAGTCGTGCTCCAGGTGTGCCGCGCCTTTGTCTCGGTGATTTTCAAAACTCCCTTTCAGCCCCGCTTCCCATTAATAACTGCGAGTGCTGCCGGCGGAGGCCCGAGACAATGGAGCTATTGGAGGCCAGCTCAGAGTGCACTGGCATCTTCTGCAGTGCCTTATTGATTTTATTTTCCTGTTATGAATACGCCGCCCCACTGAGGTGGGGAGGGAAGGGGAGAGGAGATGGAGGGTGATTTGGGCATGATACCCCCAGACCAGCCAAACACGCTCCTTCCCAGGCGCCAGCCCCCAGCACTTCTCCGAGGCGTTGACCTCTGCCCAGCGGACCCAGCCGGCTGCCCCGCCGGCCACATCCGGCAGCCGCTCAGCTAGGCCAGCTGTTGGCCATCTGGAGGATGGCAGCCTCTGGAGCTGACTGCTGGGGGCTCCAGGTGGAGAGAGAGGAGATGGACCTGGGAGCCCACTTGATGGTTTCTGCCCTCTCAAGGATGCAGGCCTTTTTAGGGACGGTGTCAGGCTGTGCCTCAGGGCTTTGGGCCCCGCCAGGCGAGGGAAGTGGCGAGGCCTCTCGGCGAGGGCCCGCCCTGCCCGCACAGCTCCTGCTTTGCTCCCAAGCAGCTCTAACTGGCTGGGCTCCAAACCACAGCACATGGGAGGAAAGGAACCCAGCGTCAGACAGAAAACAACAGCTGGGCAAGGACTGAGCTGAGCGGCTGGGAGGGGATAGGGGCTGAAAGTTCATGCCTGTGAGGACAGCCAGCTCCTCAGCACACCTGCCCCCAAAGCCACCTCCAGCCCAGTTTCACACCTGCAGGGCCTTGTTCCGTCAAGCAGAGGTGCTGCTTGCGCCTTGGAATCTTCGGGATGCTCAGGAGAGCTGGGTGTGTGGAGGCAGGGAGGACAGCAGGCAGCAGTGTCTTCCATCCAGGGCGCTGTGGTTGGACTTGGGCCCTGGTGCCTTTCTTCCCTTCTGGCCTAGCTGCCGACCCCCCAGACGCCTGTCCCCAGCCTATTTGTCTAACCCTACACGAAGACCGCATCAAGCGACAGGCAGGCCAAACAGAGGTATCTGCGGTTTCCCTGGTCAACAAGTTGCGTCTTTTGAGCAGCCCAGGGCAGGCTCTTGCCCACAGGGAGCTCACGGGCCAGAATATAATGAATCTGTGGCCTGGACAAATGACTTGAGAATGTCTCTCCCATTGAGGTTGTGGACAGAGGCAGCTTCATGGAGTGGATAAAGACAGACTTTGGAGCCAGACGGCCTAGATTTGAATTCTATTGAGATAGAATAGAATAGAATAGCTTGCTGAGTGACCCTGGATGACTTGCCAAACCTCTCTGGGCCTCACTTCTGTAACACGGGAGTAGGTGGTAGTACCTGCCGTCAGAGCTGTTGTGAGGATTGTGTGAGTTAAAACTCGTGTAAAGTGCTCAGAACAGAGCCAAGCCCGGCAAACAGTCCTATAGAGGTGCTATCGTCGTCACCATTGTCACAGTCACCCTGAGGAGGCCTATGGGACAAGGCCATGCCCCTGTAAGGAAAGGTGATCATTGCTGGCCTCACCAAGAGGAAAAGGTAAGTCTTCAGATAAGAAACAGAAGCTAGGCCCCAAGCAGGCGGGGAGAGGAATTGGGTTTGTGAGTGGTTAGGCCTCAAGCTGACCTCGTGACGTGACCAAGGTGACACGACAGCAAGATGGGCTGGAGGGAAGAGGGCATCTAGCAGGCCTCAAACTGAAACTGAGTCAGCACCACCTGGTGATAGATGACGGAGGGGAGGTGTGTTAAAGCCTTTGTCAGCCTTGGGCCCTTTCCTCCAAGAAAGCCCAGTATCTACACAGGGTCAAGGCCCCGCTCTGGTGGAAGACTGGGGGAGACAGCGAGCTGCATGGAAGCCAGGAGCAGGGCTGTGTGTTCCTCTTCCTTTTGTGTGTTTCTGCTGCCCCGCGTCTAGTAAAGGCTGCTTGAATGTACTGGCCTGGCTTCCTCACTGAAGAGTCTAGTGCCCCATGTGAGCCCGAGCCACCCCTGAGGACTCAGGGAAAGGTCCGCAACAAGGTAACAAGTGTCAACACTGTCAGGCCTTAGCATCCCCACTGGGCTGGGCGTGGAGCAGGCTGAGTGTCACATGCTCTGGGGGCTGCGGGCGTCTCCAGGGCGGGGGGCTGGCTATGCTCCCAGCAGCTAGTTGCGGGCGTCTCCAGGGCGGGGGGATGGCTATGCTCCCAGCAGCTAGTTGCGGGCGTCTCCAGGGCAGGGGGCTGGCTATGCTCCCAGCAGCTAGTTAGGCAAGTGATGACAAGTCTTTCTGTCACTGCTGCCTTCAGGCCTGAGTTGATCTTTTGGCTTCTTCCTTTTTCCGGGCCCTGAGGATTTCTTGCATGTTTTAGATGAAAGGCCAAAAGGCCATTGGACGAGCACAGACTCCTGGGCCACTGAGGCATGAGGAGGGCCTGGCCAGATGCACCCACACACATACACACACACACACACACACACACACACACACACACACACACACACCCCACACACTCTGTCATTGCTCAGACCAATAAACTGCTTCCCTGGGGCCTAGATCAGCTCTTGATCCTCTAGGACACAAATTCCCAGAGCCCAGGAGGAGTAGAATAACCATGCCACACAGCCCTTCTATTCTGTAGATCAGAAGAGTGAGACTTGGGACTTCCCTGGTGGTGCAGTGGTTACGAATCTGCCTGCCAAGGCAGGGGACACGGGTTTGAGCCCTGGTCCGGGAAGATTCCCACGTGCTGCGGGGCAACTAAGCCCGTGTGCCACAACTACTGAGCCTACGCTCTAGAGCCCGCGAGCCACAACTCCTGAGCCCACGTGCCACAACTACTGAAGCCCACATGCCTAGAGCCCGTGCTCTGCAACGAGAGAAGCCACCACAATGAGAAGCCCGCGCACCGCAACGAAGAGTAGCCCCCACTCGCCGCAACTAGAGAAAGCCCACATGCAGCAACGAAGACCCAACGCAGCCAAAAATATAATTAATTATTTATTTATTATTTTTAAAAAAGAAAAAAAACAGAACCTAATATTTAAAAAAAGAAGGGTGAGACCTGGAGAAAGAAAGACTTGCAGAGGTCACCCAGGGAGTGAGAAAGAACCAGGCTGGACTGGCTCCTTTCCCCCCCACCAGGCTGCCTGGTATAGTGCATTCAGCATGGTAACCAAGACTGCAGCATTGTTATAGTAACTTTTCCCATCCTCTCATCCACCTAGCTGGCAGCAAACACTGAATTTTGGCAAGAAAATGGGTATGTATATATATACATCTTGTGTTTTACGCAGAAAAATTTAGGCCAAAGATTATGTCAATTCAACATGGCACAGCTGGTGAGAGCTTCAAGCCCTTGAGTCAAACAGAACTGGGTTTGAATCTTACCTCTGCCATGTAGGAGCTGTGTACGTCTCTAAGCCTCAGTTTCTTTGTCTATAAGATGGGAATGATAATAGTATGTTTCTCATGGAAATGTTGTGAGGATTGGTTAAATTAATATGTGTAGAAAAGCATAGAACAGTACCTCACTTGTTAAACACTCAATAAAAGTTAATTTTAAAAAGGTAAATCAGAGACGGGGTCCGACCAAATATCCATACATTTGGGGGAGACCAGTCCACCTGTTGGGTGGAGCCAGTAGGCTAAAGGGAAGCTCATTGGATATTCCCACCGCCACCCCTGACCCCGGCACTCTGGGCTCCAGGCAGTCATGGCTCCATGGGGAGGGTGCCGCTGAGAAGCAGAAATGAGACTCGGCAACCAGGCCTGTTTATGGGACGGAAAGGAAGCACCGCTGCCCTGCAATTGCTGCTGCATGAAATTTAAATTATTCTCAGCAAACCTGCTTGACAGATGAAACAGAAAAGGGATGGCTTCATAAAATGCAATTTTGTTCTCGAAAGAATGGACTTTGCAGAATCCTCGCTGATGTCTGTGAAATGTATTGGGGGCTTTTTCTCCTTGTGGTCAGGAGCATTCATTGCCTGATGCGAGCTGAAACATTCCCATCGTTCCCTGAAGCTAAGCCCTTGAAAATAAATCTGGGCCGGGAAGAGAGAAACTTAGCCCGTGTCACAGGCCCAGGGAAAACCGAAAGGGGCCGTGGAATCTGCACGCTCCATCCTCAGAGCACCAAACACCCAGATTTTTTAATTTATGGGCATTTGGGCCTTTCAAGGGGAATGTCTGTCATCGTAGCAATGACCCTGGAGACAACGTCTTCCTCGTGCACCCTAAATTCTTTGGAGAATTGTTCCTCTTGGGGGAGATGATCTGGGGTTTCTATGGAGAATCATGTGAATGACCACAAGGCCCCATGCAGCGGGGTCCCCCCCTCTCCTGTGATTCCGGGGGGTCCAAGAATGGACAAAGGCGGCTTTTGCACAAAGTGAGAAGCAGACCTCTCTTTCCTCTTGTATTCACATTGAAAACCAAAGGCTACTGAGTGGGCTCAGCTGGGAAAATCACTGAAGCCCCTTTTGTAGCGCATTTCCAGACTGTGCGTGCTTCTCTCTAGAAGGCTCTTTCTTGCCCCATGAATAAGAACTTGTGGTCTCCCTTGTGATACATTATCAGGCACTGATAATGCATCGTAAGACAACTTGTGCATGTTCGTACCCAGCGAATGGGTTGTTTTTGTTTGTTTTTTCGCGTACGCGAGCCTCTCACTGTTGCAGCCTCTCCAGTTGCGGAGCACATGCTCCGGACACGCAGGCTCAGAGGCCATGGCTCACGGGCCCAGCCGCTCCGCGGCATATGGGATCTTCCCGGACCGGGGCACGAACCCGTGTCCCCTGCATCGGCAGGCGGACTCTCAACCACTGCGCCAGCAGGGAAGCCCCAGCTAATGGGTTTGACCTGCACTTTAAGTGGCAGCCACAGTTTGGGTTGTATCTCATTGACTTAAAGCCTATCCATTGGTCACCAAGTGTATGCAAAATTGAAAAATGTCATGATTGACCAAGCATCCATGTCAAAGCCTACAGTTTGGGGAGGGTAAACCTGAGTGGCTTGAATTCTTAGGTTTCTGATTCAGGGGGCAAAAAGAGGGGAGAAGGTTATATAAATTCCCATGTTTGTAAGGGATGAGCCATAGTCTGGATGAAAGGTAGCTGTGAATTCCAAAGGAAGGTTGTGAAAAGATGTGCTTGATTGGAGCCAGTAGGGTATATAAGTTAGCTTTTGCTGCATAACAAGCACCCCCAAATTTAGTGACTTAAAACCATCCCAGTTCTGTGGGCTGGTTGCCAGTTCTGGGCTGGGCTGATCCCTGCTGGGCTCTCTCCTTTGTCTGTGGTCAGCTGAACGGTGGCTAGTGGCTGGTGGATGATCTAGGATGGCCTCACTCACACATCTGTGCTTAGTGGACCGTCAGCCAAGATGTCTCCGTTCTTTGTGTGGCCTGTCATCCTCCACACCGCTGTCGCAGGCATGTTCACATGAGGGTCTCAGGCCTCCGGGAGCAGCAAGCGGGCAAGGCTTGGTGCACAAGTGCCTTTCTAGCCTCTGCTTGAGGCACATTTGCTAAAATCCTATTGGCCAAAGCAGTCACATGCCCAAGCCAGATTCAAGAAGTGGGCAAAACAAAAAACCCTGCCTCTGGCTAGAAGGTGCCACACCACGTTGCGAAGGGGCAGACATGCAAGGATGGGAAGCACTTGTGGTCATTTTTGCCATATGCCCCCCAGTGTTGCCAGCACACTTGTTTAGACACAGTTATTCACCCTCTAGCTTCCGGCCAAGGCTCGCATGCCGCAAACAGAAGGAACAGGATCAATCTGATCAATCAGTCAATCAATCTACATGGCCTGGTAGACAGAATCAACAGGGGACAGTTGTGACTTACACACACCTGGGTGACACACATGCCATCCACACCCAGAGCTGCCCAGGGAGGTCTGAAAGGAGACACCTGGCGAGGATTGTGCTGCCAGGGAGAAGGCAGTGCAGCTGGCCCCCAGGGAACCTTGTAGGGTACTAGCCAGGACTTGGACCTTAGTCCTAAAGGCTCCAACACTTGATCCCATCACTGCCCCAGAGTTGGTGGGACTGGGACACTGCTGTTCCCGGGACATTCACAAGGACAGATGCTAACCTACTGATTCAGAATCAAAAATCCAACCCAAGGAGACCACTTTCATGGACTTTGCGCAGTGACTCTCTCCCTGTGAGAGTCCACACAAGAAAAGAAATTTAGACCGGAAGACTTCCTGATGAGCCTGAAATCAAGAAAGGGAGCCAGTTATAGGATGCACATATTCAGTAGCTGCAGATCAGACCGAGTCCTGGCTCTTTCTCCTTAAGAGGATAAATCCCGTGCCATTCCCCAAAAAGCCCTTGGAAAGGCCTCTTCTTAAATTAAATTAGGTTTTCTGCAAACAGCATCATTCAAGATGAACATAAATCTACTTCTTATTCAGTTTTAATGGTTTTCCCTGTTTCATTTAATTACTCATGTTGCAATCAAACAATTTTTTTTTCATTGCAGAAGGACAGTATTTCAGCTACATTATGGGTTAAATAGGCTTTGGAGAACTAGCCTGGGAATCTCATCACCATTTATAACATTGTTTTTTTATAGGGAAAGTATGTTCCAAAATCTAAACAGCCAAATTACAAATGAACTTTCAGAACCCAACCCATTTTTAACTGGAAACTGTCTGTAATACTAAAAATAACTCAGGGAAACAAACATAAAAAGGAGAGTTGAACGCCCCTCGCCCCTCGGTATCATTTGTTCGCCATCAGCATCTACAGATGTAGTTTCGTTTCAGCGAGAATTTCCTCCAAACCCAGACAGACTCTATCCCTATTTTATTCACTGTCATGACACAGGCGGCCACACTGGCTTTAGTCCTCCTAAAACATCATGCCACTGAGAAGAGTCATGGTGGAGTCCCTGCAGAGCTACACTGTTGGAAAGTAGCAGATTATCAATGTTTCAACACCACATTCACTGCCCTAAAATGAAGGCTTAGGAGAACTCTCTGTGCAGCTCTGCTGCCGTGTCCACTGGTCCAGGTGTATTCATTTGCATTGGGAATCTGCATCTTTAGAACCCGTAGGCAGGAAACCTCATTTTCCTCTGGCAAATAAATAGCCGTGAGAACTCAGCAGAGCATCAGTGTGCATTCAGAGACGCCTTCCACATGCCTTTCCTTTTGATCAGGGTAGGGGTCCTGCCTTCCCAGTCTCCCCTCTCCTGATGCTTCATGGAGAAGAAGTGAATACTTTGTACCCTCTGGAACCATGACAGGAGTCCTAGGAGCTGGGAAAGAAGCAAGGTGCCCACTCCGATCACAGAAGGCCAGTATTCAGCACGTCCCTCTCTTGACTTAAACTGCTGGCTGATGCCTGCCATGGTCCCTTAAGAAAAACACTCTTCTGTCACCACATGAGCCTTTTCTTGCCAGACCTGCTCCGGAGGCCCAGACAGCTCAATCAAGCTTGCTGTCCTCTCTTGCTCCCGGAAGGCCACAAGGGTTTCCCCATGGCCCCTCCCTGGGCTGCCAGCAAGTATAGTGCTTCTTGCCCTGCTCAACTCAGCCCCAGACTCTGGCATTGAATATGATCCAGACTCTTGACCTACTCCTTAAAGAATTCCTTCACCAGGTGAGAAGTGGCCGTAAAGCCATCGGGCTAGGGGATAGGAGGTAGGAGTAGGGAGGTAGAATGGCCAAGCCTGCAAGTGAGTCAGGTAGCCCTCACTGGGGGCGTGCAGAAGCTGGAGAGCCACTCCAGGCTTGACAAAACAACCTTCGAGGTCTGTCCTGGGCGTTGCTGGCTGTCTACCCAGTCTCAGTTCTGTTCAGGTGTCCATCACCTCCCATGATTAGGGGAAGTGAACCCTAGTACCCACTGGGATTATGATGATTCAAAACCAGGCGTGGAGATGTAGAGAATGGACTTGAGGACACAGGGAGGGGGAAGGGTAAGCTGGGACGAAGTGAGAGATTGGCATGGACATATATACACTACCAAATGTAAGATAGGTAGCTAGTGGGAAGCAGCCACATAGCACAGGGAGATCAGCTCGGTGCTCTGTGACCACCTAGAGGGGTGGGATAGGGAGGGTGGGAGGGAGATGCAAGAGGGAGGAGATATGGGGATATATGTATAGCTGACTCACTTTGTTATAAAGCAGAAACTAACACACCATTGTAAAGCAATTATACTCCAATAAAGATGTTAAAAAAAAAAAAAAAACCCAGACATGGTAATCCCCTTCCCCTTCCGCATCATTGGTTTAGGAAAGGTCCCCAATTCTGGCCAGTGCAACATGAGGATAATCCTATCTGGGGGCTTTGGGAAAGGTTTTCTTGCTTCTAAGGAAGCGTCACAAGAAAGAAGAAATCCTTCTTCCTCTGGACGCTGTCGTGTCTGGACTTGATGCCTTGAACTGCTATAATCATCATGCTACAAGCCTCAGGATGAAGCCAACACACAAGGAATAGAAAAAACAAGAGAATTCCAGAAATACGGAACTAGAGCACTGTGCTGCATCCCTACCTTCCTCTGGGCTTCTGTTACCTGAGATAATGCATTTACTGGTTGTATAAAAAAATGATTTTTAAAACTGCCTCCACTGCCCAGACAGCTCCCAAGCTGGATGCCTTCTTCCATCTCCCGGACCTCACCCGGCACACTGACTTGCTAAAAATGGCTGCAGCAGCCTTTGTGAGTACCCTCTACCTATTATTCGTTTATTTCAGCTCACTGAAATAAATGAATTTATTTGTTTACAAGGATTCTGTGTACAAGGATTCTGCTCTCTATTACTTCCCTGAATGCCAACCCCATTGGCGTAGCTTATGACCCTCACACTTCACGGGACCAGGTTTCTGTCCAAGGGAAATCCACCAACACACTGGAGTGCCTGAGCCATGGGTCATTTGAGAGCTTCAGCCCCATCACCCAGTTCAGCCACAATCGCCAAACATGAGAGGTGCTCTCATACCCCAGGGCCTCTGCACTTGCCACTGCCTCTTACCAGAATTTTCATTCCCTCTCTTGCCTGCCCAGAAATATTCCTGCTCATCCTACAACCGACACCCTAAATGTTAACACCTCTGTGGTGAAAAAAAATGCTATTATTTCTTTCTCTCCCATGACACATTTCTTTATGTCCCTGTAAATAACTATAACATATGGTACTTATCCATTTATTAATATGTCTCCTTCTAGGCTGTGAACTCCATAGGAATAAGGCACATGTGATACCAAGCATATAAAGTTTCTCAGTAAGTGTTTGAGGACAGAATGGATAAATTTATGCATATGAATATTTATTCATTTATTTAGCACCTACTGTTGGGGTAGGGAGGATGAATGCCTTTGACGTCATCTTTACCTACGCCTTATCTATGTGGTCGATGAGTCTTCAAAAAAGAGTAATTTCTGTGGGTGCCTATGGTGAGGATGAAGTTGGGGCCTGCATGTGAGCCAGACTGAAGCCCTCATGGGCTCACTCTCGGGACCTGTGTGCAGCTAACAAAGCCACACTGGCAGCACAGATTTTCCACATCGAGGCCTTTGCCCTAGGTCCTGTGCCTCTTCCCGTCTCTCCCAGAGCATCTGGAGTCATGGGATCACAACATCATCTCTCAGCTATTAGTACCTCCTTGGGATTTTTCTCCCATTTGCCTGTAATTCTCTGCACCCTTCACATTTGTTTATTTCATTTAAGGCACTTGTGTAGTCATTACTTTGTTCCAGACACTGCTCAACATTAACTTTTTAAATCCTCATCACAGCCCTCTGAGGTCGTTATGACAACCACCGCTTAGAATGAAAAAGACCAGGTGACTTACCCACAATCACTCAGCAGGGCTGGGACTCACCCCTGGGCAGTCCAGCTCCAGAGTCCAGGCATCTAGCTCGGACAGGCCCCACCCAGACAGTCCTCAGTGAAATCTGTTGAACGAGCAACTGGCTGAACATCTTCCCATTAACATCTTCCCCAGGTGTTAGCAGCATCTTCTAAAGAGATAGTACGGGCTCCCCACTGAAGCAGCTGAGCTCATCAGTGTTTGAAACAACTGCAGATATCAGGCCCAAAGCAAGTGTAGGATTCCGTCGTCCTGCCCCACACCTCCCAGATGTGACGGCCCGACCTCCTTCCCTTAACAGCCAGGCCATGTGGGAGGTGTAGACACTGCTCAGATGCAGGATCTTGGGGACCACTGAGCCACAAGGCCACAACTTCTCTCTCTTTCTCAGGGTTTCTTGTTTTGGTCCACAACACAGTGAATGGCTGGTGTCCACGTTTGTGGCTACGTTCAGACTGCTTTGGCTTGTTCCATCCCAGAAGGCCAGGCTAGATCATCACAACTGCCCTCAGGTATTGCTGGATGGACTTGGAGCAATACCTACACTCAAGGAGGCTCTCTGTCTTGTGGGTGCCTCAGGCGTTCCCCTGGATTTAAACCTAGGCTAAGCACTGGAGATGCCACAGAATCATGGGCTGACCCTTAATATCAGGCAGGATTGAAGCAGCCATGACTTGTGGCTGCCTCCCCTGTAAGCTCAGCACTGCTTTGGGGAACAGAAAGAAGCAGGAAGAGGTCACTGTTTGTTACCGTCCTCTTTCTGGGAGGCATTTCTCCCGGGAATGGGGGGAAAAGCCCCAGGCTGGGGTCAGGAGATGGCATTCAAGGCCAGACTCTTAAACTCTCCAAGACTCAGCTTCCTTACCTATAATCTGGACACAACAGGGTCCACTTCACTGGACTGTTGTGAGGTCCACATGAAATAGCAAAGCAAAAGTGCTTTATAAACATAAATGCTCTAATTCACAGAGACAGAAAGTAGATTGGAAGTTACCAGGGGCTGAGTGGAGGATGGAGAGTTATTCTTTAATGGGTACAGTTTCTGTCTGGGGTCACGAGAAAGTATTGGATTAGTGGTGACGGTTGCACAGCATTTTGAATGTCATGAATGCCACTGAATTGTATACTTAAAAATGGCAAAAATGGCCAATTTTATGTCATATGTATTGGACCACAGTGAAAAAAAGTAAAAATAAATAAATGCCCCGCGGTCAAAAGAGAGAGAGGAAGTATCTGTGTAAATCCAGGCAGAGCTGACTCATCATGGAACTTCCTTTATTAAGAGAAATGGGAGTTGCCAATCATGGTGGCTGGAATGGAGACCAATCAAATGATGGTGCTCAAAACAGACCGACATGGGCTTGATTAAAATGTAGGGAAGAACCCCTGAGGAAAGGGCGGGAGGGCGGCCTGGGTGACGGCGGGGCTGGCGTCATGGAGGAGCCCTGTCCTGCCTCACACGGCAGCCTTGGGAAGATGCCGGCCCCCCAGCTGCAGCAGGTGACTGCCAACCACAGCAGAAAGGCCAGGCCCTGGAGAAGGAAGGTCCTGGGCGATGCTGGAGCCATGGAAGGTGTATTTGTGGTCATTTTCTCCAGCACCGGAAGAGCTGGGGCTGCAGGTGAAGACTCAGCTGTGCTGTGTTCAGCAGCGGTTATAAATCTCGCCGGCAGCGAGGGTGCTCTCCACGCCAGACACACGGACCTCACTGGCACAAGCATGCACCTTCCCTCATACACTCAGAAGCCATCCTAGGAAGCAACGCAGGACTGCTGGCCAGCCAGGGCCCTAGACATGTCCTTGGAGTCGCTAATGTTTATAGAGCGCTCTCTATGGTCCAGCCAGGGTTCTAAGTGTATTCGCCCACGTTAACCCACTGCATCCCACAGCGATTGTACAAGGCGGGCGCCGTGATCATCCTCATTGTATAACTCAGCAAGGTGGGCAGTGTTCAGGCTTACACTGCAAGCCCACTGCCGTCCAGCTTCCTGCCTCCTCGTGATGCTGCCGTGATGTGGAGACCAGGCCTGTCGTGGGGCGGGAACAGCCCGGTTCCGATGGTGAGTGCGATCCTGGAAAGGGAGCAGAGGAGTGGGGGAGCCTCGAGCACCCGGCCAAGTGCTGGGGCCTGGCCCGCCAACTGCTCTGCATGGGCATCTCCACTGCAGCCACAAGCAGACAGACGCCCCGCTGCCATCACCTCATGAGTCAGGAACATGCTGAGGGTGTGATTTTTTGTTCGCTCACAATATTAGGCTGAGGAGAGGATATTGGGCAAAATATATTGTACCCATAATTCATATTAACAGGAATGCGATAGTAGCAACTTGTTATCTGCTGAGATTAGAAGGGAATACTGTGAATATTGTGTTATAAAGGCATTAACGAGGCGTTATGAATTAGATTCCATTCCACCACATCGTGTTCCTTGTAAATAACTGAGGAAGAAACTGGTGCTCAGAATTTGGGTTTACCCATTTTTGAGATCCCAGCCGTTCCCTCCACAGGCTGATGGGGCCGCCTTAATCTGACAGCTCACACAGCTATGGGGAAAGTCTGCATGTGGCTGGTCCGAAGGCGCCACGAAAGGAGAATTACACTTCTGAAAAGACTCTTCCTCCCAGCAGAAATCCGTAACTGCCACATCCAACACTAGACACGGTTTTTCTAGCAAAATCTTCCAGAGTCTAGATATTCTCTGTCCCTTTCCTCCAGTCCCTGGAACTCTGGCTTGGCAGCCGGGGCCCAGGTGGGCTCTGGTGGCATCACTGAGTCAGCAGCAGCCTTCCTACCCAATCTCATGCCCGCCTCTAGCTGTCTTAGTGGCAGAGATCTGAACACCCATACCTCCAGGGTCAGGCAGCCAGTCGAGCATCGGCCACTTCCGCCCTGGTGGAGTGAGCCCTGGCCAGCAGCACCCATCTCCCGTGGGCCTCTCAGTCCTGCTCTGCCATCCCAAAAGATCCGTCACCTGCTGGCTGTACCACCCCTGGTGTCTCCGCATGGCCCTGTGAGGGATAAATGGGGCTTCCTGGCTAATGCCAAGTTCGATCATTTGCTATCAAAACCAAGAACGTGGCTTGGAGCAGTGGAGTGGCTGCCCCCAAGAAAAATCTGAAAGGAGAGCAGGGGAGGAAGCCCTGAGCACTTGCCCCAAGTGCAGAGCTGGGCAGAGCTGGTGGACATTCATCCCGTGTCTCTGGCTTTGTTCAGAAGCCCCTCCATAGCTGACCCTGCCCCATGTAGGGACTCTGGGGGCTGAAGAAATTCTCCTGTGACCACTGCTAAGTTTGTGGGCAGTTCTGAAGCAGCTGGTCACTGGTAAATGAGTGACTCCCCTTTATCGTTAATGGTGTTGTTTCAGGATTTCAAGTTTGACGTCTGTTGGATGGAGTGCCTGGGGGCGGCTAGAGAAAGGAGGTGGATGTGCAATGAAAGAGGCAGTCAGGGCCAGATGGTTTTTCACATGGAGCGTGAAATGGTCAGTTGGTTAGCCAACCACATTAATCATTCCTAGTCGGGACACCCAATGTATAAGCGCACCAGATATAGAAGTACTTGACACACCTCTGTGCGTGCACAGTGATGGGATAAAGCGCCCAGACTCCAGTTTCACACTGCCTGAGTTCGAATCCCGACTCTTCTGCTTTCTAGCTGTGTGATTTTTAGCAAGTCACTTACCCTCTCAGAGCCTGGTTTCCCCTTCTATTAAAAGGGATAATAATACAATCTACTTCATTGGGTTGTGGAGGAGATTAGATGAATTAGTAATGCAAGTGTCTGGTGTCTATTACACACCCTGTAGGCATGATCTGTTATTATGACCATGGTCTTCATTGTGTGGCCTCCCGTCTCTGTTTCTCTCCCTCTAGAATGCGGGTCCTTGAGACGAAAGATCCTGTCTTCTTAGGTTTTGCATTGCTAGCACCTCACACTGGCCTGCTATGTGCTCAGTAAATATGTGTTGAATTATTAAGTTGAATTGTTCGAAGAAGGTGTAGTCGTGGAAATTCGCTCGTTTTACAAAAAACATAGTTGTGCACTTTTGAAAATCGTCTTCCACCTTTCCACGGTCATATATTCTCATTTCAGAGAAGGGCCATGACTGCCTCTAGTTCTTCATGTGGCATCTCCATGATTGTAGCCAATAGCTACAAATAAATCAATGCGTTTTGAAATACACTAGCTCCTCACTGATTCAAGGGGTCCCAAAGCAGGGCATTTTACAAAGCAATTACTGTGCTTCCATGAAATGAAAAATCATCTCCTGCATTTGATGATCTCAAATCCAGAACCCTGTGCCCTGAATGGTCCTGGGCTCCAGCCCACTTTCTGTTTGTGGGTGGTTGTGGTGACAGTTGCGTTTTTGTTGTGGTGGTGATTGTTCTTTTGTTTTTTAAACCATTCATGGAGGTCCAGGCACCATGCCAAGAGCTTAACATGTTTTGCCTCCCTTCTTACAACAACTCCACGTGGGCCCACCATTATCCCCATTTTACACACGAGGAGACAGAGTTTCAGAGCCTGGGCAACTTGCTCATAAGTGCTAGAAATGGGATTTGAACTCAGACCTTTCTTACTTCAAAGCTCATGCCTCTGACTCCCAATCCTTTTCCCTGGATGTCTGCCCTTAGATATCTGCCAGGAGCCTTAAATATAAAATGCCCAGAATTAAACCCCACCTCCTCAGCCTCAAACTGGTTCCTACCTCTGGAACTCCTGGCTCAGGGCCAGGTCCACCACCTACGCAGCTGTGTAAGCCACCGTGTCTCTCCCCCGCCATCTGCATCCCATCACCTCTCCTCACCATCCCCATCAATCACTGCCCATCAGGCCCACCTTCAGATGTTTCTCAAGTCCACTCATTTCCCTCAGTTTCCACTTCCACTGCCATAGTCCAGGCCACATCAAATCTCACCTGGGGAACAGAGACAGCCTCCCTGCCCATGTACCTGCCTCCAGTCCGCCCACTCCCTCTCATCCATTCGCGCCCCCACTGCACATCTGATCTTGTCACACCTCTGCTTTTAAAAGTGCAATTAGGTCTTCCCTGGTGGCACAGTGGTTGAGAGTCCGCCTGCCGATGCAGGGGACACGGGTTCGTGCCCCGGTCCGGGAAGATCCCGCATGCCGCAGAGCGGCTGGGCCCGTGAGCCATGGCCGCTGAGCCTGTGCGTCCGAAGCCTGTGCTCCGCAACGGGAGAGGCCACAACAGTGAGAGGCCCGCATACTGCAAAAAAAAAAAAAGTGCAATTACCAGGAATTCCCTGGCAGTCCAGTGGTTAGGACCCGGTGCTTTCACTGCCTGTGCCTGGCCCTGTTCAGGGAACTAAGATCCCGCGAGCCACGAGGCACAGCATAAATAAATAAACAAATAAGAGTGTAGTTACCCCAAACTGGCCCTGAAGATAAAGTGGCTTAAGGCCCTTGGTGACCCTACCTCCACTCACCTCACCAAGCCTCGTCTCTCACGTCTGCACCTCCTCCTGCCTCGTGTCCCACATTTCAACCCAGCATCATCTACAAGCCCCAACTCTGATGCAGGTGAGATTGGCCAGGGCATGCATGTGGGCCTGTGGGACCAAGTGAGGAAAAACACAAACTGGAAAGAACACAAGCCTTAAACTTAAAGATAGGCAGCCTTGGGCTCATATCATGGGTAAGTTGCTTAACCAATCTATAGCCTCATTTTCCTCATCTGTAAAATGGGGACAACAACAGTACTACCTTACAGGAGTTGTGTATGAATTTGGGAAATTACAGGTAAAAAAACCCTTGCCCATCACTGGGCAAACAGGAAGTGCTCAGTAAATGCTGGAGGTGGTAGTGACAGTGTGTAAAATACGAGTTTAGTTTTACAGAGAAATTCCTGGGGGCTAATTTTTTTAGAGAAATGGACTCTCATCTGAGAAAATACAAAGTGTGAGCATTTAAACCCTGACGCCTTGCTGGTTTCTCCCATGTTCTTCAGAGGGAGCCAGACACCTCTTGCCTCGTGGGGCAGCTTGAGTGAAACTCTGGCCTTTTAGTGTATGTGCTTGGTCCTCTCCTGGCCCCCAGCATCCGGCCTGTCTGCCTTCCCACATGCGGGACATTGCTGGAATTCTCCCTCCTGCAGTCATTCAGCAAATGTGCCCACTTTGTTTACTGAGATGGTTCTGTGGCCCAGCCATTTGGTATGGACTTTTGTGAAGGCAGTGTCCCTCCCGTCGGGGCATCCCATTTGTGGTGAAGGACACACCAGTCACAGGCAGTGACAGCCCATCAGCATCCCCCTGCAGCCACCCCTGCCTAGCTCAGCGCTGAGGGGCCGACAGCATCACCGTGCGTTTAAGCACTGGTGTTCGCCTTTGAAAAACCCTCCCAAGACACAAGTGCACTCATTAAGCGGGTTGAGTCTGATGACCTAAAGGGTAGCTTGTCTCGCAGCCCCTCCTGTCCGAGTCCAGCCCTCGGGCCGCTGCCCCGGCCTCGCTTCCCTCAGACGCCCAGCCAGAGTCAGGGAACCAGAGGCCTCACTCAGAAGTAGCACCACCGCCTCCAGGCTCCCATCTCCTGCAGTCTGCTCACCGGGGCGGCCACAAAACGAGGAAGAAACCTCTTTTTGGACTGGAAGAATAGGGCTGCTGCTGTTTTATGGTGGTGTGGTTTACGGTTTTCAAACATTTTAATTAGTTTCATTTTTTAATATAAACGCACCCTGATGTTTTGCACAGGAAGGGCGCGGTTCTTAAAATCTCAGGAATAAAATAGGAAAGTGACAGTTGGCTGTTAAAGCGTCACGCTCAGATGTGTTCTTATTATTGCTGTTATTTAACGTTTCTAAGCACCCGCCCTGAGCCAGGAGTGGTGGTGGGGAGTGGAGGGCGAGAGGCCCGATGCTGCCTCCATCTCAGGGTGGTGACTTGGGGGGCTTCCTGGGGACTGGCAGTGGCTTTCACCGCTGCTTGAGCCGGCCCTGCCCCACAGGGAGCTTCTCGGGGTGCCAGTCAGCCATCTGTTTTGTGATCTGAGAACACAGCTGGGGGATCTGGGCTTGCTGCCCCAAACCTGTGCTATGCTCACTTGTGAACCTGCCGACATTTCCCAGCCCCGCCAGGCAGGGATTTGAGCTATCTGTTAAGAACAGGCCTCCTCCGAAAAAGACCCGTCTCATCTGTACAACATTTGAATCAATGAGAAAGCAGAGTTAGAAAGACAGGACTTTAATTTCAGGGCCCCGTCTGTGAAATGGGTTGAATAGTAGCCCCCCAAATTGTACGTCCATCCAGAACCTCCAAACGTGGGCTTATTTGGAAACAGAGTCTATATAGATGTAGTTAAGGTCAAGTTCTCAAGATAAGATCGTCCTGGATCGGGGTGGGCTCTAAATTTAGCAATGAGTATCATTTTGAGAGAAAGGAAAGGGAGCTTTGACACTGGGAGGGGATGGCCGTGTGAAGACAGGCGGAGATTGGAGTGATGCTGCCACAACCCAAGGAATGCCCGTGGCCAGCAGAAGCTGGAAGAGATGAAAAAGCATCCTCCCTTAGAGCCTTCAGAAAGAAAGCGGCCTGCCGAAACCGTGCTTTTAGACTTCCGGCCTCCAGAACCGAGAAAGAATGCACCTCTGTCATTTAAGCCACTCAGCTTGTGGTAATTTGTTGCGGCCGCCCTAGGAAACTACTACACTGCATGCAAGTCCCTCTTCCCCAGATCTCCTTAAAGAAAGCCCACCCGAGAGGGGGCTGGGTTCTTTACGTAGTCTGCCCTTGATGCTCAGAGTTTAATCCCGGAGCAGGATGGCCTACTGACCTCCTCTCCGCCAAGTTGAAATGAAACACCATCACACCTTTTTCCTCGATGTCAAAAAATGTTTCGATAAGCTTTCTACTTACCACCCGCCTGCTGCCTGTAACATATGGGCTCCAATTTGGAAAACTTTCAAAGGGCAGTTAAAGTGAGCCGCTCGGGCCCTCCTCCCCTTCACAACCTACGGCAGTGTCCCCTCGGAATCAGCAGGCAACGGGGCACATTGACATGTGTTGGTGTCTACAAAATAGGTACGGATGTGTGAGTGCGGGGCGAGACGTTCACTGTGGCCTGCATGTAATGTGAGCCTGCGTCGGGTCTCTTGTTTAGCTGGAGTAAGAAAATGGGAATGGACAGCCTCTGCTGGTTATTCCTCTGGAAGATCAAGCTCAGAGAGCCATCAAGGAGATTCTTTAAATCAAAAAACGACACCAGTCAAATAAAAGCTCCAAGCGCTAACCGCTCCCCTCTTGTTACCAACTTTAGTTCAGAAGAAAATTCTCTTTGCTGCCGTCTCTGCTCCTCCTTATCTCATTGTAATTGAAAGGAGAAGAATTTGCCGGAGCCGTGGTCTCGGCCACTCCTCATCTTCAAAGGTGGCACTTGGACCGTGTTATTTCTGGCAGATCATTTTACACAACTACAAGACGGTGCTATAATCCAAGTAATCCAAGGTGGGACCTCCTTGGGCAGAAGACCTCTCCAAACCCATTTACCTGCTTAGACCCAAATGCAAGCTGTGGCTTATGGGCCTGTTTCAGAAGGCAAGAGATCCCCAGGTCATCAGCCTAGCGGGCATGTTCTGTGTCTTTTCTCCAGCTGTTCCCGTGAATCTGGGTATAAAATGAGATTGCAACCCAGCTGTCGCTGGCAGCCTAAAGCCCGTAGTGGGGCAGGCGTCACTGCTGCTCCAAGGATATTTATTCTTCAGCCCCTCAGGGACCGGAAGCAGAGCTTTGCTCTCTGGAGGTTAGGGTGGCAGGAACTCTGGGAGTAGAGAACCTACGTTTGGGAAGCATTGGCTCTGCCCAGGGGTGTTCACACTGGTATCTTATGTCTGGGAAGTGATTTAACGGACTCAGGTTTAATTTCTTTGGAGGAACATCTGAACCATTTCGGCTAATCATGTCCCTCCAAGCCTTTGGTGACACTGCAATTCCAGACGGGCAGTGCTGGAGGCACGGAGGCTGGGGGATGACTGTGGGGGACAGAGGAAGTCAAGGGTGATACCACTTGGTGTGGAAAGTTATACTTGGCCTCAAACAAAGAGATTGAGTGGAAGATGCAGACGGTGGTGCCAGACCCCACTGTGGGAAATGGCCGTCAGTGGGCACAGATGCGCAGAGGGAGGGCAGGGTTCCTCGGGAAGGCCAAACAAATGAATGGATGGGCTCCGTTTGCCTCGTCTGCCAGAGACTGCTCCGAAAAACGGGGCTGTTAAAGATCAGGACGTTTCGGGCCTCCCTGGTGGCGCAGTGGTTGAGAGTCCGCCTGCCGATGCAGAGGACATGGGTTCGTGCCCTGGTCCGGGAAGATCCCACATGCCGCAGAGCAGCTGGGCCCGTGATCCATGGCCGCTGAGCCTGCGCGTCCGGAGCCTGTGCTCCGCAACGGGAGAGGCCACAGCAGTGAGAGGCCCGCGTACAGCAAAAAAAAAAAAAAAAAAAAAAAAGATCAGGACGTTTCTCCCAAGCTCTCAGCAACATGGCAGCTGAAATCAGTATAATAAAGGAGATAGATTCCAGGAGGTGGAATCCGTTACTGAAAGATTCTTGGACTCTGGCAATGGCTGCAGCTCACTGCTAACCGGGAGACTTATGTGACAGGATTATCAGTGGTATTAAGCACATTTAGAAGAGAGGATTATACCTATTTCTGGGGCAGTTGCATGCCACCAGGCTCCGGTCTGGCCAGCATGTTAACAGATAGACTGCCGGCTGCACGAAGGTGAATTAGATATTTGCACAGTCACAAGAAGAGGGGAGACTCAGGTACAAGTTTAATGCTGGGTGGTTAGTTCAAGTCCAAGGGAAGGATCTGGTTTGGGGTCTCTGTCCAACCTGAGGAAGCTCCATTTCCACGTCCTCCCTCTCTTCCCCCCACCCCGGCACCACCCACACCCCTGGTGGCCTCCCCAGACCTATGGCTCGGTGAACGCCCTCACCGAGAGGAGGGGACCACTCCTAACTGGAGACAGGAGGGCGGAGTCGGGAGGCAGCGAGGGGTGACAGGAAAGAGGCTGTGCCCAGGCCACCAGCCACCCTCCCAGAAGGGGACTTTTACGCATGACCGACTCTTCTCAGGAGGTTGAGGCACGCTTTACTTGGCTTCCTTGGTTAAGAGCTTCTTCAGAGCTTCTAGACACGCTGAGCAGGAACCACAGTGCAAAACTGCCGCAATTTAACAGGGCATCTAATTAAAAGGAGTGACATGAAGGGCCTTTTCTTCCTACTCTGGGTTTTGCTTCTTTCTGTGCAGGGTTCAAAAGTCTGACAATCTGTCTCCACAGGAGAGAGATTACAGTTAGACCTGGCAAAGCTCCGGAGAATATGCTGTTGGGAGCAGTTTCTCGGTGGCCTTTCGGAGGGCGGCTGTGATGTGACCTGATGGCTCCTCCCGTCTCGGATGTTAAAGCCCAGCCGGGAGCCAGGACTGTGCAGGATGCAAGTTGTCTAGGGGTGCCCACACCCCGCCCTGCCCCATCTCACGGATTGCCCAGTCACCCTTGAAGTTGTAAACAGAGCTTAAATTGAATTTGACCTCAGAAAACGTTACTTCTCAAAAATTGTGCTCAAATATACGCCAACATAAAATTCACCATTTTCAAGCGCACACAATTCAGCAGCATTCAGTACGGTCACGGGGTTTTGCAGCCATCATAATTATCCAGCTCCAGAACATTTGCATCACCCCAGAAGGAAACCCAGGCCCATTCGGCAGGCACTCCCCATCCCCCCGCTCCCTGAACGCACTACTTTTTTTAAGTAAGGGTAAGGTAATAGGATGGCCTCACAGAATGTCCACCCTGCCGACACAGTGGGGGGAAGAAGGGCCTTGTGCTTGGGTGCCCCTCCCCTCCCAGAGGCCGCGTGCTGCACTGCCTTAGCACAACCCGGAGCGCATTTCAGTGGTCTAAACTCTCTCCTGCCCCCTTGGGCGCTGTCAGCGTCTAGCTGCTCTCTGTGACCTCGGTGTCTGGCATAGCAGCTAGCACATAGCAAGCCTCGGCAACATTTGTCGGACAGAAGGATATAAAAACCGGTAATTCGGTAGCCGATATGCTGCTTTTTATTGTTTGGGGACATAACTCTTTGTCCTCCACTTGTCAGACTTTTGAACCCTGCACAGAAAGAAGCAAAACCCAGAGTAGGAAGAAAAGGCCCTTCATGTCACTCCTTTTAATTAGATGCCCTGTTAAATTGCGGCAGTTTTGCACTGTGGTTCCTGCTCAGCATGTCTAGAAGCTCTGAAGAAGCTCTTAACCAAGGAAGCCAGGAGTTCATTTTGTTCTTTTTTTCCTTATTTTCTTTCGAAGACCAATTACTTTTTTTAGACATTTTGCTTTTTGCCTGTGCCATGCGTTGAGATTTGTGTATAGAACAATGTTCCTTTCACAGAGGAGGTTAGTGTGGTGTAGTGGAATCCCCAGGGCCCCCCACTAATCACTTTTGATGGAGTAAGACTTGGAGAATCTATTATTTTGCCTCATAGTCCAAAGAAATGCGCTGTTCTCTCGCCCTCTTACATGGAAAAGTAAGCCACCGGGAGAGCACGGCTCCGGCCCCTCCTCCGCAGCCTCCCCGGGCCACCGCCGAGCCCCCCTCCGCTCTCTGGGGGGACCTGGAAAGATCAGAGGAACAGATGACAGTGCTCGGCGCCCATTTGTCACTCCATCGGAGGGAACCAGTTGCAGTGTTAACAGTCAGGCCTGGTCCTGTGTTTCATGAATATTTTAGAATGTTTGCTGGCAGAATTCTGACTGCGCCGTGTCCTCCTCCACGTACGTGTCACCCGTATTCCAGCTCGAATCGGGGCTTTGGGGGAAGGAAGCGCCACTTCTCCACTCGTCGCCTTTATTTTCCTGAAACATGCCGGCTAAGCGGTTCCGCGTCCCGGGTCTGAAGTCCGAGTGGTCTTTCTCGTTCTGAATCCAGACACGAGGACAGGAAGAGCGGTTTCGTTTTTCTTGACCGAAAATTTAGGGGCTAGAGAAGGAACAGCCCATGTGCTGGCGCCGTTGTAACATTCTTCTGGTGTCTTCCAGACTGTCCTTCTGTGGTGGTTTGTTTCTGCAAAGCCCCTCATCCCAGCCCTCCCCCGTCCTCCAACCCCACCTGGGCCCGCCGCCTCCGGCCACTCTCCCCAGAGACCTCAGGTGGTGCTGGATGTCCTAGTCTCCAGCACGCACTTCCGGCTTGTCCTGTCCCCTCTGTGGAGACCCAGTGGCTGGGCCTGCCCCTCCTTCTGGCCTCCCCTCCTCCTAGCCTGGCACAGAGCGGGATGCCAAGTGGGTCTTGGGAGGGAGGCTGAGTTGGTAAGAGGCCACAAGAGGCCCGGGCCTCTGCCTTCGCCGGGTGGGAAAGCACACCCGCCCGCCGGGGAGCAGACCAAGGAGGCAGAGTCACGGGGTCTCAGCACCGCTCACCAGCTTCAACCACCCGCCTCCCGCCAGCTGCCAGGCCGGAGCGCCACGGGGTGCTCCCGACCCACACCTGCCTCTCCACCGGGGCCCTGGAGACACATGCTCCTGCCATAGGCGGGTCCGGTTCCCCGTCTAGGTGGTTTCTTCCTGCACACAGTGACAGTGGTACCTCTGGGTGATATTCGTGACCAGTCCTGCTGGGGTTCTCTGGTGATAGAGGCTGTCGTCATGGAGCTGTTTTTCGGAGAGAAGGAGCAACGGCCTCTGTCCTTTGCTAGTGGTCACACAGACTCCCACCTGTGAACAAAATGACACCATGTGTGCCGAGCGTCTCCACGCCCCTGAAATGCAGGAGCACTCTGACTCACAAATTCCTGAAAGGCCTCCGTCCAAGAGGCTCCCCCCTGCATCCACGGCAGGCGCACGCTGTTTGTGAGACCAGTCACCACGCTCGGCACCTGCCGGCGTGGGGCAGCCTGACGCCTGGCGACCAGTCAGCAGAGATGTCTGCTGAGGGCCCTCTAGGTGCCAGCCAGAGCCCAGTCCTCAGTGGGGCTCCGCACTGGGCACCTCGGGGATGCGTCCGACTTGGACCCTGCCCACAGTGGAGCCCAGCTTGGGGTCAGGACACCGACTGTGCCCCAGGATGGATAAGTTCAGACGCTGGTCCTCCCGGCCTCCAACTGTCCTCCCCACTTACGCACCCACCCTAACCCTCCGTGCAGGGGTCTGTCTCCTGCGACATGCATGCTCCTCCCGGCCCAGGGCCCTCTCATTCATCCTTATCGCCCTCACGCCCAGTGGGTTTGACACGTTGAAGGTGCTCCATAAATGTCTGTTAATTGAATGTAATCAAATCGCTGAATTGAGGCAGAAAAGGGCCTGGTGGGCGGCCTGTGTGCTCCTCTCTTTGGACCCAAGCAGCAGGAATGGAGAGAGGGCCTGACCTGCCGTCTGAAGACCCTACACCTCCCCTAGTGAAGGAAATATTGATTCTGCTGTTTGCTTTGCAAGGAAGCCGTCTCCACTGGGACAGCCAGACCTAGTACAAGTGAGATGGAAACTCGGAAGGAGGCAGCGCGCTTGCAGCTGGTCTATTAACAGGGCGGCCCGGGCGTGGCGTGGCAGAGGTGAGGCCCCGCGCCAGTGGGGCGGCCCTGGAGCTGTGGGCCTTGCAGGGTTACTCTGAAATCCCACCCACCCACCGCCCTCAGCTCGGCTCCGCTCTGCGCTGCTGCCGACAGAGATGGGGAACGCGGCAGCGGCGACCCAGTTCACTTGAAGCGGGAGCCCAGTTCTGAGCAGCCTTAGGTGCAGGACTCCAGTGAAGGACTCCTAAAACCCCGCCTGGACACAGCTCAAGGGTCAGCAGACAGAAGGCACATCTGAGACCTACAGGGAAACAAGCTTTTCTTTTTTGCTTCAGAGGAAAATTTGACTTAAGGAAAGCAGGCCAGCCCAGCAGCCATCTGGATGCTACACAGCCCAGAAGCCAAATCCAGTACTCTCATTTCCCAGAGAAGTCCTCAGAGGAGCCTTCCCAAATACTGGGGCTCGATGAACTTTAAAATGGGTGCTAGTGTCGGCAGTTCAGGACAGATGAGGCTGCCATGTACAGCTGCACAAGCTGTGCACTGAACAACTGTGGACTTCCATTCTGGGTCCTGCCATATTGTGAGAACTTGCAAGGGAACACAGCTGGCATTGTGGAATAGCCCAGCTGGCTGTTTTGAAGGAGGCTGCTAGAATACCAAGAAATGGAGCAGCTAGCAGAGCCAGAAGGCCCAGTGTTCCAACCTCTCACTTTACAAACAAAAATAGAGGCCTGGGGAGGGAAGGGACTTGACCAAGGTGGCACATCATCTACGGCAGAGCTAACTGTATGGCTGGGCCTCCTGGCCCCCAGGCCCCTCCTGCCTCTCATCACCTTTTCTGTTTGATTCCTCTTATAATTTACCTTCCTTGGTACCAGAGAAGGATGCAGCCTTGAAGGAAGATCACCTTCTGGAGTTTTCTGCCTTCCCAAGCAGCGTTCTACATTTTCTCGAAGGCCCTAGGCTGGGCTGGCCCTTCTGCCTTCTCTGTTCAGGCTTTGGCCCATATGTTTTGTCCATTTCACGCTCCCCCTCCAGCTCTCCCCAGATTGTTTCCTGTAGGTTTCGGGTTTTATTTTTTGCATCTGCCACCGCCAAAATATGTGGGTTGATGTTCAAGATCTTAAAACTCAGGGAGCCTTTGGAGCAATAAATTCCATCCAACTCCAGGCATCCTGCCCAAGCTCAGCGTTCCTCTCCAGACTTATGTGAGGCCCAAGGGGTGGCCAAGAGCGTGCTAAGATCACCACCCACAGGGAGACCACTTTCCATTCCTACACTGCAGGGCAGCATCCGAGGTCCAGGCTGCCTAGAAAGAGGGTCCCAAGTAGCCCTCCTCGGACCTGACGCCTTCAATTCCCAGACCCGGAGCTAGGCTAGGAGGGTACAACCCTGAGTTAGTGGCAAATCAAGGTATCCTTGATTCAGTGGTGTTGGAGGAGTGGAGTGGAGGAGTTGGAGTGGAGGCCAACCTGTGGAGACTAACTTATTCATTCACTCGTTAATAAACAAATATTTATTTAGCACCTATTGTGTGCCTAAGCAAAACAAACATCCCCGCCTTCATGGAGCTTACATGCTAATGGATGGAGACAGATCATCAAATGAATAAGTAAACGTCAGATGGTGAAACGTACTCCAGAGAAATAAAACAGAGAAGTAAGTCAGAGAGTGCCAGGGTGGAGAGGGAGGTGTGCTGCCGTTTGAAAATCCTGTTTAGGTGACCTTTGAGCGAAGACCTGAAGAAGGTGGGTGGGGAGCCACGGCGGGAGGGTGGGGCAAGAACGTTCCAGGCAGAGGGATGAAAAAGTGGAGGTGCACCTGACCTGTGCAGGGAACGTGTGAGAGACCACCACTCACGGGGCATTTGGACCAGACCCCTCTGGCCACCTCGTAAGGGAGTGGACTGAAAGGACTAGGGCAGAGCCAGGACACAGCTCCGAAGGTCCCACATGCCCTCCCACCTCCAGGCCAGCCCTCTCTCTGGGGTCGCTGTCCATACAGCCAGCTGCTTTCTGGACCAAGCCTTGGGTGCCCGTGGACACCTCAGCCTCACTTCCTGCAGCCCTCCAGCTCTCAGCCCCCCGCTGGACTTCCGGACTCAGACCCCCACGTCCAGCCCAGTATCATCCCTGACTCCCTCCTCACCCTTCTCCCGACAGCCCATGACTAATCACCACTAACCTCCTTGTTAAACTATCCCTGTTATCCGTCCCCTCCTCTCCATCCCCAAGGCCATGGTGCCAGCCAAGCCCCTAACCCAGACTCCCCTGGGTCACAGGCCTCCAGATGGCCTCCCAGCATCCCACCCCTGCCCCCCAGCATGTCCCCTCACCCTCACCCTCTCTCGGGGTAAAACCGCCTCCTCGTTGGGCTCCAGCCCCATCTGCCGATCCGCACCCTCCACCCCACCTGCTGGGGGGCCACCTGCGAGGCGAGCAGCGGGTTCTCAGTGCAGGTTCATCCCAGCCTTTGCCCTCACACCTTCCTCTGCCTGAAGCGCGCCCATCACCCCTCCCACCTGGGGAGCGTTCCCTCATCTCCCAAAACCCGGCCCTATCGTTCCTCCCCTGAGTCTTCCTGGCCAACCTCTGCCACCCCTGAAAGTGGGACTGACCTTCCCCTCCTCTCTGTCTCCTGAGAGGTCCTTGGTAAGGGTCAAATGGAGAAATGAGGACCCTTCACTGTCCCCCAACTCCCTCTTTCAGCACCTGGCCACTCTAGCCTCAGAGCTGTCCTGGGCCCACAGGGCTGGGCGCACCGCAGGTGTGCAGGAACTGTTGGGCTGGTGAGTGGGCCTTTCTTGAGCACCTCTTGAGGCAGCCGGTGCTCGCTCACTGCTGCGGAAGGAGAGGCGTTAGAGTGGCCCCTGGGGAGAGGGTCCCATCCTCGTCAGGGACAGTGATCCCACCTGGCGTGTGGCAGCCATGGCTTCGCAAAGAGACATGGCCAGGAGCTCGGGAGGGTGTTAGGAGCCCGGGGCGTTAGGCTGCATGATGGCAGCTCTAGGGACAGAGGGGAGCAGGAATGGAGAGGTGGGGTTCTTTAGTCCCAGGGAATTGATTCCCACACTGAGCCCCATGCTGCCCACCCGAAGCTCCAGGTCACTTTGACCCAAAGACCCAGAAGTCCTGGAAGCTGAGCCCAGTGTCTCTGAACTCAGCCCCCGGGAGCTGTCATGGGTGCTCTGGGGCAGGTGCACAGGCACGTTCTGACCTGGGGGAGCAGGGCAGGGGCTGGTAGTTACCAGGAAGCGGCTCAGGTTCCACGTGGCGACAGGCCCCCCTCTTAAGGAGCACGGAGATCCGTTCCGGGCCCTGCCAGGCTGGCTGCAGCCCGGGTGTGCCCTAAGGTCAGCCTTTGCTTTGCTAAAATAGACATTTTAGCAGGAATAACCGATCCCCTTTCCAGAGTGGACATGCCAGGGATGTAGCTTATCTGCCCAGAAAAGAAGGAAGAACAGAGAGCTCGAGGTGACCTTGCTGTTTCTCGGGGACAGCCAAGAACACAAGATTCTGCAGGAATCTTTTGGGAGAAAGGGACCATCTTCTGGCCCCCAAAGGGCTTTGTGTGGGAGCCTCCCTGACCGTCTGCAAGTAAGCCAGCGGCCCTGCCCTGCTAGCACGCTGGTCCAGGACTTTATACCTGACCAGGAAGCTTTTTTTAAGGAAATTTTCACCATTTGGTTTTTGTAAGTTTTTTTAAAAGGCTATTTTCCCCACTACCCCACTGTTTCTCTCAGGGGCCTTCTCTGCTCAGGGGCTGTGGCTTTCTTTGTCTTTGTGCCCATCATGGAGTCACACAGAAGTTAGCAAGCAGGATCTGGAGGGGATCTTGAATGCCCTGGTTGAATTGGAGTGGGCCACACACGTCCCATGGGAGGGAGGGTCTCCCCCAGGCCCCCAGGTGTACTTGGAAGGGATGGAGAACCTCTCAGTTATCAGGGTACCTGGTCTGGTGGCTTGTTGACAGTTCGGTGATTTCTAATGAAATTCAAAAGTGGAGAAAGGGCTTCCCTGGTGGCGCAGTGGTTGAGAGTCCGCCTGCCGATGCAGGGGACATGGGTTCGTGCCCCAGTCCGGGAAGATCCCACATGCCGCGGAGCGGCTGGGCCCGTGAGCCACGGCCGCTGAGCCTGCGCGTCCGGAGCCTGTGCTCCACAACGGGAGAGGCCACAGCAGTGAGAGGCCTGCGTACAGCAAAAAAAAAAAAAAAAGTAGAGAAAAATCTGTCATTTATCCCAGTGTTTTGTTTACAAAGCCTGGGTGGTTTGGAGCCATTCAGACACTGAAGGACTTGGGTTGGATTTTCCCCTTCTTTTCCACCAGGAACAGTGTGTCATATCAGAAGAGTGAACAGGGCTGTCTGCTTTGAATAGTTCCACAGGGCTTTCACTCTCTCTGAGGCCCCATCTCCGCAGGATGCTGGTGATTCTGGGTCCCCTTGGATAGCAGGGTGTACGGGTCCCTCTTTCCCATGGGACGGCCTGTCCGCCCCTCCTTTGGGGCAGCAGTGACCCCTCAGGGGGCGTGGAGTCAGGACCAGAGTCCTGTTTACCAGGCAGGTCCAGTGAGCCTTCCTTTCCATCTCCTCCCTCCCCGCTGAGAGGTCCCCAGCTACACAAGAACACCAGCCTGGAGCAGGCTTCTGCTGCCACTTCCTGCGGGCTTTATGCCTCACCTGCCCTGCCTGTCGCTCTGAATAACCAGCCCTGCACTGCCTCCCTCGCTCGGTAGTTAGGAGCCTAAAATGAGAGGCTGGGTGTGACAGGCCTTGGAGGCGGGACAAAAATGCAAAGGTGTCTCTAGGTTTGTTAGTGGTTGAAAGTTCCTGCCCGGCACGTTGCCCTGCAGCTTCCTGGGCTGGCCTCACTTGAGAGCCCAGGGACCCGCAGGCTTCATGGATAGAGCAGCAGTTTCATGGTAAATCCAGGCGCTGGGCTGTCAAGGGGGGTAGGTGCACAATCTGGAACTGATCGGCATTTTCCTAAGTCAGAGGCCGTCCACAGTCTTCCTGCCCAGCTCCTCCAGGCCTTGGAATGGTTCCCACCTGGACCCAGGAGCAGGGGCGTTTCATTCCCCCCCGGAAGCTGTGTGCCCCAAACACTCGGGCATGCACCCCCAGGCAGCCCCGGTGCCATTCTGTGCCGACCCTTTTCATCGCCTTTCTGTAAACACGTTAAAAATTGCCTTTCCGAGATTCAGTTTTCCACCCCTCCTGCAATTTTCTGGCCTCCCCTGAGTTCAGCCTTGAGGATTGAAATTCTTTCTCCTGGTCTCCATGAGGAATTGGTGAAACAGAAAAAGCAGGAAATTAATGTCCCAGCCTCAAGGCTCCACACAGCATTAGATGGAATTAAAGGAGAATAATGAGTCGATACACACACAACTCTGTTGTTCTTTGATTTTCCTTTCAAAATTCATGTAGTGAACGCTTCTTCCATCCCACACCGTCTTAGGCTGAGAGACTCGCTAGCGTCCTGAATGAATTTACATACCAAATGGGTTTTAATTTTATATTTTCGCTTAAGGTCAGGACATTTATTTATTATCATTATTTATTACTGAAGCATGAGTGGTTTTAATTATTTTAGTGTTCCTCCTACCAAGCCGGATCGCTGCTAGCTACAGAACAGTTTCCGCTCACATAAATAATATAGTTTTTAATTTCATGAAGATTTAGTATTCGTCTGCTTTGTAAATTAAAGTCATCGTTTACCACAACAGAGACAGAACATTCGGAACACCCTGACGGACTTTCTCGGCAGCGTCTCCTTTGGTGATCACTTTTCCCAAGTTTGGTCATCTTGTGCAGGTGCCCAGAAAGAGGGACCACCGATCCGGGAGGGAAGAGAGCAGTGGGGCGTGGAGAGGGAGGAATGGGAGGAGGGGAAGTGAACCCCTTCTCTCACACGGTATCACTTGCGTTTACATGTTTTACCCATTTGGGCCCCATAAAACCCTTCCCAAGCCAGCGTTATGTGTCTACTATACAGATGAAGAAACTGAGGTGCCTGCACATTAGCTAACTTACCCGCGGCCACTCAAATCCAGGCCACAGGTTCAGATCCACATGTGTCTGACCCAAGGCTGAACCCCTCTCCCTCCCTCCTACAAGGACAGGCATCAGGACCCAGGCCCGGGCAGAGGTGGATGGAGGCTGCGGCCAGCATGGTGGGAGCAGGAACGCAGAGAAGGAGGAAGCAGGCAGGATGGGGGACAGTGGCCGCCGGCCGGGCCGCGGAAGTGAATGTGTGCGTCCTAGCGGAGCGGGAGAAGCATCCTGATTGTCTAGCGGGCAGAGGCCCCCAGTCTTGCCTAGAGGCCGTGTCCCCAACACACAGCCAGGATTATCCCTCTGGATATCCTGGAGTCGCTGAATCTTGTGGAAACCCCTCCCCAGCGTCTCTCCCATCCCCACCACCTTTTCTTTCCACCTAGACCCTCTCTCTTTCAGGGAGGCGGCCGTGTCAGTAAATTATGAGTTCCCCAATGCGGGAAGCATCTCCCATCCATAACCCATGATGCCTTGTGTGTAAATCACTCTCCCTTGCCTCTCCAAGGCCATCCCTGGCTGTCCCTCGGCTGGCTTCCTTCTCGGAAGCCTTCCCAGAAGGCAGCCGATGGTCAATCAGGAACGATTTTCACATTATCTGTCAAAAGGACACCATTCCATGGCACCAGGTCCACTTTTGCTGCCAGCGTAGCCTCTGGAATGAATAGGTTGTTTGGGGTTGCCATGGAGAAGCTGAGCCCTTTGGTGGTTTGAGCTGTGCTACATGCAATAAGAGGCCCTCGCCCAACAGCCAGAGCAGGGCAGGGGCAGCCGCCTCCCACCCTGGTGCCCTCCCTGGGCGGTCAGTGCCCTCTGCTCTGACCCAGCCAGCCAGCCGCATCCCCATCCCTTAGGGTTATTAGCAGGTTAAAAACAGATTAAATTTAAATGACGTCAGCTTCGTTCTGCAGGGGGTTTCTTGAGTTCTCATCCAGGCTCCAGCTACAAAGCAGCCCCTGCGAGACTCAGTCTCCAGGCAGAGGTCTTCGTGCCCTGGTGGCTACGTCCCCGGGGAGAGGAGGGAGCCCACTTAGTAACCGCGTTCATGTCAGCCCGGAACAGAGTCACTGGTACGTGCGGCGTGATTAATCAGGGGCCATGCCACACTGTCCTTGCACACAACCTGGCTTAAATTTAAGCATAAAATAGAGCTCACAATGAGTCATACTTCTCCATAACAGAAGATGGGAGTCAGCGTGCTGGGGGAAGTCCCCTGCCGGAGCAGGAATATACCTCTTTAGCTCATCTTTAATCCCTCCCCTGTGAGCATCTCCCTCTAAATGAGGGACATAGGAAGACTTCGATACCAGGACAAAGCCATCTCTTACCTAGAATGGTGAAATTCTTTCCTCCGTCTCAGACCCAGGAGGACGTAAATAAAGAGGAAATGCCCGGGGCAAACTTTATCCATTTTTCAGATTTTCTTCCCTCTTACTTACGGCACTAACGTAAGTGGTACTTCTGGATTGGTACCAGCCAGATAGGTGCCTGGGGACTCAGAAAGTCTCAGGGCTGCATTTAGAATCAAATAGAGCTAATGGCGAAGCCTCTCCCCCCTGAAAAGGGAAATAAACTAGCTTTCGAAGCGGGATTGCTTGCTGCATGATACCGGGGCGAGGGTGTGGAGTCCGTTTTTGTTAGATGGGCTTCCCCTGAAATCCAGGCCCGCACATTAAAAAGACATTTGGGGGCAAAGCGAGAGAGTGGCATGGACATATATACACTACCAAACGTAAGGTAGATAGCTAGTGGGAAGCAGCCGCATAGCACAGGGAGATCAGCTCGGTGCTTTGTGACCGCCTGGAGGGTTGGGATAGGGAGGGTGGGAGGGAGGGAGAAGCAAGAGGGAAGAGATATGGAACATATGTATGTGTATAACTGATTCACTTTGTTATAAAGCAGAAACTAACACACCATTGTAAAGCAATTATACTCCAATAAAGATGTAAAAAAATTTATAAAAAAGACATTTGGGGGGAATCTTCCTTTTTAAAAGTGTGCAATTAGGCGTTTGTTTAGCATTTCCCCTATTTTATAGAGGAGGAGACTGAAGCGTGGAGACTGAGGAGACTGCCTGAGGTCACACGGCCTCAGGGGGGTATTGCTTGGTCTGCTCAGCTCAGCTCAGCGCTTGCCCTCATTCTGGCTGCACAGGGAGAGCTAGGCAAAGAGGTGGTCAGGGAACAAGATAAGGGCCACTTGTAATTAGCTCCTGGCTGCAGCAGACACAGCGGCCGTCCTGAAGGAGGCTGGGCCCGATGGGTTTGGGTGGCAGACACTGGGACGGACAGACCAAGGGGCAGCAGGATGGCTCAGAAGAAACCAGCCTGGCAGGAGCAGACACTACCCGGCAGAGGCTGCATAAGGGAAAGGGCAAAGGAGCAGAGCCACAAATGCCTGGACGAGAGTTGGGCTTGATCTGGAGGAGGGAAACAGTCCTAGAATTGAGATTCAAAGCCCTCCTCCAGGCTGTGCTGCAGACTTGATGTAAGCTCCTTCACCCATCTCTAAAACCAGCATCTGTAAGGCCTTCTCTGGCCCCAACATGTCACCAATCCAGGGCAGGACACAGGGAGCCCTTGCAGGTTCGCCTAAAGAAAAGAGACGGGGGCGTCCATGGAGGTGCATCCTCCAGGTCCTTTCCCCACCCTGCCTCAGAGCCCTGGGCCCTCGTGCTGGGAGGGTTTCTCCTCCCCTGGGTGTCAAGGGATGGGCCCCATCTTCCTCTGGGCCTGGTGCCAGAAGTAAGGCTCCTTTGCAACCTGGGGAACACTACAGGACTTGGAGGCATCAGAAAGGCAGCTGGGCAGCTCTGCAGGGTGTGGGGGACATGGCCTCACATCACAAGGACAATAATGACCAGGCTGAGTGCATGGGAGTTTGGTAATGAAAACAGTGGTGATGGTGGTTGGCATTTATTGAATTTTACTGCCTACCAGGCATTAGTAAGTGCCTTGCACGTATTTTGCATCGTATCCTGTAAGGCAGGTATTATCATCCGCACTTTAAGATGAAGACACTGAGCTGTGGGAATCTCCTTTGCCAAGGTTATTTGCAAAGTAAGTAAACTTCCAAGATTTTGAACTCAGGCTCACCTGACTTCAAGACAGTGTGTAAGAGTTTAACATCCCTGTGTTTGCCTCAAGCAAAAATGAAAATTCTGGCGGCGTTCATTGTACCGTTTGCATACACACGTGCACACTCGCACGTGGGCTGCGCACGGGCACACACAGCCCGGTCCTGGTTGCACCCACGTTCCCTGATGCCAGCTCCCCCTGCAACCACGGATGGTGCGTGGGAACTATCACTACACGGTCACAGAAAGAACTGATCACCCCTCTCCAAGGGCAGATCAAAAACTCACAAGCACATCAGGGTCTGCAACAGAGAAAATTCCCAGAGTGCCTGCCTGCAACCCCACGGCGGCCCAGGGGAAGGCTTTGGCAGAGGCCTGGGCTGCAGTGCGCTTTGCCCGTGATGGGGAGTCTTCATCATGCTGGGTCCCTGGGCTGTCCTCCTTCCAGTAGTGCCACGGGGAGCCTGATAGCTCAAAATGGCCATATTGAAATTAGGCTTGAGAGTACAGAACTGCAGGGCTTGTGCCCTGCAGATCCCAGGGGTGACCTTCTTCAGACTGAGAAGGCTGGGGGAGAGGGGTGGGCATGAGAGAGCCGGGCCTGGACTGCAGCCCTTTAGGAGCCGCCAGCGCTCAGGCCAGCTTGCCTGGGGAAGGGTCACAGGAAGCCGCACATTCCTATCCCAGCATTCTTTCCTACTGAAGAAGCGTTTATGACTTAAGCAGCTACAATGGGGCAGGCAGGGGCAAGGGAAGGAGAGAATGTGTCAGTTTCTCGATGTCAGACAAGAGTGAGGAGAAAGGAGCATCGTGCAGAATCGTGTGAAGCTGGTGGTGAGGACACTGGCTGAGCCTCAAGCCCTGGGTTCGAGGCCCAGGTGTGCCCCCGCCTCACCTAAGTCTCTTAGTGTGTCTTGGTCCCTGTTTCCTCACCTATTAAGTGGGGACAGTACCCCTGAATATGCCACAGGTAGTTGCAGAAAATGTCAAGGAGCTCTCCGAATGAGGAAGCCAGGGCTTTTCCTGTCAGTAATCATTAGAAGACAGGGAAGGAAATGTTGGTTTCTTTAGCTACCTTTTCAACCATCATTGACTCCTACACTAGTGAAATAGCTGTAAATATTTTAATATATATAACATATATAATATCTTATATACATTTAATATAGAAAATATATTTTTATATTTACATATAGAAATATGCATATATCTACACATGTATACATGTACATATACACATGTCTTTTGGAAAAGTAAGAACAAGAAGCATTCTAAATGAGGCTACTGGTACTCACCCTTAATAGTACCCATGATTTTTTTTTCCTCTAGCGTTTCCTGTTGTATGAACAGAGAATGTGTGTATTACTGTTTGTAATTTTAAAACAAAGGAGAAGAATGAGCCCAGCCTCTTTGCGAGGTGCCACCGGTGCCAGGTCCTTCCTCTGTGCTTCCTTCCGCATGTTGGTTACACAGAGCTCCTCAGGGTTCAGCCACAGCCTTCCACTGCCTTCCTTAAGGTGTCCCCCAGAGGTCCTGGCCCTCCCTCACATTCTGCAGTGAACAGATATATATGCCACTTGAAGGGATAAGCCACATTATCCACAAGGTTTCCAGTGTGGGACCAGGGTGGGAGCAAAGAGGAAATTAGTTCCCACACATTAGCAGGAACACAGCCCAGGCTGGAGGTTGGTGACACCGAAATAATTGGAGGTAAGAGCTGTGAGGCCATTAAGATAAATTTTTGACATAAAAATATAGGCTGGTTCATAAAAGGTTGCAGTGACAATAGGTTATAGTGACAGCTTTTCAACAACTGTATGTGTCTCCAGATGGAAGGGAATTCAGCATAATGAATTATGGGCAGTCTGGACAACACAGCATCCTTTTATAGGCATAGATCTAAGGGAAGAATAAAGTTATTCAGACTGGCCCATATTAAATAGCATTATTGTTAAAACATGGAGTGGAGAACGAGTGAAAGGGTTAGAAGCTTAAAGACTCAGCTACCGAGGCGGAAAGTCCTTGGTCTTCCAACCTGGGCACTGGGTGTTTGTGGCTCCGATCTCTTGTCTAATGAGTATCTTTGTCCCAGGGTCCCAAGCGGACATCCACGCTTACCTGGCAGGGCTCCCGGGCCTTCCTGTGTAGGGAGCATTGTTCCTCCACCAGCTCAGCTGTTACAGTTTTGCCACTTTGATTACATTGCCTCCACTGACTCCTGGATGAGACCTTCTTAAATGGAATGTTTTCTGGATGGGAGATTCCAGTCCGAAAGAATGGAGCTCAAGGAAGAAGTGGGATCCGTCAGGCTGGGAGATGGGAAAAGACCTGGCTCACACAGAACCCGCCCTGCCAGAGTCTGCTCTGGGCCACTGATCAAGTTCTTGTCCCTGAGTCAGAGAACAGAAGAGGCCACCTTTGGCGCTGTCCACCTGTGTTTAGCTAAGAATAACAACAGCCACAATGATAGCCACCATCACTGCTTGCCTGCGGTGTATCTGACGCTGCACTGAACACTCTGCATCATCTCACTGAAATCTCAAACAACCCTATGACATAAGTACCATTATTCCCATTTTACAGATAATAAAACTGAGGCTTAGGGAAGTTAATCTGCAGTTAGCTAATGTTCAAACTGTTTGGAATTTAAATCTGGATCTGTCTGACAGGTCCAGGCTCCTGACCACTCCACTGTACTGTACCAACCCATAAATATTCACATGCTTGAAAACTAGACAAAAAGCATCATTAAAAAGGGGAGAAGGGCTTATAAATGCCTGCAAGAGCTATGGAGAGGCTCAGCAAGAGGGGAAGCAAGATTTGCTGGGCTGCTAAAATTCTCATACTTTTTAAATGGGCTTTGGTTGGGAGGAAAGCGTCCTTGAGAGTAAAATGTTTGAGTTCAGTGATTTCACTCTAGGTGTGTGAATTTAGATTAATAATTTGCTAATGGCAGTTAAATGAGGTGAAGTAATTTCTGTGGCTATAAGGAAGCAGAATTCCACACTGGAACAGGCATATATTTTCAGGACTCCGCTCTCAGTGGTTTGCCACAGGAAAGCACTGGCAGGTCTGGGATCTTATTAAACCATGTTGTGCTTGTGAATGATGCCCTCAGATAAGGGCAGACCCTCTAGGGACCACCTCAGTCCTCAGGGTGGGAATTCAGGACGGAGCCAGGCTCTGTGAGAGCTATCAGTTCCCTTTTTCATTGTGATTTCCTTCCAGCTTCTACAGTCCTGGAGTAAGAGCAAATTCCTTTAGGCAAAACCACCGGAGTGGGAGAGGATGTACTCTTAGCTCCGAGATGCCCAGTGAAAAACAAGAGTGCACCTCTGTCTTACTCAGTTCTAGTTGCTATAACAAATCCACCATAGCCTGGGTGGTTTATAAACAAGAGAAGTTTATTTCTCATAGTTCTGGGAACTGAAAGTCCAAGATCAGGATGCCAACTTGGTCGGGTTCTGACGAGGGCTGTCTTCCAGCTTACAGACTCCAACTTCTTATTGTATCTTCACATGGCAGGAAGAGGGCTCTCTGGGGTCTCTTTTATGAGGGCATTAACACTATTCATGAGGGTTTCCCCTCATGACCTAATTATCTCCCAAACTCCCCACCTCCTAATACCATCACATTGGGGGTTAGGATTTCAACATATGAATTAAGGGGGGGACAAAAACATTCAGTCCATAACAGCCTCCCCACTACATAGTGCATTTTTGCCTTTTAGGTTCTCAGGCTAGCCCACTGCACTGCCCAAACTGGTCTTGCCTGATGACTTTTTTATGTTGTCTTCAGGGATTTCTACCCTATATCCTAACGTGTCATTTGTTTATGTCCCAACTTCTCATGGGCCATGCCAGATACACAACCTAGCCTCCCTGGCGTCGGGCACACGTGGGGCTCAGTTAAGAACTGCTGCTTCAATGTTACCCAGAGAAGGAAGCCCGTGGGGCTCTGGGTTCAGAGGAGGAAAAATGGCCAGGCTGAGGCAGGGGGAACAGAGCAGAGTCCAGTGGCCATGGCAATCACAGCCCTGGAGAAACCCACTCACCCAGGGGCAGGGGACAGCAGCAAGGGGTCCCAGGTGTGTCGCTGGTCCTCAGCACCTTTGACAAGCACAAGATGTCTACTCTCTAGGGACCCCCTGGAGAATGCCTGGTTTCTGCAGGATTTGGAGACAACCAGAGTGCAGGGCCTCCCCACCCTAACAAGCAAAGGGATAGCATGCCAGTCGGTTAGACATGACGCCATCCCTGTGCCTTCCGGAGCGTCCCCTGAGTCATCTGCCCCTCCTCCCACCTCAGGTCTGTCCCAGGCCGGCGTGTTGTGTTACCCTCTCTCCCTGGGCTTTTCTTAGTAACAGTGCTGGCTACAGCAGCTACGCAGAGGCCTCCTGGAGACATTCTGTCCTGGTCAGTCCCAAGGCTGACCCTGAGTCCATATGTCCACCCCACCTGCCCAGTGTCCTGGGTGAGGTCAGTGGAGCACCTTTGGGAAGCCACTAGGAGGTCAGGAAAGCCGTGGCCATGGCATATAAGCAAGTGACTGTCCCTCCCAGCCAAGGGACAGCGCCAGGCAACTGTTCTAAGAGAAAATGCTGGTGTAAACGCAGGTCCTCTCTCCAGAGGGTCTGATTCCTGGAGGGGTGTGAGGCTGGATCTCGGGTGCTACGTGAACCTGGGCCCTGGGGACGGCACCCCATTGGCTCAGAGACATCAGGACACGGGAGGGTCTGCCATCCCAGGCCAGCTTGGATTAGCCAGCGTTTCTGCAACCCACTGACCCCCTGATTTCTCAGGAAACAACATCACAACTCTTGCCAATTGGCGAATGAGACACTGACTGTGGAGTGAGTGGCCCTCTGTGCCCCGCTTGGTAGTGGGCAATCTGGGGTGAGGTCATAAGTCAGGACAGTGATCCCTGCCCCCAGAGAGAAAGTGAGGTTTTAGGAAAGCAGGTCTGAGGTCAGAGATAAAGCTGGGTGGAATTCTCAGGACCTAGAACAGTGGGGAATGCTCAGCCCATGGGAGTTCGGTACCTGCAGGTCTACTGTACACACCTCGGGGTGATTTGGGCCAGAAAAGGCAGCCCCACAAGCCCCTGTTCACCCCTCACAGTTGGCTGGACCCCCACTCCAACCAGCAGTCAAGGATCTCCCCTGGCCGGGACTTGTGGCTGGGTGGAGGGGGTCAGGACAAAGGTGTGTGCCCCCGGCCTGGTCCTGGGCTTTTGGAGTCTCTGGAGACCTCGAGCTGGCCCTGAACTCTATGTCTCAGGTTAAAAATCTGGGATTCCAGAGCTGAAGGAGCCTCAAGGTCTCCCACCCAGCCACTCATTTTACAGGTGGGCTCCAAGGACCAGGCTTGTCAAAGACCCTGGGGGGAATTCCCTGGAGGTCCAGTGGTTAGAACTCTGAGCTTCCACTGCAGGGGGCACAGGTTTGATCCCTGGTCGGGGAACGAAGATCCCTCATGCTGTGTGGCACAGCAAAAAAAAAAAAGACCCTGGGGTATATGGAAGAAGAGTGTCCCCTGGTTGGTTTTCTGAAAGAGGCTATTGGAGGATGTGTGACCATGTCCTCTCTCTGGTGCTGGGGTCCAGGAAAGCGTATGGACACATTTGAGTCCCCACCCCATCCACCCTGGGGAGCAGCGCCCAGCTGTGGAGGCCTGTGGGCTCATTATCAGAGGCTCTGATGCAGCTGCATTCAGGGTCAGAAGGAAAAGGAGTCTGCACTCAGCTCATCATGGAGCTCAGGGCAGGAAAGGGTCTGAGCTCCACGACCAGGGGGGCCCCCGGTCGTTCAGCACTGTACCCATGTCCTCCGAGGGGGCTCTACCCAGAGGATGTGCCTGGATCTGTGGTGAGGTGGCCATAGTGCCAGGAGGTCAGTTCTGCGGGCTCAGGCTTGGGTGTCTGGTGGACAGACCTATTGCAGGCCAGGTCCTCAGTGCCCAGGGGCTGGGGTAGGTCCAGCGGACCCCTGTTGCTACCCAGCATGAGGCATCTGGACTTAGGACCACTGGACGGCTGGAAGAGCATTTCCCCCTCTGTAACTGAGGCAGTTGCCACTGGTTACAAGGCCTGCTGACAAGTGGTCCCACTGGGACGTGGGTGTCACCAGAGGAAAGAATTGACAGTGATGAAAGTGGCAGATTTCCTGGGAAACAGTATCCTTTCCAGGCAGCAGCTGGAGCCCTGGAGGTGGACACTGAGAGCTTTTCCTTCTGGTTCTGACGCTGAACGTGCCCTGAGGACTCAGGCCCCTGGACATCTGCAAAATGGAAAGACCAAGTCACTTTGGGTCATTTGATTTCATCAGAGAGAGCGAGAGAGAGGAGTAAGAACAACCATAAGAACAGAAAGAAGGACGTTAAAACACACGTGGATTCCACGCCACCCTCTGAAATTAGAGAGGATCCCTTCCTTGAAGCTGCCGCATTCCACCCTCCCACACTTCTTCTCTGCTCCTTGGCTGGCTGTGGACACAGGTCCCATCCTGACCCAGCTCCCTGCCCTCACCCACGGCGGCAGCCAAGGCCCGGAAGCAGTTGTCCTCTCTGCCATTTGCAGAACCCAGGGCCAGGCCTCTCTGATGGTAAAACAGGAAGGTCCTATGGACGGTCAGCCGAGGGTTCTGCCCTACGTGCTGGAGTGCAGCCTGATCCAGCCTGACCTGACCTCCTTACTCTGTAAGGCCCTGGAGTAAGTCCTCAACCCCTTGGAGGGCAGCATGACCCTGTTTCTTGCTGGGTGACTCCCATGCAGCACTGTGTCCCTGCTGGAGAGGCCCCGTGGGGTCCAAGCAGGCCCTGCACAGAACATGGTCCCTGGCTCCCAAGAAACCACTGCCTGCGAGGGGCATGGAAGAAGCCCTCACCCTGCATCTTCCCTCTGTTTTGCTGAGATATAAAGTAAATTCTGGTCATGTTTCAGAACATGTAAATCCTTACTGATTAAAGTGCCCATGCAAATTGACAGATATCCTAGCCTCTGGGCCTGAAAGAAAGAGGGATTCTAATAAAAGCAGGAAAGTTATCCAAAACCCTCCTCCTTCTTCAGCACTGTGAAATTCTGCCAAATCTTCAGGAACTTCAGGGAAAACTCCTTGAAAGACAAGTTACAGTATACAGGGGTCAGGATCAGGGTCAAACTTTGAGTGTATGTGTGAGTGCCTGCATGGTGGGGGGAGGGTCCGGGCGGATTTCAGAACATTCTTTAGACACTCAGGAAGGTGGTGTAGGCAGAAACCACGCTTCAGCTTCAAAACCGGGCCTTGTGCACAGGGGGTGCTCAGGAAGGCGAGGCGGCCTTTCCCCCCCCAACCCCGGCAGGCTCTCCTGCAAGGTGCAGGGGTCCCTGTGACCTCATCTGTTTAGGATCCCCTTGTGGGGCTGCCCATCCTGTCACTTGCTCTGTCATTAGCTGATTTTCGATTCCGTCCCGCTGCTAGATCTAATGCACCGTGTTAGGTAATGCCTGACAGGTCCTAAAGGGATCGACCCAAAATTCTGGGTTCAGCCTGACCAGTTTAACAAAGAAATGTTCACTTTATGAAATTCCTCTTCTTATGAAATGCAATTAGCCATTTTAACCCGCTGCGGGAACGAATCATTCACTGCTTGGAGTGAGTACGTTTTATCAGAGTTTTTCTCCCAAAGCTAAACGGAAGTAAGAGGAGAGGGGAAGAGGAGAGTCTCCCATGGAGGATCTGGGCACCCAGGAAGTGGGCGCTTGTGGACACATCAGGGAGGGAAGGAGGAAGCCAGAGACTTGCTGAGCCCCCACTAAATGGCAGACGCTGTCCTGGGACCTCAGCTGCCCAAGGAGTAGTTAGGGTGGTCCATCACGTCCTGCAGGCAGGAGATGGTGACTCAGAGCGGGCTGGCCAATTGCCCAGAGCACACAGGAGACAGAGATCAGTGGGGGACTTGAAAGGGAGTCCTCTGACCTCAGAGAAGTATCTCTTCCCCCTGCCGCACACTGGGGATGCCTAGAGGGATGGGGTGGGATGGCAAAATGATTGTGAAACACGGGGAGAATGCGGAAAAGGAGGTGGAAGACTACCAGCAATGCACTTTGGTTTTTTAGTCTTGGACCTAATGGGAATGTTGTTTTTCATTGAATATCGGAAACAGAATTATATCCGAAGATACAGAGACTTGGTACTTCTCTCTTAACTTTGTTTCTTCGATGAGCAAGGCTCTGTCGTAATGTGAACTGCCATTCTCCAGTTTATCATTTAGTCAGTTTAGATTCTCACACACCCCTCTTTCTCAGGACACTTGAACTGACCCAGGATGGGGAGGGAGGGGCAGTGAGGCTCCAGCCTAGAGCTTATCAGTAACTGGCCAAAAATGTCACCTTTTGGTGTTCACAGATAGTAATATCCATTTCTGTTCCTGGTATGATGAGAGACAAAAAGGCGATGCCCAGAAATAATTTGGAAGGTGTTACCACATACAGAAGGGAGTAAAACTGTGTCTGTAAACGTGAAAATGGCAGTATCTGCTTTAGTGAAGTTTTAGTCTTTTATTTCGTTTTCTCCTGAACATATCTATAGCTCATTGTCTGTACCAGGAACTCCCATACACCCTGTGATGGTCTCTCCCCTACTGCCCTGAATCACATTGAACATTTTGGTTCTGTAAACATCCTTCTTCCCCAACAAGACCGCAGTCTCCTCGGAGGTAGAGCCCAGCTTTCTTTCTCTTTGTCTTATCTTCAATCCCTGAGATATCATAGGAGCTCAGAATATGTTTGTTGTTTTGTGTTTATTCAAAGTTAGAGCTATAATTCACAAAATACACACCTCACATGTCCTCTGGTAAATTCTCCCTTTAATTGAAATGCATTCATTTGAGAAAGCGATGCTGATAGGAACAAGATAACTGGAGAACTGGTGGTTTTCTAAGTGGCGTGGGCCCCTCAGCCTGTAAATTACAATATGGAGCATTGAGATACCAAACCCGTTGGGGGAGGTACTGAGGGTTATCCATTCTCGCACAGAGCACTCAACACAAACCCCAACTCATATTAATTAAAAATTCTAAATCACACCATTGTTTTTTTCTGGAAGTACTTTTATGCTCTGTTTTATTTGTCACCATTAATAATAACGATCATAAAAATAACAATAAAACTACTATGTGATTAAGGTGCAGATAAGCAATTAGAAAACAACATATTTATGGGCTTTTAGGAAGCCTTGCACTAGGAACAGGAATAGAATAATTACAAGGAGGTTTGTATGAGAGCTGGTTTCAGAAGATTCTTCAACTGGGAGTTGAGGTTGGTCACAGGGTTCTATTTTGTCTGTGATTCTGTTAACCTGTTCCCCTGGTGGTGATCAGTTAGTCACTCATTCATCTGACAAATATGTATGAAGTGTATGCCAGGCAGAGTGCTAGAGGCTGGGAGTGCAATGGTAACTAGAATAGCCCCCACTCTTGTGGTCTGGGGTGGCTGCAGACAGGTGTGTGTCTATTACAGGTAAGCGTGGTATGGCTGGCAATGGCAGTTGTAGGTACTTTGCGCTATGGGGGAGCTTTCCCTGTGGGTATTTTGTCTAATCTGAGACCTATGGAATGAGTTGGAGATATCCAGGGGAAAGTTGGCCCCTGGAGAAGAGAGAGCTCCCTGGGGAGCCCCAGTGACAAAAAAAAAAAAAAAAAAAGGTGCTTGGTAACTCAGAGGACTGAATTTTGGACAGGGGTGGCTTTCAGACCTGAGTTGGAGAGGTCAGTTTGGACCACATCCTGAGGGCAGTGGGGAGCCACTGAAGGGTTTATCGGAATAGTGATCAGGTGTGCGCTTCAGAATGTCCACGCTGGCTGCACTGTGGGGTGATGAGACAGGAAGCAGGACCACCAGATGCAGAAATTCATGATGATGGTGGCCTGGATATCAGTAATAACAGTGGGGACAGGTGATAAAAATAACAATGATAAATATTTAATTAGTTCTTACTATTCATCAGACCCCATAGTAAGTGCTTTACATGTTTATTTGATATAAACTTTAAACAGAACTTATGAAGCAGAGTTTATTATCACCATTTTATAGGTGAAGAAACTGAAACACAAAGAAGTTAAATAATTGGCCCAAGATTGTGCACACCACTAATCTGAGTGGCAACTGTGAACCAGACTCCTGTTTGGACTTGAACCCAGACCCCGGTTTGATTTCAGAGCCCATGGTCCCTACTACTCTATTCAGTGACTTGGCAATGGAAAGTATGTTACTCAGGTAGGGAGGATGGGGTAAGCGGATGAATGTTGGTGTGACAAATATATCAGACAGTCCCTTGGGGCTCACTTGGTGCCAGAAGCAGTAGAGAGCCCTCATCCCCTGGACAAGGAGACACAAGAAGACAATATGGGGCTTCCCTGGTGGCACAGTGGTTGAGAGTCTGCCTGCCGATGCAGGGGACACGGGTTCGTGACCCGGTCCAGGAAGATCCCACATGCTGCGGAGCAGCTAGGTCCGTGCGCCATGGCCGCTGAGCCTGTGCGTCCAGAGCCTGTGCTCCGCAACGGGAGAGGCCACAGCAGTGAGAGGCCCGCGAATCACAAAAAAAAAAAAAAAAGACAATATGAACAAACATCAGTAGAAACAACAAAAAATAGAAACTGAGACTCACAGGGGCTTCAGTTATATTAGAGTTTACAGAAACAGACACAAACTTTAAAATAATTATACCTTATCATGATCAAGGTGTTAAAAGACAAAATTGGAGTTTTCAGCAGAGAATGAGAAACTGTATTTTTTAAAAGAACCAAATGTACATAAATGCATAATACCCAAAATTAAGAACTCAATAATGAGTTTAACAGATGCAACCAAAGGGAGGAATATGAACTGAAAGATTGGTTAGAAAAGATAACCAGCATTAAGTAGAGAGAGACAAGAGAAAAAAAATACCCCCAAAAAAGTAATAAGGTAAGGACATTGAAGTTTCAGTGAAAATGTCTAAGATATGTATGATTGGAATTCCAAAGAAAGTTCAGAGAAAATGGGTCAGAAGCAGTATTTCAAGAGATAATGGCAGAGAACATTCCTAAACTTTCAAAAGACATCAAGTCACAGATTCGAGAAGCACTAGAGACTCCAAGCAGGATAAATAAAAAGTTCACACTGAGGCATTCATAGTGAAACTGCTGAAAACTAACGACAAAGACAAATCCAAAAAGCAGGGGGAAAAGATTACTTTCAAAGGTCCAATAATTAAACACATAATTTTGGAAGTCAGAAGATAATGGAAATATCCTTTAAGTGCTGAAAGAAACTGTCAGCTTAGAATTTTATTCCCAGTGACAATACCCTTCAAGAACAAAAATGAGATTTTTTTAATGTGCAGACGGACCAAAGCTGAGATAATTCAACGTCAGAAAACCCACACTAAAGGAAATACTGAAGTATATTCTTCAGGCAGAAGGAAATTAATTCAAGATGAAAGGTTGGCGTTTCAGGAAGGAATGAAAAGCAATAAAAAATGTAAAAATGTATGTCTAAATGAATATTAGCTTATAAAACAATAAAAATACTCTCATATGGAACTTAACACACAGAGAGAAATAAATAGATGCAAAAATGGCATAGGGAAGGGAGAGGGGATGGTAAATGGAGTTAAATTATTTTAAGGCCCTTGAATTGACAAGGAAAAGAGTATAAATATCAATTAACTTTAGACGTCAATAAATGAAGGATACAGGTAGTAACGTCTATGGATATTGCAGTGAAACAATGCAAAATATTTAATCTGAAAGAAAGCAAAGGAAAAAAAGAAAGGGGAATGTCGAACAAGTGAGACCAACAGAAAGCATTTCATAAAGTGATAAATTTATACCTAAATACATCAGTAAGTTCATCAAATATATATGTTTCAACTCAAAGAGAAAGATTTTCAAACTGATTTTTGAAAATTGACTCTATGCTGTTTATAAAAAACACATTCAAGGATAAAAGATATAGAAAGATTAAAAGTAAAAAGACGGGAAAAAAAGATTCCCTGTGAAAAGCAAGTGTAGCTACGTCAATATCAAACTAAGTAGACTTTTAGACAAAAAGCAGTACATTCAGAGTTAAGAATAGAGTTAAAGGACATCTCATAATTATATTTTTTTTAAAAAAACAAACCTCTGTTCACCAGGAAGATACAATAATTGCATGCACATAAGAATATAGCCTCAAAATGTATGAGGCAAAAATTGATAGAACTACAAGGAAAAAAGTAGAAGAAGCCACAACCACAGTGGGAGATCTTTTAACACATTCTCTAAACACAACAAAAGTGAGGGCATCGAAAATTTGAGGATGCAATTAGTAAGCATGTCTTAATGGACAGGTATAGAATATCGTGCACAAAAACTAGGGAATACACACTCTTTTGAACCACAAACAATATGTGTAAGCACCATGGAGAAGAATAAGTGTGCAGTGTTGTGCATGTGCCATTTTAAATAAGGGGGTCAGGAAAGACCTCACTGAAGTGGCGTTTGAACAGAGACCAGAAGGACATAAGAGCGTGACTCAGACGCTGGAGGGAAGAAGAGGCTCGGGGCCTGAGGATGCACATGCTGTCTGGTCGGGAAGCAGCCCGGCCCCGCAGCGCAGGAGCAGAGGGAGCTGGGAGCGGGGAGAAGACGTGGGCTGTACTGTCCCCACGGGGGAGCGCGGGACCGGCCGTGGATTGACGGGAATCAGGGGCTGCTGCTCCTTACAGAGCCAGACCACCTGGCTCCATCAACACCATGGAGCCAATGTCTTCCAAAATTCTGTTCAAGGCCTCAAGTTACTTCTTCCTGTCCGTGTCTGCTTAGCCCCTCCAGTCTCCCTTCGTCTCTGGGTCTTGACCCCCTTTCACAGCTCAGCCTTCCTCTGTGTCTTGTCAGCCACCTTTTCAGGGAAGGCACTAAACCCAGTGTCTATGGAACATGCACTGGGGATCTGCAATGTGCCGGGCCTTCTCAGGTACTTTATCTCAGGGGTCCCCAACCCCCAGGCCACGGAGGCCTGTTAGGAACTGGGCCACACAGCAGGAGGTGAGCAGTGGGCAAGCGACAGAAGCTTCACTGGCCGCTCCCCATCGCTCCCCGTCACTCGCATTACCGCCTGAAACATCCCCCCCACCCCGCACCGTCCGTGGAAAAATAGTCTTCCACAAAACCAGTCCCTGGTGCCAAAAAGTTGGGGACCGCTGCTTTATCTCATCCTAGCAAGCCTTGGCGAGAGGGCCGGGGGGTGGGGGGCGGGGGTAGGTGTTATTATACCATTTGACAGATGGGAAAACTCTTATGAGATTTTGCTCCTTTGTAAACTCAATCTTTTCACAGATGCTCACTTGACCCTCTGATTGAATTGGAACCAGGCTCTGCTGGTGACCCAGCTTCCAGGGCAGCCACCTCCAGGGGTCGCCGCTCTTCCTCCCACCCTGTCCGTATCTCTGGGCCCAGAGGACAAGCGAGGACCCTCAGCACTTCCCTCAGGCACTTCCCATTGCCGCCGGTGGCAGTCCTGTAGCCCTTTCCAGGGCAGACTCAAGAACCCCACCATCCTCCTCTGCAAATCTTCCCATCATCCTGGTCATGCCAAGGGGACCAGTGTGCAGCCCCAGCCTCCAGTCCAGGGAAGGCAGAGGAGAAGCTCTCTCTTCCTTCCCCATCCAGCCTCCCGGGCCCAGTTCAGATTTCCCCTCCCCACTGGGCCTCCTCTGCAGGCTCCAGCCCTCAGGGACGTGTGGTCCACCCTGTTCAGTTTCTCACATGTCACTCAAGGTCTCCTACTGACCTCTGCTCTTGCTGCATGTGAGTCTCATCTTTCTAACCAGGCTGAGGCTCTCTGGTGGCCTTTGTTCCCATCTCCCAAGGCCAGTCTTTGCCCCAAGGAAGAAGAGAAGAGCCCTGCTCAGGGGTCTGAGGTTGGATGAGGTTCTAGCCCCTGAGCACTGGCAAGGCTTCTACAGCTCACAATGTGATCACTGACACTCCCCAGTCTGTGCACCACAAGAACCCTCCATCCCTGTCGCTCAAGTCAGAAACCACAGAGTCCTGGTCAAGCCCCGCAGCCCAGGAAACCTGTTTGGTTCTACTTTCAGCAGTGATCCCAAATCCAACTACATCCCACTCCTTCCCTGCACCACCTCGTCCACCTTCTTTCTAGCTGGGCTGCTGGTGCTGCCTCCTAAGTGGTCCTCCTGATTCCACTCTTACCACCCACAGTCAGTTCTGCACGTAACAGCCAGGGAGATTCTTTTTTTAAATTCTTTTCCATTATGGTTTATTACAGGATATTGAATATAGTACCCTGTGCTATACAATAGGACCTTGTTGTTTATCCATTCTATATATCATAGTTTGCATCTACTAATCCCAAACTCCCAATCCATCCCTCCTCCACCCGCCTCCCCCTTGGCAACCGCAAGTCTGTCCTCTGTGTCTGTGAGTCTGTTTCTGTTTTGTAGATAAGTTCATTTGTGTCATATTCTGGATTCCACATATAAGTGATATCATATGGTATTTGTCGTTCCTCTTTCTGACTTACTTCACTTAGTATGGTAATCTTTAGGTCCATTCATGTAAATGGTATTATTTCATTCTTTTTTTTTTTTTTGAAGTATAATTGCTTTACAACGTTGTGTTAGTTTCTGCTGTGCAACAAAGTGAATCAGCTATATGTATGCATATATCTCCTCCTTCTTTTACCTCCCTCCCACCCGCCCACCCCCATCCCACCCATCTAAGTCGTCACAGAGCACCGAGCTGAGCTCCTTGTGCTATGCTGTAGGTTCCCACTAGCTCTCTATTTTACACATGGTAGTGTATTTCATTCTTTTTTGTGGCTGAGTAGTATTCCACTGTATGTATGTACCACATCTTCTTTATTCATTCATCTATTGATGGACATTTAGGTTGCTTCCATGTCTTGGCTATTGTAAATAGTGCTGCTATGAACATAGGGGTGCATGTATCTTTTTGAATTATAGATTTTTCTGGATATATGGCCAGGAGTGGGATTGCTGGATCATATGACAACTCTATTTTTAGTTTTTTGAGGTACCTCCATACTGTTCTCCGTAGTGGCTGCACCCATTTACATTTCTATCAACAGTGTAGGAGGGCTCAGGGAGATCTTTTAAAACATAAATCTGATCATGTCATTACCCTGCTCAAAAGCTTCCAATGGTTCCCTACCTCACTCGGAAGAAACACCCAGACTCCTCCCCTCGATTATAAGATTTGACCCCTGCCTGCTCCTCCGCTCTCATCTCCCACCCCTCAGTCTCGCTCATTGTGCCTCAGCCTCCCCGGGTTCTTTCCTGACCTTCTCACACGCTGAGGGTGCACCCCCTTGAACACTGCCCTGAGTCCAGGTGTCTGCAGATGAAGGCCCAGTGCTCAGCCCAAAAGGCCTTTCATCAGGAAGGCCTCCCGCGACCAGTCTATCTGAAGTCGCACCTGTGCTGGCAGGCTCTGGACAAGAAACAGATGGCAAACTCCAAGAGGGCAGTTGGAGACTGCTTAATGACGGGCTACTTACAGAGGTATGCTTCAGGTTAGGGACAGTGAAGCAGCCCCGGTGTGAGCACAGCAGGAAGCTGGTACCGTCCTTAGGCCTGAAGAGGCTAGGAAGGAGAGTGTGGTATCAGGACACAGAGGGGAGCATAGCTGCAGGAGGGGGCCACGCCTGGAGCCACGGCCTTTAGTAGAAGAATGCAGCCACCACCAACCTCAGCCCAGAGGAGCGAGCCAGAGTACATACCCCGACCTCTCCCTGCCCTCCCATCTCCTGCGGATACTTCCAGCAGCCAAGCCCACCTGGGAGCCAGAGGGCAAGGCAGCCCAGGGATGCACTCCTCAGAGGCCATCGTCCCCAACACACAGCAAGGCAGAGAAGTGGGGGTGGACCTGGATGGAGCAGAACTGAGCTCACCCAACACAGCATTCGTTACTCTGAAGCTCTACCCTGCTTCATTTGTCTTAAGAACACTCATCACTCCCTGGCGAAGTTTGTGTATTTAATCGTCTTGCTTTATTTTTGTCTCTAGACCCATGAGGGTGGGAATGGGGTCCTTGTCAAGTTTTGTTTGTTTTCCATTTACGTCTCCCAGGTACCTAGAACAATGCTGGCCTGTGGCAGGAGTTGAATAAATAGTTGGCGAATGAATGACTGAATGAGGCTGGTATTATCATCCCATTTTATAGTTGGAAAGACCAAGCCTCCGAAAACATAATCAGTCGAGGTCCCTGGGGGAAGCTGCCTGGGTCTTCTGACCCCCAGGGCATGGTCCCTTCACCACACCCCAGAGCAGAGTTACAACTGCTGAGAGGGTTCTTCGGTGCTTTGGAAACCACTGCGGGTCCAGGTGGCCACCAGAGCATCAGTCCTGGCTCTTCCCACACCCTTGGGCTTTGCACAAAAGTTGAGCATGGTTTGAAATCCTTTATGCCTTAATAAAATTAGCAGAAAAGTCCAAGTATTTTTCGTGATGCTGCATGCTTGCAGCTGGTGTGTTTTCAGCATCCTGATACCTACCCCTTTCCCCACCCCTGCCTTTGATTTCAGAGCCATTGGGAGCTTTCAGGGAAGGTCACACTCGTGCCCCAAGGCCGGGAGCCCACGTGCCCAGGGGCCTCTGTCTACTGCGTTCTGCTCTGAGGGCTACCTTTCTGAAAGAGGCGTCGTTCCAGGGAGGCGGTCCCGGGCTCTGTGGGACCAAGCTTCATCTATCAGCGGGCGGGTGTGGGCTGAGTGCCCGGGCAGCCTGAGTGCATCTGCACAACTGCAGCAGGCGTGGCGGGAAGGAATGTTGCTGAGGCTGCACCTTGCGTGGCCTCCACCCCAGCTCTGGCTCCTCCTGGGAGAAAACCCATTATTCCTGTCTTGGTGGCTTCACACCCACGGGCACCGGCACGCTCTCATTTACAGCCGGATGATTACATGCTTTTGGGGTCACCGCATGGACGCAGCTGGCACTGAGGGTTTTGTGTTGAAATGAAGTGGCCGAGTCAGTCTGGTTCAGCTGCACTGGCCTTCAGCAGAGTGACATCACCATCCCCCTCGTTCAGCACAAGGTCATTTCTGTCCCCTGTCAGCAAACATTCCCGCCCCTGCTCCGGGTACCACAGGACCCGCCTCTGCTTCTATTCGGGAACCGCTTCACTGTGGCCTCTGGTCTGCCAGGACTGGTGACCTTGATTCTTCCTCATGAGGGATCCCAAGGTCAGTCCCCTCAGGGCTCATGAGAATGACCTCGATGGGCTTGTGGGTCCCGGTAGGGAGAGTGGACCTCTGTGCTCCTGTCCACACCTCCCCACTGGTAGCACATCCGGGGGTTACACCTCCCACCCTGCCGTCCCACCAGGCTCCCCCACGGACCCTCCTCCCCAGGTAGCCCTGTGGAGCCTTTCTTTTCTGACCCAGCTTGTCTTCCTCTACTGAGCCCTGCAGAAAACTCACACCCAGCCTGGCTTCATCATCTTCTTTAATTCTGTGTCAGGAAGGCTATGGGGTTTGGTAGAGCCTCGCCACTCTCATTTTACCTAAACTAGTCTTTCTTAAATTGGGAGAAAGAAGGAAAGATGATAGGAGAAACAAGACATAGCAATGAACGCCAGAGTGAGAGATTTGCCAAGCATCTGAACTTTGTCCTCCCCACACTCCCTGTTCCGCTAAATAAAGAAAACAGAGGTGCCTCCGGGCCTTTTTAAATCAAGATTTTATTAAAAAGAGACGTAGTTTCAATCACCAAGCAAACAATTCACAAAGACATTTTCTGGAATCATGAGAATAATAAAAGCTATCATTTTGGAGGGGCTGAATCCATGCCAGGCCCTGGGCTGTGGGTTTGGCCATCTATCATTCTCACCCACCCCATGAATTGAAGGGTTGATACCATCCCCTTTTTACAGATCAGGAAACAGGTTTGGAGAAGCCTGGCGACCCGTCCAGGACACAGTGCGTGTGAGAGCTGGGTCTGGGGTTGGCACCAAGTATGGGCGGCTCTGGCACTGTCTTCACTGTCCCTCACGGCGGAGCCCCACTCAGACCAAGGCAGGTGGCCAGAGGCCACACCAGAGCTTCCGTGGCCGGAAGCTGTTGCGACTCCCAAAGCTAAGAGAGCACCGCAGGGGGATCCCTACATTTGGTTTCTGCTTCCCATTTCAGAGCTTCCTCTCTGGGTTAGGGCTGTGACCATATCACAGTATGTTTGCCCAGCCCAGTTTGAATCCTAAGCTGGTGAAACAGAAATATCCTTGTGAAAATAGGAGCACACTTTTATTTACCAAAGGTAAACGAAACCTTTCACTGGTCTGAAGGGTTTCCGTGTTTCTGCCTCCCGTCTCCTCCCCTCCGCTCGCTTTGATTGCCCATAACATTAACCTTCAGAAAGAAACGAAAGTAAACAAGCTGGCAAATCCAAGTATCTGATTTCCCGGCTGCATCCTTCTCAGACACGGTGGTGGCACCTGCCACAGACCCTCTCGGGAGTTACCCGGCAGGGAGACCTCCGTGGGCCTCACGTCCACCCCACGCCTGCTCCTCGTGCTCTCGGGGTAAGGGAGTTCCTTGCTGGAATTTGGTCATCGTGAAGCTCGCATATGTATCGATTCATTTAGCTTTCCCTCGGTCCAGCTGGTCTTGGCAAGGCTCCGCCGCAGCTCCAGGCTTGTGGCTCTGTAATGGGGGAAAAAAGGAGGGAAAATGCATTCCATGCAGGACTTATTTTGCGTTGGGTCAGTCTTATTTTCGGGCATGTTGTCTTAATAGGGGAAGGCTTTTTCTCGGAAAATATCACCTTCAAGTCCTGTGACTCTTTTTCAGGTTATATAAAAGGGCATCAGGCAAACACTTGGATATGCAGCAGCCTCCTTTCTTGGGAGCGCGCATGGTGGGGGAACGGGCTACGGTGCACCTCTAGCAGCAGCCATGCAGAATAAGAATAGGCAGCATTTACCTTCCTAATCAGCCTTCAGTCTGGATAATGTCTGCAGTACTAAAGGTTACAGCTTTTTCTGTGACATATTGCTTCTTCAGAGAGTATTAAAGATGTTTTGAATCTATTTTTTAGGAATCTTGAAACCACCAGTGGAACATTTTTGATGTCGTGGGTAATGCATAAAGCAGCAGCTTGGGAAGGCTGGGCGGGGAGAGGTACCAAGGGTGTTGGAAGCACAAAAGACACTGCCCATTATAGTTTGAACAGTTTGGAAGCAAGCAAGGTGGGGCATATGCTGAGACGTGGGAGTAGATGTGGCTGGGAAGTGGCATTATTCCTTTTATTTGCAGGGGGATGGAGAAGAGGCAGACAGATCCTGCCTCTCCTGGGAATGGGCAGTATTTATTGGGAAGGGAGAGCCGGAGGAAAAGTTCCGTAATCATGGAAGGAATTCTCAAGCCCTGCTCCACATTCTTATTGTTTTGGCCTTTTTTGCTGCCTGGACTTTCCCAACCCAGAGAACAGATTCATATAAAAATTGCAACAAGAAGTGATATCACTGTGGAAGTTGTAGTAGAGGGTAAATTTTATGTGTCATCTTGACTTGGCCGGGGAGGGATTGGGGGGCAAGATATTTAGCCAAATGTTATTCTAGCTGTGTCTGATTACCATTTGAATCAGTGGGGTGAGTAAAGCAGATGACCCTTCCTAATGTGAGTGGGCCTCATCTAATCAGCTGAATGTCTGAATAGGACAGAAAGGCTGACCTTCCCACAAATAAGAGGGAACTCCTCCTGACTGACCACTTGAGCTGGGACATAGTTTTCTTCCAGACTCAAACTGAAACATCAGCTCTTCTTAGGCCTCGAGCCTGCCAGCTTTTGGACCAGAACTTATAGCATTGGTTCCCCTGGGTCTCCAGCTTGCCAACTGCAGATCTCGGGACTTCTAGGCCTCCAAAACCCCATGAGCCAATTCCCTATTAATTGATCAATCTCCTATTGGCTCTGTTTCTCTGGACAACGTTGATTGACTAATACACATGGCATTAATAAAGCAGGGACTGAAATATTACAATCTTTCCTGAATTCATAACCTGACCATATCAGTTGTGTCCACTATGAGAGAAAAGGGTCATTGAATCCCCAAAGTGTTCAGTATGTGGCCAGTGGCCCCAGAAAGCTCTCTGGCCACACCTCTCTGCTGAGACTATCAGAGGCCATGAATGGAAATGAGGAGAAAGCAACACGACGGGGAGGGAAACGGCCTCACCTGCCTGTCTCACCTGGCACCTCCCGGCTCCTCCCACCCAGAATGCCCCTTGGAAGAGCAAAGGACTCAAGCAGAGTTGGCCTGATACACAAGCCCAGCTCCACGTCCCCCACTCCCAGCCGGCCTGGCCTCCCAGGGGTGGGTATGGTCCTGCTAAACTCTGGGAAATGAAAGCTAACATTATCCACATGCTGTTGACACTCTTTTACTGTGATTGAGACCTAGGTCCATGGAAGAGTCCCTCCCACCTCCTCAGAACTGCTTTGGCAGGAAAACAGAAAACCCTCTAGCACCCTCAGGCAGCTGTCCTCTCTCTAACTGCATCTCCCCAGGTGGCCCTCGGCCACAGAGAGGTCCTGACTCTTTTCTACCTGAACAGCCTCTGTTTTTGCCCAGGTGACAGGGCCCTGGGGCTGGTGGGAGGGGCAGGGAGAGGCCACAGGGCTCAGACCCTGGACTGGAAACTGAGAAGAACTAAGAGTCCTGCCTGAGAGACTGGGTGTCACCTGGCACCCACACCCAATGGTCAGTTGTGGTCTGGGGGTTCGTTTATGGGGTCCATATGGGGTGGGGGCCCCAGTTGGTCCAGATTCTACTGCCCACCCAGGCACTATTACCAAGAATGAAAATACTGCCGGGCTTTATAGCTCAACAGTTAAGCACACAGGTTTTCTAATCAGACCCAGCTTCACGTCTCAACTCTACCTCGTTAGCTGTGTAACTTTGAGCAAGTTAAGTAACCTCTCTGAGGCTCACCTGTGAACCTGGTTATGAGAAGGAGATTAGATTATGAAGCAAAGAATTTGGTTCTGTACTTAATAAAGTTAGTGCTCAATGAAATTTTGTTATCATTTTCCTATTTAGACCATCAGCATTTCTCACTAGTTATATTAAGACCCACAAGATTTGGAGTCTCAGCAAATAACATCATCCCGTCCATGAAAATGGTGCAAAAAGTAAGTCTGAGTGATCCACTGAAACGTGCTAACTGGGAAAAATCCAAGAGCAGCCCTATGAAGTAACTATTTCATTTGTACCCTCATTCATTCATTCAACAAACATTTATTATGCCAGTTCAGGCCGTCAAGGAACTCACGGCCCGGAGGAGGAAGCAGGCAATACTCTGTGATGAATCCCAAGGTCAACTGTCCTGAGCCCCATCACAGCTCATTGGAGGAAGAGACAGTCTGGCACACAGAGTGGTCAGGGAAGGCTTCCTGGAGGAGGTAATGCCTGTGCTGAAGTTTAAGTTCCACTTGGGCGAGCAAAGAGGTGGTGGCAGAGAACTCCAGGGAGGACTGTAAATGCAAAGCCAGAGAGACAAGAAAGAGAAAGACTGGGGACCAAGAGAGAGGATGCAAGAGTGTGTGAGGAGCATGGTGAGGTGTGAGGAGCATGGTGAGGCATGAGGCTGGAGACCAGACTGGGGCCTGGTCCTGGAAAGACTCGTCAGCTGTATGGCCGGCTCAAACTCTGACCTGAGGACAGTGGAAGGGCCCTGAGGATTTTGAAGCAGGAGTGGTATGGCCAGGTTTGCATCTTTTGAAAGCTTAGGCAGGCCTGCTGGGCTGCCTGCCTTGGAAAGTCACAGCCTGGGATGCAGCAGTGATTCTTCCCTATAAGAACATCACAGGGGCCCCTCCCACCAGGAGGACCCTTCAGGCCAGGGCGTGGCCAGGCCTTCACTGGAGATGCAGTGAGTGCCCTGTGCAAATGGCAGATCTCCCTCGCACAGTGCCCACCAGTCCTTGTGGTGCCTTTGTGTAATTTCGATAAAGGTGCTTTACTAGTCAGAGTTCTCTAGAGAAACCAATAGGCTGTGTATATATATAGTGAATATTTATGTTAAGGAACTGGCTCATGAGATTATAGAGGCTAAAAGTCCAAAATCTGCAGGGAGGGCCATCAGGCTGGAGACCCAGGGAAAAGTCGATGTTGCAGTTCAAGTCCAAAGGCTGTCTGTCTGCTGGCAGAATTCCCTTTTGTTCAGGGAACAGAATTCCCTTTTGTTCCTTCAGCTGATTGGAAGAGGCCCACCTACATTAGAGAGGGACAATCTGCTTACTCAAAGTCTGCTGATTTAAATGATTTTTTTTTTTGGAGGGGGTGTTAGTTTAGTTTTCTGCTTTATGAATAAAAGTTTAAAAGGTACATACTGTTGCTCATTTCATTCTTATTCTTTTAGTCATCTATTCAAGCACAAACTTGGAATTTCACAGCCATAAGGTCAGGACATAGACTTAACAAATGAAACCCTGGGCCAACTGTGTTAAGAATTTACTTGCTACCTCATGAACTATACCATGTTAATTACTTCCTTGACACGCTATGAAAAAATGATAAATGTTAATCTCATCTAAAAACACCCTCACGGGAACAGCCAGCATAATGTATGACCACATATATGGGCACCATGGCCCAACCAGGCTGACACATAAAATTAACCATCCCAGACACCCTTCCAGGCGGATGCGACCCTTTGCCCCAGGCACATGGCTTAGTGGGCAGAGAAGGGCACTGCACAGCCACATACATGCAGTAGCTCGGCCACACCCCATGTGCTCGCAGGTCTCTGCTCTGACCTCTTGCCTGCTACCCCACTGGCCCTGGACCAGACCTGAGGCTGTTCAGACACACCTGCAGCAGCTGCAGCTCCTTGGCCTCTCTATTGCAGGAGGCCAGTTCCAACCAGAGCCCCTGGTCCTTGGCCCCCTAGACCCAGTGACTGCCCCTCTGCTCACGCCCGGCTAGAAGGGAAAGGAAAATGTGAATGGCATGCTTTAAAATAATGGGTCTGTGATTGTCCTCACCACAGGTGAGGCTCTGAGTCTAATATGTCACACCTAGGGGCATCTCCAGGGCTGAGCTGAGAGCTGGGGCTCACTCCTCCTGCAGTGTAAGTGCCCGGCCCCGGCCTGGGCCAGTGGGATATTTTGAGGGTAGTGGGTGCACTAAGGGGGTCTGGGGCCTCGACGTGACTGGGGCATGGGAGAAACGGATCTGGGAAATGGGTCCACTCCTGCAGGCCTTGGCTGCGGCTCCTCTTGAAATCCAAGCATCCCAGGGACAGGAACCCTAACACTGATTTTAGAAAACTTGGTCCCAGGGGCCCAGGAGTGGGCCATGGTCCGCGATGACGGAAGAGATGACGATCTACAAATATGAACTGACTGCCGGGACGCAGAATGCAGAGGGGAAGCTGCCTCCCCTTTGGCGAAAAATCAATGCCTGGTGTCAGGACTCCCTATTGACAGCTTGATTAGGAAGGACTCGAAACTCACTCTGCCCTGGAATCATACCAGGAAGAGACAGATGGAAGCATTTCTGGGGCCTTGGTGAAGCCAGCAACTGCATTAAATGCAGACGATTCCCACCCCACCTTCTCAAACATCATGGAGAAGCTTCCTTATTAAGCCTTCATTGACCCCTCAGATCTTTACTGAGGACCTACTATGTGCTGGACCCTATCCTGGCGATAAGGCAGAGTCTTGACTTCCAAGAATTCATGGTCTATTGGGGAACAGATGAGCAAATAGGAATTACAATCCGGGAGCACATGAGGACTCCATCCCCGTGAGGGGGAGGGGTAGAGAGCGTGTTAGAAGACCCCAGGTGATGCATGTGGCCTGGCTGGGGAAGGAGGCTGTTCAGCGGAGGCTTCTCCAAGGAGAGGATGCCCAAGCTGAGTCTTCGAGGGTGAGATGGAGTGAGCCTCGATGAAGGGGAGCCCACTGGACACACAGAGGGGAGGGTTTGAGCCAAGGCATGGAGACAGGAAGCAGCAAAGTGCCAGGGTAGGAGTGGCGAGGAGAGGAGCGTGCTGGGCCCCGGTGCTGACGGGAACGACTCCTCCAGGCTGGGAAATGGGCAGCCTGGAAAGAATGTGGAAATGCTGAGCCCCCAGGACAACAAGGGGAGCACTCATACATCTTAAAACAGAAGGCGCCGCCAAAACAACGTGCAGCAGAAAGCTGCCCCCGTGAGTGTGGGGACGGCTCCCCAGACAAGCTGCCTGATGCCCATCTGTGAGTGACAGGCCCTGGGAGGGGACGGGAAGGGGTAAAGTCCCCCCCTCCCCCCTTCATCCTGAAACGTCCGCAGCCTCCTTCTGCTTAGCACTCAAAATGAGCTCAGGATGATGTCACGCTGTGATGGTCAAATGCAGCTGTTGGTATCCAGGGCCCTGGCATAGGGGCGGCCACCGTACATCCCCAAGGGCTAGAGGCTCAGCAGAGTGCAGCAGGCTGGGGAAGGTGGGAGCACGTGTCAGGACAAAGGGGGAGATACGGGGCGTCAGTGCGCGCCCGCTGCTGTCTCTCTGCACCCTTGTGTGTGAACGGTGGGTGGTTCACGTGTGCCTTAGCTCAGGCTGCCGTCACGAAATACCAACCTGGGTGGCTTATAAACAACAGACGTTTATTTCTCGCAGTTCTGGAGGCTGAGATCAGGATGCCAACACCATCGGGTTCCGGCGAGGACCCTCTTCAGGGGTCCAACTGCCCCATGTGTCCTCACACAGCGGAGAGCGCGGGGAAGAAGCAGGCTCTCTCATCGTCTTCTAAGGGCACCGGTCCCTCTCAAGAGGGCTCCACCTTCATGACCTAATCTCCTCCCAAAGGCCCACCTCCTAATGCTATCACGTGGGGGTTAGGATCTGAACTCTGGGGGGACATACACATTCAGTCCACAGCCGCGAGTGAGGAGTGCAATTACTGCTGCGCTCAGGAATGTTTATGCCGCGTGCAAGCTTATATGTGCAAATAAGGCCAAAACAGTGGCCCCTTGCGGTGAGCACCTCACTGTGCCAGGAGTCAACCGGGCACTTCCGCTGTACATCCTTACACAGACCCTTCCTCAGGCCTGGGAAGGAGGGGACTCTATCATTCTCCTTGTGCAGGTGGAGAAACTGAGGCTCAGAAACATTCCATCCTTGCCTGGGGGACTTCGGAAATGAAAGAACAGGGATCCAAACTCCCCACTCTGGACGACCTTATGTTCTGACCCCAAAGGCATCGTGTTCCCTGTGCCCAGAACAGCACATCACCCCCTGCTTTCACCCCCAACACGCCTCTCCTCCTCTGGCTCAGGACTCACCCCCTCCTCCAGGCAGCTTTCCTGGACACACACGGCTGGGGTAGGTGCCTCCCTCTGTCACAGCACTTGATCTCCAGGTTGGACCCATTTCCTTGCCTGTCTCTCTGCCAGTCTGATCTGCTGGAGGGCAGAGTCCTCGTCCTACCCGAACCATAAAGGGTGGACAAATGGTGGTCCCAGAAGAGGGAGGATGGCGAACTCCAGCTCAGGACCCTGGACCTAGCCATCTGCTCCCAGAGCCTTGCAAACCGCACTCCAGTGTGGGCTGATCCTCTCAGCCCTAACTGCAGTGTTGGCTTCCCCTGCCTGGAAAGCCCCCACCTTTCAGGACCCGGCTTCAGGCTCGCCCCCTCATCCCTCTGCCCTGCAGGCCTTTCCGATGCTATCTGAGTGCCACACAAGAAGCCGGCTGTCTGCATGGGTGACACCAACAAGACAGCACCCACACACAACGCCCTTGCGTGCTAGGCGTGGGTCTAAGTCCTTTGCACTTATTAATTCATAATCCTATGGTGTAGGTTTAGACTTACCTCAGTTTTAGGGGTGAGGAAAGGAGGGCATGGAGAGGTCCATTAGCTTGCCCCCAGCTCACCGCACTTGTAAGTGGCAGGACTTGCATTTGAACGAGGCCACCCAGCTCTAACTACCCCCAACCATGAGAAACCCCAGGCTTCCCTGAGGAGCTCACAGTCTGGAAGGTAAGACAGACTTCTGCTGTCCCAGTGGGCCCAGTGTACAGGGGAGAAAGCCATCCCACACAGACCTCAGGCCTCAGACAGGGCGTCAGAGGTAGTGAGGCTGCCTGGAATGTGCTGGAACGTCTATCCCTCCCTCCCTGGAGAACTGGCCGTTGCCAGGTTCCGGTGGGCCTGCTCTGTGGTGCCTGGAGGCCTTTGCGGCCCCTCCAGTGCTGGCCTGTGCCCTGCAGTGGGGATGGGCCCTGGAGCCCTGCGCCCAGGTTTACCCAGCTGTGGCCTGGGGATGATGCACTGTCTGAGACCAATCTGTTTGCCTGCCCCTCGTAGAGGGAACGGGCTGTTTTCTCCCTCCTGTAATTGTTACCATCTGTTTCCCTTCCTCGTGTTTGTTGATGTTTTCTTGTTTTAAAACTGAAATGAGTCAGATTGGAAACTGATTTAGGAAAAAGTGTCTGGGAGGGAAGCTCAAAGTGGCCATGGGGGACTCTGCTTCAGAGCCGGCAGAGAAAAAAGATTCCGTGGGGCAGGCCGGGGGTGTCTGCCAGCATCACCTGCCCTGTGGGGGGCTGGAGTCTCCCGGCTGCCCAAGCAGGCTGGGGCTTGGGGGCGGGGGTGGGGGAGTGTGTCTGTGGGGGAATGTGGAAGGCGTGTGTGTAGGTAGGCAAGTGCGTGTGTGTGCACACTTGTGCACCCACGTGAACGTCCAGCTGCCGTTCTATCGGGGATTTTAAGTCAGTGCCTGTGCCTCTCCCTTCCTGTTCTCATCCACCCGTCACCCTAGACTCTTGGTTCCTCATTGCTGTTATTTAAGCCAAAGAAAGGTGCCCTGGGACCCTGGCCCTGGCTATCTGGGTCTACAAGCCCAGCCCAGCTCTGAGACCTTGACCTGCAAGTCAGACCAGCTGCCACCAGAGCTTGTAATACCCTGGCTTTGGTCTTATGGCCAAATGGCTAGGCTTCGATAGATGTGGCGTGTGACTCACAATCCCGCCTGCTTTCCTCTCCTTTGTCCTTTCTTGATAATTCATAGCCTGGGGGGGTTCTCTGGCTCCAGCAACCCAGAGAAAATGGATACGGAAGACAGAGGTCTTGAGCACGGTATCCTTCTTGCATTCTTGGGTTCCCCCAATAGCAATAATAGCTGCTATTGCTGAGCCCCCTGCTTTGCCCCAGGTTCTGTGATAAGCCCTGGAAGTGGGAGATTTCTACTCCTCACTGAAATCCGTCTTTGGAAGGAGGATTACCAGGCCAGTTTTCTAGATGAAGAGGTAGGGGCTCGGAGACATAAATTGACTTGTGCAAGGTCACAAGGCAAGTTTGAGGTGGGTGCCAGCTCCCACCTGCGGGACCAGAGCTCTGATCATTATGGAGATGGGAGGCACTTCAGGAAACCCTGTGCTGTCAGCTGGACGATTCCGTGGGTGGCCACCCAGGCTGGCTGGGTTTCCACCAGAAGTTTTCGGATCCTGCTTCTGCCCTTGTACCTTTGATTCCGAGCTCCTTCTTCCTGGGAAGCCACCTGGCATGCCTCACTGCACGAGGCAGGGCATGCATCTCACTCCACTTACTGTGATGTTTAGGGGCGAGCAAAGGAATCTTCTCATGTCTGCGTATTTAAGCGCTTTTATTAAGTGGAACAAGCTATTTCTGAACACGAGAGTGGCCAACAGCCTTAGAGGAAATTAAAATGAACCATGACAATGGAAAATTGCATAGGGGCATGGCGGATTCTCCGGAGATAAATACAACAAGGCTTTCAACAGCATTCGGGAAGGACTAGAGATCAGGGAGATTATGTTGTGAGAGGAAAAATCAAACCACCGGAAAATTAGAGCTCAGGCTGGCGGGAGGACCACGCGAACGCTGGTCAGGCCTGTGGGTGGCCCTCCATTAAGCACCCCTGGAGTCCGGTGGACAGAGTGGGGCAGAGGAGCAACGGGCAGATAGAGCTCAACTCAACTAGGCAAGCATTTTCTCAGCATCCATGGCGTGCATGCTATGTGGGTACAAGGGACTGAACTGTGTTCTCCCCAAATTCATAGGGTGGAGTTCCTAACCCCCACTGAGGTGGTCTTTAAAGATGGGGCCTTTGGGAGATTATTTGGTTTAGATGAAATCATGAGGATGGGGGCCCCCATAATGAGACTATTGTCCTTATAAGAACAGGAAGAGACTAGAACTTTCTCTCTGCCATGTGAGGACAGAGCAAGAAGGTGGCCGACCACAAGCCAGGAACAGAGCCCTCAGCAGAACCTCGTCATGCTGGCACCCTGATCTCGGACTTCCAGCCTCCAGAACTGTGAGAATTTCTGTTGTTATGTCACCCAATCTATGGTATTTCGTTACGACAACCCAAGCTGATACAGTGAAGCATGGAGGTGGACACACTCTTCTGGGACTCAGAGAACTCTTGGGACTTGAGTGTTGTAAACTGGCACATCTAAAGGTTTGACAGATATTAGCTGTTATAATTGTGATTTCTCCTATAGCCTGTGCACTCCCCTAAGCCAGAGGCTATCTATCGTTGTCTCAACCACAGGACAGCTTCTCAGTAAGTGTGGGTGAATGAATGAGTGAATGAATGATGCATCTGAGTCAATGGGCCCCAGCACCAAATGGATGGAGTTGTGGTATCCAGGCAGCCCTGCAAGGAGGTGACAGGAAGGGAGCATTGGCCCAGGTAGTCTGCTGGGGAAGGGGTGCCCGTGGATGGGATTTGTCTGGGACCCTCTCTGGGACCCAGGATCCACAGCGAGCAGCCCCAGGTAGAAAGCCTCTCAGGCCGTCTCCATGCTGGGTCCAACCCAGCGACCCCAGGGGTTGGTACAGTGCCTGCCGCATCCTCTTGCAGGGCAGGGCCAGAGCGTCACCCTGCTCTGGTCACCCGGAAGCCCACTCCTCCTCCCATGTCACGCCCCTGGAGAAGCCTATCTGTCTGTCTACGCCAAGAGGGGCTGCTTCCCTCTCTCTCCCACCCTTCCACCACCTCTTAAGGATTTAACCGCTTTCCCTTTCGCACCTGGACCTCCAATGAGCTTAGATAGACTCTGTCTGCCCCAGCAAGCTTTCTGAAGCCTGAAGAGATGGGGTAGCACCGAATGATGCCATTTCCCTTAAAAAAAAAAAAAAAAAAAAAATCACTTGAACGGCCTCAGTCCTGAACTACCGTAGCTGAGCCGGACCACGGCCAGAGGGCACACCCCTCCCTCAGGACACTGCCTGACGCACACTGCTCTCACAGAGAGCCTGGGCAGGAGACAGCAGAGAGAAAGCCCCCGGCAGCGGGAAGATGTCAACTGAGCGCCTCTTCAAGCGTTCTGGAAGATTCCACTGCAGAGCTGGCCCACCCCCCGGGCTCCCAGTCCTATGCTGCCTCGGAATCTAGGCTCCAGTGCTGAGACGCACACCTGGGCACTGACTGGCCGTAAAATAGCTCCTTCAGCTGTGCCACCCCGTCGGAGGAGCCGCCTTGTGGCGACATTTGTGCTATGTTGTTTGTTTCTTCGTCCTGCCTGGCCTCGAGGTGGCCCTGCCACCATCTTCTCTCTGATTAGGCTGCTAACGAGGTCGCCGAAGATGCCTGTGTCAGGACCGTCTTACCAGGCGTGAGAGTCGAGCTCTCAGTCGACTTCTGCCCAGAGAGTCACAAGGCAGAGCGCTCAGAGGTCAGGACTGTTCCCTCTCGCCGGCGAGCCTTTGTCTGTAACGACAAACAAGGAGTGCTCCATCCAGACCCACGACTCAGAAGGTGGACGGTGGATTTGAATAGGAGTGTCAGGTGTTTGCTGAAGAAAGGACCCCGGGGGAGCCGCAGACAGTCGGCTACTGCTCATTCTTGGGGTCCTTTCTGGCTCCAGTGGGTCCTCCATACAAGGAGAGCACAGTTTGTCCTAGAATGCTCTCTGGGGAGGGGCTGGGAGGGCCTTGGGGTGCAGAGGGGCCAGGCTAGCCCCTGGCCAAGCCGTTCTTGAGAGCCCGCTGCTTCCCCCGCCTCGGGTGGTTCAGAGCCAACTCCAGGAAGGCCTGGTCCCAAATTAATATCGGGCGCTCAGAGTACAGGCGTCTGAGGGCCAGGCCGGGTCAGCAACCGACCTGCGCGTATCCCCGCACCCGCTCGCAGCTCAGCTGCCCTGTGCAGAGGACTTTTCCTCGCCAGACTCACTGAGGATTTCAGATCTGAAGATAACAGGGGCTCCTGACGTGGCCGCTGTGTGATGTGCGTCTGTGAGTCTGGAGCCAACCCCCGGGGAGGGCGAGCGGGTCACAGGCTCTGAGGCTGGGAGGTCGAGGGGTGGCCCCAGAGTCATCGCCTGCAGGGCCAGCATCTGGGAAACGTCCATCACAGATCAGAGCAGGGCCGCCCCTGCCTCACCTACCTTCCCGCCCACTCTGGCGACAAGAATGAAGATGGGTCGCTGTGCTCCGGAGGGAGCTGCGCTGTCGCCGGTGTGGAGCTGAGCAGGAACAAGCAGGGCGGCTGGGCCTCTGAGCAGACCGGGCAGGTTCCAAGGAACACAGCTGTCAGGGGGGCCGTGAGGGCCAATTGAAGGGGGCGATGAAAGGCCTGGCCCAGCGCTGCGAACAGGTGCCCCTCACTCTCCTCCCCGTGCCCACCCATCTGTCTGGGCCACTGGCTCCCTCACATCACAGGCGTCTGCTGAGGGCCAGGCCTGCCCTGAACCTTTCAGCAGAATGAAAGGGAAACTGATATCAGAGGGGAGCTGAAGCACAGGGAAGGCCTCTTTCTTTTCAAAGACTTTCATCTGTGATGGGCTTTTTTTTTTCTAGGAGATCTTATTTCAAAGCCCCTTTGAAAATTTTGTGGGGTTTTGTAATGGATGAAAAGTTACTTGGAAATGGGACTAAGAAGTTTTCCGTTCAACGTCGTTAGAGGAAAGTTGAAAGCTTTGAGTTGTAAGGTTCCACCAGATTTATCATTTCTTTTGTCCGTGAGGCCCATCCACTGGGAGGGGGTCTGGGGGAAGGGGCTGGGGGCCTGGACAGGGCACGCGAGGGAGCACGGCGCAAAAACCAGCCCCAGCCGCAGTTGCCTTACATTTGCAAGGGAGGCCATCTGAGCTGATCTTTCCGCAAAAATGTTTCCAAGGTATAGACTTTGATGTTGGAACAGGGAACAGCAAACATACTTCCAGAATACTATAGGAAGCTAGGCTTTACCAGAGATGATGGCTACCACACAGATGTTTCATATCGGAAAAATAATTTTTAAAGAAGATAGGGCCCAGATGGACCTGAGAGAAGAGGCCAGAGCCAGAGCGACACTGGCGTGAGCCCTGGAGCATATCCATGCTGGAGAACCAGCAAGAGAAGAGGCCAGTGAACAACACAACAACCAGAAAAAGCATTGGTACAGAAACTGAAGGGAAGAGTTTCAAGCAGGAAGGAGGAGGAAGCTGGTGTCAGGGATGAGAGCCTGGGGAAATGCTACTGGGTTTGGCAATAGGAGATGACTGTCCATTTAAAGGGGGTGGTTTCACTGAAGAGCAGGGGTGGGAAGAGTTAAACAGTGAAAGCTGAGGGGTAACAGGAGTGGGTACCAGGTGTTCTGAATCCCATGGAGGGGGTGACCGCAAAAGGTGGAGGGGGGACAGGGAAGGTAGATGGATGCTGGAATGGCAGGTAAAGTGGTCGAACAAGGATTTTTCAGTGCCCGTGATGGAAAGCCAAGGGGGAGGGGCTGATGAGAGGGAGGGAGAGGGGACGTGAAGGGTGGGAGTGCATTGCTGGCTTTGGAGAAGGGTGGAGATGTCAGTCTGTGCTGCCCTGGTCTGAGACTGAAGAACTGGCCCCATTGGAGAGGGCCAAGACCTCACTGGCAGGGGTTGGTGGAACATGTCAGTGGTGGGTTAGAGTCTGGGGGTCTAAGGGAGTGGGAGAGATGATGGAAGGACCAGTGGCTCTGGCTCCCCAACCCCAGCGTGCTGTCGGGGTCAGAGCAGGAGGCCCACTTGGGCTGGACACGGTGGGAGGAGGAGAGGCCGTGGCTGGTACTCCTGTGACCAGGGATTCTAAGTGTAACCCCAAAAGGGTAGTGTGGGCAGGGGCTTGATAGGACTACGCCCATTTATGGAGTTGCCAACCACGATGGGGTGGGGGTGGGGGGGCCTGGGAACATTCCAGCCATCACAGAGCATTTCTGAGGGTCTTAGGATAGAACAGGCCTCGGTTAGCACCCCAAGCCTGGCAGGCTCTAGCTGTCATTGAAGTTCTCTGGGCCTTCTTACTCTCGCCTGTAAAATGAAGGTGAGAGGGAAAGAAATCCCATCCTGCCCATGCCTGGCATGTAGAGGGCGCTCAATAAACGTGAGCCATTAGGATGGGGGCAAGCTGGGCAGCCCCACCTCATCTGTGCCTGAATCCATTTATGGCTGGGCTTTGCTGGGTCCTCGTGGTGATTCAGTAAGAGAAAGAGGCACAGGAAGTGCTTGGTGGTTTCAACTTCAAGTATTTGCCTGGAATCGCAGGGCCAGGTTAGAGGCTGACCACTGGCCTCTGCAGTGCTGTCTCCCACCCCAGCACATGGTGGCCCTCGCCACACTGCCCCCTGGAGACCTGCTTTCTCTGCTCCCTTACCCCTCCTCCCATCACATCCTCTGCCCCCACCCAGCTCCTGGCAGGAACACTTGCCCTCCAGAGACATCATCATATTCCATAATATGATTGGAATCTGAATATATATTTAAAATGACAAGTTTGAAATTAAAATTTAAACAAAGAATTACTTTTCTGTAAGTTGCTCCGAAAGCAGTAATTTAGCAGCAAATTGAAAGAGAAAGGTAAGCACTGGTCCTTTAAACCATCGTGCAGTTTCCAGAATGCAAGCCAGAAGTGTCTCAATTTAACACATCATTGGTTAGTATTATTAGAAATTTCATTGGGCTCCAGAGCGCATTATGGCGCTGCTCCGAAGGGGGTGCTGGGGGCGCGGCCTGGGTTCAGGGGGCCAGAGAGGGCAGCCTGTTTAATGAGGGCAGAGGGGCTCAGGAGAGCCTCCTCCGGCCCCAAGTGGGGATTTAACTGCAATTATTTTCTTGTTTGTAGTTCAGTAGCAATCATGAAATGAGAACTGAGAGACCCATAAATGTCATTTGCTCTTCCCAGAGGTCACAGACTTACAGCTTTGGTGTCTGTCAACACGTTTTACTGACCCCTAGAACCTACGCTGGGAACAGGAGTCCATGAAGACGGTGTCACCTGTCTGGCTCCCATGAGCCACATGAGCAGGACCAAAAAGTGTGTCCCGATTGGGACCTGCCCAGCAGCCTCAGCCCCTAGGCTCCCCACACTGGGGCACAGTGGTCTGAGAACTTGAATGTCAAGACTGTCCTTACCTCCACCAGAGTGAGGTCCATAGACTGCATCACCTAGTAGGCCTGTTAAGGAGCCACATTTTGGGGTCCCCCCCAGACCTACTGAATCAGAAGCTCTGAAGGTGGGGTCCTGAAGCCTGAATTCTTAACACCCTGCCCCCCGGAATCTTCTTATGTGCACTCACACAAGTCAGGGGGCCCCTGCCATAGAGGTGGTCAATGCTCGACCTGTGTGATCTTGGAGGCCATGCTCTCATGGATAACCTGCAAATCCTAGAAAGCCAGACATCTGGGTATAGACCCCGGAGTTGTAATCTAAAAAACTCAGACACCAAAATCTCTCTCCCTTACTCCCAGCCTGAATTTCCACCATTACAACACCATTGCTGTAAGTAAGAATTGCTTTCCTGGGCTTTCACCTTTGCAGTGTGAGGGCCCCTGGGAGGTTCCCAACACCCCAGTCTGAATAGGTTTACCAAAAGCTGGCCTCTATCAGTCCCCACAGTTGGACCTGAGCACCATGAAGCCCCTAAGTGCCTTGCAGGAAGAGGGATGCTGAAAAGGAGGTGAAACATCCACTCTTTTCAGGGAGCAGGCTGCCCAGTTATGCTCAGTCCTGGAGCTGGCAGCCTCCAGGAGCTGATTCCCAGGGCGACGCAGGGTTTGGTGGTCAGAGATGCCTGGGCATTCATGTCTGCTAGGAGCCCTGTGGGAACCTGCAAGAGGAGCCCTGAGAATGCTTCAGAGTAAGAAGAAAAAGGAAATGAGAGCATTCACCACTGATGCTGGGCCCAGGACACCAGAACCTGCATCATCCTTGTGCTCCCAAATCCGTGTGCCTCTGCTACCAGCCTCTGCGGAGCGTGGACTCGGAGCTCTGCTGGCTTCCCCACACTGCCCAACCCCCAGACCAAAACCTTACCCCTGTGTGTCTGAGCAGGTGGGCACATGCCTGTGCTCCAGCCGCGAGGGAAGCAAGCTGGCAGAGCACATATTCTGGCTTCCACCTCAAGATGGGGGCAAGATGGGGGTGTTCATAAGGTGCCAGGCAGGGCTTCCCTGGTGGCGCAGTGGTTGGGAGTCCGCCTGCCGATGCAGGGGACACGGGTTCGTGCCCCGGTCCGGGAAGATCCCACGTGCCGCGGAGTGGCTGGGCCCGTGAGCCATGGCCGCTGAGCCTGCGCGTCCGGAGCCTGTGCTCCGCAGCGGGAGAGGCCACAGCAGTGAGAGGCCCGCGTACTGCAAAAAAAAAAAAAAAAACAAACAAAAAGGTGCCAGGCCGTCAGGAAAAACATTTCCAAAGGTCCACTGCAGGGCTCAGGCCACACCAGCAGTCCCTCGGCAGAAGGGGCTCTCAGAATCCAGGGCCAGGGGTTGTGGGGATATCTCACCAAAGCTTGTCTTTCCCAAATTAGGTGGGGATCACGGGAAGCGGTGACATAAAATGAGGCTGCAGGTGAAGCTCAGAGTGTAGTCAGCTCCGGGCTTCCCACTACTGTCCTCGCTGCTGCTTCTCTTTTCATCACAGGCCATTTCCCAACCCCCACCCGGGTGGGGTGTGCCTTGGTGTCCAGTGGTACTTCTGGCCCAGAGTGAGCATGGGAGTATTGTCTGATCGATTAAAGCGAGGTGAGGGCTGGGGGCGGCGGGGGGGGACTCTGGGATCCCTTGGGAGAAGGGGCTCACTGCTGTGAGGGATGGGGCAGCTGTACTCAGGAATGCTCAGCAGATGGCAGTCCCCGCTAACACTGTCACACCACATGAGTGACAATAGTGTCAAGACTTGCAGGTTCCAATCTGTGGAGGCAGGTTCATGGGCAGGAGAAGGACTCGGACGCTGGCACTGTCATTCCCCCGGGAGAGGCCCACGTGAGCCCCGGAAGTGGAGCCTGGCTCCGTCCATTGTATCTAGGCTGCAAATGCACCAGCTGCTGTGGGGTCCTTTGGTAGCGACCTTGGCCAGAATCATCTGCCTTGTTGAACCCTGCCCAGCTTTTGTGGTCCAATGTCAGCTCTCCCTAACTTCCAGGCTCCATTGATTCACTCTCTTCTGACGTCCTTGGGTGAACAGTGGAAGAAGTTGAGTTCTGGTTTTTCCACCAGCCCCATCGAGGCAGGAGTCAACCTCAGCATCCCCCATCTCCGATTATGCTCAGGCACTGGGCGAGGGGTCAGCGGATTGGGGCATTAGGCCTCCAGGCAGCCTCCAGCAGCATTCAGGGCAATGATGTTGGGGGTCCCGGCACACGAGGCCTCCACGGTCTGGAAACGTCATCTCCCCAGTGAGAGGAACACATTGTATCAGGCTTCCCAGATGCACTACGCGATTCCACATCTCTGTTCTGTTACTCCCATCATTCCCTCTCCTGAAGTGTAGGCCATGCATTCATGCACTCGTGAACCAACAGTGATGAACACTCCTACTGTTGGCCAACACTGTAACTCAGAGACCTTGCCTTCCCTGGGCACCTACACCAGGCCGGCAGGAGCTGGGTCAGGTCCTGCCATGCGGGTCCCTGCCATCATGGAGCCCACCCACCAGTACAGGTCAGTACCGGCCCTGAAAGGCAGTGTTCCGAGGCTGTGATCCTCATGTGTGCAGGGCGAGGGGTGAGAACAAGCGAGGCGTGGCAAGGCCCCGGGGAGTCCCATCCCATCATCTTTCAAATTTCCCTGACCACCTGGGATGCTGCTGGTCTATACGGCACCCTTGTGCAAAGTAGAAAAAAGGGCTCCCTTTGGATGGACAAATTAGCAAAAGCGGCCCTTCCGGGCTGTCACAGCTCCACGGGTGCACAGGCATCTTCGCACCGTGCACCGTCTGCGGCCCCGCACGCCAACCCCTAAGTGGAGCAGGGTCCCCAGTGCCGCTCTGTAGGCGACGTGTAACTGGCTCTCCCCACGCTGATAGAGCACAACCCAGGGGCCTCGGGGGCTTGTCGCAGGTGGAGCTTCCCAGCCCCCCGACCAGCAGGCGCTTCAGCCCATGGCGCCCCTCACAGAGAGCTTCATCCATAAAGGATCGGGGTCCTTAGTGTTCTTCAGCCGTTGAAAGAAGCAGGATGCTGTCAGCCGCCATAAAAATGTGACCTTTGAAAATGTACAAGAGCTTGGGGTTTAAAAGCTGCTGCTGATGCATCCCATTAGCATCTCATTAAAGGGAAGCAGAGAGAAGCCTGCTTGGGCCGATGATGGGCAGATAGGGCCACTCGGAGGCGCCGGGCAGGAAGAGGGCTCTCTTCGGCTGCCTCTCTGTGCCGAGCGCCATCATGTCACTGGAGCAGAAGCAAGGCCAGGAACACTGGGGAAAGGCCAGATGTCTTCGTGGCTTCGGTGATGTCCTCTGTGAGGGCAGTGGGAGGGGCGAGGGGAGGCTCCTCCCCGCCGGCCCAGGCTGTCCTCCTGGTTGGTGTCTGTACATTCTTGAGTTGGCAGCCCCCTGAAAGGGGGGTGGCCTGGAGAGCCTTTGGTGGAATTGTGGACCTCTGGGGACTCTGAACCAAGGCGGAAAGTCTTAGTAGGAGCCAAGTTCGAAGCTGGAGGCGCAAACCCACACACGGTCCCCTAGAAGCCTCCAGAACCTGGGAACCTCGAGTTTACCTTGGGCCTGGAACCCGTTTGCAGGACAGGGCTCTGGTCAGGCCTAGCTGACTCACGTCACCAGCTGCAACATTCCTCACCACCTGGGCATCCAGGCGCCTTGGCGAAGCGCGCAACCCGTGTCCATGTTTTTTCTGGAGGGAGTGAAGGAAGGAATGTTCACTTCTTTTTTTCAATAAAATGAAAAAAAAGTCCTGAACCGCAAGTTGCTCATAGCTTCAGAAGTTGCTAGTGCCAAATAGAATGAGTGTCCTTATTTACCTTTCCTAAAGAAAAAAAAAAAAATAGGCTGCTTTCCTTCTCACAGCAGAACCTCTTTCTTGTACATAAGAACTCGCTTGTCATACTCATGAAAGACACAGGCAGACAGCAGGCCTGTTGTAGCCACAGCTCAATCACCCCGGAGCCCTGGGCCCGCCCCAGTACCCCCTGGACCCCCTGCACCCCCAGCTTCCTTCTGGAGTGTGACTCATAGCTGGGAGCAGCCCCTCGAGGGCAGGGCTGAGTCTCAGTGACTGCCCGTCCCCAGCCCAGGGGGCCCAGTTTACTGAAGAGCAAACCCCCTGACCAGCAAAGGCGCAAGTGAGCAAGCTGGCAGGAGTGTTTTAGAATCAAGGGCCTGAGGAAAAGTGTGCAGTTTTTCAAGTTCAGAAACTCCCCCAATTTTAGGGCAAAACCCCGAACGCCTGAAGTTTTAGAGTCCGATTACCTGCTCTCAAGCAGGAGACCCCGACCACCCCTTCTGGCGGCAGCGGCTGCTCTAAGGACCAGGCCCAGGGCCTCCAAGTTCCCGGAGCCCTTCCCCACCCTGTCAGGTTACCAGGCCTGGGTGCTGATTCAGCCAGGACAAAGGGCAACTGCAGGAGGACCCGGAAAACCAAACCTGCCTCTGGCCTAGGAGGCCTCCGGGAATTCCAGGCTGCAGAGAGGGGCCTGCAGCACCCCCTACTGGCAGAAGGGGTAAGGAGACCGGGGTCTCCCCATTCAAACTTCACCCCAAAACAGGGCCCCGAATGGGACATCACACTGGCTTCTTTCCCCCCGGATGCCTCTTATTGTGGGAAAAGCAACCTCTGCACCTCTGACCCACCAGCTCCCCAAAAGCCTGGGAATACAGAGGGGGCTGCAGGCAGGGCACCCTGGAAGGCTGTCTGTTTAGAGAACGCTGTACAAGCCACGCTTCTGTTTCCTAAGTTCCCTAAGACTATTGGTGAGTGTGGCTAGATCCCCAACCTCCCCGCCTACCCTGTCTCATCTGTCCCACAGACAGAAGTGGGGCAGAGGCCTCTGATAAGGAAGCTTGTCCGCAGAATTGTTCTTTCCTCAGGAGATTCACTCTTTTCCTTTGTTTCCTGCACTGTTCACAGAAGTGAAGCATCTGAAATGCAGGCCGGAGATAAAGTACAGCCTAATGCAATTAGCTCAGCGCCGCTTATGGTGCTAATAGGATGCGCTCCCGCTTCTCCCAGCAGGCCCTGATGCAGGCACTGTTTGTCATCTGCGTAAGGCATCAAAGCCCCAGTAAGTCCAAACCCCTTCCCACCTGCCAGTACTCTTCAGCCAGCCTGGTAAGGAGAGTCCCGCTGCTCAGAGATGCCCAGAAAGGGGTGCTGCCCCCCACCAGCTGGGTCACTGACTTAGCTTCCAATAGGAGGCAAGAGCACAGTGGCCTCACCTGAGAGAGGCCTGCAGATGACCCTGGAGGCTCCTTTGCCCTTCTGTGACTGTCCCCAAACCTGGCTGGGCTCTGGCTACACTCCTGCAAGCTGTGGTCACTGCTCCCGGAACCATCTCTCTTGAGACTCTCACCCCCTCACAACCCAGTTATCCCAGTACCAGGCCCTCCAATGTGTTTTGGGGATTTTTTTTTTTTTTTTTTTGCTTATTATAAATATTATAATGTTATAAATAATGGTAATGGCCACAGTAGAAAATTAGGCAAATACAGAGAAGTATAGACAAAAAGAATAAAAGTTTCCCTTAATCCCTTCACCCAAGAATGACATTCCTGCCAATATTTTGGGATTTTTCCTTTCTGCACATACCATTTTACATGATAAGTTTATATGCGTGTCATTTGATGTCCTTCTCTTCTCGTTTAACATTATAGCGTAAGCATTTTGCCACCTCATCAGGAATTCTTAGTAAACATGATTTTTTTCTTTAAACGAGTCGTAATCTCCAAAGACTTTTTTTTTTTAATTTATTTTACTTTTGGCTGCATTGGGTCTTCGTTGCTGCGTGCAGGTTTTTCTCTAGTTGCGGTGAGCGGGGGTTACTCTTCTTTGCTGTGCACGGGCTTCTCATTGCGGTGGCTTCCCTTGTTGCGGAGCACGGGCTCTAGGCACACAGGCTCAGTAGTTGTGGCTCACGGGCTCTAGGCGCACAGGCTCAGTAGTTGTGGCTCACGGGCTCTAGGCGCACAGGCTCGGTAGTTGTGGCTCACGGGCTCTAGGCGCACAGGCTCGGTAGTTGTGGCTCACGGGCTCTAGGCGCACAGGCTCGGTAGTTGTGGCTCACGGGCTCTAGGCGCACAGGCTCGGTAGTTGTGGCTCACGGGCTCTAGGCGCACAGGCTCGGTAGTTGTGGCTCACGGGCTCTAGGCGCACAGGCTCGGTAGTTGTGGCTCACGGGCTCTAGGCGCACAGGCTCGGTAGTTGTGGCTCACGGGCTCTAGGCGCACAGGCTCGGTAGTTGTGGCTCACGGGCTCTAGGCGCACAGGCTCGGTAGTTGTGGCTCACGGGCTCTAGGCGCACAGGCTCGGTAGTTGTGGCTCACGGGCTCTAGGCGCACAGGCTCGGTAGTTGTGGCTCACGGGCTCTAGGCGCACAGGCTCGGTAGTTGTGGCGCACGGGCTTAGCTGCTCCGCATGATGTGGGATCTTCCCAGACCAGGGCTCGAACCCGTGTCGCCTGCATTGGCAGGTGGATTCTTAACCACTGTGCCACCAGGGAAGCCCAGTAAACATGATTTTTATTGCCTATATAATATTCCATGGTAAAGTGGTAGCTCAGGGAGACCAGTGCTGTCCTAATGTTTGTTTTCGCCCTGAGGTTTGTTTTCTCATTGAGTACCTAAACTAACAAGTGAGATCCTGGAGCAGAGAGCCTGCCTTCTTCCTGCAGGGCGGAGCCAAAGGTCCCAGTGAAGATGCTCCCTGCCTTCCAGCCCTGCATCAGGACCTGTGCTGTCCTCCCAGGGGCCCCAGTCCACCCCCTCCCACGTCTCCTCTGTGGAGTGGGAAGTCTGGGGCCTCGGAGGCTGGTGTAGAAGCAGGATGGGGCCTGACGGTAATGCTTTGGAGAGCCATCGTCTCGCTGGTCAAAGGGCTGGGCACATGGTGGTACTGGGCCTGGGCTGAGTATACAGTTGGTGCTCAGCACATGCCCGCACATATTGTTGTAGCTTATTAATGACCCAAGGCCTGGGGTGATGTCATTTCTCATAGCACAGAGCGCTCGTTCCGTTTTGATGGCTCAGGTAGAGTGGGTGGTGGAGGAGGCACTGGGTTAGGTTGGGTGTCCCTGGAGGCGGGAGTCTAGCCAAGGCCACGGCTGCTGCTACTGCACCAAAACCCTGCGATTATCCCGTGGTACTGGGTGCAGGGCCAGACCTCTGCCTCTGGCCCCGTGGCTCAGGCAGCAGGAGTACTGCGGGGGATGGGTGCCAGGGCAGGACCATTGCCAGGCTGTGCTCACACTCCTGCTCTGCTTCTCCCCAGGCCCCCGGCATCTCCAAAGCAGACAGTCAGTCCCAGGGACTCACGACCAGCATCCGGTGGGGGCAGACGCCCATCAATCAGTCCACGCCTTGGGACACCGATGAGCCGCCCTCCAAACAGATGAGGGAGAGCGACAATCCAGGTGTGTACTCCAGGGCAGACAGAGCCACCCGCACCGGGAGCTGGAGGAGAGGGCGAGAGTGTCTGAGACCTCCTGGGTGCCCCAGCTCCTCAGCAGGTCCTGACCCACGGTCTGCAGCAGCCCAGAACTCAGGCTGCACTGGGGGCAACGGGACGGGGGTGGGGCAGTGGGGCGTGACTGTGTGTAATTCCCTGGGCAGTAGCTGTGTCTCTACCCCTTTCTCAAGAAAATATTGGGAAGGACAAGGGAGTGAGAGTGACATTATAGGAGTGACTCTGAATCTGCTTCGAGTTATTTTGAATAGTTAGTCATTCCTAAACCTCAGTACTCTGATTCATAAATTTCCAAAATCACCCATTCCAGGGAGGTCTTGCCTTGCCAACAGTTACGTGAGAACTGAGAAGCTCCCCCGCCCCGGGGACTGGGGGTTTACCACCTTCTACAGCACCGGAGGCCTTCTTACACGGCTCTGACCATAACAAAAACCTTCCCTGCTATCTCCCTTGGATCCCAGACCTCCCCTTGGGATACACAGAACACGTGGGCTTGGCCATCCACACCACAGCCCTACAGATATCTGAAGACCCCTGCTCATCCCCTCTCCAAGTCTTCTGCAGGACAAACACCCCAAGACTTCAGCCATACCCTCAAGCCCATGGCTTCCAGTCCCTTTACCTTCTTGGGAATTGTTCCTCTTTCTGCATCCTTCAGTGCCCAGAACCCAAAACAAAGAACCCACGAGTGGTCTGTAGCACCTCCTTCATTCAGCCCCTCTACCTTGATCATTGCAGCCTCACATCACTTCTGCTCTGCTGGCAGCCACATCGCATGCTGTCTCAACAGTAAAACCCCAAGACTGTCAAGGTGGCTACTCTGACCCTTGTCCATCTCCTCACAATCTGGCTCAAGCAGCTGGGTGTGGGGACCCAAGGGCAAGACCTTGTCAATATCTTCCTGTATGACTCAGCATCTTTTAGATGCCTGCTTTTATTACTGACCTTTACCCAACCTTCCCAATATGATGTCTCCTGCAGACTGGGTCATACGTCTTCCATATTGTCATCCAAATCATTGATAAAAAATGGTGAGCATATCACTAGAGACCTCCCTTTATGTCTCCTTTATCCCCTGGGCCATTCCCTGGCTCACGAAGCAATCACCTCTGTGGCCCTAGCTCTCTATATGAGAGCTCGCCAGCTGTACTCTGAAGTTCTAATGCATTTTTCCAGGCTCCCTGGCCAGTCCTGCCGAGGACTGAGCTTCAGATGGCCTCATGCCTTGTGCTTAAGACACCGGGCTAGCTCACACTGACGCTGCCTCCCATTCTCCAGGCTTGGGGACGATCCCCCTTAGCAGCCAGTTCTATGATTTTCCTGGCACTGCTTCACTGACGTTTGTAGGCCTCTAGTTTGCTCCAGCCTCTCTCATAATCGAAATCAAAACTATTTGTTGCACATCTATTATGTGCCTTGTTCTGTGTGTCATCTCACTGCTCACAGCAACACTACGAAGTTGGCATTATTGTCCCACTGCAGATGAGGAAACTACTCGGGGAAGGCTTTGCCCTAAGTTCACTCAGCTAGTGAGGGCAGACCCGGGACTAACATGCCAAGCCAAGCCTGGCTCTCCACCCCCATGCCGAGTGGCTCCCCCTTTGGACAACTCCTCAGAGACAGTACCCACTGGTGGTTAGGGAGTCACCCCACCATCCTGGCTCCTGCCCTGCCTCGAAATTGTACTTCTGTGAGAGAGCTCCAAGCCCCACCTTCTAGCCTCTGGAGCTGGTGGCCCTGAGTACCCCTTGCTTCCCACTCTCCTTCCTCGGACTATGCCACCACTCCGGGCGTCATGACAACCAAGGTGGCCTTCAGAAGACAGAGTCCTAGACCCAGACTTATTCATCAGAGGTGACCCAGATTGACCTTCCCGGTCACAGCATCTTCCAGCTTCACTCACAAGCCCACTCGGGTCACCTCCATGGCAGCTGAGCTCAGAGGGCCCTGCTCTGCCTCATCTGGGCACAGCTGGCTTTGCATCTTAAACTGGGGCCTCAGGAGGTGTGACTGACCCCTTTGTTCAGCCAAAATGGACTTCCCTTGTTTCCCCCACGGCTAGCCATGCAGAGGTTGCTTAGGACAAACCCTGGCCCCCCAGCAAGGCCGTGAGAGCAGCTCCTGCCAGCCGCCCCCACTGCCCCCACTCCTGGCTCTCCCTTCCTGCGCCACAGAACCTTTGCAGGGCTCCAGGCTCTGGCCCTCTCCTTTTGCCCAGCAAACACCTACTATCTTCACAATCCAGATTTCTCCCCACCTTTCTCAGACAGTGATTCTCCAGAAAGGAAGGAAAAACACCCACATCTATGGAACATGTAACGCATGCCAGATATTCTGCTAATTTGGGGAGTTTTTGTCAAATACATCTTCATCATTCAGTTCTTCCCGGGAGACCTATGAGGTGGGTGTTGCTAGTTCCATTTGACAGAAAGAAAGAATGAGTCTCAGAGATGATAAGCGACCTGCCTAGGGCTCTTAGGTAGTAAGTGGCAGAGCTAAGATGTGAATCCAGGTCTCTTGGAAGGTCTCTACTTTCTCCTCTCTACTTTGCTGCTTCTCAGCCTCTCCCTGGCAGGTTATGGTCCCCCCTCTGAGACCCCAAAGCCATGTTTATCTACTCCTAAAGCACTTATTTTGTGCCACTGTAACCACGGATTCTTAGTCCGTGAGCTCCCGGACACAGGCCTCTTGTTCACCTCTGTGACGCCGGCACTCGGCCCAGGGCCGGGGGCAGTCGGTGTTTGTTGAGTGAAGATGTAACTGGCGGGTGACATTTCTTCCATCTCCCTTGCAGGCACAGGGCCGTGGGTGACCACAGTGGCCGCCGGAAGCCAGTCTGCCCTGATCGCACACTCCTACGGAGTGGCCCAGCCTCCCACCTTCAGCCCGGCTGTGAACGTCCAGGCACCGGTCATTGGGGTGACCCCTTCACTGCCTCCCCACGTGGGGCCCCAGCTCCCGCTGATGCCAGGCCACTACTCACTCCCACAGCCGCCCTCTCAGCCACTGAGCAGCGTGGTGGTCAACATGCCCGCCCAGGCCCTGTACGCCAGCCCGCAACCCCTGGCTGTTTCCACGCTGCCCGGCGTCGGGCAGGTGGCCCGCCCAGGACCCACCACTGTGGGCAATGGCCACATGGCAGGGCCCCTGCTGCCTCCACCGCCGCCGGCCCAGCCGTCTGCCACTCTCCCCAGCGGTGCCCCTACCACCAATGGGCCCCCCACGTCAGACTCGGCCCACGGGCTGCAGATGCTACGGACCATTGGCGTGGGGAAGTATGAGTTCACCGATCCCGGGCACCCCAAAGGTAAGTCCTGCTGCCCACACGCTCCTGCGTGCCCGCATCTGTGCTTCCCTGTACGGTCACTACCACAGCGCGGACAGGAGTCTGGTTCCTGGCTTCCGTGCTCCCCAGCAGTCTCTCATGGTTTCAATCCAGGCTCCCTGCCAAAGGCAGCCTGGCCTCAGCCCAAGGAGGCAGAGGGGAAGGTGGAGGGCAGGACAAGGAAGGCGGGGGAATGTGAGTGCGTAGGAAGCGGAGGGGAGGGGAGAGCCTGCAAAGTCCAGGGCCTTCCGCCTTCAGCCCGAGCCCTGGGCCATTCTCCCCTCCGACCCAAGGCCAGGCCACATGCAGAATGAGCCAGCATCCTCTGCTCCTCTTAGGGCTCCCTTAGAACAGTCCCTTTGGGGGCCTTCTCCATTTCCACTAACGAGGACAGTCAGAACATGAGCTGTCTGTGTTCCCCGTCCCCACTCCGGAAAACATCTACTGCCGTGCCGTGGGGTGAGAGCAGCTCAGGGGCATGAGGTAAGGCCCAGGAGCCACGCCCAGACCATCCTGAGCCAGCTGAATGTTGGTTCTGTGAGGTCCCATGGGTGGCTCTATGAGGCCCCAACAAAGAGCACCTCTGGCCTTGGCCTTCGTTTAACCCCCCTTCCCCGAGCCCAGGGCAGTTTTCATTCAGGGAAGCACCAAGGCAGATCCTCGAGAACAGAGCCAGGGGAAGGAGGACACCAGGATGTGGTTTTAGGTTGGGCGCCGGCCGGAGGGTCAGTGCAAAGGGCTCCAGCACACCAGCCTCACTCCTGACAACTGTCTGAGGGATCTGGCCAGCTGGGATGAGGAAGGGAGTGGGAAGCTGAGGCTGGTGGGGCTTATCTGCCCCAGGCTTGTCTATCCCCTCCAGGTCCGGTCAGCCGGGCCTCTCCTCCCGCTGAATGGAGAGGGGGGCCAGCGAGCCCTGGATCTGGGTGCGGGCAAGAGGATACTTAACAGGTGGTCTGCCCTGCTGGGCATCCAGGCCTCCTTTGAAAGGGGAGTAGATGGTCTAGGAGGTGTGGATCTCGGGCATGACTTCTCAGCCTCCCTACTTACAACCACTTGAGATGGCAGAGTTGGGGGGTGGGGACACCTGCAAAGCAGAGTCTTAGCAGAGCAAGGACTCCAGCCAGCCACGCTCGTCCAGCCTGCTCTCTATCTTTATCCCTTCGAGCAACTTCCAGGCCTTGTCAAGCGTCCCAACACCACCAAAGCCATGTCTAGATCTGTGATGGGTTTAATTCCCAATCTGATTGTGCCCCTGACTGCCTTTGTTTGGGAAATCAACACTAGTTTTAAATGACAAAATTATAGAAAATTACATCTACATTTTGGTAAACTCTTGCTTTAAGATCTTTTTTTAAAAAAAAATTGACTAAATTGATTTTTGTTTGTTTGTTTGAATTGTTTTGGTTAAGCTCCCTCCCCCTTTAAAGAAAAACTCACTCCCAGTTTATATGCCGCCAACTCTGACACACTGGGCACTAGGTGTCCCGGCTGCTCCTAAGGCTGTGCCAAAGCCTGAGGCACTGGGTGGGCTTCCCTCTCCCCACCCCATCCCACTGCCGCATCCCAGGGGGCCTCCTGGGACTGAGCAAAGGTCTTGCTTACTTGTCAATGTCAGGCATGCACCTAGGAAAAGGTGTTGTTCTGTGTAAAAAGGTAACTGGCCCAGCCGGGGCTGCTCCCTGGTTTAGGGCTTAGCACGGAGCTGGGATCCACCTCCTGGAAGCTGCCAGGCGTCGGCACATCTGATCGCTGTTAAGCATCTGAGTCCCTATGATCAAGAAGATGTAGGTGGTAGAGGCAGGTCCCTGCTGCGCCCCTGTTGGTGCTGGGCCTGCAGGCCCTTACAGAGCCACACCTGTAACATCATCAGACGGCGTGAACCATCCTCTATCGCGGGCCTGAGCCCACACACAGGGGGGGAGTAAAGAGGGGGCCGCTGGTGGGGTGTGCTCTTCCAGCCCCTGTGGTGTATATTCAGCACCAGATGAGGGCCGGGGATGGTGTGGGCCTAGAAAGTGTTCACAGCCCCGCCTTCCGGTGCCCTAGCTAGATTCCCCCAGCTCCAGCCGGTGACCCAGTGACCCACCCATCATGATGATTTTCATAGGTTTCCGGTGAGCTGGTTGTTTCCCCAGAAATTACATTGAACTTGCTTCTCTACTTATGGCCTCATCGGCTGATTCATCCCCTTGTATTTGCGGTGAAGAAACACAATGAAGCATGCACACACAAATGCCTCCCAACTCAAGCCTGGGTGGGTTTGTCTTTTTTTTTTTTTTTTAGGTAATTTCTCCTTTCATTTCTAATCTTAAAAGCCTTTATTGCTAAAGCTATAATTTGTCTGTCAGATCTAATGTCAAACAACTGCATATTTTTTTAAATAAGAAACCTGAATTTTGAAACCAAACCTTGGAAACTTGCTATGTGAGACTCATCTTCCTGACAAGACCACGTGGGTTTGGATTTGGGTCACTTTTAATTTTGCCCCTAGGGATTTTACATCTCCGAAGCCCAATTGATTTCACACTCGGAAATGACAGGCAGCTGGCTCCGAGGGGGAACCTGGAGGCCCTGCGTGACAGCATCAACACTAGTCAGAAATCTACTTAAGAAAAAAAAAAAAAAGAACTTTCCTTTTCTCCTGTTCTCTGTTTGAAAGCTTGCCCAGCATTATAATAAGATCCACCATAGAACTCCTTGAGATCTAGCTCATTAAAGTCCCGTGATTTTTCGTACTATTGTTTGACATGACAACCTGGCCTCTCGCGGGGCTGAGTAATTATGAAGAGATCCCCTCCATGAAGAAAAGGTCTAGCCAGCCAGAAGGATGGGGCCACTGGTATTTTTAGACTTCATTAGTGCCCTGATTTTAAACTTCACATTTTGTTTCTTGTAATTATCTTCCCATCGACTGAGCTGAAATTTCAGTTGGGGCTCTGTTAGTCTGCCTTACCAAGAAAGGGCGCTGGGGCTTTCATTTAAAACTTAACCAGTTGAAAAATAAAGGTGATGTGGAAATGCTTTTTGATTTGCAATAGGTCAAGCAATTGTCTCTCACCTTTGACTAGAGAAGCCGGGCTTGCATGCAGCTCACTGTAATGAGTGTTATTTCAATGCAATGAGCACACACAGATTTTTCTTAAGAAACTTACAAGATAAACCTTTCTTTCTCCAAGAACAGTTTGGGGGTGGGAGGAATCTGTAGGATTTCTTTTCTTTTTTTTTTTTTTTTAGATTATATATTGAAAGCTGATTAAAATAGATTTTATGTGTGCAAAGTGATAAGAGGGGAACAAAGATTTAGTTCCACTTGAATCCTGTTATAAAATACCTGAGCCGTTGGTCTTGTTGCGTCGGAACCCCTGAGCTAATCCACGGGCGGAGCTGGTAGCCAGCATCAGACCTCGTGAGCCGTCGAAGTCCAGTGTCACTGCACTGGTACCACATGAGCCCAGCTGTGTGTCACAGCAGAGGTGCAGGCTGTTGATGTTATTCTTTCTAGCCCCTACCTTCTTCCACAAAGGATTTTTGGTGGCCAGGAGGGTGGCCAGAGACCCTCTAAAGCCCCAGACACTAGGCCTAGTGGTGAGCTGCAGAAAGGCTATTATATTTTCACCTGCATGTCAGGGAGAGAGAAGCCAGGATGCACCTGCTCCCTCTTGCTTCTGGACCGAAAAGCAAAGTCCAAGTTGACCAGAAGTGAAGAGGCTTGTCTCTTTTGACTTTAGATTTCACAGGCCCAGGGTGAGGGACCACGAGGATTCTCAGGGCTGGGGAGTCATGTGGTGGGGGGTGTGTAGCCCCTCCCAGTGGGTTTTGCATTTCCTCCTATCCCACCCTTGCCCCTGGACCTCCACCCTGCGGAACTCTGTCTGTCCTCATGCCACCTTCTGCTTGGACAGCAGCTGCCCTGGCCTCCACGAGTGGCAAAGACAATCTGGTAAAGATACTTTGAGACAGAGTGAACAACTGTGTGACTGGGGCAAGTCTTCTGACCTCTCTGAGCCTTCCTTTCATCATCTTGAAAATGTGATGACAGTACCACCATCATCGGGCCTCGAGGAGGATTGAATGAGATCGTGGGCTTGACCGTACATGACACTATACCCACTTGACATCAAAACAGTTACTCCCGCCGACACAAGCCCCAGGTCCGGGGAGCTCAGCAGAGAGAGAAGCTGGTGAAGGGGCAGAAAGCAGGGGCCTCTCCCCAGTGCAGAGGAGACGGAAGAAGCCCAAGTTTGTTCACAGGGCTGGCAGCCACTGGTCAAGCTGCTTAATGGGAATGCCAGGTCCCTGTCCCTAAAAGGGAGTGGGATGAGTCACCTTCCTGGCTGGGGGATGCAGGACTGCTCCCCCCAGCCCCGGCAACCAGCACAGATCTCACCTCTCCCTGCGCCAGCCTCTGATGTGCCAGGGCACACTGCTCCCTCAATAAACATTCTAGAAGAAGCTGGGGATGCCTGATAACACTGTTTGCCCACACGCGGTTAGCCCAGAGACACAAAATGTCCAAACCGAAATCATCTTGCCACAGAGCTGCTCTCCCTGTGTCTCTGTCTCAGAAATGACACCATGAATCCAGGCAGGAGTCCGGAGTCAAAGCCTGTGGTTGTCCTCGTGCCCGTATGCAGGGAGTCTGGAAACGCCTTTGCTTCTGCCTCCTCTGGACGGTCCTCTCCCTTCCACCCCCACCCCACGCCTCCTTTCAGGCCGCCATCACTCCAAGCCTGCATCACCAGACCCACAGTACAGCCCCTCCCATCCAGAGTCCATGCTGCAGCCAGAGTGGTCTTTCCAAAACACAGGTTCGGTCCTGTCACTCCCTGGTGAATGACTCCAACAGCCCCACCGCTCTCAGGACAGAACCCAGCCCTTGATATGGTGCTTCAGGATCCGGCTCCTGCCTGCCCCCCCGCTTCGGCTCTCCCCCTTCTGCTTGCAGGCTGCCCTGTAGCCACTCCACGGCCTGGGTTCTCTCCTGTGCAGCTGTGCTCTGGCCGAGCGTCTGCAATACAGTTTGCCTGGCCCATTCTCCCACCTAGACTGTGAGCCCCTGGGTTGCGGGCAGGCACAGGCTCCATCCCATTCCACCCCCAGTATCCAAGCCAGTGCCTGGCACTAAAGGATGCTCCAGAGGAGTTCGGGGATGAAGGCACAGAGCACTGGGCTGGGAATTATCCAGCGAGGTTCCCTGACTTCTCTCCAGCCACCTCCTCCCTTTGTGTGGTGAAAGCAGGTTAGTACTTGAGGGTCCGGGCATATAGGAAAGTCCGTGGGAGACTTCCTTCTGCAGCTTCATGGTCACTCCCCCCATACCTGTCCCACACTTCTGGGAACAGAAGTCCATCTATTTCAAAGTTCCTCCTGTAGCCAAGCACCTCCACCAAAATACTTACCCCTGAGCACATGGGATCTAAAACTCTGCTTCAGTTTCCTCATCTATATCAAGGGGATAACAATAGAATCTGCTTCTTACTGTTGTGAGGATTAAGTGAGTTATTTGACATAAAGCCCTTAGAAGAATGCCTAGTACTTTGTAATTACTATAAAGGTATTTGCTATGATTATTTTCATTCCTGGTACCAGAACCATCTTTCAGTTGTCCATGGCCCTTTAGGGGCCCAGGGTAATGTGAAAAAGCCAAAAACCACTTTGCCTTCCAGAGTCTTAGGATGTTGCGCTAACATCATGATGTTCGAAGTACCTAGTTCCCGGAGGTCCACTGTGTACAAAAGAAAATTGCCTCCTCTCATCACATCATTTTACAATCCTCCACCATCACAATCACAAGGAGAAGGAACCAGCCCTCTGCTGGGAACTTCCCCCTAATTCCAGGAGCTATTTGTCTTGGGAGGGCTCCTCCTAACTACCCAAAGGGGCTCTCAGCATCCTTTGACGTTCAGTTTGATATTGGGGTGCCAAGGATATCGCAGGGGTCCTCCTCCATGGCCATATCAATAGATGGGACAAATAGAATTATGTCACTCATGCAGACCTACCAACCAAGGCTGCAGGTGAAGAGGGGGTTAGGAGCATGTGGCTGGAAGCATGGACAGTGGCCAGGAGCCCGGGTTCTGCACCAGAATGCTTGGGTAGAATTGAAACTCCACTACCCACTAACCCAGTGAACTTGGCTAGAAACCTGGTATCACTAAGCCTCTAAGTTATCTGTAACGTAGAGATAATAATAGCGCCGTCTTCTTAGATGTGCTGTAAGGATTTCATAATGTATGTAAAGTCTTAACACAGTGCCTGACACACAGTGTGCTCACAATAACGTTAGCTGTTGTTATTACTCCCATTCCTGTAAATTCTAAAGAATTCTGGATCCTGGGGTTTTGGGGCGTGGGGGATACTGTCTGAAGCCCCTTTGGCTCGGAATCTCTGTTATTTTTAAAGCAGCATTGTTCAAAATAATCTCCCAGATCTGGCTGACATAACACTCAACACAGATCTGGAACCAAACCCCCAGTCCCACCATCACCCTAACTTTCCCCTTTCCAGCCCCCAAGCCAACACACACGCTCTCCCCCAGGAAGTAGGTGTCTCGGAGCCTATGGAATTTGAAAGTCCGTCTACACGAGGTCTCCCCTCCTCGCGTGGATGGTACCTGCCTTGGAAGGCCCTCCTTCCCTTCACAGGGCTCTGTCCTCGAGGGGTTTGTTAATCATTAATTGGAGGGTTGTCCAGGGCTTAACAGTTTTGTTAACAGATCATTTGACAGTGAATGAACCAGGCAAGCGGAAAGATGCAGCAAAGCGGCTAGACCACCCAGAGATCGTGTCATGCCTGGAGCAGGAAGTGGCCCGTGAGCCCCAGCCTGTGTATGTCCCTCTCCGGACCCCACTGCTCAGCAGGGCACAGGCAGAGCGAGGCTCCCTGGGCCCTCTCCTCACTGAGCTGGGAGGGGCACATGGGCTTTCAGCCCCAAAGCTCCGCTGAGCAACTTCCAGGTCAGAAATCCCACTCCGGCCCTAACTATCTGACAGGCAGGGCCAGAGGAGTCCAGATGCCGACGGCAATGAGGGGGCTCTTCAAATGGGAGCAAAGGGAGGGAGCATTTCCTTTCCAGAGGTTTCAGGAAATGGTGCTGACCCACAGTAGCAAGCCAGTTGCCCTGGTCCCAAGCCCTGTCTTCTCTCAGGAGTGGTGGCCCAAGCAGACACCAGCAGGGATGACCACTAGGTTCTAGACCACTGACAGTCAGAAGCCACTGACAGGCTTGAGCCATGTTAGCGCCCTCCGTGCTGCACCACCAGGCATTTATTGAGCAATGATGTGTTGTATTGGGCACCTACTGTGTGCAGAGTCCATACTTGGCTTCTCCCAGGCAAAAGATGTGAGGCAGGGCCTCCCTGGTGGCGCAGTGGTTGAGAGTCCGCCTGCCGATGCAGGGGACGCGGGTTCATGCCCCGGTCCGGGAAGATCCCACATGCCGCGGAGCGGCTGGGCCCGTGAGCCATGGCCGCTGAGCCTGCGCGTCCGGAGCCTGTGCTCCGGAAGGGGAGAGGCCACAACAGTGAGAAGCCTGCGTACCACAAAAAAAAAAAAAAAGATGTGAGGCAGTGTGCCAGCTGCATGCCCCGTACAGGTCTCAGCTCCTACTGAAGGTGAGGCCCTGTGGTGACGCCCACGGTGTGCCAGACACCACGCCGAGCGCTGGGAGGGACGGAGGTCTCCCTGGAGGAGCCCGAACTCCACTTGAGGGGGCCGTTGGGGGTGGGGGCAGTAATAAGAGCGAAGGGGCTGGAAAAGAGAGGCCAGTGTGGACGGGGCCTCTAGAGGCAGTTAGAATGATGCAGGGGAGACAAGCAGAAGGCAGGTAGTACTGCAAATGCCAGAGCTTAGGAAGGATGTTTGAGATAAGTGCCAGGGACCCAGACTTGTGACTTCTCTACCATAGAGTTACACGCACACGCTTCTACTCAAATGGTTCTTGGGGCTCGTCCTGATCGGAGACAGGTTCAGCTTGTGGTTTATACTGATTTATGCCTGTGAAGTCCATTCTCTGAACCCTTGACACATAAAGTCGAGACAGCCTGGGCTTTCCTCGGGCTGCCTGGCTCTTCTCTTTAGCCCCCCCACACCCCGTCAGTGATGGCGCTATAAGGACCCGGGATCTTGGGCGAGAGTCCATTTCCTCAGTGCCCAAGGCCATTCTGGTCTTACAAGGTGAAGACCCCTTGGTCTTCAGGGGCTTTCATCTGGGAAGGAAGCGCTTGGGGGCCATTAACCCCCAACTGGGGAATCGGTGCACACCCAGGGTCCAGGAAGTCTTGGTAAACCTTTCTCTCTCCTATCGTAACAGACATTAATGGCGAGTTTCCTGTTGCCTGATCACTATTCAAAGAGCCAGCATGTGCCTTCTTGCTAGGAAAGTCATGTCCCGTTTTCGAGGCTGGGGATGAGTTTCAAGAGAAGGAGAGTTGGGCAGGTGTGACGCATCTGCTCCCGTCCCTGAGTGACGGGGAGGTAACAGTACACCAAACCATGACACCGTGGCACAAACCTGACTCAGGCCATTCGGTTGAAAGTGCATTCCATTCAGGAGCACACTTACTATTCTAAAAATGTAGAAGGTAAAAATAATACAAGCACAGTAGGTAAGGAACACAGAGCATTGTGTAAATTGCTTGACGAAAACAATGGCCAAAAGGTTGCCATCTACTGAAATTGTTGTCATTGTCTTTTTTCTTAGTGTACCTCTCTTTAAAAATATACATCTTAGAGGGAAGCCCAAGCATTTCCGGTGCAGCACCAAGAAAACGTTCTTCACTTTCCAGGTCTCCCTGCAGCCTTTTGGATGACCAAGCACAGCGCCGTGAACTGTCTGGTTTTGCCCACTGGCCTCTCAATGCCTTTTCGTCCCTTCTCCCAAGAGACCTCTCAGTGTTGCATTGGCTCAGTGTCTCAGACCCAGGTCTACACACGTCCCAGGCAAATACATATTAGTTTTTACCACCTTCTGCAGGACCAATTTCACGGGCTATATATTACTCAGCTCAGGCTGCCGTAACAGAATCCTGCAGACTGGGTGGCTTAAACAACAGAAATTAATTTTCTCACAGTTCTGAAAGGTGAAAGTCCAAGATCAGGGCGCCAGCAGGTTAGTTTCTGGTGAGGCCTCTCTCCTTGGCTTGTAGATGGCTGTCTTCTCACTGTGTACACATGTGGCATTTCCTGTGTGCGTGGGCTCCTGGAATCTCTTCTTATAAGGTCGTAATGGATGAGTCCCATCCCTATGCCCTCATTTAACCTTAATTACCTCCTTAAAGGCCCTATGTCTAAATACAGTCACATTGAGGATGAGGCTTTCAACATAGCAATTTGGGCATGGGGGACACAATTCATTCTGTAACAGGCTATGTGTCAGTCTTGTTGGCAAATGGAAACGGTAGCCCCTTACCACAGCACAGTTACTAGATAGTTACAATGTAACTATGGATATTTTCAATGGTTTATAGTTATCTGAACCTTTTCATAAACTTACTATCATCGTTTTTACCAGTTTAACTTCAAGCTGCTCACCTATTCCCTGTTAAGTGAGCACTGTCCCTATTTTCCATTGTTAGAATCATCCACATTTGGGGTTAACTTTTTAATTCCATAGAACCTTCATGCTGGGAGGGATCTCAGAGCCATCTAGTGGAAGGAGGAATCCGCCCTCCACCACTGGGGACTAAGCAGCGGCCACCCACAGCTAGATGGTTTATCCTGTTAAATGATCAAGAGCTGTCTTCCTGTAACTTCCATGGTCCTGCCCTCTGGGGCCCTCAGAGCAAGGCTGGCCCCTGTTCTACATGACAGCCCTTCAGATTTGTGATGGTGGCAGAATTTCCTTTTCTACAAATATCTCCAGTGACCTCAACAGTTCATCCTATGGGTCCTTCGGTCCTGTACCACGCTGGCGTCCTCCCTGGTCATGCTCCAGTTTGTCAAAGGGCCTCTTAAAGGGACACCAGGCGACACGGGACAGTCACCCCCTTGGTCCTGAGCATCACACTGCAGAGAGTCTAACCTTTCTGTAACGATCATGACTTATTTGTATAAAACACACACTCATACACACACAGGCACACACACACTCCAACTTCCAAATTAAGAGAAAAGAAAAAAATCTCACAAAAGTCCTACTGTCCACTCCACTGGTCCTTTGGGGTCTCCTCCCTCCTCTTTCTCATCAGGCTCGGGATTGTTGGTCATTCCTCTGAACCCCCTTCATTCCTGCACCCTTGTGCCCCCAGTCTTGGCCATAGCAGCAAGTTAACCTTTCCACCAAGTTTTCAAACTTACTTCCTTTGGTGTCTAGGTGTTAAATGTATCTCAGCCCAGCCCGCCGCAGCCCCACCTCCCAGCTGTGCTCTCCCAACAACTCCATACCCTCCCTTCCACCCGTCCCCTCCCTCCTCCACCACGATAGTGAATTTCAGAGTAGGCCATTACCTTAAAGCTCATTTAGAGACTGGCCCCCCTCAGGTTACAAGTGGGGAAACTGAGGTTCAGAGGTGTCACTGAGATATCGCAAGAAACTGCCTCTAGCAAATTCCCTGTGAAACCTCCCCCAACCCCTAGGATCATCTGCTGCTAGGAGTTCTTCTTCCTAGAAGCTTCTCTCTCCCTGCAGACTGAACACCACATAGAGACAGGCCCAGTGAGCACTGTCCCATCCCTATGCCCTCATTTAACCTTAATTACCTCCTTAAAGGTCCTATCTCTAAATACAGTCACATTGAGGATGAGGCTTTCAACATAGCAATTTGGGCATGGGGGACACACTTGGCTGCACTTGGCCTGATCACCATGCCTCTCCAGGACCTGCCCAGGGGACACACACTGCCAGGCCACTGTGATCAAAGCGGCACGGGCCACAGGAATGCTGTGCTCACCGGCAGCTCCACCAGGCCTGAATGGGAGGAAGAGAAGGAACAAGACATCCACACACTTAAAGGGGGACCACGTCATAATAGCACCACAGGGGCAAGGCCCATGTTGGCCCTGGGAGTGACGGGGAGGAGACGCTGTCCACCAAGGAGGGGGAAGGATGACAGGGGGAAACTCTGTAACTCGGGCTCCGGGCCCTCACCCCATCACCCCCGTGGCTGGGGGCTTGTCCTGGAAATGCCTGCTTAGTGCTCCCCTGAGCAGAGTCCCACCCTCCAGGTCTCTACAAATATTAGGTGGTTTTTGTTTTTGTTTTTGAACTTGGGGGCTTTCAAAACTGCTGATACACTGTGGTTATTTCAGTAAGTTGAGACCCATTTAAAGAGCCCAGCTCCTTCCTAGAAGCATGAACGCCTTTAGCGGTCAGCCACGCTTGTCCATTAGGGGCCAGAGCACCTTCGAGGACCAACACAGTGGCCCAGTTCACATGCCCAGGATGCCTTACACTTGCTCAAACCCCAGAACCTGTTGCCAAGGACCTCACAGGTCCCTAAGTTGGGGAACCGCCATGTGGTGATTCTGAAGGCTCCTGGACCATCTGGCCATTTGAACAGGCAGCTTTCAGAAATTCTCATTGATCCAAAAATAATTCCTATATTTTCGGTCTTTCTTCTATATGGAGACATTCATTACCTTCTTAGACTAACCAACAGTTATTTATGAGGCAAGGTTTCTTTGGTGTGGGCAGTGACTCCAGAATTCCTAACTTAATGTCATTCGTCCCGGAAGGCAGGGGATGAGTAGACTTGTGGCCTCCCCCTGGGTGTCTGCAGTAATGACACCAACCCGGGCTGTAAGGCCGGCCCTGCTGCGTGGTCTCAGCCATTCCAGGGGGGCTGGTGGGCAACGCTGGTAGATGCCGCCTTCCAGAAGGGCACAGAGTGGGGAGTGGATGTTTCATTTTCATCATCTATTCACTCTGTATTTGTAATCCTTGCAGCTGTCCTGTGAGGCAGATTCATAGGTGGAAAGTCAAGGCCTGGGTATATAATCAAGGCCCAAGTATAAGTGGTAGAACGGGAAGGGAGTCATATCAAAACTGCGTGCCTCTGATGCCCACCCCTTTCCACCGCACCACAGCTTGAAGCCTCCGGTTGCAGCCTATATTGTCACTAGGCATGTTTGGGCTAAGGATGGGCAAGTCCCACAGTGGCTGTCTTATGTCCCCGAGAGTCATGCATCTGGTATTTCTCAACATAAATTGATGATTCTTGGGTTCTTTCCTCATCCCCAAAAGTGTCATGTGGATGGATGGGTGACTGGATGGCTGGACCTAATTCCCAAAGTTAATTACGGGGCACATCGGGCCCTTTCAGGAAGCCGAAGACAGGGCATTCACTGGCCACCACAGAAGCCGCTGGAGCTTGAGAGTCAAGCAGATCCCTTCCTGTCGCTACATCTCCCACACGTTATACAAAGTATTACCAGCGCAATAAAGTTAATGGAGCCCGTCATCCTACGAAAGAGCCAATTCCGTACAAAGATGATACATCCTTGAAGTTAATGAGGTCTATTAATTGAGCTTATGCCCTTTTAAATGAACGAAAGTTCTGAAGTCCACCAAATAGCAGCACATCCATTTAGAAGTAGTTACTGACGCCTCATATGTCGGTCACCAGTGGACGAGGAGCCACCAGGGTAGAGCTCTGGGAATTGGCTTCCCACTGACATCTAGCACAGCCTTCCCCTCCTTAGGAGCTCAACAGATATGTCTGACCGACCATTCTTGCCTGAATCACCCCAGTACAGCCACCGGGACTGGACAACGTATGGTACATAGCTCAAGGGAGAAAGTGATCAAACTGAACCGTGGATCTCTGGAAGAGCATCCGCCCTGGCCCACAGCTTTTAGACCCTTTAGACCCGGCCTTAGGGTTAGTGTGGAGAGCTGCACAGAGCACAGGTAGAGGGCCACCCCTTCAGAAATAGCCACTGCACAGGTGCGTCTTGGGCTGGGTGGTCCTTGGGCTCAGGGAAGGTGAGCAGACACCATTCCCAGGAAGTACAGACCTGTAACTGGCTGAGCAGAAAGACAAGTTCTGGCTCAGACCGAACGGGGCCCGTCACGCCATGGCCCCTGGGCCCCTGAATACATACCAGCGCTCTGCCTGATTTCAGCCTCCTCCCCAGCTAGCACCGCTCACAGTTGCTGCAGAGCACAAAGTGATACTTGTTGTGCCCACAGAACATCTGCTGAAGGCAAAACTTGTGTTTATAGCTCTTCACTTCAAAAGACTGGCCGTGTTATAAAAAGAAAGGGACCATCTGTCCCTCTCCTGGACCCCGGCGCCTCTTGGAAAAGATTTCTATGCAAGAAGGCAGTGAGAAGTCAACACTGACTTCAGGGAACTATTTTGAGGCCAGGAAAGAATGGTGCCTCCCCTCCGAGGGTAAGTCGAGGCGGCAGATGAAAGCTGGCTTTGTGGAGGCCAGGAGATGGAGGGCACCACGGGAAGGAGGCGGGCAGCGGCCCCGCAGGGGCTGCCCAGATGCTCTGGCTGTGCCGAGGGCCGGCTGGGAGGACAAAGAGGTGTGAGGGCAGAAGGGGAAGGGCCGAGAGGCCCTGGGGCCCCAGGAGGAGGCAAGAAAAAGTCAACACCGGTTTGCTGCTGCGCAAAACCAGAAGTCATCCGTCTGCATCCATCCACCCTGGCTTGTCCAGACTTTCTTAACCAAAAAGCCCTTTAGGACAGCATCCGTTTCTGCATCTTGGGGACCACCTTAGGCTCAATGATTCCCTCCCAGTGGCTGGTAATTGAGGCGTTCTTACAGGGCGCACAGGGGTCCGATCTGTCTGTGAGGCCTGCTGGGCGTTTGTCTGCCTTAAGCTCTTGGGCACCCACATGGAAAAGTCACGGGAGAGGCCAGGAGAGGCCGGGTGGGCGCTGCGGTGGAGCTGGGTGAGCACCAGGTGGGGCTGCAGAGGAGGGGTTCCCCGGCCTCCCGGCCATACTCTACCAGGCTGGGGCCCCACTAACCGAAACTCCCCAACGAGGCTCTTCCCTCCTGGTCCACATGCTGGAAATTTCAGCTCATTGGTTCTGAAACAGTCCTGCTCCTTCTTCCTCCTTCCTCCCCACCCCAGGAAAAAGTTGGTTTCTACCAGATTCCAAGCAGATTCCAGAAAGCCTTGGTCTGTGAACCTCCAGCTTGAGGCTTATTTTGTTTCAAATCAAAACCTGCTTTCCTTCTTAGCTTCTGTCCATGGGGTGGACATGGGGGAAAGGAGCTGGAGGTCAGAAGTGGGGTCCTCTGAGGACACCCCTTGTTCCCTTCCTGCTTGTCTCTGACAGGGCACCCCCGCCCCCGCCAGCTCATCCAGGGTGAATGAATTGAGAGCTTCCGCCTCCGTCCTGAGGAAGGTTCTCATGCAAGTTCTTAAATGCACTGAATTCCCCGCACTTGGGTGCAGGCATTTAGATTCCAAGGACGAAGGCGGCTCCTGGAATAGCATATTCAAGGCTCCCAGAATCCTAAAAGGTCACACTCCTTTTATTCTTGCCTCTTTTCTTTTCTTTTTTGTTCTTACTGATTTCTTTGGGCACATAAGAAAACACAGTAGGCAAAGCCTGCTACTTCCATTGAAATAAAATATTCTGCAGTCAAACCACACACCATAAAGAAATAATTGCAGTCTGTATATATTGCTAATGGACATCTCTCAGCAATTCTCTGTCTCATAAGCTTTAAACACAGACATTAGTATAAATATGCAGAAATCCCCACTCGAGCAAATTACCCTGCATTTCTGAACAGAAGGAAGATTAACCATGTGCTGATATCTTTGAAGGAGCTCAGCAGAGCCGGGAAAATGCACTGGCCCTCTCTGGGAGCGAGCTGGGGACTCTGTGGGGTCTCGAGGACACTGCTGCAGGCCTGGCTGCAGCTCCTTTTCCCCAGAGCCCAGGCTCCCCTGGAGCACTGAGGAGGGGACGGGCTCCACACTGGCCGGATCAGCTCACCTGAGCTGCTTGGTCACCTGGGTGTCCTGCTTCTGGAGGCTTCCAGGCTCTGGCAGGTGCAGAAGCCAAGAGGCTGAAGATGCATTTTTTTCCCTGGCCTTGCAGCTGCCAGACAAAAGCCCTCAGGGATCACCAGGCCTCTGAGGTAAAAGGCCCAGGAGGAGCCTGGGGAGGTTTGTAGAGGTGGCATCACCATTGGAACCAGGGCCCACAGATCTCCCTTCCTCTGGCCTTCACACTTGGCCTCTCCTCCCCTCCCCCCTCCTCCCTCCCCTCCCCTGCTCACTCCCGCGAGGGTCCCACAATCCCCGACAAAGGCCAGCACGGGGATAAGGGTCTCTGTCTTTCAGGGCTCAACAGCCTGTGCCACCAGAGCCGAACCCCAGCCTCAGCTTCGAGGGTCTGTGAGGAAGGCCCCTCCCTTTCAGAAATCACCCCTCACTCCTGGTCACCAGGGAAGATGCCCCATCAGCACAAGTTGCTAAGTCTGGGGGTGACAGGGTCTGACCTCTACTGACGGCTGATTAGAGGGGTGGCAGCAGATGTGGGGGAGGGGGGTGTCCTCAGCCCAGGCCACATGTCCTCTCTACAGATAGAGGCTAGGGACTTGGCTTTGCCTGGGCTGACAGCAGGGGAGGTGGGCCAGGTGGGAGGCCCACCTCAGGAACTGTGGGCCAGCCTTGCTGTGGGATGTAGGAGGTGAATTATGAGCTAGTCAGGAATCACCGCGGAGCCAGGGGAGCCTGGTGTGCAGAGGTCTTCTGGTTATTTATTTTGTGTTCGCCTGCCTTTCCCACAGCAGAACTGAACGTGGGCGGAGAGGAACATTTACAATCTGAGGCCGAGGATAGGGAGTTGGGCCTCTCAGAGCTGGAGCCAGAGCCTCATGGCCTCACCTGTGGCAGTAAAGTCTGGACAGGACGGTCGGAGGGCCTGGGAGCAAGGCTGTCCTCAGCCTCAGGCCTCCCATGAGGCTGGGGTTCCTACAACCCCCGAGCCTTCAAGTCAGAACTCTGAGGCACCAGCCTCAGCCAGAAACAGAGGAGCTCAGGACCATCAGATCCTCTCCTCAGTTAACCCCGGCACGCGCAGACTTCACTCGCCCGGCTCACCAGCGAGCATCTTGATGGTCTATTTTCATGTCTGTCTTCCCCACTCGACTGTGAGTGACTTTAGATTTAGCAACTTTATGTGAAATGTTTAAAGATACCCTTTTCTCAAGACCCTTGCCTGCCACCTACCAGAAAACTGTCACAATAACTAAAGACATCTATGATGATGCTAGGTGAATGGCGCCCCCTGGAGGTGTGCCGTGTGCAACGTGAGCAGCCTGTTAGGAACTTATAGATGGTATTACCTCCCGTCACCCTTAGAAGGTGCTCTTCTGGGCATATTACTCCTGTTGACGCGTTTAACTCTTACAGCAACCTCTGAAGTGGATGCTATTATGACTTATTTACAGATGAGGAAAGCTGGGCTCAGAAACATGAAGTAACTTCCCCATGTTTACCCAACTGCTCAGGGACAGAGCTGGGATGGAAATCCAGACTGTCTGGCCCCAGAGCCTTGCCCTTTGCCCCATATGCACTGTTATATCCTCGGCACCTAATTCTGGATCTGGCCACGAGGATGCCCAGCGTGTGTTTTCTGGAACAACACAGAAGGGGCCTGGCTTCCAGCCTAGTCCAGCCTCCCCCGCCCTCCCCCAACCCCTGCACTGAATCTCTGCCTCCCCATGTGAGAAATGAGGAGCTGGATGCAGAGTCTCAGAGGTTCAGGGACACGGAGACCCGGGCTGGGGAGCCCAAAACCTCCAGGAGGACTTCAGGCTTGTCGGCCGTTCTTCACCAGGGCCTTTCAACCTCAGCCCACCCGACCCTCCACACCCAGGCCCTCCTGCCCACCCCATCAGCCTCAGTGTGGTCTGTTTACCTCCCCGGCTCTGCTCTGTCACCCATCGGTCAGGGCTCCCTGGGTGGCCATGTGGCCTCCTCCTCTCCCCCTGGCCCCAGGCCTGCCCCCTCACTGCTACTCTCCACTCCACAGTTAGAGCATCTCTAAAGTGCCCGTCTGAGCAGGCCCTGCCCTAGTCAAAACCCTTCGGTGGTCCTCACTCCTCACTAAGCTCCCTCCCCCGTCACTGGAGGCTGCTGCCCTCCAGCCACCCCAGGTGTGGCTCTGGTCAGCCCCAGCTCCTGCCACCTGCTGCCTCAGGCAGCACTGGCCCCATCTCTCCGGATTCATGCTGGGGCCTCCACCCCAGCTGAGGCAGCTCATCCTCCTTGGGGAAAGTCAGGTGTGATCTCAGCAGGGTTTCCCAGCAACCATCCCCAGAACCCCTGTGGCTGCCAAACAGAAACCAGAGGGCCCTCCTGAGGAACTGTAGAAAACAGTATGTATGTGCCTGCCCGAGAGTTCCCAGGAGGGCAGAGGATTCCAGGAAAGTGGAGCATTCCGTCCCAACAAGAGCTGGTTCCTGCAGCGGAAAAGGGGAGAGGATCTCAAGTTACTGTCCCCCAGCCCTCAACCCTTGAGGCTCCAGCCCCCTGGGAATCCAGCTCCTCCCCCGGAGGCAGGTAGCACTAGGGCTGGAATGAGAGCTGCTGGTTGATCGGGGCATCCAGCCAGCCTCTGCCCTGGTCAGTCAATAGGAAGGAGAGAAGCCCAAGCTCCGAATGTCCTATACATCCAGGAGACGCCCCTGAGAAGTCTTCACCTGTACGGATGCACCTGCACACGTGTGCAAGGCCTCCGACCGCGTTCATCAGAGGGCCAGTCCTCCACCCTGCCAGGCTCTAATTGTGGCTGGGCTTGGAGTCCTCCTGGCACTGGAGCAGGGGGAGAGGGGAACATGGGTGTATAATCCCCATCCCAGGTCTAGGTCATTTATCTGGAAGGATGTGGTCTTCCCCATCTGGGAGTAGAGACCCCACACACACACTGACCTTTGGCCTGGAAGGATCTCCGAAGAAACAACCTCCCCAGCAGGCTAGGAAGAAGGGCAGAGAGACGATGAGTCCGTGCAGCTTGAGGCTCAGAAAAGCCATTTGCTGGGAGCTCTGGGACCAGCTGCAGCCAAAAGCATGAGTGAGGATGCCTGTCGGCCCGGCTGCGCTGCCCAGCCCTCAAGAGCCCGCTGAACCACACCAGCCCTTGAGAAGGAGGGACAGAGAGGTCAGCAAAATCCTCTAGGATCTGTGCTCCGTGGGGGCAGGGCTATGGGTCTGTTTCCTTCATTGCTGTATCCCCAGTGCCTGGAACATGGTAGGTGCTCAATAAATATTGGTTGAATGTACGAGTGAATAGAATGAGTGAAGGAATGAACGACTGTAGCTGAAAGTGATCGATTATGCTCACAGTACTGAAGCATAAACCTTACCGCAGTGCTGTGGACACAGGGTGGGAATCTGGGGGGACGGGACAGCTTGAGTAAAGGCATTGAGGTGGCTCCCGTCAGGGTGTCTTTTAAGGCAGAAGTCATCCTGAAGAAAGTTGTCCTTTTTCAGTCACCTTCTATGATTTTATATAACTTAATTCAAATGTTCTGCCCTTTGTCACATTTTCTCTTGTCCACTTCGGCAGGGTTTAACCTTATTACCTTATTATGGCCCACTGCCCATAGGTAACTCACTCTCTGAGGGAACCTTGCCTCGTGCAGGACCACGTCACGCTTCTGGGCAACGAGCAGAGTTTCTCCTGAGGGGTAGTTGTGCTCTCAGGGGCTTTGGCCGTGTAGGCCTTGGCCATTTCTAGGGTTACCTGGGGGTAGTGCAGCTTCTGGTCTGTGGCCATTGAGTTCACCAGCACCACCTGGGGCCCCGGCCCCTCCCAATGGGTCCATTCTGCCTTCCTTCCCTTCCTGAAGGTCTGAGGTCCCCTCACCACCTCAAGTCCAGAGCCCAGGCCCCCAGCTGACTCCAGATCCAAGGCCTGGGCTTCGCCTTGGCCCCTCCCATCCCACCCCAGGGGCCCCTAGCAAGGATCTTGCCCAGCAGGCCCGCCAGCCAGCCCTCCAGCTCGCCTCCCCAGCCAGCTCTACCCAGCCTCCGTCATCCACATTCCCCCCCTTTGGCTACAGCACGACCGTTCATGGTGCTCCTTGGACCCTGAGCCTCACCTTCCCAAATGACCCCTAAATCTCTCTAGGCCCCTGGGCAGGCCCTGCCCTGCCCTGAGAAAGCAGCTAGGGCAAGCAGGAAACAGCAAACTATAGCACCTTAAAATTATAAATGCGGGGCTGCGAATTAAGCAGAGTTTGATTCAAATCTTGCTTCTGCCACTCAGTGGCCAGGGACTCTCTCTGAACCCTATTTTTCTCATCTGTGAAATGGGGACCTTCAGCCATAGAGTTGCTGGGAGAATAAAAAGCGATAATGTAATCCGTGCATCTCAGCGGGGTAGCAGGAAGCATGCACGCTGGGGGCTTTTCAAAGCGCGGGTGCTTCCTCCCCTCCCCTCAACGAGATGAAGCCGATGGGGGCGGGGTGGCCATTGGGTATATATGACTTAAGGAATCAGCAAGATGGCTGAGGGCGGCAGATGCAAAGTGCCTCTAGACCCAGTAACTGACACGTGGTAAACAACGCAGAAAGGCGCTAGCTTTGGGTTTTAAGGTTGGGTTCCTACTCCTCGCCGGCCGTGAAGCCCAGCACAACACCCAGACCTAGCCGGTCGCTCTGACTGGGGTACAGGCGCCCGCGCGCGGACTTGGGCGCGCCGCCTCCGGGAGAGAGGAGGACCCACCCCCAGTGACGTAGCCGGGCCCGCCCCCCGCACGTGCCTCCGGGGAGGGAGGGACCACGGGAGGTTCCCGGGCTCGCGGGGCGGTCGCGCGTCTGCAAACGCCTATTTGCATATGCGCAGGCTGGATATTTATAACTTCTCTTTAGCGAGTTCCAAATTATTGATGTCTTCAAGTGACTTTAATCGGAGGCTTCTTTTCTTCAAATGGGCTTTTGATTTCCGGAGTGATATTATACATGGCTGTAAGCTATTGACTGAGCGATCGCCGTTGTGTTCTCAATGTGCTGATGCTGAAAATCTGCGATATAAATAAACTTCCTCTGGTAGAATCATTATAAAGCACAAGCAGCAGAAATTTATGGAAAGAACAGATTAAATGCTTAGACTTAAATTCTTCAGTGTGCTGCTTGCCCTAAACTGCTGTGTCTGGAGTTTGGGCTGCTGATTCAGGTGGAAAAAATCAAACGGACACATCGCTTGTCGGTGCATTTTTACTATGATCTATAGTGTTGCCAAAAGAGAAAGCTCAAAAGCTGCCATTGATAATCCTGGTTAAAACTGGGAGCATAAATTATTAAGACCTGTAGTTTCTTTTCGGAGTGGTTGGGGATTGGGGCGTGCAGCACAGTAAAGAAATATAACATCAATATGTGCTTATACATTGTAATGTGGGACATTTTTATGCCCATAATAAAACATTCCACCTACAACTATGTTTATGAAAGCAACAGATAGGAGATCCATAATGCCACTTAATAGAGTTAATCACCTCCCATCGGAATGGTTTAAAAGGCTTTTTATTGCATGTTGAAAAGCTCTGACCATAATTAATTCTCCACACACTGTCAGGTGCCAATCAGAGGGCTGGAGACAAGGGAAGGGAACTTTCTAGCACACTGGTGCTGGGAGGGTTCTCAGAAGTGGGTCCAGTTGTCTGAACTTCAGGTGTTTAAATTGATAATCTAGCCTCTGTGTTAAACTGGGCTCTGGCTGGGGCTTGAAGTTCTAGATTTTAAGCTCTGGGCTCTAGATGTAAATTCTCAGTTTGCTCTAGGTCCTGGGCTCTGGACCGGTTCTACCTTCTTAACTCTAGACCCTGGATGACCCACGCTGGGTCCCTGGGACCTGAGTGAGATGATCCCACAGCACATCTGTACTGAGAGAGCCAAGAGAAGGGAACGGATGCTTCCTAACAGTCCTGGTTTAGTTGGCTGTCAGCTTGGTGGATCAGGTTGTCCACAGAAATTTGTGCTGTTTGCCCTCCCTTCACCTCTGACCATTCCAGCCAGTTTTCAACAGAGAGGAGGGAAGCCATGGCTGGCCTGCCCTAGGGTCAGCGTAAGGGTGAAGGCTGGTCCCTCAAGACAACAGCCTGCCATGGAACAGACCCAGTCTCATTGGCCAGGCCCACACCCAACCAGCCACGGAGGCTCCGGAGCTAATCTCTCCCCATTTCCTCCAAAGGAGATGGCTTTATCTCCTTTGTCCCTTATCACACAGTCACTGAGTGACTGGAACCACAGGGAATCTCCCTAACAGCCCAGAAAAGCTGAGGAGGTGAAGGATTAGCCCGAAATAATTAAAGAACAAAATCGCCCTTTACAAGCTCAGTTCCAGCCAGCAAGAGTGAAGCAGGCAGCAGGGAGACAGTGCTCTCCGATGGGGGCGGCGGCGGCATAGGGGGTCTCTCAGGTGCCCAGGCAGCAACTCCGCGGAGGCTGGGAGCTGAGCTGAAGCCAGCTGGTACTCTAGCAGAGATTTTCCGAGTGTGAAAGCTCTTTTTTCTCTTGGATAGTTGGACCACCAAGAACTAAGAGTGGCCCCTGAGGGCAGCAAGTGGAGGGTGGATGAGCAGGAAGGCTGAGCTCTGTCTCCCAACACGGCCTGGCAGACTTCTCTTCGCTGGACTGACCTCCCAGGTCACATAAGAGCTTGGTGGGTAGGTTGTCACCAGAGGCTCAGAGGCTTTTGTCCTTGCTGGGGAGGTCGTCGTAAGAGCTCTGTGTTAGACAGAATCATACCTGAATGGACTTCTGGCACCCCACTGGAACACCAGTCACGGGGTTTCCATCACGGCCTGGAAGGATTGACACCCCTCTGCCACCTCCCTACCACCAGCACCACCCGAAGTGAGACCTGTGCTCAGGTGAATTGGCCTTTCAGCTCGGGAGGCTTTTCCTGACCCGGGCTGTGCACTGGGTCCATGAGGGGCACTGTCTACAGCTGCCCTCCCAGAGGTGGGCACCTCCTGGGGACAGGCCACACCTCCCCCATCCCAAGTCATGCCCAAGTCACAAGGACGACTGGGAAGATCGTCAGGCGGAGGTGCTGTAGGGGAAAGGCTCATTTGTGCCCTCAGCCAACAAAAATGTAGTGAGTGCCTACCATGCATCACAAACAGAACGCTCTGCCCTCACAGAGCTCACATTCTGCCTCCCCAAAGCCTCCCAAATGGCCATGGCCTCCACCCCCTGGATTCAGCAGCGAGAGAAGTTAGAAATTGGATGTGACCTTTCCAGAGCTGTGCGTAGCAGGCTGAGCTGGGAACCCAAAGCGCCGGGGCCTGGTTCTCTGGGGGGTCTTCAGGCTCACATCCCAGGCCCCCTCGGGGAACTCCCTGTACCCCAGGCAGCCACTGGCGGAGTGTGCCCAGCTTAGGGAGGACACCCTGACGAGCGCTGAGCCTGCAGGAAGGAGGATCTACCCCAGGCAGCCACTGGCGGAGTGTGCCCAGCTTAGGGAGGACACCCTGACGAGTGCTGAGCCAGCAGGAAGGAGGCACTGAGGTTTCAGTGCCTCTTAGTCCTCAGGGAACAGAGCCAGAGGCCAGCGGGGGGCAGAGCTGGCTCATCCTTGAGGCAGCAAAACAAGGGAGACTGAAGTTACAGAGGCCATAACTGTTTGACAAGGCCTGGGAGAAGGGGTTGCAAACCAGAGCTGGAGGCACAGTCAGCGTCTGTTGAGGGGATGTGGGGGAACGGTGCCAGTCTCTCATCTTGACCGGGCAAGTTGTCTTCTGAAGTCCAATGTCTCCCACCGGCTTTATGCGAATGAGCTGTAGGACCAGTTGGGCAGACAGCACACATGGGGCACCCACTGACAGGGCGGAGTGGAGTGCCCAGCCACAGGCCAGCCCACCTAGACTGGCACAGTGCACCTAGACCGGACCGGCCCTCGGCGATCAGAGCTGTCTTCCAGCAGCTATCAGGCCCCCACTCTCTCTGCCCACAGTGCTTGTGGCCTTGAGGTCCCCACCAGGCAACTTCTCCTGAGCCCTCCTGGTCTGTGGCCTTCAGTGAGCCCTGAGGCCTGAGCGAGTTGGGGGACGGGGTTTTGGTGCACAAAGCTGGGCTCTGTGAGTGGAGGACTTCTAGGATGAGTTTGCTAATAGAGATATCTGTTCTGGGAGGTCGTGTTACAACCTGTCACTAACCGGAGCACCCTGCCCGGGGTTCTCACCAAGAAATCACAGACAGCTGCTTGCAGGCGGGTGAGTGATTTGCAAGGACCACAAGAATATTTGCATAAACATATATAGGGAAGTGTGTGTTTATTTGCATTCATTTGCATAAATTCCTGGCTCTTCGAACTGTCGTTCCTTATTTTTATTTTATTTTTTTCACTAAATTTCGTTGAGCTCTGGAGATTTCAGTAATGAGAACAAAAAAGCAGAAACAACAGCGCTGGGGCAGGAGACCAGAAGTTTTCAACTTTGCTACACATTAAAATTTCCTGGGGAGCTTTTTAAAAATCCTGGTGCCTAGATCACCCCCAACCCACTGCGGGTTGTGGGGCCCAGGCATCAGTATTTGTCTTTTGAAGCTTCCAGATGAGTTCTTCGATGCACAGGCCAAGGTTGAGAACTGATGCCTTAGGCAGGGCAGGCTCCTGTCAGATCAAACCCACCTCAGCTTCCAGCGGGAGACACCGGGCACCTCACCTCGCCTCCCTCATATGTAAAAGACACTCGAAACTTAAGAGCAGCGACGTGCGTGAAGGGCCATCTCAGCACACACGGGCTCTCAGTGAAAGGTCGCCATGCCCTTCATCATCATCACCATCTCTGTGCAGTGTCACCATGCAGAACCAGAGCACCTGGTGACCTGCCCGCTCCTTCTGGACCTGCCACCCAAGTCACCCTGGACCGCCCGGGCCTCCGATCCACCCCTAGGAATAGCGAGTGCTCCAGGGTGGGCCTGGGTCTGTTCTGGCTGACGTGCATGGTCCTTTCTTCTTCTAGATGACTTCCAGGCAGATGGTCCGTCACTGCTCAGATGCCTGGGGAGTGGGTGCTGGCAAGGGAGAGAGTGCGCTCGAGAGCGTGCCCGCGTGGCCCTGCTCGCCTCCCTCCGCCCTCTCTCCAGGCTGGGAGAGAGCCAAGTGCTGGGGGTTGCAGGGTTTTCTTTCCCTGGTGGGTGCTGCCGGGGAAGAAAGATGCTGGAGATGTGGAAATGCCTACCGTATTCGGCGCGGTTGTTCCCAGGGCTCTGCGGCTTCTCGCTCTCCCTGCTTGAGGCCATCGCTCTGCCCGTCCACCAGCCCACTGCCCCACACTCCGTAGAGTCCGTGGTCCCTCCATGGGCTTTCCTGCTTCTGTGCCTTTGCTTGTGCTGTGCACTCTGGGGGCCACGCTTCCTCCATGGAAGGACTCAGGATTTGTTGGCTCAAATCCTATCTCTGTGCCTTTGCTTGTGCTGTGCACTCTGGGGGCCACACTTCCTCCATGGAAGGACTCAGGATTTGTTGGCTCGAATCCTATCCATTCAAGACCCAGCTCAGTGCATCCTATTCCGTGACACCTTGTCTGATCCAGCAACTATTCATTCATTCCCTCAATCACTTATTCAGACCTTACCTGAAACCTGTTCGGAGCCAGAAGCTATGCCAGGCACTGGGGTACAGAGGCTAGTCAGATCCAGGCTCTGCTTTTGAGAGCTTTTCTTAGCAGTGGGAGCTTTTCGGAGCAGGGATCAAAATCTATTACGTTCTCCTCCGCAGCAGCTGCCAGAGAAACAGAAAGCTCCTGTCTGTGCAGACGCACCCCGTTAAGAGAGCTGCTCAGGGTAGACAACACAGGTCCTCCTAACAGCGGACAGGCACAGCCATACCTTGGCCTGCAGAGCCTGAGGAAGGAGAGAAGTGCTGGTTTCAAAACCTCCAGGACGTAGCGGGGAGAAGATGGGAGCTGAGGGAGCAGCTTCTGGGGGCAGCCAGCGCACTCCAGCCAGCCCTGGATCCACCTTTGCTAGGACACATGCAGTCATTCCCAAGGCCCCAGGGAGCTCTACAGCTTGCTTTGCAGACCTGCCCAAGTCCAGGTCAGCTGTGCTGGGGAGAGCCTTCTTTCCAGCGTGCCCCAGGGCCTGGATGCTTCTCCCTGGGCCCGGGGTTGTAGGTCCCCACCCAGACCCTCCTACCCCATGGATTCCCCCTCACCTCCACCCACCCAAGGTAAAGTTCACCCCAAGAAGGAGCCAGCCCAGACCCCCACCGGAGAGTTGTAGAAGCTCCAGGCCCACAGGTGGCAGAGACAACTCCCAGGTCAGGACCAGCATCACCTTCCCCATCCCTGGACCCGAACAGGAGGCTACTGCTGGAGCCTAGGAGGATTCTCCATCAGGTTCTGTGTCATCCCTGGGAACTGCAGACCCAGCTGGTCAGGAGCCCTCCACGTGGCCAGGCTGCAAGGTCTCAAACCCTCGAATCCCGCAGGACTCTGCTTTCTTTCCCTTTTGGTCAAAGCCATTCACTCCATCAGCAAACACCCTCCCCGCCCCTCCCAGTCCCCCCACTGGGGTCTCATCTGTGGGCACCCACAGTCCAAGGGCTTGAGAGATGAGAAAATAACCTTGGCTCTGTAGTGAGCCCAGTGTGGTGGGACAGAAGGCGGCATCTGAACCTGGTCTCGCGGGATGGGTAGATGGGTCCTGCAGAGGAAGAGGACCCGATGAAGGGAAGGGAACAGCCTGTCCAAACAGCAGCTGGTAGCTGCCCCTTCAAGTCCAATCCACGCCCTTCACTACCCGTCACTGCCGTCATTCCCCCGGTGAGTGCACAGTTGCACCTCGTGCCAAGAAGGCTTTCAAGGGCAGAAAGTGGGACAGCGGGGTCGCCTTGGTCTCCTCCCCACCTGCACACAGAGACACTCCATTCCCGTAGGTTGATTCCCGCTGGACACGGCCCATGCGGGAGACTGGGTAGGCTGGGCTTCTTAGCCTTTGTGCCATGCAGGGGGTGGAGCCGCCCCTCATGCCCACCTCAGTCAGCCTCTGAGCACAGTGGCAGGTGCCCAGGGTGCCCACCCGCTGTGTCCAGCCCACCCGGAGCAGAGGTACACCAGAACCCAGGACTGCAGCTGAGACACAGGCCCGGCCCTGTCTGCGCAGGACGGCTTCTCTTGGGTAATTACTTCCAATGAGAGTTTGTGAAAACAGTACTCTGGTTTTATTATAGAGTCTAATAGGTTCAGCTTCTCAAGAAAAATAGACTGTCAGGCTAAATACCTCTGGGGAAGTGACCAGGCAGAGAGGGGTATCATTAAAGCCAACAGCTCAGCTGAAATCATGAGAACAGTGTGAAAGGTCCTGTGTCAGGGAAGTTAACCCAGAAGGTGCAGGAGCACGGCCTGCACGTGTGCCCAGACAGGACTGTCTTCCTGCATCAGGGTCGTGGCTGCGTATGTCGTCACTGGGAGCCCAGCACGTGTGAGCCACCCCGGGACCCAGTCCTGTGGGTTCCAGAGGCTGCCCCGGGCTCTCGGAATGCGGGGAATGAAAGGCACCAGGGCTCACAGTCTAACCAGAGACAGAATTCATCAGGCGAAGATCACATACCGAAGAGGGAGGGCCTGGCAGGGGAGAAGCCTGAGCTGCAGGCAGGAGGTGGGGTCGAAGGGGGTGTCAAGAGAGCCCACCCGGAGACCTTTCTGGGGACCAGGCCTGGGGTACCTCGTCCACGGGCTGCGTGCACCCAGGACCCCACGGCCAGTGTGACAGGCAGGAGCGCAGGACACCTGGCTGGTAGACGGGGCACCGAGAGTGGGCCCACCCGAGGCAGGGCCGGGGCTGACTCCTCCCCGGTGGCCATGGTGTCTCTCAGGTGTGACACCGGGGCTGGCCCGGGCACGCTAAGGCAGACCTGGCCCTCTGGCCCTCTGGCCCTGCAGCTGGCCCCTGATCTCCTGGGAGGCACAGCCCCACTTTCTTCATTTATGCTAATTTTCTAATTTTCCTAGAATGATGGTGGCGATTAAAGACCGTCGGCAATAGGAAAATTAAAATATCGCCTAGGCTTTCACCTCCCCTGAAATGACCTGAGGCGACGTGTTGCCACAGACCTGACCCTGCCCAGGCCCTCAGGAGGGGTGAGCACGGATGGAGACCCAGGGGCAGACGGCCAAGGAGAGACACCCCCTCCGAGAGGAATATAGAGGGACAAGTGCAGTAGAGAGGGGTCCCCATCCCCCCAAACGCACGCACACACGCTCCTGCCCTGCCTCCTCGCCCCAAGTCCTCTCGGCCTGTGAATCCTCTTCTCCTGCGATGTGATTCACAGAGCTCTGAGCTGCCATCAGGCCCTGCTGGCATCTGGGGTCTCCGTTTCACTTCCTTCTTTACCTGGGTAACTGAGCTGATTGTACTCCCAGCTCCGGTTCACTAATTCTCACAAATCCTTTTAAACGATTGATTTGCTGGAACCGTGGGGGAGGGCCATGAGTCCCCCGCTCCTTGTCTCTCTCTCCTGTGTGGTCCCCCATCCTCCCCAGAACCTCGTCCCGCCCCCTCTCTGTGCCGTCCTGCCCCTTCCTCGGGCAGGGGGCTGACCGTCCCAAAGCCAAGGTGGCCGGAGCCTTTGAGGGACTCCCTTCAGGAAGCTTCCAACAGAGCAAGGTTCCACGGGATATAGCCCATGACAATTTAGGCTTGTTGCTCTTCTGTTTCCAAAGCAGGCCCTCCTCTGGGGTCTGCAGTGTTGGGTGCAGAAGCTCTGGGGCTCCTCACTCGCCTCTCCCCTACCCAGCCCCTTTGCTCACCCACACAAGACAGCTGTCTCACCCAGGCTTCCCAGGAGCCTGGTGGAAGGCTGGTCAGCAGGGCCTCTGGGTGAAAGACGATGGGGCCATCATAGTGGTCAGTCCAGGTAAAGAGCCCAGGCCCCTCTGGGAATCCAGGGCAGTGAAGGAGGGAAGCAGGGACCCCTGTGGGCTCCCCCTGCCCTGGGCTGCCTGCTGGCCAGGAATGGAGGGTAGGCAGCCCTCTCCACGTTTGCCCCAGGTGAAGAAACCAGGTGGCGCATTTTGTAGACTGGGCACCTGGAGTCGCATCTTCTCTGCTGGGGACTGGGCTGTGCTGGAGGGTGTGGTAGCCGCCGCCGTCAGCTCCCCGATTGCTTAGTTGAGCTCTGAGTTCATACCTCTCTGGGGGTGCACGCAGGACTGACACCTCTTTATTCAAATTCTCTGGCGGGTCCCAGCTACAGATTCTCACATGTATTCAGAAGTCTGACGTCTTGCCCCTAAGATAATGAAAGGTAAAACAGAAAGCTGTAAACTCGTAGTAGCAGAGCCCAGGACAGCACAAGTGCTGATGGCTCCGCGTCAGAGGAGGGCCTCTGTCCTCGCAGCCCCGGAGGCAAGGCCTGGAAACCATCCACCGATGCAGAAGGAACAGAACCAGCACCTGGTTTCTGAATGCCGCACTCCAGGCCTTACCCGGAGGTGGGGACCCTGGAGCTCCAAAGTCAGGGACAGTGGTCAGAAATCCTCCCCTCGGCCCCAGCCCTACATGGACTCTCAAAGCCCTGTGGTTCTGCTTCCCCCTAGACCCCAGAGCCCCCTCCACCGTCCTCCAGGCTCTAGACCAGGCTTCACCCTCACCGCTCACCTGCCCAACAGCAGCAACGCCTAGGGGCAGGGTCTCACCACCTCTGGTCATCTGCCCCCCATCCAGCCCACTCCTCTGTGCCCCAGGGAACTGGGACAGCTTTTCTAAGTTTCCCTCCCAGGCCTACAGTCTATAGGTTCTAAGCACAGCTTATCCAGCCTGTCATGGGGCTCCAGGCCTCTGCACAGACAGACCTCCCCTCACCCACTTGTACACTGTGCTCCCCCCACACCCTCGGCAGCTCTGCTAAAGGAGCATTCATCACGCCGCGTATGACACAGGGTAACATAGGTGCATGCATGTCTGTCCCACTCAGGTCCTGGGACGCCAACCACAGTCCACAGCTCTGACGGAGTTCAGCCGGGCAGATCTTTATTTGAGGCTAAGCAGTTGGGCTGGGAAATGGGGCAGGAACAGAGGCAGCACAGGGCGGTCCCCAGCAGGACCTGTCTGCTTGGGACTCTGCACTGGCAACATCTCCCCCCCGCCGGTACTCAAGTGCCACTGAGCCACTGACTCTGCCAGTCACCACGGTCACCATCGCCGGCTGGCCCTGCCCTGCACGCCTCCGTGGAACCTCCAAGTCCAGGGCACAAGCATCAGACCAGCTGAGCCCAGGTCTCCTGGCTACATGCCAGCTGCCAGGGAGCCGCCTCCACTCCACTCCCTCAGGGACAAGGCCCAGTTCCCCAGGCATCTTGGGGTTCTCCCCAGTAGAAAGGGGGTTCCAACGTCAGGCAACCAAACTCACCTGTGTTCACTGCAGCGTCTACCTCCCCCATCAGACCGTGAGCTCCTTGAGGTTGGAAACTGCTTTCATCTTCTTAGTCCAGGGCCTGGTACATAGTAGGTCCTCAGTAAACCTGTGTTAGACTGCGAGCTAAATTAGGAAAAATACCTCTCCTCGTGTGGCTTTGGCTCTCCACGGTGACATAGCTAGCCATCCCCCCGACACCCCCTGCTCTTCCTGGTCATCCCCAGGCCACCCATCTCTCCCTCCTCAGGGGGACTTCAGCGCCCCTGCTGACTGCCGTGGAGCTCTTATCCGGCTCTTCACCACGGGCGCCTTGTGTCCCCACTGAGCTTCACTCTCCCCTAGGACGGGGATGGTCTGGCTCATCTACTGCCCCAGCTCCTCTGCAACTCCCACCCCCGACCCCAGCTCGCAGCCCTGTGCCCTGCACCTTGAAGGTACCTGACAAATGTGCTTCAGCTGGTTGACTGTGTACCTGGGAAATTCAGAGGAGGGCATCAGAATGGGTTGGAAGAGCAGAGTGACCATCGGGAAGAAGGGAAGGCCTGATGGTGTGCGAAAGGCGGGGGCCGACGCAGGCGGGTGCAGGGTGAGGGTGTGGGCCCCGGTGTGGGGTGTGAGAGCACTCACAGTTGATTCTGAGCAGCCTTTTTGAGTGTAGGAGACAAAACTGACTCTCGCTCCCTCTCATAAAATTCACCCATGGCACCCAGTCTCCTGTGGGCTAAAGACCTCGGGAGGGTTTGTTTTTTCACAGGCTGATATGGGCTTGCCTCTCACACCGCATGCTCAAACACACATATTCACACACACATATGCTCGTACACATACATGCATGCGTACATACATGCTCATACACACATCACGTGCTACACATGCCATATGTTCCTGCCCACATACTTATACACACCACTCACTCAAACACACATGTACATACATGTGGTTCACACCTTGCCCCTCCAGCCCACCTGGTCAGCTCCTACTTATCTTTCCAGTGTGCCCTTAACCATTGCCAGCCCCGTGGAAGCCTCCCTGCTCTCCATGGAGCAGAGCCAGCCCCCTCCTCTGCCCCTCTTCTGCCCGATGTTCGCCCCACTAAAACTTCTCACCCGGCATCACAGTTACTTAGTGTGTCCCCCGCTAAACAGTGAGCTCCCCAGGTCTCTGAACATGTGCATTCATGTGTGTCCCTGGCACCCCACCCAGTGACCAGCACACAGGAGACAACACCCATTTGATGGATAAATGAGTGGGACAGACACAAGGTATCTGAAGTTCCCAGAGTCTGCCTCTGAAAGGGGATGTCCGCGCCTCAGCGTCATTCAGCTGTGGACTTAGTCTCCTCCTCCAGGGCACCCCTAACCTCTCAATCCCTCCCTGCTTTCTGCCCTGACCCCTGGACACTTAGAGCTCTCCAAGGTGCTGAACTTTGTTCTCTCACTTGGCCCCAACTATCTGTCCTGGCCTCTTGACTCTAGTCCCTGTAGCCAAGAACCAGCCCCGGCTTCCAAGAATCTACACGCTGGTGGAGAAGAAACAGTGTTTCTAAATATACTATAGGCAGAACACAGTTCACAGAGGCACAGAGGATTATGAGAGCACAGAGGGAGGGGGGTGCTCCCCACCCCAACCCCATACACCAATTTCAACTCTGTCCCTGCTGCCAGACCCAATCTCATCCTCCCCTGATCCTGAGGACCAAGGCCCCTGTGGGCACCCGCCTCCCTGAGGGAGTTCTAACCAAGTTCTAGCCCCTGAAGGGGGCCACCTTCCCTCCAAAATCCTTGACCTCTGGGCTGCTCCCAGCTCATCTGCCTTGGCCTCCCACCAGGCCCTTGTGAGCCCCACCTTCAGCATCCTGACCTGAATCACCTGGATGCTTAATTCACTGCACATCAGCCCTCCCCACTCCAGCGTGTCACCCTGGAGTCCCAGCTCCTTGCAGAGCTCTCTGCACACCGGTCTTGACCTCATTTCTCACCCAAGCGTCCTAAGCCCTGGCCTTTTCCTGAGATCTCTCTGACCACCTCCCACCATGACATTTTCACCCTCTCCTGCTCAGAGTATTCCCGTCAACCCCTCGGCTTCCAACCTCAGAGCAGGAGAAGGAGCCAGGCAGAACCTTCTTTACTGGGGCAGAAAGGACGAACAGCTGCCAGTGTTGACCTAACCAGGCACTTCCCTCAAACTACAGCCTCAGGGTTTGCTCAGTGACCTTCCTGCTCAGCCAAAGGTCTGCCCCCACTTCTGCAGTGACCACCCTGTGGCCAGGCTCCTCAAGGCTGGTGCTGGGGTCCTAAAACTCCACCCCCAGCCTCCCCCATCCCTCCCCAAACAAAGTACCATTCCCTTTGCCTCCTACCCCAAGGTCACAAGGCAAGAGCTGCCAGTGAAGGTGGCCAGTTACTGGCCTACATGTGGGCAGGTCTTACCATCCAGGCAGCTGGGAACCTGGAAAGTTGAGAAGACCACCTCTCTCTGACCACTGCGTGTGAAGCCCCCTGTTCTGAAGAGTTGCCTTGAGGGCTCCAGGCTGCACCTGTGCTCAGCAGAGCTGGTGGGGTGGTCAGTCTTTCCCAGGAGGGCTTTTTAGGCTCTTCAAAGCCATTGGCACTGAACAGAATAGATAAATCCCTCCCCAAGGAGGATCTAATCAATGTAACCATGCTTTAGCAGCCATAGATGCCATACGAAGTGTGGGGCCATCATTGTTATTATTAACACTGGTGTCTCCTGAAGTTAAAAGGGGCTTGATTTTTGCATTCTTTCCGTCTGATTCCACACAAGTGTGACATTTCAAATGGTTCTTTTGGATCATGTTTTGGGGAAGTTATTCTTACCACCCAGACCATGTCTGCATCTGGTCTGTAACACACCCTGAATTCCAATCAGAAAGGAACTTTTTGTGAAAAACATGGTGTCAGGTGTCCAGTGGGGAGGAGGGCAGGGCGGGGGGGCAGAGAAGCAAGCCCTCCAGGAGATCACAGCCTAGAAAGGAGACAGACAGATAGACATTCCTCTGAAATTAGGCAGCCAGGGATCTCTACTGCAATTGAGACACCAGCAAAGTCTCGTGGGACCACAGGAGAGGTCTGTGATCCAGGAACTCGGTAAGAATTCTTATAGGATGGAATTTAAGCTGAGGCTTAGGGGATGGATGAGACCCTAAGAAACAAGCATTGGGGGAAAGTTGGCCAAAGGGGCAGAGAGAAACAACCAAAGTGAAGGAACAGGATACAGCGGGCATGAACTTAGAGAAAGGGCTGAGGGGTGTGTGGGGACATGAATAGAAGTGAAGCTATAAACAAAGGTTACAAACAGGTCCTAGAAGGCTCTGGGAGCCACTGGGTAGGAGTTTAGGAATGAGGGATCAGGCATTCCTTGCCTGGGTGGGCCTGTAGAGGAGGCAGTCATGGTGATCCTGTGGCTTGATCTAGGTCTCTGGGTCCTGCTGCCCCCATGCCCAGGCTGGCAGCTGCCTCTGGTCAGTCCTTGACTCTAAGAGACAGAGGAAGAGAGGGCGATGTTTCTGTTAGTTTTAGGTGGGTTTCAAAAAAACTGAAGGGGAAAAATTTTAATGATTTTTATATCATCTTGGAGGGCATAAGAATGTTCCAACTGAAATGTCAACTTCATTCTGCCGAGCAAATGCTCAGTGAGCACCCGCTGGTAGGCAGCCCTAGGGCGGGGACTGTAGGAAGAGAAAGGACCTTTGGTGCTTGAGAAATAGGTCTGTCACCCAGCATTGGACGACATGGAAAAGCCAGGCTGGTGAGAGGTAGCAACTGTTCTTAGGGCTTTTGTTCCCTTTCAGAGAGATGGCAGAAATTTCCATTCGGACAGCAGGACAACCAGAAGGTCTCCTTACTAAAATGCTAAGTCAGGCAAGAAGCCTGAGTCTTTCACGCTTCCCTGCTCCAGAGAACCCCGTTTCCTGGGAGGGTTTGCCCGCACGTTGGTGGGACTGGGACTGGGTGACTTCCCCGTAGAAGGCCCATCCCTCCGACTCAGGCTGGTCGTGCAGCCCACAGGGGGTTTCATTCCATCTTACCAGGAAGCTGGAGCCCAGCTGGCTCTCAAGGCTGATTCTGAGCCCAGTACTTCTTTGGAAGTGGAGAAAGGGGTGGTGTGTATATCTGATGGGTGGGAGAGGGAAAAGGAGGAAGGGCAGCATCCAGCTTGGCAGCCCGGCCGCTCCCTGACCGGCTATGGCAGAAGCAGCAGGAGGCTCTGTTTGTGTAAAGCCATCATTTGTCCCCGCGGTGTCGGCACATGTCAGGCTCCTGCTCCCGAATGAATTATCCTCTGGGTGTGCATGAGAGCCTTCACTGTGCTCTCTCAGTATATTTCACAACTGCTCTGAGTTTATAATTTTTTCCGGTCCTTTATCAAATAGGTGTCATAAATACCGGTGGAGTCAGGTGCATTTATCACCTAGCTGGGTTCTTACTTGAGCTCTGAAAAAAATTATTTGGCCGCACAACCTTTCTCGGGGCTCTGATTTAATGGACTCCGCTGCAAAGCCACTGAAATTCGTTGCCTTTTAATATTTGACATCTCTTCCTCTTTATTACCACCTCAGACAGCCCTTCTAGTCCAGCTGGAACGAGCCCACTAGTCTCTGACAAATAACTTGTGTCGTTTGGTGAAAAATATGCAGAAGTTTGGCTGCAACCTCATCTCCAGTGTTGGTTCTGTTTGCGGCCTCACTCTCCTCTAAGCAAAGCATCCAGCCCCGGGCAGACCCTTCCTAGTGTCTCCTTTCCCTCTGATGCCACTTGCTGCTGGATCCACAGAGCAGGTTTACCCTAACCACAGATAACGGAGTTTGAGACAGGGTGTTTAGAGATGTCCGTGTGGAGTTAAGAATTAGCCTCATAGCAGCACTCTTCACAAGAGCTCAAAGGGGGAAGCAACCCAGGTGCCCACTGACAAGTGAACGGATACGCAAAATGTGATCAATACACACAATGGAATAGTATTCAGCTTTTAAAAGGATGGAAATTTTCACATATGCTACAACATGGATGAACCCTGAGGACATTATGCTAAGTGAAATAAGGCAGTCACAAAAAGACAAATACTGTATGATTCCATTTATATGGGATGCCTAGGGTAGTCGAGTTTAGAGACAGAAAGTAGAATGGTCATTGCCAGGTGGTGGGGAAAGAGGGGAATGGGAAGCTGCCCTTTAATGGGTACAGAGTTTCAATTTTGCAAGATGAAGAGTTCTAGAGATTGACTGCCCAGCAGTGTAAATGTATTTAACACTACGGAACTTAAGAATGGTTAGGATGGTAATTTTACAAGAACAGCAAAAAGAATTAACTTCAAACTGCACCAGCAAGCGAGAGAATGACACAGAGGAAGCTCTCTGAGCACTTGAGTTCATCATCTGTTCATGCCTTTGATATCAGTTAGCTCTTGCAGCATAACAAAGAGTTCTAAGGTTTAGTGGCTTGAAACAACAACCACTTATTTAGATTATGCAAGTTGGGTTGGGCTCAGCTGATCTGGGTTGGGCTCAGCTGATCTGGGTCAGGCTCAGCCGATATTGGTGGGGGTCTAGCTGGTGTAAGCGGCTCATCTGTGAGGGCTCACCTCTGCTCCACGTGGTCTCTCATCCTCCAACAGACTAGCCCAGGCATGATTATATGGTGGTGGTGTCAGGGGTCCTGAGAAAATGAGCAAAAGCAAGTAAAGCTTCTTGAGGCTGTGGCTCAGAGTCACAGTGTCCTTTCAACCATGTTTTAGGGTCCAAAACAAGTCATAAGACCAGTCAAGATCCAAAGAGTGGGGCAAAAAGGGTGGAGTTATCCACCCTTTGATGATGGGAGGGGCTGCAAAGAATGTTTGCAATTTACCATAACGACTATATATATACTCCAGGACCTGTGCTAATTGTTGAAGATAAAAATAAAAAGAAAATACAATCTAGTGCAGGAGACATCCATATAAATAAATAATTACATAGTATGCTCTAAATAAGTAAGCACAGGACGCCGAGGTGGGCGGAGGGCAAGGAGATCTGGCAGGAATAGGGGAAAGCGGCAAAGAGGCCTGGGACAAAATAATACTTTAACTGGTGTTGCAAGATAAAATGGTAATTAGCCAGAAGAAGCAGGGAGGAAGAAGGATCTGGGCAGAGGGGCAGAGAGGTGAGTGAAGGATGGAGGGGGACATGCCTGGGGTGCAGTGAGGCTTCAGTGGGGAGTGAAGGGCCCACCGGGGAGGGGAGGGGCTGGGCGTTGTTGGGGGAGGCATCACAGAGGGCCTTGTTCCCACTACCCAGCCTTGCAAAGTTTATTTAAGCAGGGGCTGATGGGAACTTCCCTGGTGGTCCAGCGGTTAAGACTCTGCACTCCCAGTGCAGGGGGTCCGGGTTCGATCCCTGGTCAGGGAGCTAAATCCCTCATGCCACAACTAAGACCAGGCGCAGCCAGATAAATAAATATTAAAAAAAAAATGCAGAGGTTGATGGTCAGGCTGATGTATGGAGAGAGCTTGGAGGGGAACAGGCCAGAAACAGGGAGACGGCCTTAGAGGCTGCTGCAATGACTCAGGTGAGGGATGGCGGCGCTGGTGGAGAATCGATGCAGAGGTTTCTAGGTGGTAAAAGAGGCAGGACTGGGTGGGAGGAGTCAGGGAGAAGTCTAGTAAACTGGTGGGTGTGAGCTTTCTACCAGATGGGCTGAGTCAGGGGAGTTCCCCAAGGAGGGGCAAGGCAAAAGGCACAGGGCAGCCACTTGGGTGGGCAAGGCAAGGGTGTGGGGTCCCACTCAAAGCAGGGAAGACCAGAAAACAATTCCCTGATGCCAGCCAACAGGGAGGGACCTTGAGGTCAAGACTTCTCCTTCACAAGCCCAAGGCAGCCAAATTCTGCAGGGCGCTGGGATGCGTGCGGCTGGAGGCAACTCTGAGGACGCAGCCCCTGCCAGGCTCTGCCCTGAGGCCTGCAGACTGTCCAACCTGGGCACCGGCATGGCTTGTCCAAAGGCTTCCCCAGGAACCCACAGGCCTCCAAGCCCCTCAGACATTAAGGAGTTGTCCTTGCCAATATGGGGCGGGCAGGAGGGTAGTTTGTGCCTGGAGCCAGTACTGGTTTCCTCCCGTGGACCCTCGGTCGTAATGTCCCGAAATGCCAGCTCTCCAGCTGGGCACTCAGGGGGCAACAGTAAGCACGTACCAGCTGATCAATACTTTGAATGTACTTGGGGCCCTGCTGTGAAAAGGAATCCCCTGGTGAGCCCTTTCATAAACTGAAAAATTCTTCTGAAACTGAGTAATCTTGCCCAGTTATTAAATCCAGATTTCCACAAAATGAGAGTAGGAAGAGCCTACAGTTATGATGACCTGGATCTCCAAGCACCACCTCTCAGATCCGGCCCGGGATTCCCAGGGAAGCAGGCGTTGAGGCTGGGTCTGGGGCTGCAGATGTAATCGTTGCCGGAACCTTGGTTTGAAATAAAATCTTCCAAAACAATCAGAATGCTCTGGGCCCAGAAGGAGTGGCGTTATGTGTAGCGCTGTGTTCTCCCGGCCCCCTGAGCACGGTTAACTCAAGAGGCATGTGGGGCTGCGTCCATCCCTCAGTGCAGCGTGACAACTGGGGCCACCAGAGCAGGTGCCCGTGGGTGCTTGAGGGAATTGAGCACCAAAAGCTGGAGCAAGTTGCCCAGGGTCACCCAGCCAATTAGTGGCAAAGCTGGAGCAAGAATCAGGAATTCCAGCCCAGAACTCTTTTCCCCCCCAAGGGATTTCACTCAAAAACATGACATCATCCATCTGGCTCATGGTTTGGGAATGAACTCAGTTGGTGGCTCTTTTTGGAGCTGATGTGTGAGCGCAGCAGTTCAGCCTTAACCCAGCCTGACCCTGTAGGCCCTTCCTGTGTGGGATCCACCCCGGCAATGTGCTACACGTCCCCACTGCCACCTCTCCCCAGGCATCCCACGGCCCTAACCCTAGGCCCACAACTCAACTCATCACCCCCTCCCTTCCCGATGTCCCCCCCAGAAGCCCGGACATGGTCCTCACACACCCCCCACCCGCCATGGTCCCTCCAGGATGGATGGCCGTGGCATCCACAGCCTAAATACTTGTCTTTCTCTGTCCCTCCGTCACCGCTGTAGTTCAGGCCTTTGTCACTTCTCACTTGGATTGCAGAGTGACCACCACCATCAACAAAAACATGAAAATGACCACCGTTGAGTGTTTACCATGTGCCGGGCCCACGGCTCACAGCTTACCGCGGGCCAGCTCCTTTAACCTCCACCAGAGCGGGAAACTGAGGCTTTGGGGATGCTGCGTAACTTTCCCAAGGTCACACAGCTGATAGGAGGCAGGGTTCAGGTTCTCCCTCAGGCCTGGCTCTGAGGCCCAGCTCTCCACAGGGTGCTTTCCTGCCCCCCATTCGGAGTCTACCCTTGTCACCCCTCTGCACAGAATCCCTGCTGACTCCCTGGTGCCCATAGCATTAAGCTCGAGCCCCCTCACAGGGCTCTTGGGATCTGACCCCTCCTGTCCACCCATCACATCTCTGTCTCTCCCCCAGCCCTTGAGTCTCTCCCCCCGTATCTACCCCACAGGTGCCCTCCACGCCCTCAGCTGTTGCTTTGGGTCCTGCTGGTTTCCCTTACTCCAGGCTCCACGGGGAGTCTTTAGAGACCCCAGCCAATGCCCCCGCAGGACACACACCCCTGCATGTGCCCTGCAGCGACTCCAGCTCAGCCTGATGTGGGGTTGGTGGGGACAGTGATTCAGCATTGCCCGACCACCTCAGCCCCCCATGTAGGGTGTGCTCCAGGGCCCCCCCTTCCCACCGTCTTCCCTGGTCTTCAGCAGAGCTGGAGCCCAGTATGTCCTCTCAAAGAAGGGCCTGGCTGACCTCAAAGCCCACAAGCCCTTGGCCATCCCCGGGCCTGAGCATCTGATCTTCACCCAGCTCTGGGAGTAGAATGGGGGCCTCCATCCCCATTTTACAGACGTAGAAACAGAGGCTCGGGAAGTACCAGGGCTTGTCCACAGTCACAGTGTCCGGGGAGGAGCTGGGCTCAGCAGGGCATCTTGGTAGGCACCCAGTGCTGGCCCAAGAGGACAGAGATGACTGGTCAGGCTGGAGCAGGGCACACTGGAGGGTAATTCCGGAACACCAGCCAGGGTGCAGCAAATACCCACGCGGAGGGCTTGAGGTGCTGGTGCGGGACTTAGAGGGTGGGGCTCAGTTCTGCAGACCACCCTCTCCCATTCACCTGCTGAACAGTCTAGGTCATTCTGGCCCAAGGATCTGGACCTCTGATGTCCGGCAACCAGCACTGCGAAGGGCAGGCTCTGTCCATGGGCCCGTGGGGTGCGGGGACAGGCCGGTAGGGCGAGACTGTTGGGAGCATTACTCATCTGAAGGCCTTAACTTTGCAAGTGAAAGAGTTTATATAAACTGAGCAGGGCAGCTGTCAGGCTCTCCTCCTTCCCCATTCTGAGCCTTGATGTGGGTCTGGGAGAAGCTTCTGACATCCCCAGGTTCGGAGCCCATGGACCTGGGGCACTCTCCGTGCTGGCCCCAGGTGGCCAAGCCACCAGGCAAAGGTAGGTGTGTATCAGGGTGGGAAGTCCCCTGAGGCCACTTCCTGGGACTTCCTGGGGCTGCAAGCCAGGCTCCCCTGTGCTGAAGACCCAGGTGAAGGGTGGGGCTCCTGAGATAACCCAGGAAGTGGGAGGAGGTGCAGACTATCCCTGCCCCTTGCTTGCTTCCCCTCCTACCCCCTCATCCCTGCATCTGTCCCAGAAGTGTGAAAGGGAAGTGCTCGTCAGGCCCCCACTCCACCCATCCTTTCTCGGGGGCCCCTCCCCAAGAAGCTCACCCCAGCCATGGCTGTGAGTGTCTAACATAAGGGATGCTGTTTTTGCAGGTTTTGTGGTTTTTATTCCTTTGAACCATATCCAGCCCATCTTACATCACAACGCCATGCTTTACTTGGTATCAAATACATCAGCACTCATTGGCATTTGGAGAACTTGTTGCGTAGTTAAATTACAGTTTTTAGTTGTTTGTGATGATGTATTCTCTCTGTTTCCGGTTGTCAGTATGGGAATCTTTTCTCCCAGACTTTCAGTTTCTGGGTTTGGTTTTTTTTTTTTTTTGTGGGGGGGGGGTTTCGTTTGTTTCGTTTTTCTGTATTTGTTTTTTTGCTTTTGAAAGTCGTTATTCCTTTGGTTACGTAGCCCCTCCCAGTTGCTGCTTGTTTACGCATTATGTTTGTGACCTCTTTTGACTGTCAGTGTTGAGCCAGTCTTGCCAAGAAACAGTGTCAAGTATTCTCCTATTTCTCTACTTCTTGAAAAAAATTTTTAATTAAAAAAAAAAAAACTCTTAATGGGAACCTGGCCCTGTCTGTCTTCTCTGTTCTGCAGAAATGTTGAAGGAATTGAACCAGCAGCGCAGAGCGAAAGCGTTTACAGACCTGAAAATTGTTGTTGAAGGCAGAGAGTTTGAAGTCCACCAAAATGTTCTAGCTTCCTGCAGCTTGTATTTCAAGGACCTGATTCAAAGGTTTGCCTTCCTTCCAGCTGTGGTCGGGTCTGTTCCTTTGTAGGACGCTTTTGTGTCGCTTTTCTCCTCCCCTCTCTTGCAGGTTCCTGAAGCGTGACTCCCTGTCACAGAGCCAGTAGCCATCTCTCCTCCGCCCCCTCCTCCCCCCCCCCCAGTGCCCTCTCACACACAGCCTCAGAGCAGCCACTGTCCCCGGCCCTGCCCACACAGCTTTGCTGGTCTCCAGGGGCCTCTGCCAGCAGTAGACAACACCCTGCCCCACCCGCCGAGGATCCTGCTTTCTCAGTGGCTCACAAGCCCTCCCTGAGATTAGGAGGACTGCAGACTCCACTTTAAGGGACCACTTGCACGCTGCCCCCACTGGGCCAGCACGTGTCCCCAGCACCATCGTCACTGCTGTCGATAGTGAACTTAACGCCAGGAAAGCACTTCGACCAGACCATCCCCCACCGAGGAGCACGAGGCACCCAAGGGGTCGCTTTTCCCCAGCCAGAGTCGGGGAGAATTGACTTGTAGCTAAAGCCTCATTCACGCTGCATGTCTTGATACTTGTACTCGGAGCCTAAAACCGGCGCTATCTGAGCACAGACCAGGTGTGTCCTAAACACGGTCTCTCTCAGCCTTCGCTCCCCTCCCCTTCTGCCCTCTGCCCTGGCTATTTCTACCTGAATGAGTCTTAATGGTGCATGAGCATTTTTTTTTTCCATTATGTTGATTTTTTAATTTGTCTGCTTCATACCCTTGCAAAGACGTTAGGGGCCACCTTCTAGCGCCTTAGTGAGGGAGAGCAGCCGAGGGGGCCGGCCCAGGGTAACGCTCCTGTTTCTCTCACCCATCAGCAGATTAATGCCGCTGCTCATTTTGCCTTGCAGCCTCTCCGGGGCAGACGCTGAGCCGGGACTGTGCTCAGAGTGGGAGGACAGGACCTCTGCTTGCTTCCCAATGCTGTGTTTGGACTTGCCAACTAACCCCAGAGTGACTGTGTTTTGTTTCAGGATGGCACACTGGCTGGCATCTCCTTTCCAATCTGCTGTGTCCTTTCACTTAGAGCTGAGCTGCCCGGCGTGCGAGCCCCGCCGAGCCGCGATGGCCCCAGCCACGCAGGAAGGGGCAGGCTCTTTGTGACTTCCAGTCTCACGGACAGCTCGGGTCTCCCACCCCCAGTGCTTGGGTTCTCTCTGTCCGAGCACAGGGGTCAGGGGCATGAGCTCTGGGGTGAAGGGGCACGGCCAGTGGCCTCTTCAGGCCAAGGGAGGGCTTTGTGCTGCCACTCTTGGCAAATTCTCAACCGATGGGGACCAGCAACTGGCCACTGGATCACAGGTGTGGCATCTTAGGCCTTGGTCCCTGATCCAGATCAGTTGGAGAGCACAGAGGTGGCAGGATGCAGGGACAGGTTGGTACTGAGCGATGGCCCAGCCCTGGGCTAGAAAGATGTGGGCAAGGGAGCACAGGAGCTCTTTGACTGTCTTCAGAGACCTAACATGTAAACCAAAACCTTGCACACAACAGAGAAGAGATACCACTGGCTGGGAACCCAAAGTAGTGAACGCTTCTTGGACAGACCAAAAAGAAGGAGGAAGAACATTCCAGGCAAAGGATGGGTTGTGGGGAATGTTCTGGAATGCAAGGAATATTCTGGAATGTTTTAGAATATTCCAGGCAAGGGATGGGTTGCCTGGAATGAAAATTTGAGGACAGAGACAGTCATGAGCAGTGGGGATGGGGAGATGGCCTTCTCAGAGATAGGTTGAGCTAGGTTGGGATGGGCAGACAGGCCCTGACCTCCAGGCTAGGGCCCCGGGCTCAGTCTGAGGGTGTGGAGGCCGTCAGGGTAAGTGGAGTGGGGATGCCTACCTTCAGGCATCTTCAGGAGAACTGCAGGATGTGCCTCAGTAACCCTAACGGGAAAAGATGGGTGCAGGGGCTGAGAGGCAGTCGCCGGGGGAGAGAGGGCAGCCTCTTGGGAGCTGGGAGACCTGGGTTCTACATCTGACTCTGCCACTCATCCTATGACCCCAGGCAAGTCACGTCCTCTCCCTCAGGCCTCGGGTTTTCTCATCTGTAATAGAGGAGGTTGGTTCAAATGATGTCCAGGTTTCCGTCCTGCTCTGACATCCCAGGGTGACAGTGAGGGGCTGGGCAGGGCTTCCCCAGTGCAAGCACGGGGACGTGAGAAGGACAAAGTCACAGGCAGGCAGGTCCATGGACCAAGGGCAGGGGAGAGCTAGGGGGAGGTGATGCACTGAGCATTCGGCATGTCGAGTTTTAGCAGCCTGAACATACCCAAGTAGAGACAGCTGGTAGGCAGCCAGACGGATGGATCTGAACCCAGAGAGGTCTGAGATCTGCGGAGACAGGGCTGTGTCTTCAGCATACAGGAGGGTCACTCAGCGGGAGAGGTGGCCACAGCAGCGCCCCAAGGTGCCCCTTCAGTTCAAAATCACAAGCTTAATTTGCAGCCAATTTAAACTTGACTCCTCTCGTCCTAACCATGAGCACACGTCACCATCTCTGCCGATAGCTGCAGACAGATCCCGTCCATGGGGAGGATAGCAGACTCTCTTCCGGAAGGTGATTTCCCTTCCGGCCGTGGAAAATCCTCAAGAATTTCACATTCTTAGTGATCGGGGAGCAGCTGATGTTGCACATCATTTCAGTCTCCTCGAGACTGTGGAGCCTCCAAACCTGTGACCCTGGAGACTAATATGCAGTGGCCCAAATGGCCCAGCAGGGGAGACGGGGCCCTGCCCGCCGAACCCCAGGCAGGGTCTTCCCTCTCAGGCAGCTGCACTAACACAAGCAGAGGGTGTGGGGACGATCTGTGGGACATGACACGCTGGTCCTTACCTTCGTGAGGGCCTAGGTGAGCACCGTCAGAGGTGGGGGGCCCAACCTCTGCCGTCCTGGAACCCCCAGGCCTCGAGGCTCGGACTGGACTCCCTCCCACCTCTAGCCTGGGGTGGGTGATACATTCACCACTTTGGCCCCATTGAGGACCCTGTCCCAGCCCCAGCCCCAGCCCCAGTGTGGATGCCCTCACCTGGAGCCGCAGGCCAGCAAAGAAGCAGGAGCCCCTCCCAGGTTCAGGTCTTGTGAGAATCCCTGGATGGGGTGGGTCTCTGCCCTCGGGGGGCCCACGGTCTGGGGCGGGGGGGGGGAGAAAGTGTAAAGCAGTGTGGCTGGGAGAGCAGGATGAGGGTAGCAGTGGAGGTTTGGAGCTCCCAGGCCGAGTGCCTGACGCCACAGGGGGAGGGGCATTCGGGCACAGTCCCTGGGAAGAGGTGGCATCTGGCTTGGATTTTGAACCCAGAGGGGAATTGGCCAGGCAGCTGAGGGCAGGGCCTCGGGACAGCAGGGGGTGAAGGCAGCGCGAGTGACCTGGTGTCCCTGCAATGCCAAGTGCGAGGTGAAGACGGAGGGAATGAGGCGGCGTGGGGGGGTGGGAGCCGGGTCATGGGGCTCTGTTTTAAGCCTGGGGTGTCATGGTCAGACTTGCAATCCATAAAGGTGACACTTGGACCGTGAGTGGGAGAGCCGGGTCTCAGAGTGCCCTCTGGACCAGCCTCTGATTCCCCTTCGGCCCATCAGCCCCCCATCAGCCCCCCCACCCCACCAGCCCCGTGGCCATGCAGACTTCCTGCCCAGAGCCCCATTCTCCAGGCTCCGGGCCGACGCCCACTGTGTCCACCTGTTCCTCCTTCACCTGTGCTCATGCTTTTGCCAAGGCTGCAACAGCTTCTTGCCCTTCGTCTTCCCTTATTTAGTTTCAAACTCTAGTCTTCTTCCTCTGACAAGAGCAAGATCCAGCCCACAGGGAGCCTTGCTGAGATGTCTAATGTCATCCTGCAAACCCTCCCACTGACCCTGAGGGGCAGGTGCCATTAGTACCCCCATTCTACAGGTAAAGGGATGGAGGCAAGAGAATTTTAGGTAAACGGTAGATCTGGGATTTGAACTGAGGTCTGACTCCAAAGCTCATGCTTTTACCATCACCCATTTGCTAGCCCAGGGAAGAACAAAACTGCACTTTTTGTTTGTGCACAATTTGTAAGGAAGGGAAATAAAATCTCAGTGTTGACAGTGTAGACAGATATGCAAGGAAAAGGGACGCAGAGTGTGTGTGTGTACTCGTGCACGCGTGTGTATCTATTAGAAACACTTGTAAACTGCCCACAGGATCTGCCCAAGAGAAGACACAATCCCCCCCTGAGACAGGTACCTAAGTGGCAGGACCTCTCCCTCACACCCAGGAGGGGCCGGGTCCCCTGGAGTGAGGGCTGGAAGGGGCTCAAAGAGGCCAGGAGAAGAGCGCACGAGGCCATGGGGAAGCTCAAAGCAAAGCCCAGGCCGAGACAACTGGGCTGCCCCACCATCCATCTGTTGCCCCATCTGAGTCCCTATGAACCAGGTGAAAACCCAGCAGGAAAAGGAGCTGCAATTCTGTCTTTGGATAATGTGAAGGCTAGTGCTGCGTAACAAGCAGGCCTCACCTGCATCTCAGCTGGAGGGGGAACCCCAGGAGGACTGAGTGGAGGAGAAGACTGTGGGCTGAGCCTCCTTCCAGGTTTCAGGAAAGAAGGAGGATAGGTTTGAGCAGACTAGACCTAGTGGGGTCCTGGGGATGCAGCCCCCAAGTCACAAGAGTCACTTCTCAACCCCAGCAAGCAGGACCTAGGTCTGCCCTGGACTTTCTCTTTGGGATCATAGAGGAGAAGTCCCTTCACTTGTCCCCCAGGAGCCAAGGAGCTCTGGGGGATGCTTGGTGCCACCAGGGGCACTGGCTGCCCTCACTGGCTGGGTGGGCTGCAGGCCCCATCAGAGGGGACGGGACTGTTCTTTAGAGACAGCAGGGACACTGCCCTCCCTTCCGAGAGTGTGGGAGGAAATGTTCAGCCCCAGAGGAGCACTGCCCCCTGGTCCCACCAGATGGGACAGAGACCTGGCGTTCTACCTTCCAGCGGAAACCCTCATCTCGCTAAGCCTGTGGGAGCCACCGACGTGTTTGAACTGTATCCTCTTTTCATAGTAAATGAAAACAGATGGACAAACTGATTTTGTGCAGGTTGATTTTCACAAGCCCCACGTGTAGACTCTGGGCTTCTCGCTCCAGCTCCCTCTCCAGAGGAAGCTAAAAGGATCTCTCTAATTGAGTGGCACAGACCCGGGATGTAGGGGAGCCCAACAGACATTAACGCAGTAGTCAAGCCATATGCCTTTGCCCTCCTTCCCTGAGACGCTGGGCATTTGTGGGTGGCAGTCTGCCCCCTTTTCTGGGAGAATAGAGCAGTGTGACTAGAAGAGCAGATAGTCACACATCCCTAATGCTGGCAGAATGACATGAACCAGACTTATTGCCAGGAAAGTCCTCAGAGCCAATGAGTCTGGTGTGTGCTTGTGTTTGTGCCCTGGAGCTGATGACACACTTGAGTGCCTCTCCGTGGGGCAGGGTGGGCATCATGTCAGGAGGGTGAGGTCACCCTCCTGAGCAGAGCAGGGTACCATCCACGTTCATCCCTGCTCCGTGACTGTCCCCACCCACCACTGCCCCAACAGTTCCAGGTCCAGCTTGCAAAATGAAAGCATCTGATCACTGAGGTGTGTGAGGGGTAGATGGGGCACTCTGTCCTGAATTCTGGAGAAGGCAGTTCTTATCCCACGTGAGTGAATTGTTAATGGCAGGGTCGCAAACATCCTGATATTGGGGCTGAGGCATTCCCAGCACATCCACAGACTTAGGCCTGCCAAGCAGAGGCTGTGTCCCACACCTTAGAGACACACCCCATCTTGGGAGAAGGTGACCCCAGGAAGTTTTAGTTTTCTGATAGAACCTGTGGACTGGGCAGCTCCAGCCTGACCCTCACTCCCATGCTCCGACCCCCAATTGTCGGGTCCATAGCCCCACACTGATAAGGCTAAGGCTGCCCGATCCTGCCCTGCTCCCCCTTCTCCAAGGTCATATCATGACCCCGATTGCCCAGCAGCTCCCCAGATATTCCATGGGGCTGAGAGAAATGGGATGCTCAGACCCCCAGACCCAGCTCAGGAGAGGGACGGAATGGTTATCTGGGGAGGACACAACTCCCCACTGGTGACCAGGGCCACCCATCAAGGGCGATACCTCCCAGGGGGTCCTTGCTCAGAGGGAAGAGGTCTAAGGAGCACAGAGGTCCCGTCCCAAGACAGTCTGATGGTCAGGGTTGGAGAGTGGCCACTGGCCTACCTCTGCCCCCACAGCTGTCCAGCCACACAAGAATGCCTGTGTGGACCATAAACATGCCTGTGCAGGGGAGCTGCACGAGGCCTCACTGTCGGGGGCCTCTCTTCCTCCAGATCTTGAACTCAGTCACGTGACAAAGTCTTCATCCCATCCCCAAGAGTTCCTCATTCCGAGAGGAATGGTCAGTCAGCTCACAGTGTCTGGCATCTGGCCCCAGGGGCCTCCAGCCACTCCCCACAGGTTGACCAGCGGCCCTCTCCTCTCCACAGGTTGCCCCCATGGGAAGTGGGGGGTCTGGAGGAGCAGAGCCTCAGCTGAGCATCACAGGAACAGCGGTCCTCTTCAACCCTGGACAGAACCTGCAATGGTTGACATCCCATGAGCCTCCCCAAGCAACCCCTTGGCTCCTAGCCATGCGAGCATCACCTTGTCCCCAGGACCCTCTCCCTGGCTCAGATTCTGGGCAAGACAACATCTCCCCACAAGTGCAGCCATGCAGGTCCCATCAGACTATAACTCAGGGCCAGGGGTTCCGCTGGCCTTCCATCTACCCAACACCCGTCCTCACAGGGTTGTTCCTTGGTTCTCGGGGTCACAGGTCACATGCATTTCAGTGCGTGTGTGTGCACATCCTAAAGTCCCACCTCAGCTCTTCACTGATTTTGTGCTGAGGACTCGTGGGGAGACTGGAGGGCTGGCCAGAGGGGGAGGCAGCAGTGGCTGTGAGCCTTGGGAGAAGGGGAGCAGCCCTACTTTGGCCTCATCAGCCCTGCCCTGGCTGTGGCCCAACGTGACCTCTGCAGAGCATGAGGGGCGTGGGGGTGAGGGTGTGGAGGCCAGAGAGTGGCAGGTCGGAAGGAAGGCAGAGTAGAGTAAGAGGTTGACCAGATGGCCCCGGAGGCCTGGGGTGTGGAGAATGCCTGTGGTTTCAAGTGATCACATAATAAACCATTTTTATACTTAACAAAGTCACCCAAGCATGGGACTCCATCCTAACAGGAGAACACTAGGTGTGTTAAGACACTTTAAAACTCACACACACTGTGTACATCTATGGGTTTGAGAAGGGGCTCTGCTCAGACCCTCTGTTTAGCCTGTACCTTTCCGCTCAGCTTTCTGGCCCTGCCCAGGGCTCGAGGCAGAATGAAGCCTTCAGGGCCCTGGTCAGATGAGCCATCCTACGTGGAGGTGCAGAGTGGCACCCCTGGGAGGGGGGCCTGGACGCAGGCTCACTGCTTCACCTGTTCCCTGCCAGGTCATATTTGTATTGTAAAGGCCATGGGAGGCCAGTGCCTAACCGGAGAGAATGTTGCTCAAACGGTGGCATTTCAGGTTCTGTCGTGTAGAGCAGAGTCTCCCAGGAAGGTATCTTCCAGCCTCTGTCACTTGAACTCTATGGGACTTTGGACCTCATCCAGTTCAGTCCTCTGTTTTGCAGATAAGGAGCCTGAGGGCCAGAGAGACCAAGGCTGCCCGCCTGTCGGTGGCAGAGCTGGGGCACCCAGGTCCCCTAACTCCCTGCTTACACGGGAGTCGGCCTCTCTCTGGGGCCAGCCTGTTCACCCCCCGGACACCTGCACACCCCCACCGCCGGCCACAGGTGCACCCAAGGGACCAGTCACAAGAGTCTCGGCCCCTGGCCTCCTCAGGACAGGGTGGGGAGGCAGGGCCAGGAACGCAGAGGTCATTTCCCAGCACGTGGCTGAACCCAGCCCCCCCGGGCAGGACCAGGCTCAGTGCGAGTAGCAGGACAGGTCAGAGCGGCCGAGACCGCGTGCCAAGCCGATGGCCTCTGAGAACCCTGTCTCCCTCCTAACTCTCTGGGTGTTTCTCCTCTTGGTCACTTCTCGATTGGTGTTATTTTTGCTTCATCTTATCTGTTTCCTTCCAGGTCCAGCTTTAGGGTGCGGCTGCCAGGCCTTAGGAGCCTTTGCAATGGTTTGGTATTTCTGTAGACACCAGATATAAACATATTTATATATCTGTGTCCCTCCCCTGCTCCCCCCAGTTCACAAGCCCGATGCACACTCTACACGCAGGCCACTCTGACCTCTGACCCCGTGTTCCATGTGGCAGGAGGCCCCGCCCCGGGCCAGGTCCTAGGTCATGGCTGCTGGCTGTCTGTGGCGGAAGTCCTTGGTTGTTCTCCCTCCCCTCCTCCTGGCTCTAACCATTCTGTCCGTCTATCTCGTCTCGTCCTCAGTTTCCAAGCAATGTCATGAAGGGCTTCCTTTCCATGCCTAAAAGGAAACAATATGTTTTTGGAAAGAGGTGGGGTTGGAGTCAGAGTTCCGGGACGGCTTGGGGCCCTCAGTCTTCAGGGCAATCAAGGGATTGGCTGCGATCGCAGGCGTTTGGGAGTCTCAGTCACGCTGGAGATTCTCCCACTGGAGGCAGACGGGCCCCGCGGCCCGGGACCTGCCGGCCACGTTTTGTTTGGCGGAGACGCCGGGGCCAGCAGTGGAGCCGAACCGTATTGTTTCCCTTTGAGGCCAGTCTTGGTCCTCGTCCCCATCCACAGCTCATGCTTTTTGATTTGCATCTTTTTTTGCATGGACATGCCGAGTAGTGATAAGCAGGGTTTTCTGTTCTTCTGGGCGTCTCTGGTCAGACTCTTCTCTTTCAGATCCCGTGTAAGGTCGCTAGGTTCAGGTGTGTCATTGCTGTGTCCCTTGAGTCCTAAAAGGAAGGGCGTGACCGAGGTGTGCAGGGAGACCTAGCCCTGTGAGGAGGCGGCGCCATGGCCGCAGGGCGGCAGGTAAGGACACCCTGGTCTCTGTGCCTAGGTCGGTGCAAGACGGCAGCCAGTGTGGCCGGGAGAAGCTGGAGCTCGTCCTGTCCAACCTGCAGGCCGACGTCCTTGAGCTGCTGCTGGAGTTTGTCTACACGGGCTCCCTGGTCATCGACTCGGCCAACGCCAAGACCCTGCTAGAGGCAGCCAGCAAGTTCCAGTTCCACACCTTCTGCAAAGTCTGCGTGTCCTTTCTCGGTGAGCCGCAGGGAACAGTGCTGATGTGCAAACAGCTCAAAAACAGCAAGGATTGAGAGGAAAGGGCTGTGCGTGCCCAGCCAGACCGCCTCAGGGTGTAGGTGGATTCCACAGCAGTTTTAAGGTGATAATTCGGGTCACTGTGCACAAAGGCCTCCGCTCACTGGCGGACAGAGATGTTCTCTGCATTGCTCCTCTGAGGGCCAGAAAGGCCACACCGGGACCCCGGGCAGCCTTGTGAGGACAAATGGACCGAGAAGCCTGTGTGAATGGTCTGTTCATGGGGAGCCTGTGCCCTGGCCTCACAGCCCTGCTCTCTAAACACTGAACAAACTTGCTTCTATTAGACCCAGCCCAGAGAACACACTCACTTTACAGTTTGGAGCTGCCCAGTTCGGTGAGAGCAGGGAGAGGGAGGGGCAGAGACAGGAGTCACCAGAACCGGCCTGAGTGTGGAGTGAGAGAGGCAGGGATGGGAACAGGCCAGGTGGGGATGGCCAGGGGCCTGAGACGTGACCTTGGGGGAATGAGCCATCTAGAAGAGTCAGGAACCACAGCTCCTGAGTTGGGCCCACAAAAGTGATGGGCCTCCTGGGACCCAGACACGTCTAGACTAGAATAACCATTAGTCGGATCTCAGGAGCTCTGGCCAGACTGATCCCAGGTCTGGAGGTCAGGTTGGGTGAGGCCGAGACCCATGGGAGGCGGTGGGTGGGCTTATAAGGGGTGTTACTGCTACCATGACTCTAAAGTAGAAGGCTGTGACCCCAGACGTGCCTGTCACAATTATGGCGGACACCATAAGCCTCAGTGTGACCCCCCAAGTCCAGGCCTCTTCCACTCACAGGCACTGAAAAAGGTCCGAGCCCGGCACTGACACTCCATACCTCAGTCTCGGCCCTTCTGCCGGGACCTGCAGCAGCAGAGGGAGGCCCCGGGGAAGTCAGCATGAGACGGGGCAGAGAAAAAGCCAGAAAATGGATCTGAAGATCCAGGAACACAGGAAATGGGCTTGTGGGAACTCTGAATGCTGAAGGCGGGTCACAAAGACATGAGCTCAGAGAGGGATCCAGAGTGACAGGTGATGGGGACGGGTGGTGATCCCTTCCAGGGCCCTGCAGTCAGTGGTCCCGTCCTGTGCTCTTGCCCCCAGAGAAGCAGCTGACGGCTAGCAACTGCCTGGGGGTGCTGGCCATGGCCGAGGCCATGCAGTGCAGCGAGCTCTACCACATGGCCAAGGCCTTTGCGCTGCAGATCTTCCCCGAGGTGGCGACCCAGGAGGAGATCCTAAACATCTCCAAGGATGACTTCATTGCTTACATCGCCAATGACAGCCTCAACACCAAGGCCGAGGAGCTAGTGTACGAGACCGTCATCAAGTGGATCAAGAAAGACCCCGTGTCCCGTGCACAGGTAGGGCCTGCCCCACCCCCACCCGGCTTGCCCCTTCTCCCTCACAGTACAGGGATGGTGTCTGGAGCAAGGGGCCAGGAAATTAGAGGAGGCAGGGCTGCCTGGTCTGACCAGCAGTGGGAGCATCTGAGAGCCAGCAGGCCCGGGTAGGGAGCCTGGACCAGCTCCCATGGGTGCAGAGCGGTGAAGGGGGATGAGAGATGAGAAATCAGGCACTAGAGGGTTCTCTAGGGCTGGCATTACACCTGAAGGAGACCCAAGCCAACCGAGAGGCCGCAGGGCCAGGTGCGCAGCACCAGGACCCTGCAGGGAGAGAAGTGTGTGCCTGAGCCAGGGTGCCCTGGGCTCCCGTGAGCTCGGACCCAGCAGCAGGAGCCCCACCCACGCTCGGGCTGTTGAGAGGGTGGAGAGCACCTGGACCAAGCAGAAACCACGGCCCACCTGATGGGAGGGAGGGCGAGTCCCTCAGGGGGGACAGCTGAAGAAATCAGAGCCGGAGCCCAGGGCGGAAGGAAAAGAGAGCAGGGTCCGCAGGAGGGCCCCTGAGTTACAGGAAATCGAGCACAGCCCGGAAGGATCTCCGACCGACGGCCTTGCTTAGAACGGAATTACCTTGGTTCTAACGTGTGAGGAGCCCCCGGCCGTTAGTGCAGACACACAGGTAGCTCTCAGGAGAGCTCAGAGGCCCCCCAGAGAGCAGCAAATGGGAGGACAGAGTCAGGGAGGCGGGAGCCCAGAACGAGCTGAGGCAGCTGAGTGACACGTGACAGGGGCTACTTCGTTGCGTGCGGAACAAGAAGAGGCATGAGGGAGGGAGGGATGGGGCGGGCGGGGGCATTCACAGCCTTGGGTGGATACGGGACGCAGACATGGCTCTCCACCCCTGCCCCAGCCACTGGGCCCAGGAGAAGGCGGTCCTCTGACTGATCAGGCGGGGTCGGGGCAAGATTCATTTTCAGAGGAAGGAAGTCAGGTTGGGTGGCTGTAGTAATGACCACCACCGTCCACCACAATGCCCAAATCTGTCTCCAGCCCAGACCTCTGCCTTTGATTGTCTACTGGACACCTCCAGCCCATGTCCCCCAAGCCCCTCTAATTCATAAACCCCCAGACCTACACATCTTGTTGTGTTCCTTATTCCAGTTCTGCCCATTACCCATGGCAGAAGTTGAGAGTCCTCCCACACCTTCCACCTCCACTTGGCCACACACCACTGCCACTTGTGCCTCCTCTTACGAGAGCCAGCTTCTCTCTCTCCCCATTCAAGGCCCCTCATCTCACCAGGATGACTGCAGTCGTCTCCTGAGAGGTTTCCCCGCCTTCAGTCTCCTCCTTCCAAATTCATTCCCACCCTGCAGCCTCGTGGTCTTCCTAGGAGCATGTTTGGTCCTGTAATTTCTCTGTTTAAAGCCCCTCATGAGGGACTTCCCTGGCAGTCCAGCAGTTAAGACTCAGTGCTTTCACGGCAGAGGGCACGGGTTCGATCCCCGGTCCAAGACCTAAGATCCCACATGCCACGTGGCACGGCTCCCCAAAAAATTTTTAATAAAACTTTAAAAAATAAAAATAAATAAAGTAAAACCCCTCGTGAGTGCTCCCATCCACTCTGCAGGAAACACTACACAGCCCTTGGCAGACAAGGCAGGAGGTCAGCGGAGGCCAGTGCCTAGCTGACCTCTCCAGTCTCATTTCCCCCTGTCTGCTGCCCAACGCCCAGCAGAAGCCTCCTGCATCCAACTCCATAGAGTCCCCCAAATGCAACACTCTCTTTCACACTCCGATGCCTCTGTGTGTGCTTTGAATCCCTCCCCCTCCCCCACCCCCAGTCCGCCTTAGGCCTGGAAAAGTTGGCAATCCTTCCACACCCGGCTCAGATGGTACCCACTCTGGGGAGCCTCCTCTCCTGCACTCCCACAACCCCTATCTAGACTCTTGCTGTGGGAAGAGTCCTTTTATGTGATGGATCCCTTCCCCACCCTTAAACTCTGTATACCTGGAGGTCAGGGACCAGGTCTTATTGGTCTTTGCACCCCCAATAGCACACTCAATGCACGGCAAAGAGTGGTCACCGATTAGTTGTTGGATGAAACTAAAATACAGTGATGAGCAAAGAGTTTGCCAGACAAGAGGGAGATTCACATCAGTCCATGAAAAGCCTTTGATGCAGGTGAGGGAGTCCAGTGCGTGCCACGAAAGGGGCTTGCTGGCGATGGGGAGGCACAGGTTCTGACGGTTCTGACTTGCAAGCGCGATGATCATCGTCAGCTGTCCTGGGCCCTCCCACCACCGTCAGCTGTCCTGGGCCCTCCCACCCCTTCCTGAGCTCCTGCCCCACCTCGTCAAGGATCAGGATCCTCATTTCAGTCCCCGGCAGCCTGGTGTGAAGCAGAGGCCCGTGACCTGGGTGGAGGCAGGGAGAAGGTGCTCAAGAGATTGATGGATGGCCCACCCCAGGGTCAGCCACAGCACGCCAGACCTCCCCCTTCCTTCCCTCCTCACCTCCTGCTGCCGGGAGCGCCCGTCAGCTCTGCCTAGGCCGGGGTGAGCAGTGTCGACACTCCCAAGCCAAAGGCACACTCGAATTACCCCTTTTGCCCAGTGCCACACCTCTCGCTTCTTCCTTCTCAACACACCTCACAAGAGGTGATGCCACCTTATGATCTAAGAAGACCCCATGCCCCCTTGACCCCGCAGTACTCGGCGGAGCTCCTGGCCGTGGTCCGCCTCCCCTTCATCCACCCCAGCTACCTGCTCAACGTGGTTGACAACGAGGAGCTGATCAAGTCATCGGAAGCATGTCGGGACCTGGTCAACGAGGCCAAACGCTACCACATGCTGCCACACGCCCGCCAGGAGATGCAGACGCCCCGAACGCGGCCCCGCCTCTCAGCAGGTATGGCGGGATATGCCCCGAGCCCCCAAAGGCAGGCGCCATGCCGTCAGCCCAACTCTGGGTGGTCCCCCAAGGAGGCACCAGGCACAGTTGCTGACACAGTGTCAGGCTATCCCAAGGGTGCCCATCCGTGTCCCTGCAGGTGTGGCCGAGGTCATCGTTTTGGTTGGGGGCCGTCAGATGGTGGGGATGACCCAGCGCTCGCTGGTGGCTGTCACCTGCTGGAACCCGCAGAACAACAAGTGGTACCCCCTGGCCTCACTGCCTTTCTATGACCGCGAGTTCTTCAGCGTAGTGAGTGCCGGGGACAACATCTACCTTTCAGGTGAGGCCCCTCAGGGCTGGGCTGGGGACCGGGCACAGACTTCCCCAGGGGGCCTCTCCCCACAGCAGGGTTAAGGAAGGCCAAGGCCACAAGTGTCTACTTTGCAGGGGAAGCCTTCTCCTCCTGCCCCTGGGGCTGCGCCTGCCCAGCCTGAGACCCTTCCTCACTCCCTGCCCACTCTCTGGACCTCCCATACTGCCCACAGGTGGGATGGAATCAGGGGTGACGCTGGCCGATGTCTGGTGCTACATGTCCCTGCTCGATAACTGGAACCTCGTCTCCAGGATGACGGTCCCCCGCTGTCGGCACAATAGCCTTGTCTATGATGGGAAGATCTACACCCTCGGGGGACTTGGCGTGGCAGGCAATGTGGACCACGTGGAGAGGTAAGGAGGTCACAGTCACGACAGGGGCATCCTCTGACATCCCCTGAGAGCTAAAAGCACATCACTCCTCCTCCCCAAACCCCACCCAATTAAGACCCACTGGAGACTGGACTTTTATTTATTTATTTATGGCTGTGTTGGGTCTTCGTTGCTGTGCGCGGGCTTTCTCTAGTTGAGGCGAGCGTGGGCTACTCTTTGTTGCAGCGCGCGGGCTTCTCATTGCGGCGGCTTCTTTTGTTGTGGAGCACAAGCTCTAGGCACGGGGGCTTCAGTAGCTGTGGCTCATGGGCTCAGTAGTTGTGGCTCGTGGGCTCTAGAGTGCAGGCTCAGTAGTTGTGGTGCGTGGGCTTAGTTGCTCCGCAGCATGTGGGATCTTCTCAAGCCAGGGATCGAACCTGTGGTCCCCTGCATTGGCAGGCGGATTCTTAACCACTGCGCCACCAGGGAAGTCCTGATGGTGGAGTAGAAGCAAGAAGGGTAACAACTGCCCAGCCACCGAGACGGGACACTCTTGTCCCATTCAGGGGGCCTGACAAGCTGGAGGCATGAGAGCCAATGGTGCAAAAAACACAGGATGGGCTTGGATGCCCTGACCAGGCAATTAGGGAACTTACTGGGACCGGAAGTAGCAGCCCAGAGACTGGCTGGGATGTAGGGCTAAGCTGGAACCAATGGTCCAAATGTGCACCGCGCCAGTGGCTGTGCCTTCGTGTTCCTGCCAAGTGGAGGTGACACACGGGGGAGCTCCCTTCCTCCCTGCCTCCCACACCTCCAAGGAAATCTGCATGTAACCCAGAGAAGGGTCGCTGCACACAGGCCTGGCCAACCCTCTAGAATTCTCTAGAAGAGAATGTAAGTCATGTGTATAAAGCCTGCCCTCTGCTGGAAGCTCCAGGCTGGCTTCCTCACCTCGGCCCTTTGAAGCTGGCCGCACCTGGCGGAGGGATCCTGTGCAGGCAGGAGGGGAATAGGCTGGAGGGGAATAGGCTGGAGGCCGGCGCTTCTCTGGGTGGAAACAGTCTTTTCCTTTGAGACGGGGAAATGGATCATGCAGAGAACGGACACCTTGGAGAGAAACTGCAGAACGAGCTCAGATAGCTTTGTGAGTCAGCAGCAGGATGGGGGAAACTGCAGGGCAGTCCTGCTTTTGGAGAATCTAGTGCCCCAGAGAGTGACAAGTTAGGCTGAACTGGCCCCAAATTCCAACCCAGGGGGTCACGGCTAAGGTCACCGGAGCCCTTTTCCCACGTTCTTCCCGCACCCTGGCCCCCCCACCCTGGCCCCCATTATCAGCTTCCCGTGTGATAGCTTCTCGGCTGTAGAGCCGCACAAACCCCTCCGTTTGTATTCTTCCCTCGATGGCTGATTGGACACTTGATAAATGTTACGGCAAAGGTGGTTTCAGAGCAAGACAGGCTCTGGATTTTCACTGTGGGCTTTTAACTCCCCCAAGTGGAGCTCAGAGATGGCTCAGTAACAACATTTAATTGTCATATTGATTTGAAGATAATGGGGAATCCCCGTGTGATTATGAAGATATTAATACTGCTGTTGAACCTGGTTCAGCCCTGACGCTGACAGCCTTCTGTGGGACCCACTGCACACCCATCACTCTCCAAGCTTTCCAGAAGCCAGGTTCCACTCGTTTGTGATCCACTATAAACACACGAAAATGAGACATTTTCTATGTAGGAGTAAACTGAGCTGGATCTGTCATGCTGTCTTGCTCTTATCAGCTATTTTTAATCTCCTAAGATGCTGATTACTCATTTTGCAAACTTGTTGATAAATACAGGGATTTGTTCAAGGATCAAATGCACAAAGAAGGGGAACAAACTCCACTCCTGTTGGGCCCAGGAGCAGTTCGCCCTGGCAGCTGGCTAGGCCTTTGTTCCGCTGCAAAATCAGCTGGGGCACAGAATGGGCAAGACCACCCTGGGAACCCCAGGAGATGGAGGAGCAGTCCAGGACACGGCGCCCTGAGGCCTCCCCTAGTCCACTGGGATCTGTCAGCCGTCCTTGTATGGACAGGACACAGACCTGAAGGCTCTTGGGTGGAGGGTACATGGAAGGGGTGCCCACCTCTTCCCAAGGAGCATAGCTAGACCCCCTTTGGTCAAGTCAATTTCTGTGCCACACAGTGACAATGATGAGAATTCAGGGTGACAGGAAGGTCGGGGGAATGGGGACAGACACGAGGACACTTTGTTCCCCAGGAAGCACTAAGGGTACAAATTGTTCTTATATTGATAGTGAATGAGATGTATGGTGCATTATAATTACCTTACTGTATTGCAGGACTAGAGCAAGATTATATAATTATAGTTTAAAACAACAGTGTAATAGACAAACCTGTATTATATCATTATATAAATAACTGGGTCTAATACTGTATAGCAATATATTGCAGTAGCTGTGGTTACTGGATAAATGATAGCAGAGCGCCGCACTCCGCGGGGTCATTTGCATGTCATTAGCATATCCTTCTCAAGCAGGAAGCTGACAGATTGAGCTGACGGGAGGGCTTGTGGCTTGGCAATCAGCCACCTGGAATAACAAGAAATTCACGTTTGGCAGAATGTGCCATTATACCGAAAGCCTGAAGACTAACAGCCACATAATCTTCCACTGTCTCCCAGCTCCTTCTGCAGCTCTTTGGATCTCTGCCACATCGGCTTAAAAAACAGATATCTGAACTTCTCATACTGTCCCAAAAGGCACTTATTCCATTGCCTATTAGCCACGTATCATTCGTCTGGGGCTTAATTGAATCAGCCCCTGCTCCCCTTTCAGGTACTTGAGCTTCTTCTCAAATCCTGAGTCTGTGCAAGCACAGAGCTGGACGTCTCACAGCCAGGGGCACCAGCTAGGAGAGACCATCTTCCTGGGTCACTGAGCTGTGACCATGCAATGACTAATGCCTCAAGGAGGCTCACGAGGAAAAGTGGGCCCCGTGTGCTTCCCGGGAAAGGTGTGCTGGGAGAATCCCAAGTGTTGTGGTGCAGCAAGCCCACGGTGGAGGCCCCGCCTTGGGTCCAGAACCCACGAAAGAGCAGTGCACAGCGTGGTGAGCCGTAGATGGAAGATCCAGAGTGAATGCTTGTGAGGGTGGCCCTCAGGGAACAACTGAGAAACACAGCTGCCCCACTAAGAAAGACCTCAAAGATCCCGGTTCAGTGGCCCATTTGCTTAATGCCAAGTCTACTCTTGCCATCCGCTGTGTCTCTTCTCACGTTTTCCCTGCCCTGCCTGGAACTCATGTTCCATCACTTCTCCATCCTCTGACTTTGCCACTTTGTCCTACACCACAGATCCTAGAGACCTGGGCAAGCCTGTTCAATCCTCCCCTTTACCATCTCCACGCCTGCCCTCTGGGGGCTGATTGCTGGTGGAGAAAATCCCACAGTCTTGTAGATTGGCCTCATGTGTATTGAAGTCCTCCAACCTCTACTGGATCCTCATGGTGCAGGGCATTTTTTGTGTTTCCCTTGTCAGCCGTTTCTCCCACTCTCAAGAGCGTGCGTCTCCCATCTTCACCTCTCTCCTCAAGGCTCTTACCCCACAGACTCCTCTAATACTTGACTCCTGCTTCACAGAGAAAATGGAGCCATCAATCAAGAACTCTCTCTTTTTCCTGCCATCACTCCTGCATATGTCCTTATGCTCATGACATCCTTGCCTTCGTCTCTCATGCCTAAATGGCCACCACTTCCCTGTCTACTCTGGATCCAATTTGCATCCAGCTACCAGGAGCCACCCATCATCAGCTCTCCCCTCTCTTTCATATATAGTTCATCGTTCCTTATCCACTTGGGCTCCTTCCCATCAGCATGTAAACACAATTAAAACTCCCCCCCGCAAATTAAAATAAAACCCATGCTGTGCTGGAGCTGGTTCATACTGGTTCATTAGAGCCCACTGTTAAATCTTCAGGAACTCTGCAAGTCAGTTGTTAGCTACAGAGATTATTAAAAATTAAGTCATATAAACTTAGAATTAAATTATTTAAAAACAAAGGTAATCCATACTCAAAACTCATCACTGTCTAATTTTTTTTTACTACATTTTACTACTGCCTATGTTCTGGAGGTTGTATGTGTCCACTGCATCTGTACTGGGGGAGATTCTGTGTCCTGGGGCACTACTGGGCATCTCTTCCCAACCCCACATTCAGTGATGTCCCATTGGTAGCGTGAAATCAGCCATGATGAGAGGATTTACATTACAGAAATCAGCAAATGCTACACACCAGGACTTTCTTCCCTGGAGAGCTGGTTGTTAAACATTTATCAGCAAAACCCCCTCTTAGCTCTATAGTCCTTTCTAAGTCCCACCTTCTCTGCTCCCTCCTCCATACACAAAATAGCCCTGCACCTCCTGTTCCCCATATGATGCCCTTGACATGACCACCAGTGACCTGTTGGGGACTTCCTGACCTCCTGTCACATCCTCCGTGCTGCAGCTTTGCCTTCTGTCACATCACTCTTGGACTCCTCTCAGCTCCCCTCATACAGGCCGGCATCTCCCCAGTGTCCTCAGCCCGTCCTCACCCCACACGCTCCCTGTGAACTACCTCGTCTTCAGTTTCCATCTATGTGCCCATGATCCCATAGCTGAATATTTAATCCAGACCTAAATACCAACTGCCCCTGCACATCCCCAACTTGTTACCCACAGATACTTTAAACTTCCCATGAATAAAACCAAACTCATCCTCCTCCCCAAAACTCTCCCAACCTCAATTCTCTGTCCCATGAGTAGTGCCCCCTCTGTCCAGTTTCCCAAGCCAGAGACCCTGAGGCATCCTCAGGGACTCCCTGAAATGAGACATCAATTCATGCTAAACCTTATCAGTTTACCTCTCCTTCTGTTCCCAGCTCCTTCCTTGGTCCAGGCCACTATTTCCCCCAGTTTCCAGCCCATGGGCTGGGTATGTAGGAGATGCCCAGTGCCGGGCTGCTGAATGAAAGAGTAGGACTGAGCTGCACAGAGAGGGCTGAAGAGGCCCGGAAGCTGGGGAGCTGAGAGAGGTTTCCACAGACAGACAAGAGCCCCCCTGAGGTTCAAGAGGGCGGCTGAGAGGCCGGTTTGGGCTAGATCCTGGGTGGCCTTGAGTGATTCATCCCAAGTGCCCTCCACTGTGGAATATCGGGCTACACCGAGGGCAGGAAGTGGGTGGTGGGGCTCCCCCGTGTCTGCTGTCTTGCTTGAGGCCCCTGCCCTGCACGAGGCCCATCTGATTCTGGCTCTTCTTCTCCTCTCTCAACAGGTATGACACCATCACCAACCAATGGGAGGCGGTGGCCCCTCTGCCCAAGGCAGTGCACTCAGCAGCAGCCACAGTGTGTGGAGGAAAGATCTACGTGTTTGGGGGCGTGAATGAGGCGGGCCGAGCTGCAGGCGTCCTCCAGTCTTATGTTCCGCAGAGCAACACGTGGAGCTTCATCGAGTCCCCGATGATTGGTGAGAACCAGCTGTCTCCTCGGCCCAGGAGCAGGGCAGTGGCCCCACCTCATCGCTTTAGTCAGTGTCAATATTCCCAAACCCAGGGGGAGGGCTGAGCCCAAGGGTTCTGCACACCCAAGTCCAGGGGGGTGGGAGGGGAGGGGAGGCCCCAGCTCAGGTGCAGCTGAAGCTCCCACTACCTGGACAAAGGGCAAGCTGGTCCGTGCCAGGTGTCTCCTGGCCCCAGCCTTGTTCTCGGGCCAACCAGTGATGTTGGAGGTCTTTGCAGCTCCTGTCCCCTGCAGGGCCTGCTGGGATGGAGGAGGGGAGGGGGCCCGGCAGAGGGCCCTGACCTGCCTGCCTGCTCCGCTCTCCTTGCAGACAACAAGTACGCTCCTGCCGTCACCCTCAATGGCTTCGTTTTCATCCTGGGTGGGGCTTATGCCAGAGCCACCACCATCTATGACCCTGACAAAGGGAACATTAAGGCAGGTCCCAACATGAATCACTCTCGCCAGTTCTGCAGGTGAGGAGGCTGGGCCGGGGAGGAGGAGGGCCGGGGAAGGGACAGAGGGACGGGTTGGTTCATGATGACTGACCACCATCCGATGACCGAGGTGGTGCCTGGGCCCAGAACAGCACCAGCCTCCGCCAGCCGCGGCGGGGGGGGGGGGGGGGGGAGAGGGCGGGGAGGGGGCGTTCGTGCAGAGTGTGAAGTGCTCCAAAAGCCTGACCCTGCCTCCAAGCTGCACAGGAATGGCTTCCTACAGACACCGGCACCAGGTCCTTAAGGCCACACCTTCTCTCAGTGAGAGGTGAGGGTGGTGCTATGAGGTCAGCTTCCCCCAGGACCGCCTGCCCGGTCACAGACGACAGGCCAGAGCTGTGCGATACCCTACATGGGGCAGGTGGCTTTTGGGGGAGTGCCCTGATGGCACATGATCCTGACGGCTCTTTGGAGCTGGACCCAGTGAGGCACAAGGCACAGCTGCCCTGGAGTCCCGCAGTTGACTGGGCAGAAACACACCCAGACCAGCCCCCCTGGAAGAGAGAGGTAGAGGTCGGAGTGTGGCCTGGTTCCCGGGGCGCTCTGGCCCAGAAAAATTAACCACCCTGGGCAGTGAGACACACACCCTGCTCTTCTAGCCCCACCCTTTCCTGGACTAAGAGGAACTAGGGAAAAAATGGGAACCACAGAGACCCCATTTGCAGCATTTCCATAACAGAGCCGTCCTGAAGACATCTTGTACCTGTGCAGAGGTGATCCCTGAATCCTCGGTGTGGCAAGAGCATGAGGCATTTATCAAGTGCCTGCTGTTTGTGTGGTACAGCTAGGAAAGCTACAGTCTACCACTGACACCTTACGTGACCTTGGGCAAGTAACTTCCCCTCTCTGGGGAAGCTCTACCTATGAAACACGCCCTTGGACTAGATGAGTGCTAAGTTCCTATTAGTATGAAGATGCTACAGTTCTCGAGCCCTACTTTCATGTGACATATCCTACATGGTGGCCGTGTGCAGGGCAACTCTGAGAATACTGTCCAGTGATCAAGACAGCCGGAGTGTGGGCGCGGAGAGATGATGCCTGAGGGGATATTTAAGCTGGGTCTTGCAAGAGAAGCAGGGAAAGGATATGCCACAAGGGGAGGCGTGTGAGGGGCCCAGATGGCGTGGAGCTGCGAGAGAGACAGCTGGGGGCTTCAGTGTCTGGGAGGACGTCTAGATACACATGTTCTGTCCAGGCTCAGATTTTCAGAAATGGGTGGAGACGTTGGAAGGGTTTCTGTTCAATTTCAGGGGACAGCCAAGAAGAAATGGCCATTAGCAGAAATGAGAGAGAACTCGGGGCTGGAAGCATAGATCTGGCATCCGTGTGAAGGGGTAGCTGGGATGCAGTGAGATAGTAAGCGCAGAGAAGCAGAGAGCTGCCCGAGACAGCTTGACCAAGCCCATGAGTGTGGCACAGGGAAGGGCCCTTGCAGCCAGGGGCGGGCGGCAGTATCAGGTCACACATGTGAAGGAGTCACAGCAGGAAGTTCTGACTGAGCACCTGGGCAAGGGTGAAATTCCCAGTCGAGTGGCTGATGCTCAGTTACAACTTAGTTCCGTGTTATCCTGTCTGCTATCATTCTGGCGCATCATGTTCCCAACTAGATTTGAGTGGTAGGAAGGCTCTGTCCCAGCAACACCAAAAAGATGCTCCACAGAGACCCAGTGAACTGAGCCGAGCACCTGTACACAGAGGCTGCTCATCTCCCAGCTGACTTGAGTCAGGTGGGCAGGTCCTGGGACACCCAGTATGCATCAGTGTCGCCCACAGCTTGGAGGGTAATATAGCATGACGTCCTGATTGGTCCTGGAGGAAAGGTGTTTTTCTTATCCCCGCTGAGGTCAGAGGGAAAAGAAAAGCAGCAAGACCCCCCCATGACTTTTGCAAAAGGGGAGAGGCAGCCTGCGACAGGACAGGGTGCCGGGAATCTATCTCCAGGTCCCAGGTGGAAATCCAGTGGCTAAGTCTCTCCTCGTTCTCTCTGACAGTGCTGTGGTACTCGACGGCAAGATTTATGCAACTGGAGGCATTGTTAGCAGTGAGGGACCTGCCCTGGGCAACATGGAAGCCTATGAGCCTGCAACCAACACGTGGGCCCTCCTCCCCCACATGCCCTGCCCCGTGTTCAGACACGGCTGCGTCGTGATAAAGAAATATATTCAAAGCGGCTGACATCAGCAGAAAGCCCACGCCGAGACTGTGGACAGACACGTCTGGTGAGGCAAATGCTACTCACAAAGATCAACTTCCAGCAACACCAATAAGAGGCCGACCAACACAATCAAGGAACTCACTACGCCACACATTTTGAATACCGTCTACACTGAATGTAGGAAATCATCCTCGCCTTTGGGGAAAACGAGGGAGTAGCCTCCGAGCTGCGGGAACCGCGACCGAGCGCGAGCGAGCTGGGCCCTGGGGCTCCTGCAGAGGCACTTGCTCTGGCCGGAGGCGCTCACTCTGCCCGGTGCAATAGTTTCACATATTTTTCAACTGGGAGAGAGAAGCCGTTTTTTCCTTCCTGCAGGGCAAGCTTGATCCCCAGCCAACCATAGATCAGTTATCCTATGACAATATTAGGCGTCAGGCTCTCTTGAAATAAGATCAAAGTGTCCTTATCACTTTGATTCCTACTTCTGTTTTTAACCCATCTACGATTTCAGTGGCCGAGGGGAAACAAGGGACAATACTATGTATGGGGCCTGAGGCCTAGGAGGCTGCTGGTCCCCACGAGGGCGAAGATAAGTCCAGGTTCTCTGCGGAGCCAGATGTGACTGGAGCGGCGGCAGCCGTGGGGACAGCTAGGGAGAACCGTCTGTCCCTTCCCAGGGTTTTCTACCGTGTTTTTGCTGGAGAAGGACGAGGTGATTGTGCTAGCTTTCTCTTATCCCATATGAATTATTTAGATTTCCAAGGCATTTTCTTGATAAACAAAAGGCTATTTTTAAGTACCGAGAGAAAGAGGCAGCCACGAGAGGGATAACGCGGGAATTCCCAAAGCTCTTTGTAGGTAGTGCCAGAGTGGGGCATTTGCTCTAATTTTTCTATGTTCAGAATAGAGGATCTCTCCTGGGTGGGGGTGAATGCCCCCATTTTATTTTTAGAAAAAGTAACTCCCAGACAGCCCCGTAAAAGCCGTGCCTCATGGAAGCACTGTCATAGAGAGACAACTCTGTTCCTGAAGGAAACCAGTTCTGGCTCGTGACACCAGGTCAGCTCCCTCCATGAGGTAAAGCTGAGGACCCAGGCCAGGCTGGAAGGGAAGGAGGGAGAATACATGTCTACAAAGCACAGGAGACTATTTTTGATATTTATAGCTATATATTAAGGCACCTGCCACAAAGAGCTCTCAGGATGGGGACAGCCTTCTCAGACGAGCCGTGACAGCCAAGGCCTGAATCATTCTTCTAGTAGCATCTTAACCCAAGCAAGGGGAGCCAGGAGGGAGGCCACCCCGTGGCTCACAGAGAAAGGCCTTCCCTCTAGTCCTCAGACCCTCAAACCTCACGTGGTGACCAGTTTCCATTCCAGGGCACGAAGGAGGCAGCCGCCACTGCTGTGCTGTTTAGCTGAAGTTGGTACCAAATACGCATTTACCATTTTTATACCTGGTAAGTCGACTTGCCGTCATTTCATCATAAAAACCACTTATAAGGAGAAAAGGACAGGACACGCTCTCCATCCTTCAGTATTTGATGACACAAAGTCCCAGTGTCGGGCATCAACTTCTAGCACTACAAGGGTGGCTCCCACTTGGACAAGATACCGAGCTTCGTTATGCAGTTTTTAATATTATTTATTCTTTTAAAAAGTAATAAGCACAAAACTACATACGTTGTATGTCATTTAAAGTATTTATGTCAAACAGGGTGCAAGTGTGAACCCAAGGACTGGAGCACAAGTGTCTAACTGCCTGGGGCAGGGCGATGTCAGCGTTGGTGGGCGTCTACCTCCAAAGGAGGTGCTAGTGGTCAGCGGGACTCAACACAGACGACACTGAAATCCTGTTCTCTCCTCAGTTATCACACTGGAGCAAAACTGGCTATTTCTGTGAATGATATAAAACAGGGTTCTCTGTAACGGTATTGTACATAGTATATGTTTATTGTTAAGTTCTTGTTATAATAAATATATTTATAGATCTAGACTCGGAAGCCAATGTAATGCCTCTGTGTGCCACTGTCCTTGCCACCGAGATGAGAAACCCCAGTGCAGGCCTGTGCCACCTCTCCCATCAGCTGTCCGGGCTCTGTTACAGACTTGAATGCACATCTTGGTGATCATAAAGGATAGGACTCCTCAGCAAGGGAATGAATGTACAGGGCTGAAAGGCAAGAATAAAGGGCAATTACAGGTCAAAGTTGAAAGGGACTTGCAAACACTCTGGCATCGACTCTGAGGGTCTCCCTTCAGTTTAAGTGCTCTTATTACACTTGTGCAACCGAAAGCTTCAAAAAGTTAGCTTCCCCCTGGTCTGCTTCCTGTGCCAGAGGCTGTCCTGGAGAACTGTGACAAATCCACATGGCAACTCCACGCCATCAGCCTGAGAAGAGACGCAACACCCTTCCTTCAGGAAGAACAAGTTGTGACTGCCATTCTAAAATCCAGTCGGGGGCCTCCCTGCCTTCATTCAGTCCCTCCTGAGGCTGTTCTCTAACCTGTTGTAATAGACCGGCTTTGCTCTCCTAAGGATACCCACGCAAAGCCCAGGGCAAAAGCATAGAACACCAGATGGGATTGCTCCCTCTCTTGCATGCAAGGACTTTAGATTTAACGGATTAGTAGGAGAAGGTAGATTTACCAGCATTTTACCCAAGGGAAGAGCCTTAATCCCCAAATCTCACCAAGACCTAGTATCTCCTTGCAAGAAAAAAATCAGAAGAAGGTAGGTTGGGGTGGGTGGGACTGGGAGTTCTCAGAGAACTCAGCTGAGGCCTTACGATGAGTGGACCACACACTTGCCAAAAATATCTGCACTGGTACCTTCACAACACCAGTTCTAGAGGAAAGGATGGAGAATGTCTAGAAGATTCCAATCATGAAGAGCTAAAATTATAAGCTAAATTATAAGCTAAAATTATAAACACCAAGCAATTGTACTTCCTGGTGGTGCAGTGGTTAAGAATCCACCTGCCAATGCAGGGTACACGGGTCCAAGCCCTGGTCCAGGAAGATCCCACGTGCCACGGAGCAACTAAGCCTGTGTGCCACAACTACTGAGCCTGCGTGCCACAACTACTGAAGCCCGCGCGCCTAGAGCCTGTGTTCCACAACAAAGAGAAGCCACCACAATGAGAAGCCTGTGCACCTCAACAAAAAGTAGCCCCTGCTCGACGCAACTAGAGAAAAGCCCGCACGCAGCAACGAAGACCCAACGCAGCCAAAAATAAATAAATAAATAAATAAATTCGGGAAAAAAAACAACAAAAAAACACCAAGCAATAGTTTCGTTACCTCCTTCTTTCTCTCCTCTATTTGCCTAAAGCAAAGGAAATATGTTCTCTGGCTCTATGAAGAGTCTGTGTACTTATCGTAGAAGGCATCTGTGTTCGCTGTTATTAGGCACCCATGTAACCATGGGGAGAGTCTCTCTTGTTGGACTCAAGGCACTACCATCAGACCTGGCATGGATGGTGATGAAATTCATTGTGACAGCCACGAACAGGAGACGGATCACATTGTGTGTGTCTGTGTGAGAACTTTAAAAAAAAAACAAAACTCAACCCTAAAATAAGAAGAAAACAGGAAAACTATTTGCGGTCCATATGACAAAAGATTAATATCTTTATTAAAGAGGCCACGTAATTCAATTAGAAACTGTTAAGGGATTCCAACTGTTAAATAGGTCATGAACAGACACTGCAAAGAGGAAACATACAACAAAAAGTTCAACATTTATAATTATTAAATAATGAAACTTAAATAATTAGGTAACATCTTTACCTAACTAAATGAGCTTCCCAAACCTAAAAATAAAGGGAGGGGTGAGGGGTGAGGGGCGCTGATGAAGAGCAGTGAAACTCCTGAGTAGCACCAAGGGCTCTGTAAACTGAAATGGGTCTCAGAAAGCAATGTGGCAGGTGCCATGTATCAAGAGCCTAAAGAGTACCTGACCCAGTAAATCCACTTCTGGGTGTCCATCAGGAAATAATGCAAACGATGGAAAAAGTCATATAATAACCAGCTCCCACTTACTGACACTAACTATTGCCAGACACCATGCTAAGCACTTAAAGCACTGAATCCTCATAATTCTACTAGACAGGTACTAAAGACATGCAGCAATATAGAAAACATTAGAAGAGGGGGGGGAAAGGAAGATTCATATTTGTATATGATTGTGGTTATGTAAGATATGTATATAATGATATATAAGCTATATATATACACACACAAAGATATGTAAAATATGTATATTAAAATGACCAGATGTACAGTCATAAAACTACTATTAATTGAACTGATGGAATTGTGGGCAATTTTCTTTCTCTCTTCTCCAAAATGTATATAAAGTGATGACATTACTTTTATAATAAAGACATCGATATACATATATATTTTTTAATGGGGAATGAAGGACAGAAAGTAATCTTTCTCCTATATTTTAGTCTGAGAAATTCTCAAAGATCAATTCCTATCTTGGACACCATAATCAATGGAGAAGTTAAAAGGGTTCAGAATAATGTAACAAAGAATTTTGAATAAGAAAACAGATTTCCAGTCATAATCAAGAATTTTTTTTTAAAACCTAAACTCTAGGGGTGAATGGATTATATCTTTCAGTGCGTGAAGATTTGCATGAAACAAATGAATACCACCACTTCTCTGTGTTCTTGGAAGGTCAAGAAAGATGAAAAAGACAATAATAAAGAAGAAAAAATTCTAGTTCAACAAAAGGATACATGTATTAGTGCAAAACTCTGCAATAGGTTACCAAGATCCTTGTGAAGTCCTTTTCTAATTAAACCTCAATAATATATAACATAATTGCATACATTATCCCATTTTATCCTCTCAGCTACCCTAAAAGGCATAGGGCATAATCTTCACTCTTTAAGAGGAAACAATATCAAGAAAGTTAAGTGATTTGTGCGGCAATAGTTATGCCCCAGGTGTTCTCCATGCACTATCGCATTTGATGCTCATCACAGTCTTGCAGAGGATGGTTAAACCTGCTGCACAGATGAGGCCACAGGTTCCAGATGTGAAGCAGAGTCCATCTAAGGCACATCAGTATTCAAAACCCTGCTCAGTGGGCCTCCAGAGAGGCTGCACTACATCATATGGTCTGTTCAAGGCTGCCTGGAACTGTGTAGCTCTTATGGCTCCAAGACTAAGGCTCCTTCCTCCTCCCCAAGCTACCTCAGAAACCTGTATTAAGAAAACAGAGAATTCTGTGACTATAAGAGACATTCAGCTCTGTGTTAGATACAGTCCTCTTTAGAAGCAATTTTTGAAATATCTGGTTAGTGTCTCAATAACACACTGGCTTCCTCCATTGAAGGCTTGGCTTTACACAGGAAACTTGGGTTTGGGGGAAAGAAAGAGGCCTCTGACTAAGATATCATTTCTGCCTCATTTGAAACTCCTCCTGTGAGCCTTCACTCTGCTGTGAAGTCTTAAGGAGTTCCTTACCTTCTTGCTGACCACAAACCTGGTCAGGGAGAGTAAAGGAAAGGGGAGAACATCATTAACACTGGCTGCACCATCCTCAGTCCCAAAGGGCATACCATGACCTTGCCACCCAAGGAGGTAGAAGGTCAAAGAGCTGACTAAAATGAGGACCCAACTCCAAGAAGTCTGCCTTTTCCACATGATGGCAAAAATTAGGCAATCCAAAAATCTGTGTTTATCTTCCCAAATTTATAATCCATGTGCTCTTCTGCCCTCTATGTAACACTTGGCAAGTCACCTGGGTGTCTTTCCTCATGAAAGGTGAGCACAGCCTTTGAATGGATCAAACTAGGTCAATAAGACTACATTCTCTGCAGGCAGGGGTCATGTCCTCTTATCTTCTCCCACAGGGCACCTCACCCTGATGAGTAGTGACAGCCAGATTCTATTGGCAGCATGAAAAATGTTTTGAGTTATGAAAAATATAAAGGCAAGGCCACAAGTTTGTGCACTGCTTTAGCCATCCCTGTTATCTACAGATGACTAAAGAAACAATAGTTTTTGTTAAAGGGTTTCTATTTACTGTGTGTATAGATTTCCATCATTCTCGGAGAAGCTAGCCACCACTAGCGCAAACCTAGGCACCACCGGACCCATCAGCCCTGTCGACTTTGCATCCCTGGTGGTAAAAATCAGTCCTTGAAGCTCTTCAGTTCACTCCCTACATTCTCTGGTACCTCTCTGTTACTACTGCCCTATTTTAAGCCCTTATTTCTCCTTAGTTGTTGCTATTATATTTTCTTTTTATAGGTGTTTTTTAAATAACAGCTTTATTAACATATACTTCACATATGATAAAATGCACCATTTTAATGTATATAATTCAGTGGTTTTTAGAATATTCACAGAATTGAGTAACCATCACCACTATTTAATTGCAGAACATTTTTATCATCTCAAAAAGAAACCTGGGAGTTCAGAGTTTTGGTGGCACAAGCCACCCGTCTCCTTGCATGGCGCTGCAATAAACTTTTCTCTGTTCCAAAAAAAGAGAAACCTGCATCCATTAGCAATCACTCTCTATTTCCCCCACCCCCAGCACATGGCAACCACCAATCTACTTTCTGTTTCTATGGATTTGCCTATTACGGACATTTCATATAAATTGAATCACACAATATGTGTTCTTTTACTTCTGGCTTCTTTCACTTACCATCATGTTCTCAAGATTCACCCATGTTGTAGTAGGTACTAGTACTACATTCCTTTTTTATGGCCAAATAATATTCCATTGAAGGGGTATATACATGGATACATTTTGTTTAACCATTCACCAATTGATCGGCATTTGGGTTCCTTCCTCATTTTAACCATTAATAATGCAGCCACAAACAATCGTGTACAAGGGTTTGAGATTAAATAACTTTGGGAAATGCTGGGTTTAACAAAGTTAAACAGGTTTCTTTATGACAGAACTTCTGTGTCAAGAACACAGTAACATTGGGGGAGAAAAGATACATGTATACGTATGGCTGAGTCACTTTGCTGCGCACCTGAAACTATCACAACATTGTTAATCGGCCATACTCCGATATAAAAAAGAAACAAACACAGTAACAGTCATTACAATTTTACTGAAGTGGATATGCAAGGCAGGGTTTTCCAAGCTTACTTAGCCACAAATTGCCCCCCCACCTCCCAAATCTAGAAAACTTTTTTTCTTTACTCAATTATGACACAAGCTCAAATAGTTACATGGGATTCTGGGGTCAATACATTCTGTCTTTCATCTTCAAAAGAAGCACATCAGAAAGTAAAGGTAATATTGTGAAATATTCTGAAGCAAATTCTAGTTTAAAATTGTCAAAATATTTCTTAAGAAAAATTGATACATTTTTATATGGTAGCAGAAGAAATGAGATCAGTATTCTTTGATATGAACAAAATACTTTTCCTGAATACAGCAAAATATGTTTCACCGCAATTTTCTAAGTTCCAAAAAGACTTTAGCATCTCTTATACTGCAATGTAAAAACACTGAAAAAATGGAAATAATCACACAATAACCATTCTACACAACTAAAATACCCAACCCACACATCTAATGATAGTTGCAAAAGTGTGACCTGACAATTTCTGGAAAAGACTCTTGGGCATTTTGTATTTTATTAATCTTGAACAACATGACAATCTTCTCAACAAGTTAGCTGCAAAGGAGAACAAAGACATCCATCATTTGTCCCAACAATATTTAAAATTCAAAACTTTCACATTAATTCCAATATTCTCATTAAAATATATTAAAACATAAAACTTTTCTATCTAATATCTCTTTAGATTAACATTTGTGTTAATAGTGAGACAAAGTTTCATCCAATTCCAGCTATAAAACCTCGAGCATGTCTCAGAAACAAAGAGCTTTTTGACAATCTTTTGCTTTTTTGTTTCTGTGGATATATGTTTAAGTTCAAACAATGTGGAAATTAAGTGTAAAAAAAATTCCAAAGACGTGAAACTGATTTTTTACAGTGTGATAGGCAATTACTCCTTCCTTTGCTACAAACTCCATTTAAAACAATCTTATTAAAGAAATTTCTTTATTAAACCATGGTAAACTACACAACTGACAGCTTACTGATGTTTCCTTTAAATATGTGAAGTAATTTGAGACTTCCCACCACAAATAACTTTTATTTCAGTAACATTTTAAGTATAATGTTACTTGTGGATTGTCACATTTCTTTTTAAAAGGACATTCTGTTTGCAAAGGCTTGTTAAAATACTTTGCACTTATTAAAATGCTAAAATAAACATTTGTAATTATGTCCAACACTTTCCCAAGGAAATTTAAGCTATAAGCAAAGTAACTCTACACAATGTTTCAAAATTAATTTTGCTTTTTTGCCACAATGAGACATTAGAAAAGCTCTGTGCTCTACATAGATAGCCATAGACATATGACTCAGGCTGTTCATGTGTTTTTTGAATTAATAGCACCAAAGTTTCTTAAACCTGTGGTTTTACTGATGGCTCTTCAGCTACTGTGACAACATACGATTTTGGAGTAATGCTTACTGATTTACCATTTGTTGAGAAACTCTAAAAAAAAAAAAACCTCTTCTACCTAAGAAATCTTAAACTCTGTGCTCTGACAAAAGTCTCCATCCAATACATTCACGACTCCTCCCACTGTATTTGCTCTTTAGTTTCATTTCAGACATTCAGTCCTTAGATCCTTTCCATTGTCTCCCAATTTAGTAACCCCACTTTGGTTTCATTTCCATTCTTACCCAGGAATGGAATTCCTCTCCCAAAAGTTACCTCATCCCCCTAACATTCTGGTCCTTCAGTTGGACCAACAAGCCTAATTATAGTCCTAATCTAACTATCAGCCTCCTCTGAGGCTTCATTCGGGGTGACACCTACAAGGGGGAAAAACCCACATTCACATAGGCTGGCACCACTACTAATACATGGCGCCCACACTCACCTGTGCCCTCAACTTCTTCTCATCTGTTCCTGGAGAGCTCCCTTTCCTCTTTCCATCAGTGACTTCTAAACCTTCACTTCTCCCCCTTAAATTTCTTACTTAGAACCCCTCACTCTTATCAGAAGAGCAAACTTTACATCGAAAAAACTAATGCGGAGGATGATGGCAAGTGACAATACAGTTTTTTAAATCGTCCTGAATTGACCATTAAAAACAGAGAAACTGGAGCTTCCCTGGATGCACAGTGGTTGAGAATCCACCTGCCAATGCAGGGGACACGGGTTCGATCCCTGATCCAGAAAGATCCCACATGCCGTGGAGCAACTAAGCCCGTGAGCCACAACTACTGAGCCTGTGCTCTAGAGCCTTCGAGCCACAGCTACTGAAGCCACTGCACCTAGAGCACGTGCCCCGCAGCAAGAGAAGCCACCACAACGAGAAGACCGTGCACCACAACGAAGAGTAGCCCCTGCTCACAGCAACTAGAGAAAGCCCATGTGCAGCAACAAAGACCCAACGCAGTCAAAAATAAATAAATAAACAAACAAACAAACAGAGAAACCAGGGTGAAACATTCAAAGACTCTTGGATAGCATCTAAAACAAAACTAAGTAACAAGGAATCTCCAGAGCTCCAAATCCCAAGTGAGTGGGGTCAAACCGCTGACACTTACGAGACTGTGGTACATGTGTGAGGACGAAAGCAGAGGAGAGGCACCGGCAACTAAGGAAAGTAAGAACCCGCACAGGTACTCAGACCAGGAGTGAGGGTGGGCCACTGACGAGAGCACCTGATATTGAGAGGAGTTTGCACCCTCTAGTTCTCAGGTGAGGGTAAGTGTTCTGTGGGAACTACTAGCCTTGCGAAAATTCTCAAAACAAATCAGCCAAAGCCCCGTTTCAGGCCCAAGCCCCATACTAAGACAAAACTACTAGGGACAGAATCTAAATTGAACAGCACAGGGACAAAAGAGAAATCCAGATAAAATAGGGGAGGGGAACAAAGTAAGCAGATTTCACAGAAAAAACAGAAGAGAGAGCTCTAGAGCCATAAAATTCAGGCTTCCTTGTAAAAGTTCAAGGAAAGTAATTTCATATAAAAAATGAGGAACTTCTGTGTGGATTGAGGGAAAATCCCACATAAATATATTACAAGAAAAAACTTTAAAAGGAGAAAGCTACCCTATAGGCAATAAAGGCCCTCCTACAAAATACATGAAAACTATAACCTACTATTTCAAAACAAGCAAAAGGACAAAAAAACTAATAGAAGAATGAAAGAACAATGTAAACCAAAATTAGAAAAACTTACAAAGGATGTGAAATAACTCAGAAAGAAAAAATATCATGTTAGAAATGTACACTAAAGTAGAAAGAACATAAGAGTCAATTTTTTAAAAAAATAGATAATGCCTTAAGACAAACAGAAGGGAAGAAAAGGCAGGAAATTTTTTTTAAAATAAATTTATTTATTTATTTATTTTTGGTGCTTTGGGTCTTTGTTGTTGCATGCGGGCTTTTCTCTAGTTGTGGTGAGCAGAGGCTACTCTTCGTTGCAGTGCGCGGGCTTCTCATTGCAGTGGCTTCTCTTGTTGCAGAGCACGGGCTCTAGGCACACAAGCTTCAGTAGTTGTGGCTCACGGGCTTAGTTGCTCCGCAGCATGTGGGATCTTCCCAGACCAGGGATCGAACCCGTGTCCCCTGAATTAGCAGGCAGATTCTCAACCCACTCCGCCACCAGGGAAGCCCAGGAAATTTTTTTTTAAGTAACAAAGAAATGAAGACATTCCTGGTTCTGGTTAAGACTGAGTAAGCATACTCCACTGTATCTCTCCCAGTGTTTACAACTAAAAGTCCACATAAAACAATATAATTAATTGCTAAGGGCTCCGTGAAAGATAAACAAAGCATGTGAACTCAGTGGGAAATTCAAAACTCAAAAAATGACCCACATAGTAGTGAGTTCCCTGGTTTGCCTTTTATCACCTATATCCCCCAGCTTACACTAGGGAAGCCAGAATCTCAGAAGAAAAATGGTCTCTCTCTCCAGACCCAAACCCAGGTGAGCCTCAGTAATCAATCAGCCTCCTCATGGCAGCAGTGACAGTGATATTTTTTCTCTTTCTATCCAGATAAGCGGAAAAGGGGGCTTTGGGGAACCTGACAGTGAGGGAGAAGATCACAAAGAGTAGGGAATGGAGAATGAGGCCCTTTAAATTACTGTATGAGATTCTGAGTTGCACATGCATAGAACTGACCAGGATCAGTGGAGCAAAGGCTGTGAGATCCGAACTACAGCAGAGACCACCCCCACTTCCTGCTAGTCCAGCGGCCCCTGCGTGGTGCACATAGGGAGCTATATTAGTTTCCTATTGCTGCTATAAAAAATGACTACAGGTTAGTGGCTTAGGACAACACAAATCTATTATTTTATGGTTCTGGAGGTCAGAAGTCTAAATGGGTCTTATGAGCCAAAATTAAGGTGTCAACAGATCTGTGTTACTTCCTGGAGCTCTAGAAAAAAATCTTTTTTCCTTCCCTTTTTCAGCTTCTAGAGGCTGCCTGCATTCCTTGGCTCAGGGCTCCTTCCTCCATCTTCAAAGCAAATCACTCCAAATATCAGTGGTTGTCTGGGCAGAGAGCAGGGAATGAACAGGTGGAGCACAAGAGACTTTTAGGGCAGTGAAGTTAGTCTTAATGATACTGCAATGATGGATACATGTCGTTATACATCTGTCAAAACTCATAGAAAGTACAATACAAAGAGTGAGCCCTAATGTAAACTATGGGCTTTAGTTAATAATAATGTATCTATATTTGCTCATAAATTGTAACAAATGTACCCCAGTAATGCAAGATGTTAATAATGGTTAAATGGGGGGGGGGGGGTATAGGTAAGGGGATATAAGGAAACTCTGTACTTTACACTCAATTTTTCTCTAAACCTAAAACTGCACACACACAAAAGTCTATTGCTTTTTTTAAAAAGCAGTGTGCAAAGGAATATCTAGAACAACTCCCTTCTGTGTAAGAATAAAGGGGGAAAATAAGAAAATATACATGTAACTTTATTTTAGCAAAAGAAACAGCAGACAGATAAAGAGAAACAAATGAGGTTGTTTATCTTCCATAGTAGAAGGGATAGGAGCAGTGATACTTCTCTGGATCTAACTATTTTGCACAGTCATGACTTTTATAAGTACGTTAATGTTTTACATATTAAAACACATAAACAACAAGAATAAGAGGGACATTAAAACTGAACACAAACAAAAAAACAAAAGAACCTAACTATATTTCAAAGAATAACACAACCAGAGTAGATGGGCATAAAGAAGATTAACCGAAGTAACTTTTGAACACAGTATTTAGACTATATGCCCTCAGACTAAAGACAAAAAGCACTATAAACAGAATTTGAACTCTACTTAGTAGGTTTGAGGTTTTTTTGGTAGTATGGGCTAACTTATCTAACTACCTTTTATGTAATTAAGAATCTAGAAGGGGCTTCCCTGGTGGCGCAGTGGTTGAGAGTCCGCCTGCCGATGCAGGGGACATGGGTTCGTGCCCCGGTCCGGGAGGATCCCACATGCCGCGGAGCGGCTGGGCCCGTGAGCCATGGCCGCTGAGCCTGCGCGTCTGGAGCCTGTGCTCCGCAACGGGAGAGGCCACAACAGTGAGAGGCCCGCATACCGCAAAAAAAAAAAAAAAAAAAAAAGAATTTAGAAAATAAATACATATATTCAGGATAAAGGAGCTATCTTTCTTGTTGGAGAAGGAAGTTACATATATGGAAAGATGACAGGCCAGGGCAAAGGAAGGTAAAATGATGGGAAAAGATGTACCATAAAAACACTAATTTAAAAAAAAACTAAAGTAGCCATATTAGTAACAGACAAAGAAGACTCTGAACAAGGATAATTAGAAGGGATAAAGAAGCATATTACATAATGATAAGCAGTTCAATTCACCAAGACGGCATAACAATTTTAAATGTGTATACAACTAACACTAGAGGGTCAAGCTATAAGAAGCAAAAACTGACAGAACTGAAAGGAGAAATAGACAAATCTACAGTTATGGTTGGGGAGTTCAACACTCCTCTCTTAGTAATTAATACAAGTAGACAGAAAATCAACAAGGATACAGAAGATCTAAACAACGTGAGCAACCAATGTTATCTAACTAAAATTTATAGAACCCTCCATCCAACGACGACAGAATACACATTTCTTTTTCAGGTCGACATAAAACACTAATGAAGGCAGATCAAATTTTAAACAAAGCAGAATAAATTTAAAAGAATTAAAATCATACTGACTATGTTGACTTTACCAGAATTAAATGAGAAGTCATTAACACAAAATCTGGGAAATTCCAAATATTTGCAAACTAAACAATAAACGTTTAAATAATCCAGGAGTCAAGAGGAAATTTCAAGGTAAAATAGAAAATATTTTGAAATGAATGAAAAGGAAAATACAACATTTCAAAAATGTGTGGGATGCAGCTAAAGAAGTGCTTATAAATTTTTAACATTAAGTGATTACATTAGAAAAGAAAAGAAGTCTCAAACCAATAATCTAAACTTTCAGTTTAAGAAACTTAACACAAAAGAAGAAGGAAGGAAATAAACTTAAGAGCAGAAATCAGAAAAATGAAAGAGAAAATGGAAAAAATAGGAAAAATCCACGAAACCTAAAACTAGTTTTTTGAAAAGATGAATAAAAACAGACTGAGCAAGGGAAAAAAAAAAAGAGAGCAAGAGAGAAAAGACATGAATTGCCAATATCAGGAACAAAAGAGGAGATAGCACTACAGACACAACAGAGATCAAAAGCTAACAAAGACTAATATAATAGGGTTGTGTCCAGAGGACTCAGGAACCAACTTGAAAAGGTTCCCACTGGCCAGAGATTGGACCATTTTAGCAGGAATAAGCATAATAATGGCAGTGCATTGAAATATATTACATAGGCTTAAATCTATGAATTCATAATGATACCAAGAAAACAAATTCTTCACCTGTGGATGGGGACATCATTCATTTTTTTTTAATTAATTTATTTGTTTTCATTTTTGGCTGTGTTGGGTCTTCGTCACTGTGCACGGGCTTTCTCTAGTTGAAGTGAGTGGGGGCTACTCTTCATTGCAGTGTGCAGGCTTCTCATCGTCGTGGCTTCTCTTGTTGCAGAGCACAGGCTCTAGGCGTGCGGGCTTCAGTAGTTGTGGCTCACAGGCTCTAGAGTGCAAGCTCAGTAGTTGTGGTACACGGGCTTAGTTGCTCCGTGGCATGTGGGATCTTCCCAGACCAGAGATCAAACCTCTGTCCCCTGCATTGGCGGGCGGATTCTTAACCCCGGAACCATCAGGGAAGCCCCCATCATTCATTTTTAAAACTGGTTAATACAGGTAAAGAATCAAACTTGGGACTTCCCTGGTGGCGCAGTGGATAAGGATCCGTGCTCCCAATGCAGGGGGACCGGGTTCAATCCCTGGTCAGGGAACTTAGATCCCACATGCATGCCGCAACTAGGTCACATGCCACAACTAAAGAGCCCACGTGCCGCAACTAAGGAGCCAGCGAGCTGCAACTAAGGAGCCCGCCTGCCGCAACTAAGACCCGGTGAAACCAAATAAATAAAAATTTAAAAAAAAGAATCAAACATTAATCCTACCTTTCCTATATAATTTGCACTACTGAATAGCCGGATAATAGACAAGGCAATAATAAATTAGTAAGGAGTGATTTCATTAGAACTCACCATTTGCAAACTCTAATGAATTAAGGTATCTAGGCATTGAGTATCGATTACTGCTAACATCACAAAAAGAACGACAACCAGGTACTATGTGCCTCCAAGCAGAAGAACACACTCATTATCACTTATAAAGTAGTCTCGCACAAAATAACAAAATAAAACCCGAATCTGATTAGGCCTCTAGATTAGTGCTATCCAATAGAAACACAATGCAAGCCACATGCTTTGTTTTGGCTGCGTCATGTGGTATGCAGGATCCTAGTTCCCCAGCCGGGGATTGAACCCACACCTCCTGCAGTGGAAGCGTGGAGTCCCAACCACTGGACCACCAGGGAAGTCCCACACATGTGTTTTCAAATAACCACATTACAAGAGAAAAAAGAACTAGATAGAAAAATAGGTGTGCATTTAAAATAGGTGTGCATTTTACACTTATAGTATATCTCAGTTTGGACTAGCCACATTTCAAGCACCCAATAGCCACATGTGGCTAGTGGCTACCGTATCGGACAGCACAGCTCTAGATCCAAGCACCAATTTATGGGAAATACAGAGGACAAACAAACATGTTAGCTGCACCAAAGGGATTCAATCAGCAAAATCCAGACTCTGGGAAATTCAACAGGTCAAAACTGGTTTCTTCAACAAACTAATGACAAGGAAAAAAGAGAAGAAGGAGGAATCTGTAGATTAAGATATTTTAAAGACAAAAGGGAAAAAAAAGGCAGGAAAAACTTAAATGTAGATTAAGATATTTTAAAGACGCAAGGAAAAAAAGGCAGGAAAAACTTAAATGTCTAGAAATACACACAGGTGATAAAACTATAAGGAAGGCAAAAACATCATTATCATAAATGTTAGAATAGTGGTTACATTTGGGGAGAAAAAGAGGGTTTTAATTGGAATGGAGCACATGGAAAGCTTCTGGCTTGGCTGACAAAGTGTTATTTTCTTTACCTGGATGGTGGTTACATCTTATAACAGTTTATGATAAGTTACACATTTGTTTTAAGCAATTTTCCATATCTGTTATGTTTTATAATAAAAAGGTATAAATTCAATACATACATAAATATTTGATAGGAAAAGTTTGACACCAGCAGGTATTAATTTCCTAAGCTTCGCAATATCCTATCCAGTCCCCAAACTTACCACGTCCATCTGTACCCACAGTTTCTGGTCTTCAAGAATAAAAAATCCTTACTCTTATTCAAGACCAACACTGCCACCTATGTTCCTGATTTTATCCCCCCACTCCATCTTTTCTGAAATCTTGATCCATTAATTATCACCTCTTCCAAATCTTCGACCTCCACCTTTCTATTGAGGCAATACAGGATAATGGTAAGTAACTGGACTATTGTGTCAGAATCCCAGCGTTCAAATTCTCCTTCTGCTCTTTACTAGCTGTCAGTCATGTATCAGTAACAATCTCTGTGATTAACTCTCCTCATCAGTGAAATGAGGAAAACAGTATCTATTTCATAGGGTTGATGTGAAGAGTAAAGCCCTCAGAAGAGGACCCGGAATCCAGCACCTTTTCAATAAATGTTAGCTACCTCCACCACTGCTACCATCATCTCCATTCCTTCAGTGTATAACATGCTCAGTCTTTTTCACTTTTATCAAAATCCTTTCCTCAACCCTGTGTACCTCTCTAGTTATGCTCTCACTCCTTCCCTTTTTCCTGAAAACAACAAAGATTACCAAACTGTCATATCTACTGGCAATGTTTTAGTATATATTTCATTGGTCTCCACTGGAGCATTTGATACTGTTGTCCATTTTAAATATAACATTTTCTCCTTGAGTTTGGTGACACCACTCTTTTGGTAGTGCTGCTTTTGAGAAAGTAGGATCAGTCCCCTTTGTAAGAGACATCCTCTAGTGCTGTTTATACATTTTTGTTCCTCTATGTACCATTTTCATTCTGCTTTGAAGCACTACCTAAGTGGTCTGATTCACATTCACAGTTTGAATAACACTTATGGCAGCTAACCCCAAAAGTGTCCAGCTCTGAACTCTCCCAAGCTTCAGATGTATTAATCTAAATGTCTGCTGGACCTGAATCTCAAAATGTCCAATACTGCATTCACCCCAGATTTGCTATTCTCCCCTGTTCATTCTCAGCTAATGGCATTACTTATCTATCTGCTTACCCAGGCCAAAACCTAAGAGCAATTCCAGGCTCCTCTTTTATCCTCATCCCCAAAATACAATCACTCTACATTTTCTGCAAACTGTCCCTTTCTCAACTTCCCAAGTTCAGGCCTGCAGCATCCCTTACCTGGAATACGAGAAAGGCAAATAAAGTCCTTGTTAAACCTCTAATACTATTTTTTTCTTTACTTTGCTTTAGAAAGAGCAAACTAGAAGTGCCCATAGTTGCCTGAACTTAACATGTTTGCCTCTGTCTCTATACCTTTGTTATACTGTTCCCTCTTCCTGGAATGTTCTCCCCCAGTATTTTACTGCATATATTCCTTCACTTTTTGAGATGCTGTTAAAATATCATATCCACCTGAAGAACCTCCTATGAATTCCTAGGTGAGTTGAGTTCCCTTCCTCTGTGCTCCAATGGCACCTAAGCTAAACCATTATCATTGCACTTACCTAATTTAAAACATTTTTTTCTCTTACTGTGTCATCTTCTACTGAATATTTATTTCCAAGGGCAGGGACTGTTTTACCTAGCTTTTTAACTCCCATGTCTAGCACTTACTTGGCATATGACAGGCAGTCAACATATCTTGAAGAAAGAAATTTTCTATTTTGTATGTATCTGTCAAATTAATATTTCTAAAGTTCCATTTTCAACATGCCATGGTGTTGTTCAAAAATGTTCAAGGATTGTCACATGATAAAGTAAAAAATATCTTAAGCCTAGTCCTCCATAACAAGACCCCAAACTACACACACAGCTTTATCTTCCACTATACTTCCATATATATATATATATATATATATATATATATCTTTAATTCTAAACAAGTCTACTCAGTCTTCCAAACTGACTTTTTGACCCTTACCTCCCAAAACCATTACAACCCCAAAAAATGTTGGCCTATTAAATTCAAAACTTTGTTAGCAACTCACTAGTGATTAATCCACAATGCTGTGTGATATTAAACACACTGCTGTAATGGATACCTGGATGGGATCATCACATTCTAACTTCCTTATCTCCAGTAAATGGCTAGTGGGGGAAAGGCCAAGATAACACTTTGTTTAACTTGTAAAAGACATCACATATGTAAGAAAAACACTAAACGTTTCTCTGCTTTACTCACCCTCTTTTCTCCAGTCCAGGCTTCTTTCATCTTTCTTGGCTTGAAACTCATCAAGGATGAGGCGGAGAGGGTTAGCTAATATGGAACTTCTTTCCCTGAGGCTAGGCTTCTTCTGTTCATCAAAACACTGACCCGAGGGCTTCCCTGGTAGCGCAGTGGTTGAGAGTCCGCCTACTGATGCAGGGGACGCGGGTTTGTGCCCCGGTCCGGGAGGATCCCACATGCCGCGGAGTGGCTGGGCCCGTGAGCCATGGCCGCTGAGCCTGCACGTCCAAGAGCCTGTGCTCCGCAACGGGAGAGGCCACAACGGTGAGAGGCCCGTGTACCACAAAAAAAAAAAAAACCGAAACCATTTTTATGGGTACATACAAATAGAATATTTGTATAATCAGCGCAGTAATGACTAAGAATTCTTGAACATTTACTATGTGCCTGGTACTGTTCCAAGTGCTTTACATATGTTGACTCAAATACATAATCCCCACAATAACCATCGTGGGCTTAGTGCTATCATTATCCTCCATGTTCCAATTAGACTGATGTGCAGACAGGTGACGTAACTTGCAGAATGTCACATAGCCAAGAATGGACATACCTAGGATTCAAACTCAGTCTGGCTCAGCACCCACACTATTACCTTCTCAAATAATAAATTAAAAACACAGACAAGAAAGATACTCATCAAAGGCATCAAAGTGGCTCCCTCTGGGGAAGAAAGTAAAGGAATGGGACTGGGGAGGAGTAGAAAGGGAACTTCAACCTTATCCAGAATTTGTTTTTCTTTATAAAAAGAACAAAATCAATTATGACAAACTGTTAGCATTTAATTCTGGATGGTGGGAATATGCACACTATATTATTCTCTGTAGTATTCTGTAGTTTAAAAAATGTTTATTAATAGGGGAGAAAAACTTGAATAAGGGCAAGTGAATTTCTCTTTCACCTTAATGACAGATAAGAATCCAAGCTCTGAAGCAACACAAGACAGAACCCCAGCTAACACTCATTAGTTGTGTAACCTCGGGCAAGTGGCTTAACCAACTCCTTATTTCAGTTTCCCCTTCTGGTAAGCGGAACCAATGACAGTTCTTACCTCATATAATTGCTGTGATAATTAAATGGTTAATTCTTAAAATAGTACCTAACACGAAGATGTTTGCTATTACTACTACAGGGTGATGCCAGTAGACATACTGTCACCCAGGCATTGGCCACTACTAGATAACATCTTGTTTACTCTTTGCCCACTGAACTGTAAGCTCCAAGAGAAGCAGGACCTTGCTGTCCTGTCCTCAGCTGTAACTCTAATGCCAAGAACTGTGCTTGGCAAGTGGCAGTTGCTCAAATTAATTTGTTAAATAAATTTTGACCTGTAGTGACACGGAACTGCTTGTACTTTCCCCTGCAGCTGTCATGCTATTTCACTTCTCAATCTGTGCTTCGGTTGCTCCTTCTGCCTGGAAGGCCTTTCCTATCCTGATGCCTCAGCTCAGGCATCAGGTTTCTCAGGAAGGCTTCTCTGAGGTTGGGCTACATGCTCCTCCTCTGTACACCTGTAGTGCCTTATGCAGAACTCAACTGTAACACATGCCATGTTATACTGAAATGATGTTTGTGTGTTCGTCTACCCATACAAGAAGTCAAGCATAGTGACTAAGGGCATCAACTCTGGAGCCAGACTGCCTGCATTTGAATCCTGGCTGTGTGACCTTGGGCGAATTACTTTATGTCTCAGTTTCCTGGCCTGTAAAATGAGGATAATAATAACTTATCTCATAAGGTTCTCATAGGATTAAAGAGTTTCTATCTGTATTTGTGAAATACTCAGAACAGTCCCTGCCACCTAGTAAATGTGATATAACAATCTCATTGAAGATAGACACAATGCCTTGCCCATGTTTACTTTCCCTCAAACTGATGACTTTCACACTAGTTCAAACTAAAGGATTAGTGCCCAAACTAAGTCAGCTGCAACGAAGATGGAGAAGGGGTGATGGATATTTGACAAGTTTAAAGGGAGAAAAAAAATCAACAGAACATGCTGCATGATTAGAATGAGATGTACCATAAGAGGATAAAATTTAGGATGACAAGATTTGGATACTTGATGGACATGGTCTTATTCATAAGATGGAAAATATAAGAAAAGCAAAAAGGAAAAAGGAGGGTTCTTGGCAAATTTTTAACAAAATGCTTCATGCAATGCTTAAAGAAAGAACACTTTAAAAAAATAGTTTGAACCCTGATCAAGCATGACAGAAATCTGGCACATTACATCTAAAAGAACTTAAGCTCCATGAAGACAGGGACTTTTTCTGTTTTTTTTTTTTTGCTGCTTTATTTCCAACTTCTGCAACAGTGCCTGGCATACAGTAGGCACTTACCGTGTATTTGTTGAACCTATGAAAGGATGATTTAGATAAGTTTCAGCCTTCTATGTCAATTAAACCAGAAAGAATTACACATTTTCTATATGTCCAGCATTGTTTTAAATTCCTACAAGGAATATAAAATATAATACTTCTTTTGTATCCCCTTTCCCACGTGAATAAATTACTAAGATTTACATAACACTAGTAATTTACTATGTTACACAGTACAAAATACAGCTAAGTTCTGAGGATGAATGATAGCGTACAGGAGATTTATTGGTGTAGAATCTAGGCCCACTCCTGAAATATGAGCAAGATTTCAACACATTAAGATACTCCAGGTGGTGAAAGTGATACGATATAATATGAAGGGTCACAAGAAACTAAGAAGAAGTTTTGGTAAAGTGGGACTAGACTATAGAAAACCAGGTAGAGGCAAAGGGCAAATAAAATGCCAGCTCCCTCGGAAGGCTTCCCTCATTGCCTCCATCCCTAAACAGAATCAATTGGTTCCCTTCTTAGAACTCTGAACAACACTGTGTTCCTTCTATTACAGCCCTTAACCCACTGAATAATTACTACTAGTATTTGTACCAACCGCCCCTAGCAGACTATAAGCTCCTTAAGGATAGAGAATATCTCACCTGTGTATCACATATGTCTAGCATAGTGCCTAGGACATAACAGACATACGACTGTGCGGGTCAGAGAGGGAATTTGTATTTTAAAAAACAGCCAAGAGGTAACTTTTCAGGTGTTTGGGCAAAGGGATAAAATGAAGTAGGTACTTAAATATTAGTCTCTCACTTTACTGTAGTTTTGAGTCTGATGGAAACTAAAACTGACACATAAACCCAGCTTCATCCTTGGAGCCCTCAAAACTTGACTGAGACTCATATGCAGTTATAAACTCTCTAAGGATTCAGATAAAGCTTTATTTTTTTTAATAAATTTATTTATGTATGTATGTATTTTTGGCTGCGTTGGGTCTTCGTTGCTGCACACAGGCTTTCTCTAGTTGCAGCGAGCAGGGGCTACTCTTTGCTGTGCTGCATGGGCTTATTGCGGTGGCTTCTCTTGTTGCGGAGCATGAGCTGTAGGTGCGTGGGCTTCGGTAGTTGTGGCTCACGGGCTCTAGAGCACAGGCTCAGTAGTTGTGTTGCAAGGGCTTAGTTGCTCCGTGGCATGTGGGATCTTCCCGGACCAGGGCTCAAACCCATGTCCCCTGCATTGGCAGGCGGATTCTTAACCACTGCGCCACGAGGGAAGCCCCAGATAAAGGTTTAAAAAAATCTGTTTCCCAGGTTTATCATTACCAGTCTTTTGATACAGACAATCAAAAGTAAAAATTAGGGACTTCCCTGGTGGTCCAGTGGTTGACAGTCCGCCTTCCAATGCGGGGGACGTGGGTTTGATCCCTGGTCGGGGAACTGGGCTCCCACATGCCGCGGGGCAGCTAGGCCCATGCGCCACAACTACTGAGCCCACATGCCACAATTACAGAGCCCACGTGCTCTGGAGCCCATGTACCACAACCAGAGAGAAGCCCGCGCGCTGCAACAAGGGATCCTGTGTGCTGCTGCTGGGACTCAATGCAGCCAAATATAGATAGGTAAATTAATGAATATTTAAAAAAAAAAAGTAAAAATTATACAATCTGCAAAACCAAGAAAAAGTCTTACTCAAATTCAAACAGTTCCTTTTTACTGTGAAAGAAAAGGAAAAAAAGAAAATTAAAGATTTATATAGAGGAAGTTTAGTATACTAATCTTGGGACATGAAAAGGTGTCTCGTGGCAGACAGCAGAAACATGGGCAATCTCAAGCCAAGAACATTCTATTCACTTAAAGCAATAAGCCTCTCAAGATTCTGGTATGAAATCTCTCTCCACATTTAAATTCTACGTATTGTTCAAAATACACTGATAACTACCTGATTTAAGAGAAAACACTATAGATTAAGTGAACCATACTACCTGATCGTCTATTGTAGCATAGTCTTCCAATGAGAAAAACAAATTTCAGAAGTAATCCATTTGCTGCTACACAACGACTTTTAGACAATCTTCAATTGAAGTTAAAACCACACTTTCTCAACAGAAAAACTTTTAGATAAAAAATACTGAGGGCTACTAAAATCTAAAAGAATCATATAACAAGATTTTTGGCATGCTTAATTAATAAACATCAATACGTCCTAGCTACAAAATAATGAGTTCAGCTAGAAAAGTAGCATTGCACTTGCAGCCAACAGTAATCATAATTAAGCTAAAGAAAGACATGTTTTTCTTGTCATCTTTATTCAAGTATTTCACAGCAGTTATATTACAAATTACAGTAAATGTTCAAAATTCCAGAATTCAAAAATTAAATAATTTATTTCAAACTAATGTAAAATGAAGTCAAATGCAAAATACCAACTTAACACAATTCTAAATTAAACTACAAACCCAAAACAGACCATAGTTGATGAAGTGTACTTAATCTGCAAAGTAGACATACATGACTGAAACCAAAGAGGACTCCCAAAGTCTAAATAACCAAATGTACAAAATACAAAAGATGTAGGTACAAGTCCAAATTCAAGCTTACAATGTGATTACAAATAATAATTATAATAACAATGGCATTCAGCTACGGGACCTGACACTGAAGATACCTACTGAATAGCACCATAGCTGAACCAACTTAATCAAAAAATGGGAAGATATTACTACCCCACTCCCTAAAAATAAAATCCAGTAAACCTACAAATACATTTATTGGCATATGAGAAAAATCAAGTCATGAAAGGACATTAAAAAAAAAAAAAATCACAGGTGAGATTCAAGCTCAAAAACACAATTAACTCCACAGCCATCAGTTTCAACCCTAGTGCGGTTCCATCATCTTCAAAAGGCTCCTATGGTCCCCACAGCTGAGCATTAATTATTGTTGGGCTGTGCCGTGATACATATTTTAGTGATCTGAGAGCAAGGTTCTACACAGGAGCGTATCGTTTATAATGCTCACAATAGGAAATAAGAACAGAGGTCAATTTGTACATATTTTTGCCAATGCTATACGGCAAAAATTAAGAACTTACAGAAAGGTAAACAAAATTGAGTCCACTTGGATAATTTCACAAGCTGCTTTAAACTATAGAACCACCAGATATCTGTAAAATAAGAAAAACTGGTATAGTGGGGGGGGGGGAAGGGGCCAGAGGAGTTGGTACAATTTCACCTCATTTTTCTCCCCTTGGCATTAGATTGGCTTTCTCTTTAAGACCTAAACTGTTCAAAGTGGCAGTTCCTATCATACTGAGGTTGCCTCCTATTTCTCCATCTATATCAAGGTTAAAATTAAAAAACTTGATCTTTTGGAAGCATTTTAATGCTAAACAGAAACAAATTTCCCTTGTCAAACTCACTGATGGCTAAAATCTTAATTAACTTGTACAAATTTAGTAAACTACTAAGAACATGTGCATTTTTTTTTTCTATTCACAAGTGCTGCTGTTACTTGAACAGAATGCTTCTGAATTAGAGTAACTGGAATAAATATTTAAAGAAAAATAGTGCAGCAAGAACCTGAGACTTGCAAAAAACCCTTTTACCAGAAACTTGCTACAAAAAATCTGCTACATCTTATTTCATCAAATCTTTAAATTCTGTAACAATTTCCATCAAAATACAAAATGCTAATGTATTAGACTGTAAAATAGCTTGAACTGGTATGATGGTAATAAATTACTAAAGTAAGCATGAAAATCCTCCCAATAATCAAATTAGAGGTTTCAAATAACCTCCCCTTTAAAATTGGTTCATCGTTAATCGCACTTGCCCACCTTAAAATACAGTGTGCCTACATGGGTAGTATCTTGAATTATATATGACTAACTGAATATTTTGAAAACTTCCTAGGTATAAAGAAAACAAGTGGCATTATTTAAAAATTAAACTAGAATTAGAAGGCATAAAATGTTAATGTAAATGCAAAGAAGCACTTCAGATTACTGCAGTAGCCTTGGCCAAAGTGTGCTTTCTGCGCTGGCATCCAGCACCCTACAAAGCCAGAGACGAGGAGACAAGTACCTTAGCTTCAGCATGTAAACGGTGGCAAAGTGAATACAGAACTCTGTAGACACTGTTGGTAACTAAAATACAAAAAGCTGAGGTAGCTCATTATCTCTGCAGTAGTCCAAGACCGTTTGCTCTAATTGAAACCCAAACTACATGTGTTGCATATATTGTAAAGACACACCTGCAGCTAACAGCTATAATGAATGAAGATATCAAGAAAACTTGTCAAAATTTTCTACTTTTTTGTTTAAAAATCATCTGATAAAAAATGTCACTGCACTCCCTTTGTCTCTTTGCAACTGCCTAGACTGTGTCTCTGAATTTGTAGAAAGTTTTTGTAAAACTAGTAACCCATAAGTAATTTTAGATAAGTACAAGTCACAGAAATCGCTTAACAAGATCCAAAACAGGTTCCAATCAAAACGAATAGTTGTGAAGGTAAGCTTATGATAAGGGATTTAAACATTAATACTGTTATTCAAGGACCATACCAGAGCTCACTTGCAACTATGCATATAGAAAATGAATTTTATGGAGCTTCTGACAAATTCCTCTCTTTTCTGTCCATTTGGCAAGTCCGGGCTTTAAACCAAAACTGTAACAATTTATTATACATGAAAATCGTTCTTCTCGGGGAACTCAAACATGAATAACTATTAAACTGCCATTGACAGAAGAAAATAGAGTGTCACTCTATTTTCTGACCATCATTGTCATCCATACCAAAAAGGGTGTGTGTTTTTTGATGGACTGTGAATTTTTTGTTGTTGTTGTTTTATTATGTTTCTTAAACAGAAACGGACCATACAGGAAAACTTACCATTTTAGTATATTATGTGGCTTAACCACTGTCTTGATCGAGTTTTGAAAACAAGATAGGCATTTTATACCACAACACTGGTTGCCTCTTAATGATACAGAGTATCAAAACTTATTTTCAGGGTTGTGACCGAAGAAAACATTCTAATCCATTTGCTACAAGTAAGCCCATCCTTGTGTTTAGCCTTATCTTTCTCGAATAAAAAGGCACATTAAAGGCAGTTCTAAAGAGCCTAATCTAATTTTATCCAGTTTCTTCAGTTTCCCACCAGAATATACCATAGCCAACTTTAAAACAGGCTTCAGTCCGTTACCCAGAAGAAAAAATAAAAACAAATATGATAAAAGGGGGTGGGGGGGGGAAAGGTTGCCCACTGTTTAAACAATTCAACACACTTAGAACTGCCCCATCCAGTTTCCTCGTGTTTGCTGGTCTGCTCCCTAAGAGAGGTCTCCAAAAGAGAGTGCACAAAAAGAGAAGCAGAAGTGAGAGCAGTTTCTGTAGCACCAAAATCTCCAATCTGTGGGGTTGTATTTTTTATTTGTGGAAAATACAACATGTTTCTGAAGTTCTGTTTGGTTCTTGTAGGCTGGTTGGTTTCAGGTACCTGAGACAATAGCACCAAATTCAACAGAGAGAAAGAATGAGTGAGAGAGCACTTTACACCAAGGCTCTGCACATAATTGGTGCAATTTGAAATTGAATGGCTCAGAAGACTGCTCTGGCAGGAGCAGATGGGAGAGGATAAACCACTCTTCTTGAAAGGTTCATAGGAATGTCTCAAACATATGAACTGTTCTTTCCATCTCCTATAAGGGGGGAAAAAAGTACACATTATCTATTAAAGGAAAGACAAAAGCATTACAGAAAAATTCACTTCAAATTAACTTTCTAGATAAAGAATTTTAGATACAAAGTTAAGCTTTAAATATATTCCTGATTACAGTACCATAGCTACTGTGTAAGCCTATCTGCCCTAGACACGTCCAGATGCCTCCTACTTTACATTTAGGCTAATGAGGATGATGCTAGCAACAATGAGTACTTATTGTGCCAGATACTGTACTAAGAAATTTACATGTATAAGTAATCTGCCAGCTAAAAACAGCAGTCAGGATTTGAATACAGGTAGCCTCACTCCAGAGCCTGCACCCTTCCTGACTCATTATATTCGACTGACTCCCAAAGCACAATGAATGTATTCAGTATAATAAAACTTGTACCCAAAGTAGAACGTACCCTGCTCCCAGTGCTACTCACTTCAATCAGAGCTGAAATTAAAAAAAAAAAAAAAAAAAAAGCCAGAAAGAGTCGATGCCATCAACGCCAGGAATGCCACTCACTGGTGATTCTGCTATAGATTCCTCCTCTCCTAAATGAGACCCCTAGATTACAGGGTTCCAAGACCCATACTGCAAGGTGTTTCAACTGCTGAAGAGTATTCAATCCATTCACACTAATCAAATGTCAAGCACGTGAACAAAGAAGTTCTAGAATTTTTAAAAAGTAAAGAACTCTACCCCACACATTACATTCAGATGGGCAAATGTCAAAAACATCTAAGACATTTGGTTTTCCCTTCCATCTTTAAACACCTCCAAAGAAATTATATCCTACCTCTCTACAGAACTAACAGGCCATACTAACAGATTATCATCTGATCAAAAAGTTCTTATAAATGACCAATCAAAATTACTTCTGCTAAATGTTTCATCATGTTACTGAGTAGGAGAAAAGTTCTGTTATAAAATACAATATCCAGTACTATCCCAATTTTTAAATATATATTCACACTTTTATACACATAATGTACATCTAGACATTTTTAAAGGATGGAAGATATTCTAAAAGATTAATGCTGATTAGTTTCCTCTAGATGGTGGGATATGGGTGATGTTTTTATTTCTGTTATTTCTATATATTGTATATGGTCAGAATAGATTCATAAAAATGTGACTCATAAAAATGTGATTACAAAGTAACTTTTAAATGCTCTCTTGCATTGATTCAAGTCCAATACAGGCATACCCTGGAGATGTTACGTTCCAGACGAAAGCAAATAAAGTAAATCATACGAATTATTTAGTTTCCCGGTGCATATAAAAGTTATGTTTACACTATACTGTGTAATGGCATTATGTCTAAAGAATAATGTACACACCTTAATTTTTTAAATGCTTTAAAAATTTTCTTAAAAAAATGCTAACCATCGTCTGGGCCTTCAGCGAGTCATAATCTTTTTGCAATAACATCAAAGATCACTAATCACAGGGACTTCCCTGGTGGCACAGTGGTTAAGAATCCACCTGCCAATGCAGGGGACATGGGTTCAAGCCCTGGTCCGGGAAGATCCCACATGCCGCAGAGCAACTAAGCCCATGCGCCACAACTATTGAGTCTGCGCTCTAGAGCCCGCGGGCCACAACTACTGAAGCCCGCGCGCCTAGAGCCCATGCCCTGCAACAAGAGAAGCCACCGCAATGAGAAGCCCGCACACCGCAACGAAGAGTAGCCCCCGCTCACCGCAACTACAGAAAGCCCGCGTGCAGCAACAAAGAACCAACACAGCCATAAATAAGTAAATAAATAAATAAATTTTTTTTTAAAAAAGATCACTAATCACAGATCACCATAACAAGTACAATAATGAAAATGCTTGAAATATTGCAAGAATTACCAAAATGTTATTAACACAGAAGCACAAAGTGAGCAAATTATGCTGGAAAATGGCGATGTTGCCACAAACCTTCAATTTGCAAAGAACGCAATATCTGCACAGTGCAATAAAGCAAGGTATGCTTATATTCTTTATTACACATGCAAAATAATCACATCCTCTATACATAAATCTTTAACATACTAGAAATACTTCTTGAGAGCAGAGACTTTTGTCTTATTCATTTTATTTGCTCAGATGACCGCAAAAATAAGTGTGACTTAATCATGTAAATTATATGAATAGAGATATAAGCTTGTATTTATAAAAAACTTTCTTATGGCCCAGAGTTGTCCAGAAAGCGAACGGTTCACCTCTAAAGTGTCTAAGCACAAGGACAACAACTCCTTCATGTGGTTATTTCACAGGACTAGATTTGATTAAATGAGATGACTTTTAAGTTCTCTTCCAATCATAATAGGGTGGCCAGTAAGTCTCATGGCCCACGCCAACTCCTTTTAACCAGTAGTGGCCACCTCGGGAGCAGTGGTAACATGGACTGTGAGGCCATGCTCACATTCAATAGGCCAAAGTGATATATGCTTAATCGGTCAAGTCAGTGATAAGTAAGGGAGGGGAGAACTGTGAATGCTAATCTGTGTATTTGCCAACCATGAATCTCTGTGTTTTGATAAACAAAGAATCCCAGATTACTTCTGTTCTGAGACAAAATGGTACCAAGAGTATATTTTTGTAACTCTTAATGATTCTTCTAATCTTAAATCTTCAAACCACTCTTCAGTTACTTGGTGAAAGATTTAGACTAAAATAACTTTTTTTTCCCCTCTTTTCTTTGGGACAAGTAAAAGCACATATTTGTTTATTCCACAGATGAAGTAATAAGCACTCACCTCTACAAGCTGTGATTTGTCATAATCTTTACGGTGACGGTAGATGCACTGACTAAGAAGAGAATATAATCTCTCAAGTTGATCAACTGCCAGATTGTTGCTTTTATCTACCAACAAATCAAGCAATTTCTAAGAAAAATTAAAAGAAAAAAGAATAAAATGAAATTTGATTTCATTGTTCAAACTGAAACGGTTCCACTCAAATGCTAGGCAACAGACACCACATGCTATGGTGTAATAGTGACACCTGAGTTTAGAAGATTCCAGGGCTTAATTTATTACCAAGAACATTCTCATATTTCTAAACCCCTCAAAACACACACAACTCTTTTTCATTAGAAGCCCTGAAGTACCTATATTCCTAGGTTAAAGCAAAAGATTATCAAATCTAGCTTTATTTCCATTCATTTAAAACTGCCTGGGAAGAGCTAAGCTTACCTTCAATCTCTCATGATCAACTATAAGAGGTGGCACAGGCTCAGATGGCTCTTCTGGAACCAGTTCCAGGTTTGTTGTTTTTGCCTGCTCTAAAATTAACTTACGATATTTCTTTACTTTAGAAGCACCTACAATTGGGGGGAAAAAAAAAAAGCACTGCAGCAAATAAAAGTTAAGAAAAATCAGACAAACAATTATACATTCTTTTACCCACCACAAATCCTTTTGGAATAAGCGTGTAATTCTTTAAATAATAAATGATTTTTTTGAGGGGTGTAAGACTAAGCAACCCAGATTAAAGAGAACTAGACCACAACTATGAAAGCCAAGTCATACCAGAATATCATCTTAACAAACATATCCCCTAAAAGGAAGATACGAGTAATCTTCAGCTCTAAGCAGTAACTTATAAACTGTCTTCATTCTCTGTATGATAACCATTTTAAAATTCGGAGCTCTCAGAACTAGAAGAAAGGAAGCACCCTAGAAAAGCAGATACTAACACAAAGTGAGGCCAACCTGCCTCATATTTGCCTCCCAATGCAAAACATTTGCTGCAACATTGCCTGAAACGTCTTACTTTTCTCTGTTATACTGCCTGTGTTACACAAAATTTTCTCTTAAAAATATAAACCCATTAAAAATGCAAAAGGTCTAGTGTCCTGTCCTCCTACCTTAGAGTGAATTAGTATAATCTAATTACTTTCCTCCCAACATCTTGCTGAGACCAGCCACACTGAAAAAACAGAAACTGTGAGGTCGCTGAGTGTAGCTTGACAGCGTCAGGCACCCTGATGGGTAGGGAGGGCAGGTAAACCATCAAGCCTTACGCTCCCTAAGCAGGAGCACTCTTAGAGGAGGCCAAGGCGGGAGGAACACAAGGACAAACTTGGACTGTTTCAGAACTTTATACAGGACCTGGCCCATGCTCAGGGCCACTAAGGAGACCCTTCCTCCTCCCTCCTGCATTAGTTCTCTTAGTCGCAAGTCTTTAAACAATTCCTTTTCCTCAATGCCTGCTATATAGATAAATAATAAATGAACCAAAATGTTGCCTTCAAAAACATATCCCCAGAGAAATTTTATATTTCAGAAAGCCTTTAGAGTGAAAGCCTTTATTTACAATTCAATTAATATATGCTAGGAGTTTTGTTAAGACCATACGGATCCTCATTATTACATCCATGGACTTCTAGAGGCCCAAAAACCTGAATTAGGAACCACTACACGAGGTTACATTGCCTGACAGTTACAAATGAAAGCTTCAGGTAAAGCGTTTACACAACAAATATCTTTAAAGCTTTTTAGATCACCAGTTGAACATAATATTCATTTAAACCTTTTCTGCAAGCTTACTAAAATCTCATAGTGAGCTAGCATTAAAAAGAACTTCTCCTCCCCATCCATTCTGCCTCATAACAGGAATCTCTCCCTTTTTCCCACTCTGTCCCATTCATTACTTAATTCTAGCTTCAACACATTTTTTTAAGTTGTCTATATGATAGCCCAGGATAAATAATGCTCTTAAAATTGCTTTCTATTATTAAATATTGGAGAAAAAGAAAAATTCTCAACAGGCAGCATTCAAGAACCATACCTCTCTCTTTATCCATTAAAAGAATTCTAAGACTTTGAATACCATCCTACTCTCATTCTACTGGAGGGCTCAAAAAACTGGCATTAAAAAACCTTTCTCACATAGCCCAAATCCCAGGCTAACACTATATACTCCACACAATTTAGAGAGCATGATACAATTTCAAGATAACCTGGTATAAGAAGAGTGCTTATTCGGGAAGGAAATTCAGTACACTGAGCAGAGTAGATCTCTAAATCACCCCATCTCACTATGGGCTAAAGAATAACGATAAACAACAAAGTGGGGCCAGAAACCCTCAACGCCCCCTTTCTGCTGCTTCTTAGAAGAATCATATATCCAAAGCAAGTCAGGAGTGGGCAGAGTGCTCTGACTCTGCGAGAATAAAGTAACTTTGACAGTGAGGATTCTGCTGCTTTCTTCCGCCACTGCTCGTATAGATAGAGGCTCCTAGACTAAACATCCCTCAGATTCAACTAACAGTGACTGCCTGGCATGAATATACCTTAGTACATTACCAGGAGAGGCGATTAATATACATGACTTATATAATCCCTGCAGTGGCACCACTCTGAAGTTTAATTTAGAAGATAAAAGACACAGGGTTGGAGAATATAAGCAACTAGCTCAGAGTCACATGATTATAATGAACACGAGTGGTAATTTAATGTGGGTTTATATAACTTTACTATACCATACTGCTACAGTATCCAAGTCTTCTCACCCACCCCCACCCCACCCCAATAATCCTTCTGTTAGAAATCCATCTTCCTAACACTTGTGGATCTACTCAGCTTTTAGTCATAAATCCATTAGGACAGGGATGATAATCAGGTGGGAAGCAGAAGAGGAAGCAGCCAGGTAAGCAATGCATTCTGGACCACAAACCCTCTGAAACATTCACCAAAATTTATTATGTATGTGTACACTTTTCTAGGCAAAGGGGTGAAAAGTGCAACAGATTCTCAAAGGGGTATAATTATTTATCAACTATTGCTACTGGGGACCAGATAAAATATGCACTTAATTAACTCTGGAGTTAAAACCTTCAGGAAAAATTTTAAAACATTAGCTCTACCTTCTTTATCCAGTTCTGCATCTTTAACCTCCACATCAGGGCCAGGTTCGAGCTTCTCATTATTGCTACATTCCACTGCCTCTAGTTTCTCAGCATCATCTCCGTGATTTTCATTTGAAGCTTCTGGTTTTTCTTTTGACTGGTCCTCCAGAAGATTCTTTTGTTCAGAACTACATTTGTCTCCACTACCACAGAAAGAAACTACTTCAGCTTTGCCATTCTGACACTCCAGAAGTGGTATTCCTTCAAAACTGTCAGTGGAGGCCTCACCGTTTAGACAGCTTCCTTTAAGGAAAGACTCTTTCCTAGATGTCTGTTCTGGATTTAGAGAACTGCTGCTGTTGACCAGTAGAGACTCATTTGAACTTTCCTCTTCAGTAGATGCAAAGTTCTCTTTTGTGCCCGCTCCGTTGTTAAGCCTCCGCCCCTGGTCCATGTCCATGATGTCACATGATGATTCATCATTGGTCATAGATAAGTCTCCAGTCTCTTCTCCATTTTCTTCATGGCAGTCAGTGCTTACCTCAAACTCTCCATTTTCTAGCAATTTCCTGTCCTCCATATGATTCTCATAGTCAGCAAATTTGGTGTCCTCTTCATCTTTTTTTAAATTATTGACTTTCCTTTTCTTAATAATTCCTTTACCCCACTGTGATCGCCGCCTTGATTTTCTCCGAACTCGAACTATTTTACAAAGAAGGGAAAAAGATATGTAGAACCTGGAATGCAATGCTTGTTTTACAAATGTTTATTAAATAAGACCCAAACGAAAGTAAACCCATACTAGCGTAACACACAGACAAAAACTACTTAGCTCTTGACATCCATGCTGACTAATCCTCACAAACTACAAGTAAAATGGATATGAAGTCAGGGATGAACTCTGAAGAATGAAAGGAATTTACATTTATTTCCTGTATGAGTTTACTCCGCACTCACTTTTTACCACTGCCCTGGATTCTACTTTATAGCTGTTCCTAATTCCTAACATGCAGGGGCCAAGCGTACTATACACACATTTAGGGAATGACCACATTACCAAGCTGCCTGGAAGGTTTGGGGCTACATCCCTGGACTTCCACCAGGAAGATGAGTGCTTTGTCAGCAAGATCACCCAAGAGCTTCTAAACCATGAAAGGAAATTAAAGTATGATCCAGTATATGAAGAGAGAATAGTTACAGGTATTCCGACAAAGCAATCTCTACTGCCTCTCCTTCCAGAAGAAACATAAGCCCTATGAAGGTTATATAGACAATGTGGTTAGCCAGCTGTTAGCCATCTACCACAAATGGTTCACCTATCAGGATCAATTTCTTGCAAAGTTGTTATTTGAAAATATGTAGAAAAATTAAGCCCTCTGCTATCAAGGCAGCAACAACATTAACAAACAATGAAAATAAATATTTGGTCAGTTATGTGAAACGGGAGACCTACAAAAGTTGTAGGGACTATACTCCTAGATGTTAGAAACTATCATGAGCTTTTATGAGTAGATAGCTGGTACTTCCAGGTAATGATGGACCCAGGAATCTTTAATTTCCCATGTATGTATCAAAGGTAGCTGGTTATACAAGTCGATCCTATTGTCCCTTAAATAAAAAGTTAACTTTTATTTTGCAATGTGGGATATTTTCGCAAAGAAATTTAAATACAAAGTTATTAAAGCAAACTAGTTAAGCTAGAGACCTATCACTTCTGGTGTCAAACACCAAATTCTAAATATTAGTTTGTTGAAAGCCATCAGAGTAAAAATAATTCATATTTTTCCAAGGCTATAAATGTAATGTCAAATCTGGCTTAATTTTAAAAGAGATAATATGTATTTTTAATATGTCAATGTTGAAAGCTTCCTGGGCAAAGACATTTTAAAAAGAAAATACAAATATGAGACCACTAAGTGTAGATTGTTTAATCCACAGTTTAAAAACTGCTTTTGAAAGACAAATAGAGGGGAATGTGGTCTTAAGACAACCCTCACTTCTTTACTCTAGCACTTAATATGAACTTGTGATCTATCAACAGTATATAGTGTGTTTACATACTTTTCCCATCCTTTCATCTTTAATCCTTACTGAGTCTCTGTAAAGACACCAAGGTATTCACAAGTGTTGACAAATTTTGTCATAACTATCACTCTTCTTTCTCATCTAAGAATAAATCTACTAAAGGTTTCTAAAATCATCTGCAAAATTCAAGTTATTTAGTCACTTGGCTCAAAATTTACTTTGCCTTCAAAACTGTACTATCATTACCATCTCTCCATTCCTTTATCCCCTATTAATTTCTATTTTTACAATTTACAGTTATAGGGTAATTGGAGATGAAATTTCTATATTAGTCTACTTTTAAAAGCACAGGCTATAAGTGATAGGCATTCATAAGCATTCCATTACTTATATGAAAAACTAATCCAGTCCACATTAAAAGTGTAAGAAAAGTATTCAGCTTGCTCTTTCTCTAAAATGTAGAACTGTTAGGTTTTACTACCTGACAAGTCACTCCTGACATTGTGTCCTTGCTTATTCTCCAATAACCAAAGGTACAAGAGGTTCCCTTTTTCTTTCCTCACTAAGTCATGGAGCACTAGAGCAAGAGGCTGGACCCTGCTTGATTAGGAGCCAGCGCAACTCCTTAAAATGTACTCATACCCTAAGCAAAGGTTAGGAGCCCTTCTGAAGTAAGTTTATTTCTAATGCTTTCATCCCAGCTAAGAAAAAGAAAATGTTCTTATTTGGGGAGAGGTCAAGCTAGAGATATTTTCCCCGTCCTTTTATAATCACTTCTAATGCTTAGTATGATTTTGGTAAAATAAGAGGAATTGGTTATATACGTGCCACAAGAATAGGGATTTTTGTTTTAGTCACTGCTCTATCCCCACAGCACCTGGCATGTGGTAGTATATATTTACAGAACTAATCTTTAATATACCCACTTCCTTTTTCAAGGGTGCTTTGTGTGAAAAGCCCATTTAGAGGCACAATCTTTAAAATCAAGTTTTATAACATCTCTGAGTTTGTTTCCAAAACTAAGACCTTAGAAAAGCAACTCTTCCAAAGGGAGATTTAGACATATGATTTAAGTAACTTAATGTAAAACAGACAAATGATGAGTCACATATGCCATCTACTGGTAAGAGAAAACAGGACTCACATTTGTAGATTACAATATTTTAATACTTAAAGGAAATTAAAACTGCTTGAAGCCAATATTCAATGTGTTTTAGTTAGTAAATATTTTTACCAGTTGCAGAGAATGTAGGAATTTCAAGGTTTAACTTAGAGTGCTGTGTCACAGAATCCAGGTCACGATCCAAGGTACAACTAGGATAAATAGCTTAATCAGTTTTATGGAACTAAATGCACCATTAAGTCCTTCAAATGTTCTCACACATGAATGCCACTTATCACAAAGAGAACAAGATTAAAAAAACTGAGTCTGGTTCATTCATTCAAATTCAATGCCACTGGTTAAAGAACTTATTATGGCCATCTTTACTGACAGTTGGAGCAGAATTACCACCTTTATATCAGAAGAACAGCGTATATCTTCCAAAGATGGCTATCTTTAGTGAAACATAAAGATTACATTAGGATTATACCCCAATAAACATGTTAAAAAAAAGATTACATTAGGAAGATGCTGTGTTTATTAACATTTGTCTTTTAGAAATTTTACAGATCACCATGAATGAGGAAAAGTGAGGAGAACCCAGAACACTGAATTTTCCCCTAAATACATCTGACTTAAACAAAGCCAGTTAAAGAAGGCTACACAGATTTTTCTCAGAAAAATCAACTTCCTGCTGTCAATTCAGTCACTCTCCTAAGCTGGAATTTCCATTTCCCACCATAACAAGAACATTCTGCATAACATACAGCAAGGGGTTGGGGGCGGGGTGGATAAAAAAATCTATTGGTGGGCTTCCCTGGTGGCGCAGTGGTTGAGAGTCCGCCTGCCGATGCAGGGCACACGGGTTCGTGCCCCAGTCTGGGAAGATCCCACATGCCGCGGAGCGGCTGGGCCCGTGAGCCATGGCCGCTGCGCCTGCGCGTCCGGAGCCTGTGCTCCACAACGGGAGAGGCCACAACAGTTAGAGGCCCGCGTACCGCAAAAAAAAAAAAAAAAAAAGAATCTACTGGCTCCACATCTCTATCTAAAAACCAAAGTTTAAAACTGAAGATATTCAAATCTAGTTCAATTACAACAGCAAGCATTGAATGGAGATAGGAGAAAAGCAAATAAGGTTAAAGAAATGTATTCTGATTCAGCATTTTACCCCACAAGCTCTTAGCAGCCCTTTGGTATATGTGCCCAATTCCTAACACATCTGCCTCATTTGCAGTTGTTCCCACTACTGGATAACATGATCTCAAATACTCACATGCACATTTATTTGCAGAGCTGTGCCAGATATCCATTGGATTTCTTTGTTTGTGCCGAAATGCCTCTTCAACTCTAGTTTCCATCTTTCGAGCTCCAGTACCATGAGGATTTATTTGTTCTGCTGTTACCGATAAGCCTGCAAGCAGAAGATAAGCGATACCTATTTAAATATTTCCAGCTACATAAACCAACAAGGTTAAAAAAAAGTCTGAAATACAAAACTGAATTTTAAAGTCATTAATTATACTTGGACAGTCTGTAATTCGGATGAAATAGTATCTATTGATTTAAGATGGGAAAGAAACTAGATATAAAATCATAAAAATAAAATGGCAGGCCATGCTTATTTACACTTAATCCCCAAAGGGCCCTGTGTTTATTCATTTTACTTTGCAGAGGGATACATTTCACATTTTTATGACTGTGAGACAGTAAGATTATATATAGTCTAAAAGTCATGATTTCTGCCATCTTAGAAAGTATAAGCATATATTTGGCCACTGAACCCCATTCATATGAACTGTTTCCATCTGACATTAGCTGGCTGTCACACCACACTGCGTAAGTTTGGTTTTCGTGCACTGATCTTCATAAAAATAACCATTCCATCTCAATTCTCTTTACTAGATTTCTTTCTTCTATGCCATCCTTAAATGTTGCCTTCCTTAAACGTTTCTAAGGGCTGTCTCTGGAATCCCTTTTCTTCTCACTTTAATCTACACCTTCCACCACAAATATTCATGCCTTCAGCTCCTACTGGCATTATATAATTAGTCCCAAATTACATCTTTAGTCCAAAACTCTCTTGAGCTTCTGATTCATATCAGTTGCCTACTTGATATCACCAACTGGATATCCTAGAGATAGGTCAAATTAAAGATAACTGGTTTCTCTTTCCCCACCAAAAAAAACCTGTCCTTATATATTCCCTCTCTCTACTGGTGGTATTAGCATCTACTTAAGTCATTAAACCAGTAACATGGCAGCCAATTTTGCCTCTTCCTTTCCTTCACAATGCCCTCCACCCCTGCAGCTGCATCTCTCTCATGTTAATCCTATCTTCATTCCCACTTCACTAATTAAAACTCTGGACTACTCCAACAGCCCTCCCCCCACCAAAAGCTTTATTGAGGTACAATTTACACAACATAAAAATCACTCATTTTAAGCGTACGATTCAGTGATTTTTAGTGAATTTACAGAGCTGTGCAATCACCACAGCAATCCAATTTAGGTAACGGTTCCAGGCAACCACTAGTCCACTTTTTGTCTCTATAGACTTGCCTTTTGTGAGCATTTCATATAAATAGAATCATGCAATATGTGCTCTTTTGTGACTGCCTTCTTTCACTTAGCATAACATTTATAAAGTTCATCCATGCTGTACCATGTATCAGTACCTTATTCCTTTTTATAGCTGAGCAGTATGTCACTGTACAATATACCCTGTTATTTTTTGGTGTTTTTTTTTTGCGGTACACGGGCCTCTCACTGTTGTGGCCTCTCCCATTGCGGAGCACAGGCTCCAGACGCGGAGGCTCAGCGGCCATGGCTCACGGGCCCAGCTGCTCCGCGGAATGTGGGATCTTCCCGGACCGGGACACGAACCCGCGTCCCCTGCATCGGCAGGCGGACTCTCAACCACTGCCCTTATACCCTGTTTTGTTTACCCATTCATCAGTTGACGGACATTTGGGTTGTTTCCGGTTTTTAATTGTTGTGAATAATACTGCTATGAACATTCACGTACAAGTCTTTATATGGACATATGTTTTCATCTCTCTTGGGTAGATCCCTAGGAGTAGAATCGCTGGGTCATATGTAAATATTATGCTTAACTTTTTAGAAACTGCCAAAATGTTTTCAAAACTGGCTCCAACAGCTTTTTAACTGGTCTCTCATCCTCCTACTGAGCCACATTGAGACCTTGCTACTTCCTGCTGCCAAAGCAATTTACCAATCCATTCCACTGTTTCAAATACTTCTATGAATCCTACTGACTATGGCAATTGTTCTCAAACTTTAGTGTACATAAAAAGCACTTGAGTTTGCTGAAGTGCAGATTTCTCGGCCTTCAGATTCTCGGCCAGAGAATCTAATTCGGTAGTTCTAAGCTGATGTGGGTAATAAACACAAACACATTTTAAAAAACATAGATCTACAGGATAAAGTCCAAGCTCCTTAGCAAGACATTGATTCATGCAAATATTTATAAAAAGCCTGTTGTGTACCAGAGATAGTTCTAGGGACTGCAGTAGAGCTATGAATAAGACATTCACAGCACTTATATTCTAAATAAGGAGGAGAGAGACAACAACAGTAACAAAATGCCAAGTGCTATGGTGACCAGAGCCTAATAAGATTAGGTGGCCAGGGAAAGCCTCTCTAAGGCAGTAGAAGAAAAGCGTCTTCACATCTTCAATGTCCTGGACCCAGCTCACCTTCTGAGCTCTGTTTCCCACCATTCTGTACATCTTTAGCAACACCAGTTTGCAGTTCTTCCAATACACCACGTTATTTCACGTCTCTGCGCCTGTACACGTAGTGTGCTGTGCTTACAATACCTCCTCCTTCTCCGTCACTGCCTCCCTTCCTCTACTTCACTAGAGACAACACTTCTATATTCATTCCCCAAACTCTGATCAAAATGCTGGGTTTCCTACCAGGAGGTCCCTCCTCTGTGCTATGAACATGCTTCAATCAGTGCATATGCCACACTATACTCCATTTGTTTTACACTTACTCTCTCCTACTAAAGTGTGAGTTCCTCAAGGACAGGATTATATATAGAACGAACAAAACGCATCTGCTAATTCTGTGTTTATATTAACAAAATTGCACATAAATTCCAACAGGTTTAAAAAAAAAGTATTCCTAAAAACCATTTTTAAGTATCGGTATTAGATATAAACTGATGAAAATAAACCCTCTTCAAATATGAAAGCCTATCTAAATCCTTTAAGAACAGAAATCCATAATTAAAGATATATGCCTGCAAAAGAAATTTCACTAAGAAGTACTTTATTTCTGTCATTTGCACTAAAACTGTTATAGAAAGTAAAATTTTAAAACATCTTTGAGAATTTACATGACATTTTCATATCAGAAATTAAGGATGGGCCTCAAAATACATTTTCATAATACCAGCAACCGTAAAGAAACAACATTCAATGACCTCTTACTCTTCAGTAGCAAGTTCATTTCTATAACTTACCTCTTTTTATCCTTGCTTCCTTAATTTCTTCACAGAGTTTATTAAATTCTGGATCCAATTCAGCTGCAATGATGGCATGCGCAGTGTCCTTCAGGGTACAAGCCCTGTGCCTAATTATTTTATCTGTTAAAAAGTTGGTATACATTTATTATAAATACAAGTGAAATAACATGAACAAAGGGCATCTTAAAAAGAAAAGGAACACAAACATTTAAATAAAACTGTGACTGCAATGAGAAGCCTGGGCACCTCAACGAAGAGCAGCCCCCTGCTCGCCACAACTAGAAAAAGCCCACGCACAGCAACAGACTCAACACAGCCAACAAAAAAATTTTTTAAAAGGCTTTATCAAAATAATTAATTAATTTAAAAAACTGAAAAGCATTTCTAGCTAAGAAGCAAGCTCATTTAAATGATGAGCAAAAAATAAATATAATAAGCTACTCAATCAAGTTGACAATCCTCTGAGAACTATACTTTTAGAACTTCAAAGTACTAAGCCTACTTAACAAATCATTACCTCAAAGATATGGCTTAATTTTATATTTTTCAAAAATGTATGACATTCAATAAAGATTTTTAAAAGATTTACAGGATATTCACCGTATGTCCAGCACCAGAGCTACCATGGATAGATACCGAGATTTCAGAAAACCTTACATAATTTTCTCCACGAGACAAAACTGGTCAAAACTATGCTAAATTAAGGGTGACTGATTAAAAAATTGTGACAGGAACAGACAAATACAATAAGGCACCTAAGATAAGAATGCAAGATGACATAAATTGCAGGTAGATCTAGGAGAGAAGTGCATACTCTGTTCTAGATAAACCATATACCTAAAATTGCTACTAAAAGAAGAGTCTCTGCTTTACACTAACAGAGGAGTCCTCATTAACTAACAATATGCATAAACAGTGCTCCCTAGAGCTGTGCAACTCCAAGATATTAAAAGTCAAGTTAATATACCAAGGTCACTTAATTTGTAACAGAATTTAGCACTAGCATCTAAGTCACAAAATAACATCTGCGTTTTCACCTCTAGTAAAGACAAAAAGTATAAAGATGTATTTTATTTATAACTTTTCTTATTAGAAAGTCTAATAGTTCACTGTAGAAATCTTATAAAAACAAGCATGCAGCACTCAAAAAGCAACCCACTGGTATATTTCCTTCCAATGTATTTTCTCTAAACTTTCACTCAATAAATATTGTCAACTGTACCAGGAAGTAAGTCAGGTGATGGCTACACAGTAGTGAACAAAATAGACAGGTGTCCACTTTCAAGGAGCTTTTCAGAATAGTATAGAAAAGAGGTATTTTACCAAATAATCTCATATACACATATAAACACCTTCTCCTACCCCTCCCTCACCCCCCAAAAAACCTGTAACAGCTATGATGAAAATCTACAGGATACTGGTGTGGATACCAATTTTGAATGGGCAAGTCAGGAAAGACTTCTCGGAATTAGTGGCATTTAAGCTGAGACTTAAAGCATGCATGGGGGTAGCCACTGACAAAGGGAAAAACCAGTGCAGGTTCAGAAAATACCATGTGAGAAAGTTCTGGAGTTAAAAGATCTTGGAGATTTTAAGAAACTGAAAGGTAGCCTAAGTGATTGCAACACAATAAGCAAGAGGCAAACGGGAATCTGACCATATTCAAAGGATTTTAGATCTTATCCCAAGAGCAATGAAAAGTCATTGAAAAGATCCAAGCAGAGAAATTACATGATTTAAATGCTCATCTTCGAAAGATCTCTCTGGCTGTTCCCTAGAGACTGGATTGAGAGGGTCAGGCATAAAACCAGGGAGTATAATCGGAAGGCAATTTTTAGTGAAAAGAGAAGAGAGAACTGAACCAGGTGGTAGTGAAGAAAAGGAAGACTACAGCTTTGAAATGTGTTCTCAATGACACAACTTGGTAGTAAAGCAGGGGATGAGATAAGCATCAAGGAAGATTCCCTAGCTTCCTGCATGAAAAATGGGAGGATGGAAGTACCGCTTACAAAAATAAAAATTTAAAAAAAAAAGGAAAAAAAAATCCTACAGTATAATTAGAAAGGAAGCAGGAAAAGAAGTTAGAGATTTGCGCTAGTTTAAAGAGTTTAGTTTTGACATGACTAAAAAATATCTAATAGAGCCTGAGCCAAGATCGCAAAGTAGAAGGACGTGCTCTCACTCCCTCTTGCGAAAACACCAGAATCACAACTAGCTGCTGGTCAATCACTGACAGGAAGACACTGGAACTAACCAAAAAAGATACCCCACATCCAAAGATAAGGGAGAAGCCACAATGAGAACGGTAGGAGGGGTGCAATCACAGTAAAAAAAAAAAAAATCCCATAACTGCTGGGTGGGTGACTCACAGACTGGAGAACACTTATACCACAGAAGTCCACCCACTGGAGTGAAGGTTCTGAGCCCCACGTCAGGTTCCCAAACTGGGATCCGGCAACGGGAGGAGGAATTCCTAGAGAATCAGACTTTGAAGGCTAGTGGGATTTGATTGCAGGACTTCGACAGGACTGGGAGAAACAGAGACTCCACTCTTGGAGGGCACACACAAAGTAGTGTGCGCATCGGGACTCAGGGGAAGGAAGAGTGACCCCAGGGGAGGCTGAACCACACCTACCGGCTAGTGGTGGAGGGTCTCCTGCAGAGGCGGGGGTGGCTGTGGCTCACCATGGGGACAAGGACACTGGCAGCAGAAGTTCTGGGAAGTATGCCTTGGCGTGAGACCTCCCAGAGTCCACCATTAGCCCCACCAAAGAGCCAGGTAGGCTCCAGTGTTGGGTCGCCTCAGGCCAAACAACCAACAGAGAGGGAACCCAGCCCCACCCATCAGCAGTCAAGTGGATTAAAGTTTTACTGAGCTCTGCCCACCAGAGCAACAGTCAGCTCTACCCACCACCAGTCCCTCCCATCAGGAAACTTGCACAAGCCTCTTAGATAGCCTCATCCACCAGAGGGCAGACAGCAGAAGCAAGAAGAACTACAATCCTGCAGCCTGTGGAACAAATATCACATTCACAGAAAGATAGACAAGATGAAAAGGCAGAGGGCTATGTACCAGATGAAGGAACAAGATAAAACCTCAGAAAAACAACTAAATGAAGTGGAGATAGGCAACCTTCCAGAAAAAGAATTCAGAATAATGATAGTGAAGATGATCTAGGACCTCGGAAAAAGAATGGAGGCAAAGATCGAGAAGATGCAAGAAATGTTTAACAAAGAACTAGAAGAATTAAAGAACAAACAGAGATGAATACAATAACTGAAATGAAAAATATACTAGAAGGAATCAATAGCAGAATAACTGAGGCAGAAGAATGGATAAGTGGTCTGGAAGACAGAATGGTGGAATTCACTGCCACAGAACAGAATAAAGAAAAAAAGAATGAAAAGAAATGAAGACAGCCTAAGACACTTCTGGGATAACATTAAATGCAACAACATTCACATTATAGGGGTCCCAGAAAGAGAAAAGACAGAGAAAGGACCCGAGAAAACATCTGCAGAGATTAGAGTCGAAAACTTCCCTCACATGGGAAAGGAAATAGCCACCCAAGTCCAGGAAGCACAGAGAGTCCCAGGCAGGATAAACCCAGGAGAAACATGCCGAGACACATAGTAATCAAACTGGCAATAATTAAAGACAAAGTAAAATTATTGCAAGCAGCAAGGGACAAATGACAAATAACATACAAGGGAACTCCCATAAGGTTAACAGCTGATTTCTCAGCAGAAACTCTACAAGCCAGAAGGGAGTGGCATGATATACTTAGTGATGAAAGGGAAGAACCTACAACCAAGATTACTCTACCCAGCAAGGATCTCATGCAAATTCCATGGAGAAATCAACAGCTTTATAGACAAGCAAAGGCTAAGAGAATTCAGCACCACCAACCAGCTCTACAACAAATGCTAAAGGCACTTCTCTAAGTGGGAAACACAAGAGAAGAAAAGGACCTACAAAAACAAACCCTAAACAGTTAAGAAAATGATCATAGGAACATACATATCGATAATTACCTTAAACGTGAATGATTTAATGTTCCAGCCAAAAGACACAGGCTTGCTGAATGGATACAAAAACAAGACCCATATATATTATAAGAGACCCACTTCAGACCTAGGGACACATACAGACCGAAAGTGAAGGGATGGAAAAAGATATTCCATGCAAATGGAAATCAAAAGAAAGCTGGAGTAGCAATACTCATATCAGATAAAATAGACTTTAAAATAAAGAATGTTACAAGAGACAAGGAAGGACACTACATAATGATCAAGGGATCAATCCAAGAAGAAGATATAACAATTATAAATATATTAGCACCCAATATAGGAGGACCTCAATACATAAGGCAACTGCTAACAGCTATAAAGAGGAAATCGACAGTAACACAGTAATAGTGGGGGACTTTAACACCTCACTTACACCAATGGACAGATCATCCAAAATGAAAATAAATAAGGAAACAGAAGCTTTAAATGACAACAGACCAGATAGATTTAATTGATATTTATAGGACATTCCATCCCCAAACAGATTACACTTTCTTCTCAAGTGTGCACGGAACCTTCTCCAGGATAGTTCATATCTTGGGTCTCAAAACAAGCCTCAGTAAACTTAAGAAAACTGAAATCATATCAAGTGTCTTTTCTGACCACAATGCTATGAGATTAGAAATTAATTACAGGGAAAAAAACGTAAAAAACACAAACACATGGAGGCTAAACAATACGTTATTAAATAACCAAGAGATCACTGAAGAAATCAAAAAATACCTAGATGGGCTTCCCTGGTGGCGCAATGGTTGAGAGTCCGCCTGCCGATGCAGGAGACACGGGTTTGTGCCCCGGTCCGGGAGGATCCCACGTGCCGCGGAGTGGCTGGGCCCGTGGGCCATGGCCGCTGAGCCTGCGTGTCCAGAGCCCGTGCTCCGCAACGGGAGAGGCCACAACAGTGAAAGGCCCGCGTACCGCAAAAAAAAACAAACAAAAAAACCTGGAGACAAATTACAATGAAAGCACGACGATCCAAAACCTATGGGATGCAGCAAAAGCAGTTCTAAGAGGGAAGGTTATAGCTATACAAGCCTACCTCAAGAAACAAGAAAAATCTCAAATAAACAATCTAACCTTAAACCTAAAGGAACTAGGGAAAGAAGAACAAACAAAACTCAAAGTTAGCAGAAGGAAAGAAATCATAAAGATCAGAGCAGAAATAAACAAAACAAGAAACAAAGAAAACAATAGCAAAGATCAAGAAAACTAAAAGCTGGTTCTTTGAGAAGATAAACAAAATTGATAAACCATTAGCCAGAATCATCGGGAAAAAGAGGGAGAGGACTCAAATCAATAAAATTAGAAATGAAAAAGGAGAAGTTACAACAGACACAGCAGAAATACAAAGCATCCTAAGAGACTACTACAAGCAACTCTATGCCAATAAAATGGACAACCTGGAAGAAATGCCCAAATTTTTAGAAAGGTATAACCTTCCAAGACTGAACCAGGAAAAAATAGAAAATATGAACAGACCAATCAGGAGTAATGAAATTGAAACTGTGATTAAAAATCTTCCAACAAACAAATGTCCAGGACCAGATGGCTTCACAGGTGAATTCTATCAAACACTTAGAGAAGAGCTAACACCCATCCTTCTCAAACTCTTCCAAAAAACTGCAGAGGAAGGAACACTCTCAAACTCATTCTATGAGGCCACCATCCCCCTGATACCAAAACCAGACAAAGATACTACAAAAAAAGAAAATTACAGACCAATATCACTCATGAATATAGATGTAAAAATCCTCAACAAAATACTAGTAAACAGAATCCAAAAACACATTAAAAGGATCATACCATGATCAAGTGGGATTTATCCCAGGGATGCAAGGATTCTTCAATGTATGCAATTCAATCAATCTGATACACCATATTAACAAATTGAAGAATAAAAACCATATGATCATCTCAATAGATGCAGAAAAATCTTTTGACAAAATTCAACACCCATTTATGATAAAAACTCTCCAGAAAGTGGGCATAGAGGGAAACTACCTCAACATAATAAAGGCCATATATGACAAACCCACAGCAAACATCATTCTCAACGGTGAAAAACTGAAAGCATTTCCTCTAAGATCAGGAAAAAGACAAGCATGTCCACTCTCACCACTATTATTCAACATAGTTTTGGAAGTCCTAGCCACTGCAATCAGAGAAGAAAAAGAAATAAAAGGAATACAAATTGGAAAAGAAGAAGTAAAACTGTCACTGTTTGCAGATGACATTGTACTATACATAGAGAATCCTAAAGATGCCACCAGAAAACTACTAGAGCTAATCAATGAATTTGGTAAAGTTGCAGGATACACAATTAATTCACAGAAGTCTCTTGCATTCCTATACACTAATTATGAAAAATCTGAAAGAGAAATTAAGGAAACACTCCCATTTACCATTGCAACGAAAAGAATAAAATACCTAGGAATAAACCTACCTAGGGAGACAAAAGACCTGTATGCAGAAAACTGTAAGACACTGATGAAAGAAATTAAAGATGATACAAACAGATGGAGCGATATACCATGTTCCTGGACTGGAAGAATCAATGTTGTGAAAATGAGTATACTACCCAAAGCAATCTACAGATTCAATGCAACCCCTATCAAATTACCAATGGCATTTTTTACAGAAATAGAACAAAAAATCTTAAAATTTGTATGGAGACACAAAAGACCCCAAATAGCCAAAGCAGTCTTGAGGGAAAAAAAGAGAGCTGGAGGAATCAGACTCTCTGACTTCAGACTATACTACAAAGCTACAGTAATCAAGACAATATGGTACTGGCACAAAAACAGAAACAGAGATCATAGGAACAAGATGGAAAGCCCAGAGATAAACCCAGGCACCTATGGTCAACTAATCTATGACAAAGGAGGCAAGGATATAAAATAGAGAAAAGACAGTCTCTTCAATAAGTAGTGCTGGGAAAACTGGACAGCTACATGTAAAAGAATGAAATTAGAACACTCCCTAACATCATACACAAAAATAAACTCAAAATGGATTAGAGACCTAAATGTAAGACTGGACACTATAAAACTCTTAGACGAAAACATAGGCAGAACACTCTTTAACATAAATCACAGCAAGATCTTTTTTGATCCACCTCCTAGAGTAATGGAAATAAAAACAAAAATAAACAAATGGGACCTAATGAAACTTCAAAGCTTTTGCACAGCAAAGGAAACCATAAACAAGACAAAAAGACAACCCTCAGAATGAGAGAAAATATTTGCAAATGAATCTCAATGGACAAAGGCTTAATCTCCAAAATATATAAACAGCTCATGCAGCTCAATATTAAGAAAACAAACAACCCAATCCAAAAATGGGCAGAATACCTTAATAGACATTTCTCCAAAGAAGACATACAGATGGCCAACAAGCACATGAAAAGCTGCTCAACATCACTAATTATTAGAGAAATGCAAATCAAAACTACAATGAGGTATCACCTCACACCAGTCAGAATGGGCATCATCAGAAAATCTACAAACAACAAATGCTGGAGAGGGTGTGGAGAAATGGGAACCCTCTTGCACTGCTGGTGGGAATGTAAATTGATACAGCCACTATGGAGAACAGTATGGAGGTTCCTTAAAAAACTAAAAAATAGAATTACCATATGATCCAGCAATCCCACTACTAGGCACACACCCAGAGAAAACCATAATTCAAAAAGACACATGCACCCCAATGTTCATTGCAGCACTATTTACAATACCCAGGTCATGGAAGCAACCTAAATGCCCACTGACAGACGAATGGATAAAGATGATGTGGTACATATATACAATGGAATATTACTCAGCCATAAAAAGGAACGAAATTGGGTCATTTGTTGAGACGTGGATGGATCTAGAAACTGTCATACAGAGTGAAGTAAGTCAGAAAGAGAAAAACAAATATCGTATATTAACGCATATATGTGGAACCTAGAAAAATGGTACAGATGAACCAGTCTGCAGGACAGAAACTGAGACACAGATGTAGAGAACAAACGTAGGGACACTAAGGGGTAAAGCAGCAGCGGGTGGGGGTGGTGGTGTGATTGGGAGATTGGGATTGACATGTATACACTGATGTATATTAAATTGATGACTAATAAGAACTTGCTGTATAAAAAAATAAAATATAATTTAAAAAAAAATCCAAGTGGAGATATGTAGGCAAATGAATATAGATCTCGACAATTTATGACCAAAAGCCACAATGTGTAATCTGTATTTATTATTTAAAATTTTGTACTTCCCTAAGCCTTAAAAGAAAGAAAAAAGATTATGGCATAAGAGACATATAATAAACTGCACATATTTAAAGTATATATTGTGGTATGCTTTGACCTAAGTACAAATCCATAACATCATCATTATATCAAGATAATGAATATATCCACCATCACCAAAAGTCTCCTTGTGCCCCTCTGTCATCCTTCCTTTCACTCTTTACACAACCCCCCATTCCCAGGGAACCACAGGTCTGTTTACTGTTACCATAGATTACTTCATATTTTCTAGAATTATGTACATTATAATAGATATGAATTGCATATATATCTCTATATATTAATGTATATATAATTCTAACATATTTATAAATACATATATAAATGGGGTTATAAAGTATATATTCTTTTTTTGTCTGGCTTCTTTTACTTGTCATAATTATTTTGTCATTAATACCTATTGTTTTATATAATACTGTATAGCAACTACACTTCAATTAAAAATTAATTTTTTAAAAAAATAATAAAAATACCTATTGTATGATCAACACTCCATTCCTTTTTATTGCTGAGTAGTATTCCACTATTGGATATAATACAATTTATCCATTCACATGTTGATGGACATTAGGGATGGTTCTGGGTTTTGGCAATTATAAACAATGTTACATAAATATTCATGAACAAGTCTTTATATGGACATATGCTTTCATTTCCCTTGAGTTAATATTTAAGAGTGGAATGGCTAGCTCAACAATGGGTGTATGTATGTTTAACAATCTTAAAACTGCCAAGCTTTTTCAAAGTTGTACCATTTTATATTCCTATATTCCAGTTCCAAGTGTCAACACTTGGTATGATCAGTCTTTTTAATTTTAGACATTCTTATAGGTGTTTAGTGGTATCTCATTATGCTTTTGATTTGCATTTTGTTAAAGATTAATGAAGCTGAGTATACCTTCATGTTCTTATTTTCCCTTTGTACATCATCTTTGGTGAAGTGTCTTCAAATCTTATACCTATTATTTTAATTGGGTTTTCTTATTATTAAATTTTTAAATAAACTTATTTATTTATTTTTGGCTGCATTGGGTCTTCGTTGCTTCATGTCAGCTTTCTCTAGTTGCGGCAAGCGGGGGCTACTCTTCATTGCGATGCGCGGGCTTCGCATTGTGGTGGCTTCTCTCGTTGCAGAGCATGGGCTCTAGGCATGCAGGCTTCAGTAGTTGTGGCATGCGGGCTCAGTAGTTGTGGCTCGCAGGCTCTGGAGTGCAGGCTCAGTAGTTGTGGTGCTTGGGCTTAGTTGCTCCACTGCATATGGGATGTTCCCAGACCAGGGCTCGAACCCATATACCCTGCATTGGCAGGCAGATTCTTAACCACTGTGCCACCAGGGAAGTCCCTTATTATTCAATTCTGAGAATTCTTTTAATAGTCTGGATACAAGATAGCTTTTATATTTAAGGTATATTATCCATTGAGATTCTTTATATAGATAAGAGGTCTTTTTTTGGCATACTTATATCCAATTGTTCTAGCACTGTTTGTTGAAAAGACTACTTTCTCCACTGTACTGACTTTGTACCTTTGTCAAAATGCCACTGACTCTATATGTGTCGGTCCCTTTCAGGACTCCATATTATTCCATTGCTCTATTTGTCATTCTTTATGCCAATATTACACTGTCTAGATTACCCTAACTTTATGTCTTGAAATAATTAAGTCCTCCAACTCTGTTTTTACTTTACAAAGCTGTTTTGACTATTTTAGATCCTTTCCATTTTCATATGAATTTTAGAATCACCTTGTCCATTTCTATAAAATGTCTTCTGGAATTCTGAATGAGGTGGTTCAATTTGAGAACTGACATCTTCACAATGTTGAGTCTCCCAATCCATGAACACAATATATCTCTCAGTCTATTTAGGTTCTCTTTAATTTTTCTCAGCAATGTTTTGTAGTTTTCAATGTATAGGTCTTGCCTATCTTTTGTCAGATTTATCAACATCTCATGCTTCTTCATGTTAATGAAAATAGTAATTTAAAATTTCAATTTGCTATTGTTTGGGGCTAGTATTGTATTTCCATAAATACAACTGAGTTTTATATATTGATCTTGTATCCTGCAACCTCACTAAACACACTTGCTAGTTCTAACAGTGTCTTTGCAAATTCCATAGGATTTTCTATGTAGACATCATGTTGTTTACAGATGAAGATAGTTTTACTTCTTCATTCCCAAACTAGATGCCTCTTATTTCTTTTTCTTACCTTACTGCACTTGCTGGAACCTTCAGTATAATGTTGGGTAAAAGTGGTAAAAGTGGACATCTTTGCCACGTTCTTGACCTTAAGGGGAAGCATTTAGTCTTCTGTCATTAAGTATGATGTGAACTGTAGGCTTTTTGTAGATGGCCTTAATCAGACTGAGGATGGTCCTTTCTACTCCTCGTTTGCTTACACTTTGTACTCAGGAATACCTATTGGATTTGTCAAATACTTTTGTGCAATGACTGAGATAATCATTTCTTAGTCTGTTAATACAGTGACTTACATCGATTGGTTTTCAAATTTTAAACCTATCTTGCATTCCTTGCATATTCAAGCAGGAATAAACCCTACTTAATCACAAGGTATTATCTTTTTAACCTATTGGATATAACTTGCCAAAATTTTGTTTATGTTCATGAGGGATACGGGTCTATAGTTTATTTGGTCTTTTTTCTTTTTTCTCCTTGTAATATCTTTTTCAGAGTAATGCTAACTTTATAGACTAGGTTGGAAAGAATTCTCTCCACTTCAATTTTCTGGAAAAGTTTGTGTAGAACTGGTATTATTTTTTTCCCTAAATGTTCAGTAAAATTAACCAGTGAAGGCATCCAGGCCTGAAGTGTTCTTAATGGGAATGTTTTTAACTGTTAGTTCAATTTCTTTAATAGAAAAAGAATTACCTATTCACATTATACATTTCTTCTTTCATGAGCTTTCTTTTTTGTCTTTCAACAAATTTATCCAATTTACCGAAGTTGTCAAATGTATTGGCATAAAGCTGTTCATAATGTTCCCTTACTGTTCTCTTAATATATGTAGAATATGTAGTAATGTTACCTCCTTCATTCTTGTTAATGGTAATTTGTGACTTCTCATTATCCTGACCAGCTCCACTAGAGATTTATCAATTACCAATCTTCTAAAAGAACCAGCTTTGGGTTTCCTTGGTTTTCTCAATTTTTTTTCCTGTTTACTATTTTATTGATCTCCTCAGATCTTTATTATTTCCTTTCTTTTGCTTACTTTGGGTTTCATTTGCTCTCTGTTTCCTAGTTTCTCAAGTTGGGAGCTCAGGTCAGTGATTTGAGACTTTTCTTCTTTTCTAATTTAAGTATTTAGTGCTATAAAATTCCGCCTAAGTAATGCATTAGCTGCACCTTGTAAGTTTTTATATTTTCATTTTATCCACTTTAATAATTTTTAAACTTCTCTTCTGATTTCTTCCTTGATCCATGGAGTTATTTAGAAGCGTGGTATTTAGTTTCCAAATATCTTTTCCAAATAACCTTTTTTATTGATTTCTAATTTAATTCCACTGTGGTCAAAGAACATACTTTGTATGACTTGAATCCTTTTATATTTAATAAGACTCATTCCGTGGCCCAGAATATGTTCTATCTTGGTGAACATTCCAGTGCACCTGAAAATAATGTGTATATATGTTGCCACTGGGTAAAGTGTTCTATAAATATCACTTAGATAAAGTTGATGGATAGGGTTGTTCAAGTCTTCTATATCTTTACTGACTTTCCGTGTACTAGCCTTATCTAGTTTTAAGAGAGGGATATTGAAGTCTCCAAGAAATTACAAATTTCACTATTTTTCCTTGTAGTTCTATCAATTTTTGCTTCATGAATTTTAAAGCTCTGTTATCAGAAGCAATAAATATTTAGAATTATATGTGTACTTGATAACTATGAAATAATCTTCTTTAACCCAGGTATCTTTAGCCTGAAATCAACTTTGATATTTATATAATCACTCCAACTTGGTAGGATTATGGTATTTCATGCTTTTAATCTATTTGCAGCTTTATATTTAAAGTGGGTTTCTTGTAAAAAAAAAAAACTAATTCAAAAAGATATATGCACCCCAATGTTAATAGCAGCATTATTTACAATAGCCAAGATACAGAAGCAACATAAGTGTTCATCAACAGATGAATGGATAAGGAAGATTATATATATATACACATACATATATATACACACACATACGGAATATATATATATATATATACACACACACACACACACTACTCAGCCATTAAAAAAATGGAATTTTGCAATTTATGACAATATGGATAGACCTGTAGGATATTATGTTTAGTGAAATGAGTCAGAGAAAGACAAATACTGTATGTTATCAGTTATATGTCGAATCTAAAAAATAAAACAAACAAATGAATATAACAAACCAGAAACAGACTCACAGATATAGAGAACTAGTGGTTACCAGTGAAAAGAGGGAAGGGGGAGAGACAAGATAAGGGTAGGGGATTAAGAGGTACAAACTATTATGTATGAAATAAGTATGCTACAGGATATAATGTACAGCAAAGGGGATATAGCCAATATTTTATATAACTTTAAATGGAGTATAAGCTATAAGAATTTTGAATCATTACTTGTATAATACTATAAATCAGCTATGCCTCAATTTTTTAAAAAGTATATGGGAGGAAAATGAATGAATAAGTTATTTTTTTTAAATAACCTTAAACAAACAGGGAAGTCAGTTTCTTGTAAAGGAACCTCATTAGTGCAGTAGGTAGAGTGTCAGTCTCATCAAGTGGGCTTCCTGTAGGGAGGATATGGTTGGGTCTTACTTTTTTACCCAAAAGACACTCTCTGCCTTTATTTGTGATGTTCAAGCCAGGTATCAGCAAGTGTTTCTGTATAAGGCCAGAGAGTAAATATCTTAGGCTTCTCAAGCCATAAGGTCTCTGGCAAGTATTCAAAGCCGCCCCTGTAGCATAAAAGCAGCCCTAGACAACATGTAAACAAATGGGCATGCCTGTGTTCCAACTATAAAAACTTCATTTACAAAACCGGGCAGTCAGTTTGACTGTAGTTTGTTGATCCCTGGTTTAGGGGATCATTTGCTTTTAATATAATTTATGTGATTATTAATATGCTTGCTATTTACTTTCTACTTGTCCCACATGCTCTTTGTTCCCTTTTTCCTCTTTTCTTCTCACTTCTTTTGGATTGTGTACAGTTTTATGATTCAGTTTTTCTCCTTGTTGGTTTATCACCTCTAACTATTTGCTACACTACTGCTAGCCCTATATAAACATCAAGGAATATTCCCTCTCTTTCTCCGGCCTCAGGTAGCTTCCTCACACATATGTGCTGATCAGTATTCAGCTAAAGACTGGAGGAGGCTCTTCTGCAGATCTCCAGAGTGCTCTCTCTGTGCAGCTTTCTCCTTCCTGGTACTCTGCCCTGAGAACTTGATCCACCTTGGCCTCTTACATTCCCAGCAATTCAGGGAGACTTCCAGGCTCTGCCTGGCTTCTTCTTTCCCGTACCACAGTCTGGAAGCTATCCAGGCAACTATAGTGCTCAACTTGTTAGTTTCCCATCCTTCACAGATCACTTCCATCGTTTCCTGATATCCAACGTCTTCAAAATTGTTTTTTCAAATATTCTGTTCAGTTTTTTTTCTCCATTGTTTCAGGCAGAAGAGGAAATTCAGTCCCTTTTACTCCATCTTGGCCAGAATCAGAAGTCTCCTGATATTTTAAAACATTCTTTGAAAACCAAATTTTAATGGTTATGTAACAATCCAAAGAAAGATGAACCTTAATTTTTCAAAATTATTGCTCTATTGTTGGAAGTTGAAAGTTCCTTCAAATTTTAACCACTACAAACAAAAAACTATAATGAACATCCTTAGAAGGAGCTATGCTTTCAAGCTGATATTTGTAGCCCAAGCAGCTTTCTGCCACTAGCTTTCCATTTCAGCTTGAAAAAAAGCTAAAAAAAGAGGTAAAATTAAATATAAAGGTCACGTATCCAGCACATTATACTCTAAAATAACTCAGTGATCTTTCTTTATGTTTTTTTTTAAACACATGCTTCCCACCCACATTCCATCCCCAATTAAAGGGGAGAGAAAAATGAATTAATTAATTAAGAAAAGAATTCCATAAAAATTTCCCACTGATCTGAAGGACAAGGAATTTATTCTAAAGAGCATCTGTGGGGACTTCCCTGGTGGCAAAGTGGTTAAGAATCCGCCTGCCAATGAGAAGCCCGTGCACCGCAACGAAGAGTAGCCCCCGCTCACCACAACTAGACAAAGTCCATGCTCAGCAACAAACACCCGATACAGCCAAAAAAAAAAAAAAAAATTAATACCAAGAAGTTTTTAAAAAAATAAATAAACAATAAAGAACATCTGTGGGAATTCCCTGGCGGTCCAGTGGTTAGGACTCCATGCTTTCACTGCTTAGGGCCCAGGTTCAACTCCTGGTCAGGGAAATAAGATCCCACAAGCCACACAAAGCAGCCTAAATAAATAAATAAATAGCATCTGCATCTGACAAGGTAATGCTTTTTAAATATGCCTATCATTACAATTCTTTTTAATCATTCTTAGCTTCGAACAGTGTCTAAGTTTATACATAGAATAGAACTATAAGCTCACAGATTAAAATTAAAAGGTATGTCCATATCTTGGATCTTCATCTTTTTTGAGGGGTAGGGGAGTCATCCTGGATCTTATAAGCTTGTGATAAAGGTGGAAAAGTATACATACAATTTTGTATGTAGTTGTTCAGAGACCCTCTCATGGCCACCAGACTTTTAAATTCCTTGCTTTAAAATTATACATGAATAATAGCTACATATTTACCACCAGTTCTTTTATTTTGTCTCATACGTTAAAATCTTAAGATTCTCCAAATCCATGAAATTTAAAAGTAACATAAGCATAGCAGAAAAACCCCATACATAACTCGCTTTGAAGTTAAGACAGATCACTATCCATTCAGTTGTGCCATGTAATATTTGTGGGTTTGTACACAAATTACATAACCTCTCTGAGACCCAATCTCCTTATATCTATAAAATAAAGATATTACCACCTAGTTTTGCCTTCAATAAAAAGTAATGGCTATTAGAATAAATTGATAAGTATTAATAAAATTAATACAATCACTACTTTTATGAAGGTATTTCAATGTGTCTATGTTTCTTTTGTAGGTGAACAGAAGTATATTAGCTGGGTTTTTTTCAACAAAATTATTAAGAAAGATTAATAATATATATATATTTATTATTATTTTATTTATTTATTTATTTATTTTGCGGTACGCGGGCCTCTCACTGCTGTGGCCTCTCCTGTTGCGGAGCACAGGCTCCGGACGCGCAGGCTCAGCAGCCATGGCTCAGGGGCCCAGCCGCTCCGCGGCATGTGGGATCCTCCCGGACCAGGGCACGAACCCGTGTTCCCTGCATCGGCAGGCAGACTCTCAACCACTGCGCCACCAGGGAAGCCCAATAATATTTTTTTTAAAACTGATTTTTATGGGATGATTTTTCATCCTAAATCATTTCATAAATAAGAAATTTTACTGTATTTACTGGTTCATATCTGCATTATGTTATTATGCCTCCATTTTATAATTTCTATGTACTCTGAGACTCCTTCAGTTAGTATATAAGAAGAGGACATTCATAAAATTTACTCACTCGTCACATTTATTAAGAATATGCTCCATACAAGATGTCTATACAGATCCTGTTCTCAATCAGCTTAGAGTCTAAAATACAGGATAAGGATATGTAAATAAGTAATCACTCCAGGAAATAAAAGAAAGGAATAAGTGTCTCAGAAAAGTTGCATAGTGTTATGATTCCAAGACAAAGGGATTACTTGTAACTGGAAGGAAATCGGAAAAAACTTTCATGAGCATAGCATTTAATATTCCTTGAAGGATAAGTGGGATTTTAAAAGATAAGCATGGTTTTAAAAGTGATGCACTAGGTTTTCTTGTATATAACTTACTTCTCAACAAAACTGATTTAGAAAGAAAGAATGAAAAAAAGAAAAAAGAAAGAACGAACGAATGTACACACTCTCAGCAGAGGCAACACATTTAACAAAGGTACTGGAAGTACCAACAGTAAGACTGAGACTTAAATTGAGAATTGGGACCCATATTCCCTTGAGGAGGGTTCCTTCTAGGCTCCCCTCTCTTTTCATTCTGTATACTGCCTATGTGATCTCATTCACCCCTATACACTTATGACTCCAACCAGGTCTCTTACTCAAACTTCTATCTCTGAACCCCCATATACAACTACTATACAATGTCTGCATTTTATCTGGGTGTACCAGAGGTAACTTACATTAACACATCCAAAATTAAACTTAGCATACTGCCCATAAACCTGTTCCTCCATTGGTTTACTTGTCAGATTCCTAACACCGAGACCACAAAAACTCAGATGTCATTCTAGATTTCTGTCGGTCATACATAATTGGTTGGTCACTAAGCCCCCTATGTCCAATCTATGCTGCCATATCAAGTGAATCTTTTTTTTTTTTTGGCCACGCCACGCAGTTTGTGGGATCTTAGTACCCTGACCAGGGATTGAACCTGGGCCCCAGCAGTGAACACGCTGAGTCCTAACCACTGGACTGCCAGGGAATTCCCCACAAGTGAAAATCTTAATTGGTCTTCCAACCTCCATCTCATCATTCCCTTGACCTTTGATACTGCCTATAATACTGTACTCTTAAATGCAAATCAAATCAAATCACTTTCTGTCTCAAAACCAACCAGTGGCCCCTTATCATCTAGACAATTAACTCTGAAATCCTTACACAGGATCAAATGAAGATAGGGAACTTAGTATGACATTTATTTATCTGCAGGACTCCCCGCTAAGAAGCCTTTAGGCATCTCTCAGGCCAGAGCTGCATATCTCCAGCACTGAACACAATTTACACACAGAAAATATTTCATTAACGGATGCTCAGTAAACGGAGATTCAGTGAGTGGAGAAGTGAGTGAATTTCTCACTACTCCTCCACAGACACTCTACTTTCCAGCCATATTCTTTTTTTTAATACCTTTGTACACTACTTTTCTCAGCCTAAAATGAATGCCCTTTTTAATCTTGTTCATCTCCAGTGTCTTCACCTCTGTGCTCTACTCACACTGTACATATATCTAATACACACCTTATGAAACTGCATTACAATCGTCTGCTGCTGCCTCAAGACAAAATTCAAAATCGCCACCTCTATGCTATCTCTACACCTTAATAATCTATTACAATTACCAATAGTTAGATATTTGTCATTCCTATAAAACAGTGAGTTTCTAGATAGGAAGGACTGTGGCTTATTTATTAACTGTTATGGGCTGAACTGTGTTCTTCCCCAAAATTCGTATGTTGAGACTATAACCCCTAATATCTCAGAATGTTACTGCATTTGGAGTAGACTTTAAAGAAGTAATCACGGTAAAAGAAGGTCATAAGAGTAGGCCCTAATCTAATCTGACTTGTGTACTTATAAGGAGAGGAAATTTGGACACACACAAGAGACACCAGGGGTGCATGGACACAAAGAAAAGACCATGTGAGGACACAGCAAGAAGGCAGCCTCCGAAAACAAAGGAAAAAGGCTTCAGAAGAAACCAAATCTGCCGACACCTTGATTTTGGACTTTTAGCCTCCAGAACTATGGGTAAATCAATTTCTGTTGTTTAAGCCACGCAGTCTGTGGTATTTTGTTAAGGAAGTCCTAGCAAATTAATACTATAACATATAGCATAAGGTCTGTCACATAGTAATTATTCAATATGTATTACTGATTTGAATATCTCCATCTCAAGAGGCAAGGACTGTCACAGTACTCTAAGCACTCAGCTCAGTAACAGCACATGATACTTACAAATACTAATAGAAAATATGAATGAGTTTGACTGAAGCATAGCCCATAGAAGGCTCCAAAAGCTGAATCTGTGAGCTTTATTCCTAAACAACTGGTGCAAAACAGAAGATTTTGAGAATACTACAAGACTAGGGCTGAAATTTCATCAAAATTAGCTAAATGAGGGTATGTATGCGAATGCACTTGAGGGCTAGGGGGGGCATGTGGTACAAGACAAAGAATGGGGAACAGTTAAACATAAAATATATCACATATTTATAAGATAGTAATTAGATCAAATATCTGATACTAGCCACATTTAGAACCTACGAACTAAAATTCTTCTGGCTAACATATTTAATTTTTGTCCACTTTATCCTCAAGGGAGAATCTGGGTAAACACTTAGGCAACATGTACAGCTTCCAAAATGTTGGCTTTTGTCTTCTATGTACATGCTAGTTTTTTTCCCCAAATGGCCAAGTGTTCTGCAAAACAGAACACTGTAAGCTTTCAAATACTCATGGGAGCTTATAAAAGTAATACAACATTCATGTAATTTCCACTTGCTACACAACAGACCCTGAGGTTATTTTCCTAATACATAACAAGTTGTTCTGTTGCTAAGAAGAAAAAAAGGGCTCTTGACTGAAGATATGAAAAAATCTGAACAGAGCCGAAATCATGCTTTTGAATTATATGACACTTTTTGCATGTAAAACAGTGAAGAAATGAAGTTACAAGTGTATCATGTCAACTCTAACTGTGAGATAGAGCCATATTCTTTGATTATACAACTGCATTCTGTAGTAAAAGGTTATTATGCACCAGAAATCATTGCTTCTTTCATAAAAGCAATATTATTTCAATGTGGTTATAATTAAGTTACATGGGGCGGGGTGGGGGAAGAATCTGGATTGATCCTTTCTACTGGCTTTTTCTAACCGCTCAAATTCATTTTTCACTATCAGTCCCTAGATTTGTTCCAAAATAGGATTAAATTTAAAAAAAAAAAAAAAAAAAAAATTTTAAATGTGGTCCAGGGAATATACTAATAAGTACAAAGGGTCATTCTAAAGCAAATATGTAGGTACCCACTAAGGAAACAATTTATAAAAAATTAAAGCATAATTTAAATAATAATGATAACAAGAATAAATATATGAATGACTAATCTTTACAGAATACTTCTCACATCTCAGGCACTATGCTAAGGGCCTAACATATTCAAGTTGAACCACATGAAAATGGCAATTTCATAAGGTTTAACCTAATACATTTTCTCATCTAATCCTTACAACTACCCAGTGACAAGAGTTACTATAATTATCCCCATTTGCAGATAAGGGAAGTAAAATTTAGAGGACTTAACTTGATCAAGTTAAAGAACTAGGAAATAAAACTGGGACTGAAGCCCAGGTGTACATCCAAAGCCCAGGCTCTCCTTACCTACTGCACAGTTTCAGTAACCTCTATGTCTTGAAAAACTAACAGGATGAGAGTGTAGGCACTCAAGTACTCTCACACACTGCTCAAGGCCACTATATAGACACTTGTGCAACTGTACCTTCACCAAGAACGCAGCAAGGGAATCAAAGGAGACTGACATCCAGCCCATTCTTTACTAGCCAAACTGTGGCCCTGTTGCTGATGCCATCTACACTGAAAAGGAGATTCTCTCAGTCCCACAAAACTGCTATATTGGTTAACAAGTGACCCTGATGCTGCTAGAAGATTTTTTAAATTGTGAGAAAATTTTAACAACACAGTTTAAAAGCCTTAAAAGAGATTATTATACAATCTTTGATCCAGAAATTTCACTTTAAGGAATTTATCTTCAGGAAATAATTAAGGATATACATAAAATTTATGCCATATTCATCAGTGTTATAATAGAGAAAAAAGCTAAAAAATCTAATATGTCCAACAACAGGGTAGTAGCTACTATAATACATCCATATGATAAAAATTATGTGGTAAAAATACATTAACTCATAACCTTTTCACAAAATATTACATGAATGAAAATGTTTACAAGAGTTATATTTTCATTTTAGTAAAAATATTATTCATACATGTATTTCATGCATAATATCTGTGCATGTGTGTGTGGCAGAGAGAGAGGGAGGGAGGGAGAGAGGGAAAGAAAAAGAGAGAAAACACTAGGTAACAGGATTATAGGTTGCTTTAATTTTCTTTGTTTTTATCCTCATAAATTTTTCTATGATATACAGTGAAAAGTAAAAAAAAAAAAAAAAAAAACTAAACAACAACAAGATATAAATGTCCTGATACAAAGCTTAAAAACTGTTAGATACCAAGAGTAGCTATATAAAAGTTCATTCTGCCTCTTAACTTGGAATTAAAGTATGCAATTTACTGTGGTCTAAACTAAGACAAGAAATACTTAACTTCATGTAGAAATGAGAAATCCAAGTCATTCTAACAGGTGGCCTGAGTTAAGAACCACTGCCCATAAATACAGACATAAAGCAGAAACTGAATTCTGAATATCTTTAGATAACTGAAAGTCTGCATTAATTTTTTAAAAATAAAAAGCATCTTGGGCTTCCCTGGTGGCGCAGTGGTTGAGAGTCTGCCTGCCGATGCAGGGGACGTGGTTCGTGCCCCGGTCCGGGAAGATCTCACCTGTCGCGGAGCGGCTAGGCCCGTGAGCCACTGCCACTGAGCCTGCGTGTCCGGAGCCTGTGCTCCGCAACGGGAGAGGCCGCAACAGTGAGAGGCCCACGTACCGAAGAAAAAAAAAGAAGAAAAAAAAAAAAAAGCATCTTACTTGTATATCATCTGTTGAAGAAACAGAATTCTCAACAGAGTGAGAAATAGAGTAATGACCCCTGCCAGCTGGGAAAGGGCCTGGCACTATCAGCCAGGCCTTGGTGTATTCATATGAAACATAAAAACAATTTTAGGGACTTCCCTGGTGGTCCAGGAGTTAAGAATCTGCCTTCCAATGCAGGGGATGCAGGTTCCATCCCTGGTCGGGGTACTGAGATTCCACATGCCTTAGGGCAACTAATCCCACGTGCCGCAACTACTGAGCCCGCATGCTCTGAAGCCCATGTGCCACAACTAGAGAGAAGCCCGCACAACGCAACGAAGATCCTGTGTGCTGCAATTAAGACGCGACACAGCAAAATAAATAAAATAATTTTAAAAAATGAAAAGAAAAAAAAAAACATAAACAATTTTACAGAACACCACTCTGTGACCATGATGGATCAAAATAAAAACAAGACCACTCCATAATCATGTCTGAACACAGACATAAGTATGAACACTGTCCTAACCACAAAAATAACCAAATATAATCCTATCCTGGGTAAGATGAATGACTGCCGCTTCTTTACCAATCACAACTTTAGCCTTGCTCCATTCTTCTTGCCTTCCAGGTTCTTAAAATACCTAGTGCCCCAATTATTCCCACTTCCTAAGAGCATCTAATCCACTGCAAAGCCCTACTTCCTTAAACCCTCCCCAAAATCACTTAACGCTAGCTCAAATCCTATATGGCTCCCCATGATATACATTCTCCTTTATTACAATGTATCAATAAATCCATCTTGTTTAACTACAGATTATTCCTGGAGGTCTCCCCTGGAGGGCATTAACAGAGTTGGGACTACAGATTTGAGTACAGGGTGGGATTAAGAGTAAAATAATAAAATTATATAAAAATACATGCAGTCTATAGAACAGATAACGTCTGTCTACCTAAAGGGGGTCTTTTGATAAGTAAACTTATCCACAATAAGTTTCCACAAATTCGAAATTACCAGTGTTTATCAGCACTGGTGATGTTGACTAAATAAATAAATCTTAAATTCTCAACTATTCAGTTTTCCATTTTACCTGAAAAAAATAAGAATCTAAGTATAAAAAGTGAAAGGTAAATCAAGAAACTAAACCCGGAACACAACACTTAGAATAATAAAATCCTCTAATCTAAATATATTATCTAATAATAAATGAATTAGCAAATATTATATATAGGATGGATAAACGACAAGATCCTACTGTATAGCACAGGGAACTACACTCAACATCTTGTGATAAACCATAATGGAAAAGAATATGAAAAAGAATATATATACATGTATAACTGAGTCATTTTGCCGTACAGCAGAAATTAAACACAACATTGTAAATCAACTATACATCAATAAAATCTTTTAAAAAAGAATAAAATCCTCTAATTTAAATATATTATTTAGTAATTTAACAAATGAATTTAATAATTAAATATTTAAGTATATTATTAGTTCCTCATCAAGAAGTTTCTAAATACAGTAATATGTCATTAAGATTAATTTATCTATCTGAAATATAGGCAAGCTTTATTTAAATTTTAAACTATCTTCTCATTGATCACCAAAGTCAACCTTGCCCAGTGCATCCTTACCTCCTGGGTCCTTATCTGGATTGTACTCTAAAGCATTGCTACAGATGAGGTCAATATCTTTCAGGAAATCCTTAGCAGTCAGGTAATTATGCTTATCAATTTTAGTGATTACTGTTGATAAATCCATTGGTTCCTTGATTACTTCAAGATAATCTGAAACCTAAAACAGGATATTTTAATGAAAATTACTTCTGATATTTCATATAATCTACTCATAAAAACATAAAACAAAACCATACAGTTATTTTAAAATTAAATCTAGATATCTAGGAAATCATTACAGATAAGGATAAAATTATAGAGCAATTTATGCCACTAAAGATACTATGTCATACTTTCCATGAAAAGCTTCAGTTTCAAGTCACATCTAAATCAACTCTGAAAAGTTTCTCATCTTGAAATATGAAACAAACTGTGTCAGCTTTTTTTTTTTTTAAATCCTTTGGATACACCTGAGAAGAAAATGTATTGGTAAAAATACCCAATAAGCATCAATAAATGTTACCTCAAGAAAAGAATTTTTTAAGGAAAATAAAAAGAAACACAGATTTTTTTTTCTTATTATTAGAGATGTTCTCGGGTAAATCTCTTTAAAATCTCTAAACAAAAAAATTATCTGTCTTTTTCAGTTTTCCAGGATGAATCGTTTCATGGAAAGAGTTTTCTGCTCCTTTGGATTCATTACAAACATTCTGAGTCAACTGTATAACAAAAGTAAGTATTGCTTTCATGACTAGAAAAAATTTACTGGCTTTGTCCCTAAATATAAACAAATGTACAAGCAAAAAATACATTTTGCTCAGTGTGATTTTCTGGGAGATAACCCAAAATAGAGATATTGGTCATGACTGCCCAATAAATTGTATGTTTTGTATCATTTGACCAATAAGAAAGCTCTTCCAACCTATATATCCACAGGTATACCTTGTTTTATTTGCACTTGCCTTTACTGCGCTTTGCAGATATTGCACTTTTTTAGAAATTGAAGGTTTGTGGCAACCCTGTGTTGTCAGATCATGGTTAGCATTTTTTAGCAATAAAGTATGTTTAAATTAAGGTATGCACATTTTTTGTAGACGTAATACCATTGCATACTTAAAGAACACTACAATATAGTGTACACATAACTTTTATATACACTGGGAAACCAAGAATTCGTGTGACTCACTTTATTGCAATATTCACTTTACTGCAGTTGTCTAGAACTGAACCCACAATATCTCCAAGGTGTGTATGACTGTATTGTCTTCCTTAATGCAAATCTCAAATCAAGTAATTAGGTCTGACATAAACACAGTCTTAGAAATGTCTAATTAGTCCGGGACCAAATTCTGGGAATAGGGTAATTTCTGTTCTATGAAGCTAAAGGCTAGTTTTCTCCATTGCAGATGGCACTGATGCTTTTTGGGGATTTTTTTGTTTTTTTCTGGCCTCGGCATGTGGGATCTTGCCCAGCCAGGGATCAAACTCATGCCCCCTGCATTGGGAGCATGGAGCCTTAACCACCAGTGCAGTCCACTGATGCCTTTTTAAAAATTTACATACTGAATATATATTCATATGAATAAATACACATATATGCATATACAAAAACATATGCATATATATACACATACATATTATTTATATGTTTTTAAATTTTTAGATAGATGTGTGTGCATGTTTTGATTTATTTTTCATTCTCTAGGAGCTAAAAAGCCAGCCAATCTCCTTATAGGGGAGACAGTGGAGCTACACTCAACAAGGAACAGTTCAGAAGGTATTAGTTGGATCCTTGGCTCTGACAATTGACATGTATTGTGTACACGTGGAAAACATTTTATAAACTTTTGCACTATAAAAATTTATATTACTAAAGACCATAAAATTTTAGCACCTATGCTTATTTAAATTCAACACTTATTTTCTAAACTTTTGCTTCCTCTGCAATTTGCTTTGGAATTTGATAAAGTTTTTAGACATTTCAAATTCATTATTTTAATAAAAGTTTTTGTGTTTTAGGTTATCAAAATGCTATCTTAGTTTCCTCTATCTGTCCCAGAGACCCCTAAGTTTTCAGCCTTAAAAGTAAACAAAGAAGCAGTAGCAAAATGAACCTGAAAAAGAAAAGAAAAAAAGGAAAAAGAGAAAACATCACCCTAAAATTAAAGTTTTAACTGACCAACATCTTCTATCCCCTCCCACTGCCTTACCATCATTTATAAAACTTTCAGTCTATCACAGATGGCATTTGAAATCTGACAATCTCTTCTGGTTAGACAGAAAAAGTTTTCCTGGACAAAGGCAAAACTGGTTCACTCCCAGCATAGGAGGCTGACTTGGGGGCAAGTCCTTATCAATTAAGTGTCAGAGTTCCCATACCCAATTTGAAATAAAAATAAACATTTATAACAATCTTTAAAGTGGGCTGATAGTTTTAAGACTTTCTGAAAATACCACGAGGGAAAAAATATGCTTCACGAATATAAAATATGTATTAATTGCAAGAGCAAATAGGCAAGTCCTGTTATTCCAGTAGAAAAAGATTGACAGCTGTGATATAAAGAATGTGGACTTCGAATTTTAAGAAACATTGAGTGCTGGCTGCGTCACTTGCCAATAAGCCTCAGTTTCTTCAACTGCAACATAATAATGACCTTGTGGGGCTGCTGAAAGGATCAAATGGCTAAAACTGTGTATTGTGGATAAACATACAAATAAAATTAAACACAGTCCCTTTATTCCCAAAAAGGGGAGGTGGGGGGAATAGATATTTTCAGGTTTTCCAAGGGGAAAAAACATAATGCTAGCTCACAGGCATAGATGAGGTAATGATTCCAAAGGAATCTGCTCTGATCCAAGAGTACAGATTTCACAATGAGGACACAACATTAAACTCTGCATCACTTCATAATTCAAATGTAAAAAAAGATGAAGAAAAAATTAAAACTAAAAACACCAAAGCTGTTCAAACATGGAGTCTGAACTATAAGAAGAATGCCAGTAAAGACTGCATTATGTGCATCCACACACTATATTATCCCAGGATAAAACAAAACAAAATAAAATTTATTCTACAGTATTATAGTAGATTCCAAATGGAAAATTTCTTTTCTCATTATCACAAACCATGCTCCCACAAGGACACAAAACAATACACATAGAAAGTGAGAAATTTTCCACTCAGAGCAGAGAAAATTCTTGGAGAGAAAAATAACAGGCTGTGCCTATAACCTCATACAGCATCTTAGTCACAGACATTTCCAAAATATGAAAGACAAATTTCAGGTTTCTTAGCTACCTCCTTCAGTAAGGTATACACAATTTGGGAAATGCCAATTTTAATTGGTATTGATTGGTTAATACCAATATTCTTTTGGAGAGCAGGATTTATCCTGGAATAAAAATAGTCTAGTATGGACATTTCACTAAAGTAACTTTTAATCCTCTTCTTAAATGAAGAGTAGGAGATCACAAAGATCAATACTAATCAAGAGGACATATACAAATTGTCATTAACTTCATCCAAAAGTCACCAGATGTTTGCTGATGACATTGGTAGTTATCACATGGATTAAAATTTTACAGGCTAGGGGTAATATTCATCCATGCCTTTGCTTTTTTCCTTCCAAAAAAAGATGTCAACATTTTTTTCTTTTAGCCAGTTCAACTTCACTGTTTGCACACTACTGAAACAAGACCTCTTCAATATCCACCGGTTTGCTGAAGATGTTAAAGCGTTTATCTGTGGCCAGCCTCTTGGTTACATCCCTGAGAAACAACCGCAACTCTCTTAAAGTATTTTCCTCCTGGTCCTCCATCCGAATTTTTTCTGATTCTGATAATTGACGAGGTGGAGAAGGTAGTGCAAGTGGAAGAACTTCCATAGCACAAAGACCTAAAGAAAGTAGAAGAAAATGTTAAGATTCCAACATGGCAGGGTCAGGACCTCAATCACTTTTCTGACACTCTCTCAAAATGTTTTTTTAAGAAAAGGAGAATTCCAAATACATGTGAACCATGTGAATTCAGCAGGTAAAAATTTGAATGGAAACCAGAAGTACATTAGGGAATAGCTTTACTTTTATAAAATAACTTACAACAGGACGTCTTTAAAGCACAAATGATATGATTTTAAATAATTTGATTCTGAGATATTATTTACGTACAACTTTAAGAAAAAGATTTCAAATCAACATAAATATCTTCAGGTGAAGTACTTGTATACTGATTTGCTGAAGTCAACCTTGTTTAAAGACTGTTTCTCAAAATGAGGTTGCCTTATATGCATGAAATTTAAATGGGCAAAGAATAATTCTTTGATCCTTCCCATTCTCAAAGACTTCTAATTTTAGACAAGTCTCCTACCCTCATATTCTTACTACAACACAGTTGGGATAGTAAATGGCACCTGCAGGGAGTGAAAAAAAAAAAGTAGTAACTAAAAAAAAGAATCCCAAAGACATGAAGAAGATGGAAAACCCAGGCTTAAGTGTGACATATGAAATCTATGGTATTCACTATCTACTGTAAAACAAACAAAACATCTTCTTAGAAGGTGAAGTATTAACTTGCCTAACCATAATGCGCTCTAATTCCTTAAAAGATTTTCCTGGTATCACACTGAAGCTCAGGATTAAAATCCTAAGTATTCTCGCCAATTTCTAAATAGCCCCTAAGATGAAAAATGAAAGTCAACAGGAGCAACTCAAAAAGAAAAAGAATTATGTTCAGCCTTAACATAGAAAATTCAGATCTACGGGACTAAAATATGACTAGGAACATGCAAGATACTTTATTAAAATGAATCATTTTAATAATGAAATATTTTAAACGCTGTTATTTAGATTAGCAGAAGGCAACAACCAATAATCAGAAGGTATAACTTCCATGTTGAATATTCCAAAGTTTCTGTGGGGAAAATCCCACAGCTATAGTCATTTGATAGATGTTCATCTTAAAAGCACTGAGAAAATGTGAAAAGGAGCCACTAAAGGACAATAATATTATTAAACTATTGGATAATATAGCCACTGAAAAACAAAGTATTGGATAATATAACCACTGGAAAACAAAGAAGTATGAAAAAGCAAGGAGTTGGCAGGGATGGGAAATGTATTTAATATCCTATAAGAACAGCTACGAGAAACATAAAAAGCAGAACAAAAAGAAAGAGGCTTAAATTTTTTTTTAACAAACAGGACTGCTATTTTCTAGAAGAGGATGAAAGATTAAGCAAGGGGATCTTATCTTTTTGCACCTTTAGTATTAGGAAAAGAAACTCTCTTTTGAATGACTTAGCATGCAGTCCTTACTTAAGTCAGGGGACTGAAAATCTAATTTTGAGGCCCCTCTTAATGCTATTAGGCCCAAATCCAAGAAAACTCTAATGCTTAAAGAAAGCCATGATAGATTTCCATGTGCCTAGCATAATATATCTAAATAATAGGTGCTCAATAAATATTTGAAAAATCAATCAATAAATAAGACAAACCAGAAAAGGCAAATGTTCCCACCAGTTCTTGGCCCAACAAAACTACCCTGGCCCAGAAAGCAATAAGCACAACACCTGTTGTTCACAACCTGATAGTTCCAGTCCTTAGTACTTAAAGTGACTAAAACACAGCAGAACCAAAGACTTTCTATGACTTTTTGAGCCTCAGAATGTGAAATCTACCAGAGCATCTGGACTGAAGTGATAAGGAGACTACATAAACAGTCACTCATTAGTAAAGCTTTAACAATGAGGCTGTACTTCCCAATCTCCTCAAGTCAGGTAAACACAATGGCCACTTCCACACGTGTTCATCTAAAGTTAAACAAAACCTGAAAAACTGTCTTCATTTCCACAAAGAAATGGGTTTTTTAAAAAGATGACTCCAAGATAGGATATCTCTTAACTCCAACCCACCCATTTTCCTAAAGGCTTTAGGAACTTTACCAGTGTGTTTCCTTCGTGGTGGAGCCATTGAGGCCTGATTGAGAATCAGTTCTTGGAAAAACTTTCTTCTGTCCTCTTCAATAGGCCTTTGAATATACAAGACCTCTTCGTACTGTATTCTAAAGATACATTTAACCTACACACATACACACACACACAAAGACATTAAATATTTAGAGAATTAAAAGCTTACATATTATACCAAATTATAATTTCTTCAACTTCGGTACCATTGTAAATGTCCGTTGAACATCCATGCGCGGTTAAGGTTAACCTAGTCTTAGCCTATGCTGTTGAGAGGTTCAACCTCATGGAATAAACAAGAATGAAAGAATGATCCAGTTGCTCAAGTCATTAATAAATTATACTATAATATAAAAAAGGATAGTTGATTGTAATAGTCAGATGGCAACAATCTCAAAGAGCTGTTGCATAAGAGCTGAAAAGTAATTATCTACAACCTATTTACAATAGAGAGCTGGGAGGATGCTAACAACACTGCCTTATTTTAAGCGGTTTCTGTGTGCTTCCTATCCACTAACTTCCCTTCCTGGGCTCTTTCCCTACTAAGTCTATTCCACTGTATCCTCTGGAATCTTGATTTCATTGCATAAAAACTATACCTTCGATCTCACCAAAGAATGCTCCACAATGACACCACCTTCCATGCAAAACTCCCAAGCAAAATTAAGCCAGTCACGCTCATATCCCTCAACTCCTTCCAGTTAGTGATTGCCACCTCTCCTTTGTTCACCTGCTCTATAAAGACTTTGACCTCAGATGTCCCCCTTGCTGTTTAAATCCTCTTTACATCATCCACATTTGTCGATACACTTTATTTAATTCATATGTTTTCCTAGAAGGTCTGTTTCCTACTTCAAGATACTGAACTCCCTGAGAACAGAACTCATCTGTTTTTCTATACCTACCACCATGCCTGGTACCTAGCAATGCTTAATAAGCATATACTGAATGAATAAAGCTTGTCATTTTGTTACCCAGCCCACATCAAATTGGAAACTGCAAATAAAAAAAGGGTAAAGGTCACTAATATGGAAATAAGTACCAACCATGACAGTGTGGAAATACTGGATTAAAATTTAAAACATCAGATTCTAGCCCAAATATAGGTACATATTTCTGGTAAACTTTGGACAGTCCATTCAATTTGTTATGTCTAGCCACTTACTGAATTGCAGACTGTGAAATGAAGAATTACTTAAATATTATTTTAATCTTTGTAACAATGAGGTAGGTACGTAGGGAGTCCCTCATTTTACAGATGAAAAAACCTAGGCTTGGAAAGGTTTAAGTAACTGGCTTGAGGTCACAAAGTGAATAAATAGAGAAGACTAGATTATATAAGCTCTAAAGGTCTTTTCTAACTCTAAAATCCTAAGACAGAGAAGAGACAATGAAAAGTAGCCATCAGAATTCAATATTTAGATGGGAAATTATTTACGTCAACCCAAAGCCAAATCCTTAAAGAGTTTACATAAAATTTCACCTTGTGACCTTCCGATATTTTCTTTGAAGACTACCTTTATGTAAAAACCCCTCCAATTCTTCGATCTATACTTTGCTGGCCTTCCCTTGAAAGTTCTGGCAAGCAAATTTACCACTGAACATGTGTCAAATATCACGTGTCAAATATCATGCCAAACACTGCAGTTAAAAACTTGAAGAAAACAGGCTTACTTCCTGCTGTTAAGTCTCTTCAGTCTCATAAGAAAGCATTATGATACCATGTCAGAAGTGTTATAACAGAGGTAGTGAAACAGAGGAGACCCTGCAAGGGGCATGGGTGAAGAGGCATTAGATAAGATATAGCAGAAAATGCTAACATTAACTGGGTCTTGAAAAATAAACAGAACACAATACCCTAGAAGTACCAGGATTTTGTTTAAGGGTAGTAAAAACATTTAATTTCAGTTTTAAATACTCCTCCTTCTGATCATTTTTCAACATTGTGTTGAACCTGGTAAATGTAAAAGCATACCAAGAGCAAGTCTACAATAATCCCCCTGATATCAGCCTTCCTGATTATTACCAACAGCTTGTTTTTCTTTAAATTCACTCCTATCTTCTGACATTCCCAGCCTCAAACTTCATACTGCAACAAGACAAACCTCATATAATTCCCTGAACGAATCATGTTCTCTTTCACACTGGTTCACAACAGTCTTTACAGATGCTATTCACTCTTTCCTAAACTGTTTTTTTTTTAAACTCTCCACTCAAGCCAGTGCTTTCTGGGTGATGCTTTCTCTGACTTTCCCAGATAAACTTAGACATACCTTCCACTATCTCTCATTAAACTTTTTTTAAGTTCAATAATTTTTAGTGAGTTAATTCAGCTGTGCAACCATCGCAGGTCAGTTTTAGAATATTTCCATTACCTCCAAAAAGTTCCCTTGTGCCCATCTGCAGTCCATCCACACTTACACTCCCAGCTGACAACCAATGATTTGGTTTCTGTGTCCAGAAATTTGTCTCTTCTAGAAATTGCGTATCATAGACTTGGTAGTCTTTTGTGTCTAGTTTCTCTCAATTTTAGCATAATATATTGAGGCTCACCCACACTGGAGAATGTATCAGTGGTTCACTCCACTTATTCCTGAATAACATTTCACTCTATGTATATACACGACATTTTGTTTTGCCAATCACCAATTAATAAATACTTGGGTTATTTCCACCATGATTAACAATACTAGAAGGAACACTGGCGTACAAGTTTTTGTGGGAACATATGTTTATATTTCTCTGGAGTAGTTACCTAGGAGTGGAAATGCTGAGTCCTATCATAAGTTTATGTCTAACAGCTTAAGAACTGCCAACTTTTCCAAAGTGGCTATACCATTTTACAATTCCACCAGCAATACACAAGGATTCAAGTTTCCTACATTCTTGTCAACACTTGGTGTTGTCTGTCTTTGTGATTATAGCTATCCTAGTTGGGTGTGCAGTGGTATCTCATTCCTGAATGACTAATGATATTGAGAATCTTTTCTCATTCTTATTACCTTAAGAATATATAACTCTTTGGTAAAATGCCTATTCAACTCTTTAGCCCATTTTTAAATTGTAGTTTTCTTTTGAAATTTGTGGTAAAACGGTCATAAAAAAATTTGCCATTTTAATATTTTTAAATTGTACAGCCTGTTGCATTAAGTGTATTCACATGGTTGTGCAGTCATCACTACCTATCTACCTTCAAACCTTTTCCATCCTCCCCAACTGAAACTCTACCCATTAAACATTAACTCCCTACACTCTCCCTTTCCCCAGGTCCTGTCAACCACCATTCTACTTTCTATCTCTACGAATCTGACTACTCTAGGAACCCTGTATAAGAGGAATCATACAATATTTGTCCTTTTGTGACTGGCTTATTTCACTTAGTATAATGTCCTAAGGTTTACCCATGCTGTAGTTACTCTTGTTGTAGAATGTATCAAAATTTCCTTCTTTTTAAAAGCTAAATAGTGTTACACTGTATGTATATGCCACATTATGTTTATCCATTCATCTGCTGATTTCTACCTTTTGGCTACTGTGAGTAATGCTGCTAAGAACATGGGTATACAAACATCTGTTTGAATCCCTGCTTTCACTTCTTTTGGGTATATTCCCAGAAATACAATTGCTGGATCATATGGTAATTTTGTTTAATTCTTTAAGAAATCACCACACCGAACCATTTATTTTCAACAGAGGCTGCACAATTTTATATTTCCATCAGCAATGCAGAAGGGATCCAATTCCCTCACATCCTAACCAACACTTGTTATTTTCTGTTATGTCAGTAGCCATCCTACTGGGTATAAAGTGATATCTCATTGTGGCTTTGATTTGTATTTCCATAATGATTAGTGATGTTCAGCATCTTTTCATGTGCTTTATTGCCATTTGAGTATCATCTTTGGAGAAAATCTATTTAAGTACTTTGCCCATTTTTGAACTAGCTGTTTGGGGTTTTCTCTGTTGCTGAATCGTAGGAGTTCTTTATACGCGCCGGGTATCAACCCCTTATCAGATATATGATTTGCAAATATTTTCTCCCATTCAATGTATTGTCTTTTCAATCTATTAATAGTTTTATTTTTGATGAAGTCCAATTTATCTATTTTTTCTGTTAACCTGTACTTTTGGTGTCTCATCCAAGAAATCACTGCCAAATCCAATGTCATGGAGCTTTTCCCCTATGTTTTTTCCTAAGGGTTTTATAGTTTTAGGATTTTTGTTTTTTTAAAAAAATTTGTTTATTTATTTATTTTTGGCTGTGCTGGGTCTTCATTGCTGTGCGTGGGTTTTCTCCAGTTGCAGCAAGCGAAGGCTACTCTTTGTTGTGGTGCGCAGGCTTCTCATTGCAGTGGCTTCTCTTGTTGCGAAGCACGGGCTCTAGGCACATGGGCTCCAGTAGCTGCGGCACACGGGCTCTGTAGTTGTGGCTTGTGGGCTTAGTTGCGCCGTGGCATGTGGGATCTTCCCAGACTTGGGCTCAAACCTGTGTCCCCTGCATTGGCAGGCGGATTCTTGTTTTTTTTGTGGTACACGGGCCTCTCACTGTTGTGGCCTCTCCCGTTGCGGAGCACAGGCTTCGGACGCGCAGGCTCAGCAGCCATGGCTCACGGGCCCAGCCACTGCCGGCATGTGGGATCTTCCCAGACTGGGGCACGAACCCGTGTCCCCTGCATCGGCAGGCGGACTCTCAACCACTGCGCCACCAGGGAAGCCCAGCAGGCGGATTCTTAACCACTGCGCCACCAGGGAAGTTCCTATAGTTTTAGGTCTTATGTTTAGTTCTTCAATCTACTTGGAGTTAATTTTTGCATACAGTATAAGAAAAAAGTCGAAGTTTCATTTCTTTTGTATGTGAACATCCAGTTTTCCAGCACCATTTGTTGAAAGGACCATCTTTTTTCCTGATGAATGGTATTCACACTTATCGAAAATCATTTGACTTAGTCTTATTATTATGCTGAAAGAGTTTTTAATACATTCTGGATATAAGTGTTACCAGATATGTGATTTGATATATTTGAAATATTTTCTCCCAGTCCGTGATTTGTTGGGGTTTTTTTTCATTTTCTTGATGGTGTCTTTTAAAGAATAAAAGATTTTAATTGTGATAAAGTTTACCATATCAATTTTTTTCTTTTATGGATCATGCTTTTATATATTCTACTATTATAGCACTTCTCCTACTGTATTATTTTTTCCAGATCTCCCCTCCCTCTAAACTTTAAATTCTTGGAGAACAGTGGCTATCTGGATTTTCGCCTATTTTACTTCATTCAATGAAGATACTGTACTAGAAATATGTACGTGTATACATGCATCTATGTGTGAGTATTGTGTGTGTGTGTGTGTGTGTGTGTGTGTAGAAACTGTGTTAGGCAGTTAGACACTGTGAATGGAAGAGTGAAGAAAACAGACACTGTCTTAAATAAATTACATTACATTGCACAGAATAGGCAATACATTTTTGATGAATGAACAATGATCTTAACTTGATGAATACAAAACTCCATTCCTGGTCTTCCCTGGTGGCGCAGTGGTTAAGAGTCCGCCTGCCAATGCAGGGGACACAGGTTCGTGCCCCGGTCCGGGAAGATCCCACATGCCGCGGAGTGGCTAGGCCCGTGAGCCATGGCCACTGAGCCTGCGCGTCCGGAGCCTGTGCTCCGCAACGGGAGAGGCCACAACAGTGAGCGGTCCGCGTACCGCAAAACAAAACAAACAAAAAAACCCCCCGCCATTTCCCTAACCACTCATCAGCCTAATCATCACAATATGCAAAAACTGTCTCTCTGTAGTTTTAGAGAGTACAGGGCATTATAAGTGCATAGCCTTTGGAATCAGACAAACCTGGGTTCAAATCCTTGCTCTGCCACTAGCTGTAAAACCCTAGGCAAGTTACTTTACCCCTGTTGGCCTCAGTTTCTTCATCTGTCAAATGGAAAAGTAATACTTTTCTCACGGAACAGTTTAAGAACATATGTTAGATAATATATATGATTAACCTACAGTGCCTGGCACATAGATGCATAAATAGCAGTAATTCTTTCATTAGCAAATATTTTTGTTTTACCTCATTTATTAAAATGTTAGAATTGTTAGCCCCCAGTTTTGAAGGTAGTGTCCATGTGACCTCTGTAATGGGCAAAATTAATGGTTTAAAACCTCGAAATCAAAAAACAAACCAAAAAAAACCCCTCAAAATCTCAAAGAGAAAAGGTGTGGAAAATGAGGTCAGAAATGAATCTACAATAGTTTTCATAAATAAAGTTTGCTTTCCTTAAAACAAAACAGGTAAACAATCCATCAAGTAAAAATAAATATTAGTATTTAACATACCTTAAAATAGTAATAATTCATGTTCATTTACTATACCGTTTTTAATTTAAAGAAAAGAAAAACTTGGGAGGATCACTTTCCTCTTAAATTTTAAGAAATCATAAAATTGTTTTACAACCAAAAAGTTAATACTAAGATATTTCTCTTGTATACATTATCATTTATCTGAGTTTTCAATGTCCCTACTTGATGTTTCTACTTAAGTTACTGATTTTTACCTCCCAGGTCCCACCATAAACTGAGAGATACAAAATGACATGAAATACAGAGAAGACAAAATACTGTATGTAATCTTTACTTTCATCAGTGTAGCTGAGGAGATATTTCTTTAAAATTCACTTCTAATATATTGAATTATACCATTCTGAGCCTGCCCATACTTTAATGCCAAAGTACATACCGTGAATCTCTTCAGAAATTTAAGTGCAATTCCAAAGTCTGCTTTCCTTCCTGCAAATATTTCTACTTTTATCTGCTTCCTTGTTTAAAAGTCTCTTTACTATGCTCAACCTTTGATTCTTTTTTCTAATTCTCCTGAAGAGAAATAACTTGCAATTCTCATATACAGCAACTAAAATTCTCCTACTATTCTCAGAAAAGTTCTTCAGGGTCCACAGAAGTAAATTTACTTACACTAGAATTTTGCAAAAAAAAAAAAAGATGCAGGAGGCTAGGCAGGAGTTACTTAAAGCCTTTGTGATGATTCAACATTTTCTTCTTTCATGCAACAAACATTTACTAAGCAATTCCACTGTGTCAGGAAGTGAAGGGCAGTAAGACAGTCCCCTCCTCTCAAAGAGCTTGTGGTCTAGGTCAGAGAGTCTCAAATATTTTGGTCTCCACACTTTATTAAACTCTTAAAAATTATTCAAGAACCCAAAGGAGCTTCTGCTTATCTGGATTATATCTGTCAATATTTATGTACTAAAAATTAAAACTAAGAACCTTCCAAATTATGTATTCATTTAAAACCTATTACATGTTAACATTAAAAAATATATTCTTTTAATGAACTTAATCTACTAAACAGAAACAGAATCACAGACATAGAGAACAGACTTGTGATTACCAAGGGAGAGAGTTGGATTGGGAGTTTGGGATTAGTAGATGCAAACTATTACATATAGAATGTATAGGGCTTCCCTGGTGGCACAGTGATTGAGAGTCCACCTGCCAATGCAGGGGACATGGGTTCGAGCCCTGGTCCGGGAAGATCCCACACGCTGCGGAGCAACTAAGCCCATGCACCACAACTGCTGAGCCTGCGCTCTAGAGCACGTGAGCCACAACTGCTGAGCCCGCATGCCACAACTACTGAAGCCCACACGCCAGGAGCCCGTGCTCTGCAACAGGAGAGGCCACTGCAATGAGAAGCCTGTGCACTGCGGCGAAGAGTGACCCCTGCTCGCCGCAACTAGAGAGGGCCCGCGTGCAGCAATGAAGACCCGATGCAGCCAAAAATAAATAAATAAAATAAATTTATTTTTTAAAAAAGAATGTATAAACAACAAGGTCCTACTGTATAGCACAGGGAACTATATTCAATATCCTGTGATAAAGCATAATGGAAAAGAATATGAAAAAGAATGTATATATGTATAACTGAATCACTTTGCTGTACAGCAGAAATTAACACAATACTGTAAATCAACTATACTTCAATAAAATAAATGTAAAACATATATATATTCTTTTGAAAGACATATTTTTCCAAAATATAAAACATTATATATATTTAAAAAATTTAGTGAGAAAAGTGGCACTGTTTTACATTTCTTCAAATCTCTCTTATGTCTGGCTTAATAAAAGACAACTGGGGCTTCCCTGGTGGCGCAGTGGTTAAGAATCCGTCTGCCAGTGCAGGGGACACAGGTTCAAGCCCTGATCGGGGAAGATCCCACATGCGGAGGAGCAACTAAGCCCGGGAGCCACAACTTCTGAAGCTTGCGCGCCTAGAGCCCGTGCTCCTAAGCAAGAGAAGCCACCACAACGAGAAGCCCGTGCAACCGCAATGTAAAGTAGTCCCCCCAGCACCCCCTCCCTCCAAGGGGCAAAGAAACAAAGACCCAATGCAGCCAAAAATAAATAATAAATTTATAAAAAGAAAAAAAAGACAACTGGATTCTCATTTTCTGCCTCTGCATTCAATCTGTTACAGTAATGTTGCTCTGATTGGTATACATGAAAAAAACCCATATTCAAGAAGATACATAGTTGCAAAATACAAAAAAGACGAATGTGACAAACCTCTGAAAGTCTTGTGGGGCCCACAAGGGTCCTTGGATCACACTTTGATAACAGCTGGTCTAGAACAATGATTTCCAATGTTTTGTTTTGTTTTGTTTTTTGATGAAACACCTCATCAGTAAAAAAATTTGAAAATACTACCTCCAGACTTGACACTTGTGCATATCAAACTCAATAAATGATACTTAAAAAAAAAAAAAAAAAAGAACTTCCCTGGTAGCGCAGTGGTTAAGAATCCGCCTGCCAATGCAGGGGACACGGGTTTGAGCCCTGCTCCAGGAAGATTCCACATGCCGCAGAGCAACTAAGCCTGTGCATCACAACTACTGAAGCCCACGCCCCTACAGCCCATGCTCCGCAACAAGAGAAGCCACCGCAATGAGAAGACCATGCACCGCAAAGAAGAGTAGCCCCTGTTCTCTGCAACTAGAGAAAAGCTGGCACGCAGCAATGAAGACCCAATGCAGCCAAAAATAAATTAATGAATTAATTTAAAAAAATACTCCCTCCAGTATATATACATACATACTTAAATGTACTATTCTACTAATATTACTATTTCTATTATGAAACATACACACACGTTTTTAAGATAATATGAAAAATAAAAATGAATAGAAGTTCTAATGTTTTTCTCAATATCCCAATGCATTGCCTTATTTTGGGATTAAAAAGGGAGAGCTATACAAAGACACATTTACAAGAGAATTTTAAAAGGGCTCCAAAAGATGAGGTTGTCACTCTGTCCCACAAAAAGAAAACATTTTTGTATCCCTAATATTAGTCCCATGATGACTAACTTTTTTTGTTTGGTGTTGTTTTTAAAAATTGAGTAGAGAACCTTTTCATCTCTGAATGAGTTTATTTTCTGATGAGAACAGCAGCACTTATTACAGAAGATTTAGAAAACAGGTAACAAAAATAACTATAATCTTAAGACCCAGAGATAATTACTATTAACACTTCTATTAATAGTTACATATAGTTTTTTATATATGACTATATACCTAATATATAATTATTTCTATATAAACCCAGATAATGCCATATATATTGATTTAATATCTGCAATTTTTAGCAATACATTCAAACATCTTTTCATGACATTAAATGTCTTCTACATCAATATTTTTAATGGTCTCATTGTATTTCATGGAAGGAATCCACTATAATCAATCCTCTACTCTAGGACGTTTAGTTTCCAATTGATGAAGAAAGGCTATGATAAATACTCTTGTACTTTTTGTGTTGCCTGTGCTGTATCTTTGTGTTTGTCCATGAAGAAAGGCTATGATACTTTCTGTGTTGTCTGTGTTGTATCTTTTTTATCTATGAAAAACTACTTACCTATAAATGGTATTGCTGACCTAAAATGAATAGACATATTTAAATCTATTACGATGAACTGTCCTGGAGAGAGTTTATCCAACTTTTTTTTTTGGCCTATTTTATAGGTTAAAATCTGTATCTTACTGTTATTTTAACTTACCATTGTATTTTCTTAAATACACTATAGTAACTGGATATTTCTCTCTTTCTTTTAGAATCACTTAGTTTTTGATACCCACTGTCTACTTCATGTCTTCTTCCATAGATCTGGCACCTTGCTAACCTAGTTACTCAGTCTGCAACTCTCCATGCTTTTCATTCACTTACCAAATATTTATCAGTAGGTGCTAAGTATTATTCACTACTATTTCAGTCTGTGACCTAAACAAAGCAATATACTAATGGCAAAGCTGAAATTAAAATGAAAGCCTTGGGGGCAGAGGAGGCTTTCCTAAGGACAATTAGTATAAAATGTTATGTAATCAGTAGTCTAAGAAAAACCCCATAATCTTCACCCACAAATGTGAATATCCATGATAGCTTTAGTAGCTATTTGCTATAATAAGGGCAAAGACTACAGAAGACAAAGGGGGGGGGGGGCTGAAATTTCAGGATTCAATGCTTGTAAATTTTTAATATTTTAGCTATTAATTAAGGTTATTGGTAAACAAATAATGAAAAAAGCCTACTCACCAGTAGGCTTTTTGAATCCACTAAAAATTATAACAATATAGCAACATTGAAAATATATAGATGCAATGTTAGTTTTTTAAAAAACTAAACAATAAAATCACATATGCAAATAGACAACAAGAATAGGCAAAATTAAAATTGCTGTGTATCAAGACAGGTTCAGTAAGACTTTTATTTACAAATTTTTCAAACAATATAAGGAAACTTCAGGTAAGTATATATTCCTAACTAGAGCCCTTAATTATCCCAATTTTCTTTATTTTTTATAAAATTATAATAAAACTAGTTGACAGTGAGGATCTAATTTTTAAAAGTGGCTCCTAGGTTATGTCCAGGTTCAGTCCACTCTTCTAAATCAATTTCGAGTGCATTCTTACTTTATAATACTAATATAATACCAAACATATTATAGCTCTGTAGCTTCCAAAATAAACTCACATATATAGTCTCACACCAACAAGCCTGTCTGTTATTATCCACGTTTTATAGGTGAGGAAACTGAAGCTACTCTAGGTTCAAATATTTACCCAAAATCAAAAGACAAGTAAGTCAATACCAAGGTTTTTCTGACTCTTACTACATACATCTTTCCACTAAACTTTATTGCTCCCTGTGATAAAAAATATTTTGATTAATGGTCTCCAAATAATATCAGATTCTGAATAGCAAAAAATGAACTAGTCTACATTTAATATAATTTTCTTAACAAGAGTAGTAAGTTGTACAAATCCAGTTTAGCAATAAGATAGATAATAAGAGCTAAAACAACAAAAGAACTTGGTAAAAAAAAAAATCTGAATCATAAAATTCTACGTAATCAAGATTTATATTATAGCATTTGAAACATGTAAATTTTTTATAAGAACTGTGTTGCCTGGGCAAAATATTTCTAAGCATTTTGAAAAGAGATTATTTCAAAACCTAGTAAGCTCAGAATGTTAAAATAATTTCTTAAAAATCAATTTCATTCACATGAGTTGATCTACTAATTTTTTCATTCATATGAGTGATCTACTAATTTTTTTCTGAAACTGTGATTTTTATCTTTACTATTGAGTTGGATTTGAATTCAAACGCTAAATATCAGATTTGAAAAATATGCACAGTCATAATAATCTTCAGCTTAACGTGATGAAAGGTCAAATCTCACCAAATAATCAAATCTCACCAAATAATCAAATCTCACCAAATAAAGGTCAGTGAAAGAGCTGAAAGGTCAAATCTCACCAAATAATCTAACAGATGATAAGAATGAGAAGGATAATTATAATGGCATTGATGATGATACAGCTAAGATCTTCTTAGTAGGTACTATATATGTCGAGGTCTGGTCTAAGCATGAATTATCTCAAAATTCACAACAACACTCAGAAATATATCAAAATACATACCAAAAAAAAGAAACTGAAACTTAAAATGTTAACTAACTTAAGTCACATGGCTAATAAATGGTACAACCAAGGCATGAACCTTGACAGTACTGATTTTATAGTAACTAAAATGTGCCAAATTTACGTCAACTATTTTAAAACCATATAATAAGAAAAGATAAATATTTAATGAGTTCTTACCTCTTCAGGCAGTTCACTGTACATGGTTTCAGAGGTAGACAATAAAAATATGGGTGAAAATGACGGTATATCTTGTAGCAAAGTCAGAAAAGTTGCTCTCACAGTTTCACTGACAGCTTCCCACCAATCACCAATGTGAGGCATGTAAACAATACTAGGTACTGTTCTTCGAGCTTCACGAAAAATCTAATTAAGGAAAGAACTGGCATCAAAAATTCAAATAGATATTATTCTAAAGTCTATACAGTAACCCCCAAATACATTAAATGTGTCAGGCCTGTTACTATAATTACTTTCAGCCCCAGTATTTAAGCTGTTCAAGATATGCAAAAGCCATACATACAGCTTCTATCTACCCTTACCCACCTAAGAAAAGGAGTATTTTTTTGTTATTTTATTATTCCTATTCAGTATATACTAATAGTATAAAGGCATCAAATTGTTCCACTTATCTATCATATAAATAAAGCAAAATACCACTATAAAATATGCTGCAAATAAAGAGATAAGCATGTACCTATATGTCACCCACTTAAGAGTGATTATCAGGAAGCACAAAGAAGAAAAAGAGACATAGCTTACATGTTCGTGCACACTGGCTAAAATCACTCAACATATGAATTAAATAAATATTTTAACCAAGATGTACCACCCTAGAGCTTAAAATTAATGAACTACCTGCTGAACCACTTGTTTACCTCCCATTATCTTAATTCAATCTTCTATAAAATAGTCACAAAATACCCTTAATGTCTAAAGAACAATAAATACATTAGCTAAAAGCTATGAATACTCCCACTTCAGAAAATAGAAAATAAAGTTCCCTCAGGTGTTAAAAAGAGTCTTAACCATAGCTTCAGTCACAATCTGCCAACACATGCCAATAAAGACCAGGTTGGCTATTAATAAGTTGTCAAACAGAACTACTGACCTTTACAGAAGAGTCAACAACAGCTCAACAGCCCATCAAAAAATTCTCACAGATTATTATGACATCTCTTAAATACTTTTAACGAGCGTAAGAATAAGTTAAAAATGACTATCTTTCTTCAATTTAATTTGAGAACTCTACTTCTAAAATTCTCTACTATTTTCTCTTAAACACATTTCAATTAACCTATATAATGTACAAGATACAGAAATAAGAATCAAATAATTTAAATGATTAGGATTATCAGAAACATTCCTAAAATTCAAAAGGATTGTTTTTCTTTAAAGAGTAAGCCTACCACTTGCATGAATTTTTTAAATACTATATTTTATATAGCTTTAAATTTCCTGTGTAAAATAAAATGTACTGCCAATTTAATAATAAGCCAGATGAAAGATACTCAAATAAAATTTTCCCCCAAATCGGAAATGTAGATGTTATGATCACTCACATCAAAAGTAACATTTGCTCCTTCCCTTCCTTTAATATTTGCATATCCACCAATCCAGAACAGTTGTACAGTACAACTCCTTCAGGACTCTCAAATTTTGACCTTTTCTGCAAACACGCACCCTCTTATCCTGGATCTTGAAAATCCAAGGATTACTGTTTTCCAAAGTTCATGTAGAAGATTCATAAGAGAAAAACAAGCATAAATATTGGCAAAAGGAAGGAACCACACAGGAGCACAAAGGCAAGAGAGGCATTTGATTCCAAAAAAAAAAAAAATGTTTTTATTACATGCCACCCAAATCAGGCATGGTATGTGGAAGACACTGACCAACACCTGTTGCTGATAAAACTAGGGAAAGTCAGCAGGGAGAGAAAGGTGATTATATGAAAAAGAGTAACAAACTACACAGCTTACTGAGAAACCTCACAAAACTACCTACCCTAATTCAGCCATGCAAGTTACCACATGCCCAGGGAGAGATGAGACAACATGCCTTTTTTAAAAAATGAAATACTGCCTTGCAGTCTAGTATTTGTAGGTTAGGTTTTCTATATGTGTTGAGAACATCTAGCTGCTAGCAAATATCACAGTATGGGCAAAGCAACAGAAGGTTAAGTGATAATAAATAAAAAACTTTACAGAGCCAGAAGTTAAACAATGCAATACTGTAGGTGTTTTAAATTTATCGGCAAGGCTGAACTAGATACATAAGGGTTTTTTTTCTATTTCTTTCCTTTTCTCATCCAAACCTCTCAAAATTAGCAAACTGAACATGATAATGATACTCTAGTAACCTTTTTATTTCCAAAGACTTTAGGAAAGTATCTTTATAAGTAAACCTTTTGAAATTATATTTGAAAACCTAGAGGGGAAAAAAAAATCAGGAAAAAAGTCTAAGACAAATACAGAAAAATAAAAAGGCTCTGCCTTTCTGGTCCATGAATATATAATTACATGGACTGAGAATTAATCTAACTATATGCAATACCAATAGCCAGGGAATATTTTCAAAATTTTCTCTGAAGCCTTTAAAGGAAAAACATCCTTAATTTCCAGAAAAATTTAAAAATACTACTAAAACAAGTTTCCTTTTTTAATTCCTTACCCCATGTTATCTCAGAATATTAAAATAAACTTTCATATTTTCTTTAAATAGCCAAGCCGTCCTAATTCTCCTGCTTTTGAAATGAAATTTCAAAAAAGAATAGAGTCTGAGAATAGTATTTAAAAATTCAGAAAAAAGTTTAAACCTATTGTGATTTTTCTATAATGTAAAATCGGCTCCTCAGCAGTTTGCTGGTAATTTTTGAAGTTATGGAATAAGTTACACTCTGTGAAATCAATTAACCAGATATCTTATAGTAGAAAAATAAAGCCTAGTTTTAGTGAAGCGGCAACTGTCTTGGGAACAAGTGATGCCATTTGATAACTAGAAAAATACTCACCTACAGGGTGTCTTGGATTGGTGGATGTGCAAGGTGTAGTAGAAAACAGAAAAACTGTTATAGAGAAAAAAAGACAGTAGGCCAAATTACTGAACCAACCGTTTCAAAATACCTCTGACATGACCAGCACTCTTGCACAAATAAAATGAACGTACACCAGTGTATGTGAATGTTCATTTTGATTCTTTAAACAATATATTTCTGGCCTCTTCTTGTCCCAGACATCATAGTCCCTTATACAACTTTTTTTAAGTTTCTTTATTTAAAAAATATCAAAAACTACTTTCTCTGAATATTAATGATATGAAAGGCAAAAATCAGGCCACTGAAATTAGAAGTATCCATGCAAGGAAGCACTAACAATATAAACTGCACCTATATTTATAAGGGTCCTTATCTCAAAAGCTAAATTTCAAATCAGTACGTTAGATGCCAAATTAAAATGTTCAGTGTGTGAAAATTCACTGTATCTTTAAAAAATGAAGAATATACAGCCTATAACAAGCCATTTTCATTAAAAACTGAAAACTGGAATAATTTTAAATACAGAGGTACATGAAGCAGAAACCTCCAAGCCAGTACAGCTTTCACTTTCCTAAATGGGGCTATATGAGAAAAACAACTTTTTGTCATCAATGAATTTCCAGAATTTGTCTTGGTCATGTTACAGTACTAAAATTATAAAACACAGGTAAAAGAAAAATCTTAGGGGCTAAATTTGTCCTCAATTTTTATAAAAACTAAAAAACACTATTTAAATAAGTTTAATTCCTTAAACCATGCTATCAAAACTGTTAAAATAAATAATATGTCTCCATTACTGATAACTTTATTATATTTGTCACTTACTCCATTTATGTTCTATTGACCTAAGGTTTACTGAGCATCTCTGTGAAAAGAAGGCACTGTCTGGGATCTGAAGATTCAGGATTCAAGAAATAAAAAGCTCAATTTCTTTACAAGCATATAAAATCAGCCTGTTATAAAACACAACTATACTAGAGTTTCTGAACAATGGATTTAATACAAATCAATATTTCTTGAAAATTAAAAACACCCAAAATCCTTTTCTGATATTTTCGTTGCTAAAAACATCAATAATTTCAGTAAATGTGATACAATTTGGGCCAGGATAATTTAATTTGTTTACAATTCAAAAAAAAATGTGCTATGGTAAAAGACAGATGTGTACCCACATGCACAAACACAAGAGTATCCAAAGTATACACAGACTGTTATGGAGAAACCCAGAAATCCTTTTTCATAAGCAAGAGCATCCAAAGTATACACATAGGTAAGTATATTAATTCCTTAATGCCACATAACCAAAACAGATTTCCCCTGAGAATTTCCAGATACAATTTCTTTCTAGGGAACAAAAAATACTAAAATTTTCACCCCAAAAAATACCTTACTGACCATGTGAAATTACTCATAACACCATATAGTACCCAAACTCCAAAGCTTTGAACAGACCATATTTAAATTTATCAATTCGATCATAACTCTGTATTAATGAAAAAGATTAAATATAACACACTCATCAATCCCTTTTTTCCTAAATCAGCAGTGGAAATAATACAAGAGGGAAAAAAATACATATGAAAATGTCAGTAAGGGGACTCATAGTTGTTGCTATTTTTTTTTTTAAGAGTTTTAATACAGTAAGTCTTTTACTACAGATACTAACATCTCTGACTTTGTTGTAGGGTTCAATAATTACTTGTGAACTTACTGGGACAACCATAAATCTTCCAGGATACATCAGTTTCCATTCTCCTTCCGGAGCATTTGGAAGACTATGAAATGCTCAGTAACATACATACACACATGCGCACACACAGAGTTACTTTATGAACTCTGGCAATTGTTTCAGTTATAAATGTCGAACTACTGTCCAGTGATCAGCTAAAGTACTATATTTCAAAGTGTGGTTTACTGAAAACCTAGAATAGTTACAACTGGGATGCATGTTTGAAGTGCAGATTTCTGGGCTTATCCCAAATTTCATGAATCGGAATCTCTGGGTGTGGTGCCAGGGAATCAGAAATTTTAATGAGCACCCCCAGGAGATTCTCATGCTCATTAAATTTTAAGAAACAATGAGGGACTTCCCTGGTGGTCCAGTGGCTAAGACTCCGCGCTCCCAATGCAGGGGGCCTGCGTTCAACCCCTGGTCAGGGAACTAGATCCCACATGCTGCAACTTAGAGTTCGCATGCCACAACTAAAAGATCCCACACACATCAACAAAGATCCCGCATGCCACAACTAAAGACCCGGTGCAGTCAAATAACTAAATAAAGATTTAAAAAAAAAAGAAAGTAAGAAAGAAACAATGAGAAAACCCTACAGCAGTCACTAACTCCTCTACCATTTTTCATGCAACTGATAATATTACTCAATAGCTGGGGCATTCAGAAGAAGAAACAGTTCTAGGTCATATATCTGCTTGTGTGTGGATGTTTTAAAGAATGGCACAGAATTAAACACGGTCCCCATGGCATAAAGAAATATGAAGTAGGGCCCTTGCCCCTTTTCATCTTATCACACACATAAATACAGATCTTTAAAGGTGATTTAAGACTTCTTTCCTTTAAAGCTACCTTTCGTGTTCATGTTACACTATTAAATAACCCAACTTAATTTATATCACATATCTTAGAGGCAGGGGAAAAGAAAATCACAGAAGAATAACTTGCCACAGACCAAACCCTTATATTCCACATCCATTTAGAGAGGATTCTACCTATAGAAGGACTAGCTACAAAGAGAAGTAAAGCAAAAGGGAAGAAAAGAAAGGGAATACAGAACAGAAGGATAGAAAGAAGGGTTTTTTTTTTTATCTTTCTAGCATTTCAGCACCTGACTTATGTGCTCTCCTCCCTAGGACTTTTATACCTAGTTATACCCAGGCTTACCAATCTCTACAAATTAAGAAAAAATTCCTCAGTTTCATTATATAATAGCCTCTTTTTGAAGAATTTTCCAGAAAAGACAGTATTATGTTATAATAAATAATTTTTAATATGCACTTAAAATACAAACAATCAGGGATTAACCGTGACAGTTTACATGGTCTCTGGTCAGTGTTCAGAGAAAGTCTGAGCTTCAGCTACCATGACTACAAAATTCTGTCTCAGTGCCTTGTTAGATCAGACATCCAGGTGGTGGTCACTTAAGAATAAGCCCTACTTCCAACCCAGAAGCTCATAGGTGGAAGCAGAGAAGATGAGATGTCTTGACATACTAGATGCAATGTAACACAACCAAAACAATAAATGGAGGGTTTTTGTTGCTTCCCACCACCAAGTGACACTTCTCTCCACCCTCCTCACCAACATGACAGAAAAGTAGTAAAAGCCAAGATATGTGAAAGAGACCAAAGAACATGCAGTCAGAATTCAAATTTAGCCCAATGATGCAAGTAGGATTCAGAGAAAAAAAAAATCCCAGGATTCCAATAAGATCAACATAGTTTACTACGGTGCTTCATATTTCCTTACCTAACATTAAGCCAGTATTGTGTTCGTGAATATACACACACATTAGCCATAAGGAACAACTATAGACAGAATGTTCCTCTTTCAAAGTGATTTTATCTTTCAGTTTGTTTGATACTGTCAAGTATACATGTAAAAGGAAACAAAAAATTCTAAACCATAGAGCAGAGTATAAACTAAAATCACAAAGTTTATCCATTCCCCAAATCCTCCAAATTCCTTCCCCCAAGCCAAAACAAAGATTATTAACAGTTTTTGGGGAGTATTCTTGGATAATATTTCTACTTATATATGAACATGAACATACATTTTTAAGTTTTTTTTTACATGAAGAAGATCATACTTAGATTTACAACTTGCTTTTTCACTAGTATCTCCTTCACCTTTCCATATCAGCCTATGTAAATCTACCTCATTCTTGTTAATGACTTCCTAGTATTCCTTTGTTACTATATTTTAGCCAGTCCACCATAAAAAGGACATTTAGTTTGTTTCTTTTTGTCTTATTTTGTTTGGTAATTCTACACACAATGTTTTGATGAATAACCTTGTACATTCAGCAGTGAATACTTATAGCTAATGTATCTTTAGGAAATTTTTTTTGTTTTTTGAACAAGCGTTTTTTTTTTTTTACATCTTTATTGGAGTATAATTGCTTTACAATGGTGTGTTAGTTTCTGCTTTATAACAAAGTGAATCATTTATACATATACATATGTTCCCATATGTCTTCCCTCTTGCGTCTCCTTCTCTCCCACCCTCCCTATCCCACCCCTCTAGGTGGTCACAAAGCACCGAGTTGATCTCCCTGTGCTATATGGCTGCTTCCCACTAGCTATCTATTTTACGTTTGGTAGTGTATATATGTCCATGCCACTCTCTCACTTTGTCACAGCTTACCCTTCCCCCTCCCCATATCCTCAAGTCCATTCTCTAATAGGTCTGTGTCTTTGTTCCTGTCTTACCCCTAGGTTCTTCATGACATTTTTTTTCCCTTAGGAAATGTTTTTTAATGTAAAATTCCTGGGTCAAAAGATACTTGAAAGTTTAAAAGATAGTTCCAAACTACACTCCAAAATCAATAAATAAATTTACATTTCCACTAACCAAGTATGAGCACCCATATCTCCAATATTAGGTTTATCAAGCTTTTCATTTTTACAAGCCTGATAGTTGTTTTAAAATAGCATCTTCCTGCTTTAATATGCTTCTCTTTTTTTTTCACTTATAAGTAAGGTAAAGAATCTTTTCAAATTTTTATTGGTTGCTTTTGCTACTTTTTTCTCCCTATAAATGTCATGCTCCTATTTTGCCAATTCTTTTATTAGGTTGTTATTCTTTTTTCTTCCTGATTTTAATATATCTTTGTATAGTAAGGAACTTGTCCTTGACATGTGTTGCAAATACAAATTTTTACCAGGTTATGTCTATTAATCTTACTTAAAGAAAGTTTCTTGTCATGTGTAATTTAAAATTTTATAAAGTCAAATTTGTTCTTCTCTTTATGTTTCCTGGCTTCCGTTCATTGCCTTGAAATTAAATACTTTCTCATGTCCAAGATAATATACTGACCTTGTGAATTATCCTAACACTTTTATAGTTCCACTGACAATCTAGAATTTATTTTGGGGCTAAAGAAAAAGGTAGGAAATCCAGTTTTGTTTTTTCTTATTCCCTTCATAGAGCTAGCCAGTTTTCTAAGACTATTTATTAAATAATCCATCTATTATATGATATCAAATGTCATCATCATCATCATATACTCAACATCATCAGATACTAAATTCTATTTCTACACAGGCCTAAGCATGATTTCTCACTTTTGTTCTATTGTTTTGTCTATCCCTGCACGGGTGCAAATACTTTATTACCACAGGTCTATTACATGTGTAAACATCTGGTAGGGAATCCTCATTACACTTTTTTCTCTAGAATTCTCCTTGCTATGCTCATATTTATTTTCTAGAGGAAACAAAGAGTCTTTTTTTAACATCTCCTCTTAAATTTGGAGGGATTATAATTATAATTATAATTGCACTTAATTTATAGATTAATTTAGAAAAGAACTCATAGCTATCCAATGTTGAGTCTTACCAGCCATTAGTTGTGAAAGGAGCTGCAGCAGTAGTGATAAACATGATGATAGCTGTCATTGTTGAGTACTGTATGCCAAGACTATTGGATGAGCTTGTTTTAATAATCACAGTAATCTTATGTGGTATCATTATCTTCATTTCATAGATGAGAAAATTAAGGCTCAAACAGGTTAAGCAACTTGTCCAAGGCCACAACCAATACACAAGTAGCTGAGATTTTAATCTGTGCAATATGACTTGCGTCTACACCCTGAATTACAGTAATTAAAAACAAGGTGTGGGGGCTTCCCTGGTGGCTCAGTGGTTGAGAGTCTGCCTGCCGATGCAGGGGACACGGGTTCGTGCCCCAGTCCGCGAAGATCCCACATGCCACGGAGAGGCTGGGCCCGTGAGCCATGGCTGCTGAGCCTGCGCGTCCAGAGCCTGTGCTCCACAACGGGAGAGGCCACAACAGTGAGAGGCCCGCGTACCACAAAAATTAAAACAAAAACAAAAACAAAACAAAACAAGGTGTGTCTTTCACTTATTCAACTGTCCTCAAGTGACTTTTTAGCTTTCTTCTTTAGGCCATGCAAATTAATTGTTTAAGTTAATTCCTAGGTAAACTTAGTTGCTATTTTAAATGGGACCTCTTCTTCCATTACACAGTTGACCCTTGAACAAGGCAGGGGTTAATCTGTGTATAATTTATAGTCAGGCCCTCTAGATTTGCACGTTCTCTGCATCCACAGGTTCAACCAACCATGGACCTTGTAGTACTGTATTTACTGCTTAAGAATATCCATGTATAAGTGGACCCGTGCAGTTCAAACCCGCATTGTTCAAGGGTCAACCATATTTCTAACTTGTTATCGTTTGTATAAAAGGAAACTATTGATTTTATAACATTAACTTTGAAATTGTCTGCCTTACAGAATTCTCTTATTGGCCCTAACCGTTTTTCAGTTAATACTACAATCATATCATAGGCAAATATTTACAACTTCAGTGTGTTCATTCCAATATTTATATATCTCACATGTAACTGAATCAATTTTGCATGCCTTAGTGATGGTATATTACTCTTTCAATGTGCTACTAGATTCCATTTGTAATATTTACTTTATGACCACTGTCTAAGTGAGATTAGACTACTATTTTCTTTGTATTTCTTTCAAAGGTTTAGCATCACTCTTTTTTTTGATTTCACATCTTTCCTTCTTTTTCTATGCTTTGGAAAAGTTTAACTGGCATCAAAATAATCTTATCCTTTAAGATTAAAAGAATTCACCTGTGAAACTGTTTGGATTTAGTGCTTTTTGACACTCAATTTCTTCTTCCACAACTACTGTCTATTTAGATCCTCTCTCCTCTGAAGTCAACCTTGTTAATTTATATTTTCCTAGTAAATCACCTGGATTTATTTTAAATGGTACCAAGTAATTCTCTTACTTGCATAAAAACTGCAATAATTTTGTCTCACTAAAAAGGAAAAATACAAGCAAACATATAAATCAACATTATTGTAAAACACTCACAGCCAGGATAAATTAAATGTATAAAACTTGGAGAAAATTACAGGTATATAGTTTTTTAGGCAGGCCATGGGTTTTGGGAAAAAAAACTTTAAATAGGGCTTTAGAAGTAGTGAAGTACTGCTAGGATGTTCATACCCAAAGAATTGTAAATAAAAGAGAAATAAAACTGACATTATGAACTGTTTAAAAAACTCTATTTCATGCTACAAGGTACAGAACGGTTTTCAATTAGATAGTTTATGTATTAAATATTTATGAACTATAACTGAAAAAACAACAAAACTGTGTGCAGTGCTCTTAAGTGTTACTACTCCAGCCATCTAATCTCTAAAAGTAGGCTAAATATCAAAGTAGAAAGTGACATTCAAACACTTAATGAGTACTTACTATGAGCTGGGCACTGTGTCAGAGACACAGAAATGGTGAAGACATGGTCTCTTGGTTCAAAAAACTTATTCCCTTAGCCTCTAGTTCCAACATGACACACTTATAATAAATTCACAGTTATATATTAAAACGTCAAGAAATATAAACAGCCCCACTATAATTTTGCTTCACAAGCTAGCAAATATAAAGTAGTTGAAAATCAAATATCAAACACACTTCATTATTGATACAAATGTATATAATTTTAAAACTGCTATCACTTTTCTATATTAATTTTAAATCCTGGCATTCTCAAAGTGGATATCATTTCCCTTACTACGATAAGGCTGTAAGTACAGATAGAAGTCTAAAGAGGCCCTGAAAAAAGGGTCAGTAAAAGGCAAAAAGAAGCTCCCTTTCTACACTGTTTAATGAACCTTTAATACAAGAAATTGGATTATTAAAATTTCAGAGAAGAATGAAGTATCATGGGAAAAACAATGAGCTCACTTTAAAATATCAACAGAATCCTCTGCCTTAATATTAGAATGTTAATGAATAACCAACAAAAAGTTAATATTCATATTACTGTTCTTTGAAAAAATTTTATCTATAATCACTACCGAGATATAAACAATAAGAAAGTAGGAAGTACTTTGATACAGTACAAACCTACCTGTGCACATGATTCTTCAGGTGTTTTGGCACTAACTGAATAAAGTGCTGGGAGATCTAGTCTGTGCACAGAGAATTTTTCTAGAGTGTGCAAAAGTGCTGGAGCAAGGTGAGAAGTTTGACCTGAGCCTCGTTCTCCAGACAGCAATAGTCTTGGCCTGTAAGAGGTTGGCTGATGATATGGTGACCTGCAATAAACGTAAGACATAATAATTATTTCAAAACCATACACTCTAAAGACCAAAATAAAATATTAGGAAAATATTTACATAAAAGAATGTAATGCCAAATTAATAGAACTTTTTTTTTACCTCTCTCATTTTTTTAAGTACAGCAAAGCATTTTTAAAATAATTACAGTTTTAAAATACTGATCTCTCTGGCCATATTAATACCAAGACATAAAAGTATAAAAATCCATCCTAAAAGAAAGTTCATCCTATCATACCACATATATTAACATGGAAAATGCTTCAGACAGTAAGTATGATTTAGTTATTAATTAACCCAGGTCAAATGTTAAGAATTCCACTTCTCCAACAAAGAGGTACATCTAAAGATTACTCAAAATGTAGGACTTCTGGGCTTCCCTGGTGGCACAGTGGTTGAGAGTCCGCCTGCCGATGCAGGGGACACGGGTTCGTGCCCCGGTCCGGGAGGATCCCACATGCCGTGGAGCGGCTGGGCCCGTGAGCCACGGCCGCTGAGCCTGCGCATCCGGAGCCTGTGCTCCACAACAGGAGAGGCCACAACAGTGAGAGGGCCGCGTGCCGCAAAAAAAAAAAAAAAGTAGGACTTCTTTTTTTTAATGGTTAAAATGGTAAATTTTATAAATATTTTATCACAGTTTTTTTTAACATCTTTATTGGAGTATAATTGCTTTACAATGCTGTGTTAGTTTCTGCTTTATAACAAAATGAATCAGTTATACATATACATATATCCCCATATCTCTTCCCTCTTGCATCTCCCTCCCTCCCACCCTCCCTATCCCACCCCTCTAGGTGGTCACAAAGCACCGAGCTGATCTCCCCCTGTGCTATGCGGCTGCTTCCCACTAGCTATCTATTTTACATTTTACCACAGTTTTTAAAATAGGAAAAAAAAAAAGTAGGACTCCTTCAGTGGCAGCAATTTTGTTTCTAGGCCAAAAAAACTTAACTGTTCTTATCCTAATATACGATATCTAAAGCCCTACACCAGAGAAGGCAAATTTAGGAAAACATATTAAAACAAACTCAATCAGTATTTTCAAGATTCTACAGCACCATTAAAAAGATAAACAAGGGGCTTCCCTGGTGGCACAGTGGTTGAGAGTCCGCCTGCCGATGCAGGGGACATGGGTTTGTGCCCCGGTCCGGGAGGATCCCACGTGCTGCGGAGCGGCTGGGCCCGTGAGCCATGGCCGCTGAGCCTGCGCGTCCAGAGCCTGTGCTCCGCAACGGGAGAGGCCACAGCAGTGGGAGGCCCGCGTAGCACAAAAAAAAAAAGATAAATGAAAAAAGTTTATCTAATATCACTATAGATAATGCAGGAAATTCTAAGCAATGCAATAAGAATAAAGCAAATTTAAAAATGGAACTAACGGAAAGAAATTGAACAAACACTGTTACTTGTAAAGAACATGATTATACACTAGAAAATCCAAGAGAATCAACTGATGACTGCCATAGTCCACCAGCAAAATAACAAGACTGAAGATGGAAATAGAAAAACCAAAAGATTTTCCTAAACACCATCAATAACCAATATAAAAAAGGAAGGAAGATTCTATTCACAACTGCAAAAATACAAATGATAAACAATATTAAATAATCTTAACAAGAGAGGTATGAAACTATATAGAATACATCATGAGCCTGAATATAGATGTCAATTCTTCCTATGCATTTATACCTAGCTATAGTTAACTATATACATATGGTTGGTTTATAGTATTTTATTTTATAGATTTTAAAAATGCAAATCAAAATCTCAAAAAAGATTTGAGCAGGGGGGGCGGGGGGGGGAGATTTAAACTTATTTGCAACATTATCTGAAAAAATAATCAAGTAAGAACATCAAGGGGACTTCCCTGGTGGTCCAGTGGCTAAGACTCTACACTCCCAATGCAGGAGGGCTGGGTTCCATCCCTGGTCAGAAACTAGATCCCACATGCCGCAACTAAGAGTTTGCATGCCACAACTAAAAGATCCCGCATGCCGCAACTAAAGATCCTGCATGCCTCAACTAAGACCCGACGCAGCCAAATAAATAAACTTTTTTTAAATTAAAGAAAAAGAACATCAAGAAAATTTTGGATAAGTGTGCTAACATCAAGAAAATTTTAGGTAAGTGTGCTAGCTCCAATTTCAGAACATTTAAACCTGTTTTAGTAATTAGCACTTCATACACACTTCTTGTTTAATTTTCTTAACAATTCTATGAAATACATAAGTTTCCTCTTACTAAATAGATAAAGAACCCAAGGCTAAGAGGGGTTAGGTATAAGATTATACAACTGGGTGTCCATATAACTGCAAAGTCCAGGTTCTAAAACACAAAGTTAAGATGTGCCCTACTTTATACTGATACATATTACAGAACAGAATAATAGAATGAAGAATACACCAAAGAAAAGAAACACAGATCAGTGGTACATAGCAGCCCAGGAAACAAATCATAGTAATTGAAAGAATTTTATATAAGATAATAAGCATAAAAATAAATGGAACAGAGATGAATTATAACACAAGTATTGTTTTAAAATAGGGAGGGGGTTTCCCTGGTGGCGCAGTGGTTAAGAATCCGCCTGCCAATGCAGGGGACACGGGTTCGATCCCTGGTCCAGGAAGATCCCACATGCCACAGAGCAACTAAGCCTGTGTGCCACAACTACTGAGCCTGCGCTCTAGAGCCTGCAAGCCACAACTACTGAAGCCCACATGCCAGATCTCCTGAAGCCTGCGTGCCTAGAGCCTGTACTCCACAAAAAGAGAAGCCATCACAATGAGATGCCCTCGCACCGAAACGAAGAGTAGCCCCCACTTGCCGCAACTAGAGAAAGCCCGCGCACAGCAACCCAATGCAGTCAAAAACTAAATTACTTAATTAAATAAATAAATCTATAAAAAAAATAGGGAGGATTCAGATCCTCATTTCACAAAACAAAATGAATTCTAACACAGAAACAAAAAAAAACAAAAGATTCATGTTTTTTGTTTTTTTTTCTTTTTTGGGGGGGGTACGCGGGCCTCTCACTGTTGTGGCCTCTCCCGTTGCGGAGCACAGGTTCCGGACGCGCAGGCTCAGCGGCCATGGCTCACAGGACCAGCCGCTCCGCGGCATGTGGGATCTTCCCGGACCGGGGCATGAACCCGTGTCCCCTGCATCAGCAGGCGGACTCTCAGCCACTGCGCCACCAGGAAAGCCCTCATGTATTTTTAATTCATAAAAATCTAAAAGCTTTTGTTACTCAAAAATTACAATCTGAACCAAATGGCAAACACTCAAATGAGACAAATAATTAAATTTGCCATTAATAGGATTGGTTCTTAATGCATAAAGAGCTTATATGACAGTATTTTGACAAAAAATACCTTCTTATACAAAGAATGTAGACAATTCAAAAAGAAAATAGAAATAAATAACTTCTTAAAAAATGTTCATTCAACAATTTTAGAATGCTTCCTATGTTGAATGCCTTGGCCCGTGGTATCCAACAGTACCACTGTTATCATAGAGCTCATAACTCAGTGCATTTATTGGAAAAAGGAAGTAAATTACTATAATTCAGTGTGATTAATAAGCAGCACTCTTTAAGTACAGGGTGCTATCAGAGACTCATAAATGGCTTTCCTGAAAAAGTGTTATGAAAGCACAAACCCAACAGATCGAAGGCAGAAAGGATGAATTTCAAGAAATAAAAACAGGATGTACAAAGGACCAGAGGCTAAAAAAACCTCTTGGCCCTTTGGGGTAGAGGATATAGTTCATTACAGCCAGCTTCTTTTAAGGTTTTAGGGTAATGTAAGGGTAAAGATACCGGGGTAAGGGAGGGGAAGGGGGAAGGAGAATCAGACTGTGAAGGGCTATGAAGGGTTCTGTAAACCACGTTAAAAGTTGGAATGTACACTGAAGACAATGAGGAAGCATTAAGATGCTTAAGCAGGGGAAGTGACATAAGCATACACATGTCTTTGGATGACAACTCTAACTCAGCATGTCAGTATAGGAAAGGGTTTTGAAAGAAGGCGAAACAATAGGAAAGGTGACCAGTCAGGAGTTTGCTATAATAACCCAGGCATGAGATGTTAATAACAGTATAGACAAGAACAGTGTCAGAGGAGGTAGAAGGAAGAGCCTGGAATTAGACTTACTTAGTAAGAAAAATCCATAGGACTTGGTCATTTACTAGATATAGAAGGGAAGAAAGAGGAAAGAGTTGAGAATGATGTCGAATTCTAGCTGGGACAACTGAATGGATGGTAGCTCATAGGACTCATGGGAAGAGAAGGAAAGACACAAGCCAGCATATACCGAAAGATCTGTGACAACAAAGGGTGATAGGCAACTGGACAAAGTTTAAAGCTCAAGAGTGATCTAGGCTTGAGAAAGATTTGGTAGTTACTAACAAAGATGAAAAATAATGAAAATATTGAGAAACATCATTTATCTGTTAGATTGATAAATATTAGAATACCGTTATTAGCAAATAGATGATGGGAAAATTGGTATTCTCATGAATAGTGAGAATGGAAAAAAGTACAATTTTCTGAAATTAAATTTGGCAAGTATGCCAAATATATGCCAAAATGTATATCCAAGGATATTCTGCAATTCATCCCACTCCCAAAGATTCCCTTACTTCTTAGTGTTCTCTACATTTTTTCCCATAGTACTTATCTTCTAACATCTTATCTATCACACTGATTGTTTTATTGTCCGTCTCCATCTAAAATGTAAGCTGAGTAAGGGCAGGGATCCTAGTATATTTGGTTCACTGACATATTCCAATTACCTAGGACAGCATCTGGCACATGATGGGCACTTTGACAAAATATCTATATGAGTGAATGAATATATGAAAGTGCAAACGATTCAAATAAATAAGAAAATATTATTTTCATCTATCTAGTTGGCAAAGATTTTAAAAGACGAACAGTGCTCAGAAATTACAAGGGAATAGAAAAAATAACCCTCTCATATATTAGTGATGAAATGTAAATTGGTACAACCTTTCTGGAAGGTAATTTAACAATCTCTATCAGGTTTTGAAATGTATACACACTTTGACACAGCAATCAGTTTTTAAAATCTACCTTAAGGTCTGAATCAGAAAATGTTATAAAGATGTATACTTAGAAAGATGTCTATCACAGCACTGTTTATAAAAGAGGAAAACTGGAAATTTCAATTTTTATCAATAAGGTTATATAAATTATGAAACATCCAAAAAATATACTATGCAGCTATTTTAAAAGAATGACATTAAACATATACTGACATGAAATAACATTCCCAACATAGTGGGGGGGAAAGCAAGTTACATTAACAACCTTACAGGAGAATATAATTTGTATAAGATAATATATGGGTCTGTCTATATGGATACAGAGAATATGGAAGTGGTCACCAAAATGTTAACACATATTACCTTCAGGTGCTTGGGCTTTAATTTTTACTTTCTTCTTTATGCTCTTCTTTTTTATTTGAATTTTCTACAGAGTATATCATCTTTCTAATCAGAAAAAACAAAGCTACTTTCATTTGGAAAACCTTAAAAAGTTCTGTTTCTAATCCCCTTATGGTAATATACAATAAGAAAGAAAACTTATCTTCCATCATAAGGGTTCTCTACCAGATTGATAGGCCTTAAATAGCTTGACTTCTATTTCATCTTAAATCTAAAGAAAAGGTTGCAACACTGTTTTAGGAAACTATTGCCAGAAAAAGAAACCTACCATCAATGCCCAAACTAGTGTTACTGACACCAGCATTAAAGTCATGCTTTCTACTTGTCTAGAATCTTTTATGTATTAATCTGGCATGCTAACACATGTTGCTCAAACAAAAAAGCTAAACCAAACCAAATCAACAACAACAAAATACATGTGTAGTCCTCATTAAAGGCTTATGTTCTAAAGTAAATGCTTCTTTGGAAAGTGTGAAAAATCATATCATCCAACCTACCCTAAAAAACCCTATCTACCTATTAAGCTCAGAAATCAATTTGGAAACCACATAGTACAAGAGAAAGAATATGATCCCAGGAAACAAACAGTACCAAGTCTGCCCCCTACTAGCAGCATGATCATGGGCAATTTACTTAACTTCTTTGTATCTCAGTTTCCTCATCTATAAAATGATGATACCACAAATGCTAATGACTGTTGAGAGGCCTATATGTATTACTATATACGAAGCCCCAGCTTTATATACCTACCACATGTCTAGTTTGTAATGAGCAACAAATGCTAACTCCTATACCTTCATACTCAAAAGGACAGCAAATGTCACCATTTTTTCTGTGAAGCATTCCTGGACTTCCCTGTGGAAGCTTCTTAGTTCTGCTTTCATAACACTTTAGCCATATCACAATGTTTGTCACCCCCAAGAACAAGAACTCTTCCAGAGTAAGAACTATGTTATATCTTATTCATGCTTCGAGCACCTAGTACAATGCCTGGCACAGGGTAAAAAAAAAAAAAAATGGCAGAATGAGTGAATAAATAAATAATTTATCAAAACATCTTTAAAAAACAGCTCATTCTAGGATATAGCTGTCTCACTATTAAATTAAAGTCAAAGCAATGAACTAGAAAAGCGTATGTAAAAGAGGTTAAAATTAAACCAATTCCTTGAAAAAGGCTAAGCCAACCAAAATAAGCCATACCACTGATATACATTAAATCAGTAACAGAATGTTCTTATTGAAAAATTGATAGTTTCTTAGCTCCTACTATGTATTTCAATTCAAATAACTAAAATTGTCAAAACAAACAGCACACACATGGCACACAGGCTAGCCAGGTGAAAGTCAGAAAAAAATGATTATTTGGTTTTCCCTTAGCCATTAATAAACAGATCTGTAAAATCACTGAAACAGTTTAAGAAAACTTCCCAGAGGGCATAAAAGAAAGGCTCTGGAGTGAAGAAAAAAGTTTCTAATAGAAGAGCTTGCTGTTAAAGAGTAAATTAAAGTAATTTAGTCTCATTTCAAAAACCAAAAAACAAGGAAGGGTTATCAATGCAAATAATCAAATTAACATTTCACCAAAATCTACATGGGAAAAACTTTGATTAAAGACTTAAATGTGTTCAAAATATCTCTAAAGAAAAATTACTTAAAAGTATACACAATCCAGTGTCTTCTAATAAAAGTCCTATTAGACCTACTTGACTGGAGCATTATGGTTCTTTAACTATCATGATAATTATGTAAATGCAAGTGATGACGCTGTTAGTATTTGAAAACTATTTAGTCTCTTAATTTAAAATTACATTAGCACTAAAACTGTTTACCCATTGAAGTGCACAGCAAAAGCTGCTTTAATATAGACAAAGGTAAATGTAAATAGAAAAAACATAAAATCTAAATTAGGAAAGTGTAAACTAATGAGGTTCTGGAGAATCAGAAAGTTATTTGTTTAGTTACTGAGCAATTTCTAATTCAAAACCTCTTTAGTACCCTTAGAATCCTAAATTATCATATGAACTTATTACAATCAAAATATTCTAGATCATGGTAAATATTTCATTTCTGTCCACTTTAGTTCAAATAAAAAGCAATAAAATTGGGGACATGGGTTTACTTTCTGAAGGCAACCCTTCCTTCTACTCTACTTAAAAAAAAAAAAAAAAATCCCACAATCATTTTAGGAAAAAATATCTTGAGTTGACCAATAAACCAATTTATTACCACACAAAAACATAGACACAGTAAAGTTTTCCAGAATTGTGTCCAAACAACAGAAAAACAAAGTCCTCCAGGTTACAACCATAAGTAAAAATATACTGTAATTCTAACTATAAAGTAGTAAAAATCACTCTAAATTGAAAGAAATTTCAATATAAATTGAAATCAATGATGTAAATTGCTTACATTGTAAAATGAAGGTAAGGTTTATGTACAGCAGCAGCTGATGACTGTTTCTTTGGTGATCCTGAGTGACAACTGGTCTCGAAAATTGATAAAGCATTCTCATCTTCACTATCATCTAAAATCAGAGTTTCTATATCTGTTTAAAAAAAAAATCACAAAGATTATGAGGCTTAAAAAGTCCTTTAATATTAGTGCCCTACCAAAGCTAAGAAAAACTGTTTTAAAAATCAAGTGGCAAAAACTAATAAGTTATCCATCAAATAACACAGATTGTCCAAGGAAATTGACAAACTACAGTATTCTGAATAATTTATAAATGGAACCAATGTAATTCTTTCACCTTTACAGACTAGTTAAGTGTTATGAGATGCATTTTGGGAGACTACAAGAACTCTGGAAAAGAAATGGCACTCTCATAAAATACTCACCTACTTACTAAAAATTTCTAAGTTAATTTTGACCAAAACCAGTACATTTAATATAAATAAGATGGTTTAATTAATAGAGTAATTGAAGTATGGCCCAGTTCTTACAAAAGCAACAAGGAACAAATTGACCTTTATTTTTTCACATGGCACACACACACATATTTCAAGGAAAATCTAGTCTTAGTTAAGAAGGGACTCAGGAATTCAGTGGGAAAAAAACCAATCTTAAAAAATGTACTCATTCAAGTAACACTGGGTCTTAAGTTGTTGTTCGATGGACTAACGGGAACTAAAATTCCTATTGAAAGTGCCATACTTAAAAATTTATCTGGACTACAACCTAAAGTATTAATAGCCGTAATTCATACACACCTAACAAAAGCGTCAATTCATTCAATAAAAAGCAATGCTACATATGTAGGAGAAATGGGAGGAAATTAAGATTGACAGAAATCATACCCTTCCCCCAAAAAAACAAAGATAAAAATTAGGCATGCTTTCTAAAATGAGATACTGAATTGTGCTGGCAGACACAGATTTCAATGGCTTTTAAAAGCCAAGTATTTAATACAACTAATATTGTAAAGGTTAATCAGAAAATAATTGAGTACCATGTGATTGATAATTTCATATATAAGGAAAGGATACTTGTCTAAGAAAAATATTAAAGACCAAAACAATCCAGAATAATATATCTAAATAACTAAAAAACAATGATTAATAATCAAAGAAAATTTGGGTTCTTTCCTCCACTGGTATGTGAAGAAAAAAAATGAAACTAAAGCATACTTTATACTTATGGGGATAAAATGGTAAGAAAACACAGATAATAATGCCATAAAAAAATTCTCAAATGCAAGTAAAGAAGTTACAATCTCTCAGAAGAGAAGGTAAGATTTTTATGACCTTCTAAAGGTGACATAGTCTTTTAAAAATTAAAAAAAATTGGGAGAAGATACATATCCTCAGTTTTGAAAATCAGAGATAAGAAATGTACAATTCATGGCAGAGTAGCTGGCTCATACATAATATTTGTTCTCCTCCTCATTTGACAAATTTAAGAAATCAAGTAATCGATGTGATATTTCATGAGATATTTCACGTGATATTTCATGAGAAAATACATATATGACAAGCAAAATTCATTGAATATCGATGATTTTTACTATATATAACAGTTTTACCATTAACATAATTCATTGGACAATTTTTTATACAGTGCAGACTACATGTTAAACAAAGAAAATGAGGATAATTTTTTTAAATTACTGTCTCTTCTAAGTTCATGGGCTTTTACTTTGATTAGCACAGGAACCTAGAGTTTTCCTGTATATGAGTAACATTTTTAAAAGTAGCTTTCTGTTTTTATCTCAAATCCAACCAAACTACAATCTTGAGGCCAGAAGTCAAGACCTTCTATCATCAGGTTCTAATTTACTGCCCTACTAGTAATTTACACTCCATTAGCGCAGCACACTGCAGAGTGCTGTGCCAATAAAACAGTATGAAGAGTTGAATCCAGAGGGACATTATAGCAACATGGTTAAGTGCATGGGCTCTGGAGTCAGGCTCCCTGAGCTTGAGCAAGACCTAGAACTTACTGAGTGACCCTATATAAGTGAACATCTTCATTTTTGATAGAGTAAGAGTACCTACCCCCAGGATTGTTATGAGGATTAACAAATGACAATTTATGTAAGGGCTTTATGATAATAAAAGAAATGTAAGCCAATAATATCATAGCCAACTTTTCTAAAGGTGGTAACACTCCTACATTAAGATAGTCAGAATGTTCCAAGAGTGAACAAACAGAACAAACATCCATTCATTCTTTTTATGGACACTGACTAGGCAACTACTGTATGCCAGACAATACGCTAGGCCTAGAATAAACAGTGGCCAGTGAAATGGATACATTTCCTATATTCATGGCAAATACAAAAGAGTAACACATAAATACCCTTATAAGAAAACTCAGAATTTATTTACTTATGCCTGTACTTGTTTCATTTTAACAATATGAAAAGGTAATTTATACTACCTTCTTTCTTGTCACTCTGGCTAATTTCAGCATGAGGAAACACTTTTTGCAAGACTGCTAGGATGTTGTTGAAGCTTCTTTCCAGCAGTGGTCTTATGATGGGGGATAGTGCATGTCCCGAAGACATGACAGCACGCTGGGAAGCAGGCACGATATTCTGCATTGCGTGGTAAAAATCTTGGGCATTGAGCACTATTGAGGAAACATCTAGCTGCAGTTTATGACTGCTAGCATAGATCTGGGGGTAACGCCTCCGCAGGGCAATCAGGGCAGCTTCAGTGCACAGGGCCTTGATATCAGCTCCGCAATAGCCTAATGCACAAAAGGAAAAGGATAACAAAGGTAAGTCCATTTTTCCAAGTATCAACTCTATTTTGCAAATATGCACATCTTTATCTAAAATAAAATACTAAATCAATCATGTGCAATTTCACTAGCAAAATGAAAACTGACCATTTAAAGTCACCTAATAAAACTGTTTACTCATTAAAACTAAAAATGTTTTGAATATTTTAATTAACAAACACATGAACTAATGATATTAAAAGAAAACAAGTCATATTTTGTGCCAAAACCAATTACAATGTACATCTTTCTTCAGGAAAGGTTTTAAAAAAATAGTTTTATATCAATCTTTCATCAATATTTCCAATTATTAGTTTAGTCCTCATGACATTACAGTTTTCTATAAATTTTTCTAATATTACTAATTTTCAAACACATATAATGGAGCAGTACAAAGTAGTGTACATAAGCGGAAACTTCAAAATCAGAGCTATTCTACTACTAACTCTGAGTGCAACCCACAAGCAGGTTAATATCTTATTACCCCCAAAACTATACTTTAAAGTTATGATCATCTCTGATAGTTCCAAAGGTATTACAGGGAATGAGAATCCATTAAATTTCTACATTATCTTCCTTTATATATATCTATTTAGTTTAAAATGATTGATAATCTAGTTCAAAGGGCTACAAAGATATGAGGTATCATCCATTACCCATATTTAACTGATCATGTAGTTAAACGACAGATCAAGCCACCAGTGCTCTGAAATCATTTCATTCATTTGAGCGACAAATACATAGAAAAACATATGAACTCTTAGGTTTTTACCACAAATGGGAAGAAAACCTCAAACTAGTCATGGTGTTTTTTTATATCGACAATGAAACCTGCATTTGGCCACCTTTATCAGTTATGCCAGCAGTGGGAACCACCCGAACTAATTACAGAACATTAGTCCCTAAGCTCTTCAAAGAGTGGTATCAGGTTTATTTATCTTTTTATATCTCACAATGACCTTGTAGAACACTTAAATACTGAAATTAAAATGGTAATTAGATAGGAAAACTACGAGCAGAGAAGAAATAGTACCAGATTAACGGGCAGAAAAAGAACATTAAGGAACAAAACCATATAAATCAAACTGACTCACACATCTATAATAAATTCTATCCCTATATCCCTCAGTAGGGCAAATGATCACGTTAAACAAGTCCTACACATAACAGAAAACTCCTCACCCTGCTCTCCTTTTTCCACAGCACTTACAACCTTATCATCTACCTATTATGTTTACTGTCTGCCTTCCCCAACTAGAATGTGACCTCTGTAAGAATAGGGGTATTTGTTTGTTTTGTTCGCTAAATGTATCTCAACTACCAAGAATGATGCCTGGCCTGGCATTCAGTAGATATCCAAAAAATATTTCTTGAGTGAAAGAATGAATGAAAAAAGAAAAGAGTAACTCCAAGGTTATAGTTTGGAAACGTATAACTATTAGGTTACCATGTATTACAAGAAAGAAGGGGATGAATCATATCTATTAGGCTTTTCTTTTTCTAAGAAATCTAAATTCTTTTACTATTAAACCAACTTACTCACTGTAACTAAAAATTTCAATGAAAACTATCAAGTACTATATTCATAAACATTTATTCAGAGGTAGGGGAAAACTTAATATGACCTATGAGAATTTAATTCAGAAAACTATAAGCAGATTAAGCATTAACACTGCCCCATGACAGCAATCAATCTCCCAAATAATTCTTCAGAATAACCAAGTTTACCACGTCTCTCATTTTATTTTCTATTTCTCAATGAATGAACCTGACAAAAAGTATCTTTTCCTGTTCCATACACATCTGTTACATTAGTTCAACAAAATAACTGCAGAACACCAGCTCAGTTATAAACAGTTAACTAAATAATTCATTTCAGAGGAAGTAAAGAATAAACTACCGTCTTCAAAAAAATATAAACCACATTTTTCTTCTTTAAAAGTATATATACTTAGTGAACATACTACATGACCCTATTTTTAAGTGCAAAAACCTAATTAAAAAAGAGAAAACGTTCAAAAACAATGCAGAACAGAAAAAAGCCACTAAAAGGTATTTTATGTAGTAAATGTTGCCCATAACATTTATGTTTGACATAATAATATAAATAGCAATGTTTGTTCATTTTTTTTTAATTTATTAAAGATAATTTTAAAGCTTATCAACAATAATAGATTCCACTTAAAGAAGTAAATTTTCTTCACTGAGTTAAATAGATGTTTTGTATATTGACACATTTTATTAACCATATCAAAAAAATCACATTTGTTAATATCATCACCAATCTCATCGCTAAAGTCTTTTAAGTGCAGGCAAGCTGTCAGCTCACAATGACAAATATAAGTCATAGAATGCCCTTTGAGAACTGCTGTGTAGCTTATAATCCCTTTTTTGTTTTTTAAAAAATCCTAATTTTTGCTTGGAAGTTTGAATTTCATCATTAGTTATAAACTAATCCTTGAAAAAAATAAAGAAGTAAATTTTCTCATGGATTATCATAACCAACAGACTGTAAATGATAGGATTTATCTTCTTTACATTTGTTTGTGAATGAGAATTACTAGTTTATATCTGTGGTTGTCAACCTTGACTAGTCATCTGAATAAACAATGAAAATGAGTCAAAAATAGATTCCCGACAAACTTAATGAATCAGAATCACTAAGTGGTGGTTTAATATCATAAATGTGTATTTTGAGAAAACTTTACAAGTGATACTGATATACAAAAAAATTGAGAACTACTGAATTAATAATACACTTTCCTTACTAGACTCTAAAACAGAATTAAAGGTACATCATAACCATGGCTAAATAGGCTATATTAAGGGTGACCACATGTCCTGGTTTTGGCCATTTGCCTTGTCATAATTAACAGCGTATTTTTTCACTCTCAAAAGGGTCCTGGTTTAGAAAAATAGACGATATGACTATTCTAGAAATACTGAAATACAGCCTTTTGAGAGTTAAAAGTTGATGTTAAATATCAATATCCCTTCCATAAGAATTCCATAACTATACTAGTTCTACCATTACAACTCTAATAGTCTGATGAACACACATAGCTAGATACCAAAGAAAACGCATTCCTAAATACTGCTATTAAGATGGAAATTTGTCTGAAAGAATGAAAATATAAGCTATTCAAAGAGGTTATAAACTAGAGAAAGGTAATAAAATTTTATGAAGTTCCTTTTTAAGTAAAATACCAAACAATGAAGGTCCACAAGCTAAGATGCCACACTGACAGATACCCTTTCATTGTTTTGGCCCTCTTAGTGAAAATGAATAGAGAAATATGATTAGATTAAAGTTCTTCATTAACCTTAAGTTCCTACTATTTGTGCACATGTTCTGGATACCAAATTATTTGAAGACTACTAAAAATCACACCTATTATGCATGCAAACCTCCAAGTACTTGGGAATTCATTTCAAGGTAAAAGTTACCAAATCCATAACCTCTAACAAGAGGTCAACTATCTTTGCAGTCGTTCATTAAGACTGCATACTCTTTTGTTAGGCATAAATTTCATTCAGCTGAACCCATACATGTTAAAACATCTTTGGGATACCTAAGTGCTAAGCTCATAATGAATTAAAAATTTATTGCTATTCCGTTCCTGTTGGAAGACCTGTATTTGCTTTTTTCTTTTTTTTTTTAAAGTGAACTTAAATGAAATAAATGTCATAATCAAAATCAGAAGTCAGTTAATTATAATGGATTTTTATGTCACTCTCCAGTAAGAAAATAGAGTATATATAAGCAGATTCTAAACTAGCAACGCCACCCCCAAAAAAGGCAAGAGAACTTTTTCAGTCCTATAAAAAAATATGTCTTAAAATTTTTTTAACTTAAGAAACAGACTAAAAGCTAAAATAAATAACTTGGTAAAATGAGAAGGAGTGGCCTTTCGAAATGAAAAAGGAAACTGAGAGTCTAATATTTAAGATGAAGAATTAGAGTATATAATATTTCAGATGGTAGATAGGGTAAAAAAGTAATTTTAAAATTACTCTTAGGGAATTTCCAAAATTATTTGAAGACTTCTGCTTATTTCAGTTAAGGATCATTCTGTGACAAATTCACAGATGAATCTACAAATATTTCCCATTCTGATCTATACTGTAACACAATAATATCATAAAAGTAACAGGAAATAAAAGGGGTCAAATTTCAAAAAGGGCAAAGACTGGATTTTGTACCAAATACCACCCTCTCCCATAAAGCAGCACAAGGCTTTGCAAAGGTCAAGCCAAATTTACATGAAATGGGTTTGGCGCATGCTCTCTTATACCAGGCAAAGCTTAAACTGGAGTAGTGCTGGAGAGATTTACGTTTTCTCCTCACCAGAAGATGTCGAGGTCTTTGTGGTTCAAAAGCTGAGGTATGCTGCTTCGGAGATGGAGGTCCCTGTGGATGAAGAGGATAATTCGGATGTAGCTAACTGAATGGACTAATGTTCTATTTAAGTTTTAATTATTTGATGGTGGACCACAATGATTTTTTAACTAAGTTGTTCTTTTTGGTTTTGGTAACTTTAAAATTTTCCCAAGTAGACTGCTGACTGTTAGTGGACTTATTAGGGGGACTTCTTCATAATGCTTAAAAAAAGTTCATGGAGAGATTTTTTAATTTATATTTTTGAGAGAATAAGAGGAAAACAGACAAAAGACAGAAAAAGAATGAAGGAAAAATACCTGTGTGTATATTCAGTCGCTTAATACCACATTCATTTTTATTTCAGACCTAATTAGAGCCAAAACCCTGAATTCTAAAACCTCTGAATTCCGTCTCCTATGTATGGTCATGTATGTACATAAAACACTCTCACCATATCCTTTTAGGACAGTAGTGTTCGTTCACTCTGTAGGAGATCTTCTACTTTGTGAATAACTTATTAACTTGGAGAGTTTTACATTTGGGGAAATACTAGCAGATGTCATTAAGTATTTTCTTTGAAGACTCCTCTCACTCAACTTCTTTCTAAACCACCAGCATGAGGATGAGTCCATCATGTAATCTGTGAAGTAAAAGACTACAATCCTGCCCTATCCCTGGACCTTCACCTCTCGTTTAAGCTTATTTTTCTTAGTAAAACTTCTGAAAGGGAACAATTCCTAAAAGGAGACACTGTAGTAATACTGGAAATCCAGCACTCAATGAAAGGCATATGACCACTGAGCTTTGATAATCAAAACACCTAATGGCAGCTAAAATTCTAATTTAGAAGTGTTCAAACGTCAAGTGAAATGTTTACATTTAAAGGCAAAGCCATCTATTGCACAAAAACACAACTATACTCATTCACATTCCAAACATAAGGGGAAAGGGAGGCTGATCAGAACAAACAATGACAATCAAAAAATTCAAACAGTAGCACTTACCAACACATGTTTCAGCCAATTCACCTAAAAAAGCATCTGACAATTTTGGATTCCAGTCCCTGGTATGGATCTGTAAAATGTGTTTTCTTGCCTAAGAAGAAAAGCACAGATAAATAAAATCTTGCCTAAGGAAAAAAGTACAAATAAATAAAATATCCTCAACCCCAAAATGTATTAGATGGAACAAATTTATCAACTAACCATATCCCAGAAAAGCAACTGTTTATTTTAAAAGAAACATAAACAGCTTGGCATCCGCATCAACTCTGATTCCCATAATAACCCTGTGAGCTATGTAGCAGAGATCTTTGTTTCACAAACTAAGATACCTGAGAGGTAAAGGAACTTGACTAGCGGCACATATGACTACGTGACTGATATAGGACTAGAACTCAAAACTAAATTTCACTTTCCTCCAAGTCATTTTAACCATTTGAAAACATGTAAACAAAAAAACTTTAATGTGTTATAATAATCATCTTTTAAACAAACCTTATATTTAGATTTCACAGGCCTTTTGGTTCTAATATGCATAAAGTATCATTAAAGTTTTAAGTTGAAGAAGTTTTCAATTAAGTAAATAAATATAATAAACATCATCTTGTAGGTTAGTTAATGCTTTCACATTTAATATATAACAAGGTAATCTCCATAAATATTAATTGAATTCACTGTAAAAGAAAGGTTTAAACAATTTTACCTTGATTTTTTTCTTTCAAAAGAGCATTCTTTACCTTAAATCTAACTGTATAGCACAATCAAAATTTTAACATCTTGGTTCCAAATTAAATGAAATTTCTTTTTCTCCCACAGTAAAACATAAACACTGAAGTATGAGTCCATAATCACCTGAAAAGTCACATCAGAATTTTTTTTTCACATTTGCCTTCTTTCAGGGGAAAGACAATGCTTTCTAAAATTGAGTATACTTGGGCTTCCCTGGTGGCGCAGTGGTTGAGAGTCCACCTGCCGATACAGGGGACACAGGTTCATGCCCCGGTCCAGGAGAATCCCACATGCCGCGGAACGGCTGGGCCCGTGAGCCGTGGCCACTGAGCCTGCGCGTCCGGAGCCTGTGCTCCGCAACGGGAGAGGCCACAGCAGTGAGAGGCCCGCGTACCGCAAAAAAAAAAAAAAAAAAAAATTGAGTATACTTGTTTCCTCAACACTGTTACTTGAGTTTCTTGAGACTATGAAAAAGCAAATCATAACCAAGATGATAATATTATTGCCTTGGTGAGGAATCTGGGGTCTAGCACAAAAACAAAAAGAACTTGAAAGTTTTCAAGATAAACTTTGTTCAAAAAGTTGACAAAATCTGGAATCAATAGCTATTGCTTCAATTCCAAGTTCCAAGTTAGGTGTTCAGCTACCAAAAATAAATCAATGATGTAAGAAATATTTTCTTTCAACTTGAAATATCTGCCTGAACAGATATTAAAAGAATATAAAACCAAGGTCCCCCAAAAATATAATTCTCAGAGCTTACATAGTCTAGAAGATGACATTAAGAATCTATATAGACTTCATTAGCAGAAGGGGCGCCACTCATTCAAGACCCTTAGAGAATCAGAAACACGGCAAAAAAAAATCTAAGCTGGAAGATATCTCAAAAAAGATCTATCGGGGCTTCCCTGGTGGCGCAGTGGTTGGGAGTCCGCCTGCCGATGCAGGGGATGCGGGTTCGTGCCCTGGTCCGGGAATATCCCACATGCCGCAAAAAAAAAAAAAATCTATCTGTATCCCTTCATTTTACAAAATAAGTAAAGATTTAGAGGAAATGAAATTAATTACGTAAAGTCAAAAGTTATTGTCAGGTCTCTGAGACGTTTAAGTGCCTTTCTCTTTTTCTATATAAAGAGTCTCCTTTCTTTATCATAAAAACAAGAAATAGAAGAAATTATTTAAATCAAGAAATGTTTCATTACAATTTACTTTATATGGCATACAGAATAGTAAATCATATGGTTTCTCCTAATAGAAAGTAGCTTCCTCTATTATTAAGAGTCAAAGGCAAACTCAGGTCACTCATTCTTTAGGATTCATGAATATACACATAACATTTATAACAATAATCATACTGCTGCTGATGATAAACAAAAGAAATTAAGCATTACTGCATAAAGAAGGTACATGCTATTTTATGGTAATAAAGAGTTAACAAAATTATTAAAATTTGGCACCAAGACTTACTTTTTTTGTTGTTTGTTTTTTACTGTCACTTGCTCAAATAGCAAGAGTCATGATATTCCACTTCCCAAACTGCATGCTAATATTAGACACTGACTGGTATCAATTTAAATTAATAACCAAATGGAGCCTTATGACTGCCCTTAACCCTTCTCTATTCTATTCATGAGGCTATCTTCCAGCAGACTAGTTCATGGCTTCTCTGTCTTCACGCTCAGCCTCTCGTTCAGAACTTGCTTCCTAATCCACTGAGAAAACTGAAGCAATCAGAAGGAAACTTCCAAAGGTACCCCATACCAACTCTGTCCACCTGTTAGCATGTGTACCCGCAATATTCTGTCTTCTCCCTATTATAACAGATGAACTATCAAATTCCTATCTATAGTCATTCTCGGGACTTCCCTGGTGGTCCAGTGTCTAAGACTCCACGCTCCCAGGGCAGGGGGCCCAGGTTTGATCCCTGGTCAGGGAACTAGATCCCACATGCTGCAACTAAGACCCAGCAGAGACAAATAAATAAATAAAATTTTTTTAAATTAAAAATAAAGTCATTCTCATCACTCATACATTAAATCCAATCCCCCTTCTCGCCTATCAAGGCAAGAAGATAATTCTCCTTTCTCAATTTCATCACCAAAACTTCCTTCCCTACGGGATATTTCTCCCATCTTAAAAATAACAAAACACCTTCTCTTGTCCCCAATTTGCTCAACATCTCACCTCAATCCTTTGCTTCTTATTACAGCAAAACACTTTGAAAAATTTATCTCCATTCACTGTCTCCAATTCCTCCCCTCCATTCACTTAAACTAACCATATTCGAGTCAAGTTTTTTGCACCCACTACTAATTGAAATTGTTCCCATCAGGTTTCACCAATGACCTACATAATGCTAAATACAATCGCCAATCTTCTGTCATGTGATTTAATTTAGCAACATCCGACACAGTTAATTATACCTTCCCCATTGATATAGTTTCTTCACTTGGCTTCCAGAATCCCACTCTCCTAGTTTTCCTCTTACCTTACTGACTGCTTCTTAAGACAGAGGAATTGTATCATCTAGTCTCATGACCTTAAATATTACCTAAGGAAAAAAAGGTGAACAGCCAGTCTAGGTTTTTTCCACAGACCCAGGCCAAGAAAAATGATCTTAGGTTTAGGTCTTAAGCACTGTTTTCTTGAAACTTCGAAAGTTAAAATTAACATGGAAAACTATGTTCAAGATCCATACTTATACAATATAGTAAGCCACAGAACATTTCCATCATCACAGAAAATTCAACTGGACAGTACTGTTCTAGACCTCGTTTACTGTTAAATCTCTGATTTGTGTGGACTATACCTGAATTGTAAGGACTATGGTTGGCATATGGACTTTGAGGCCTACATGACTAGGACACTAGAGAAGATAATTGGAAAATCAAGGTAATGGCTTTCCTGTGCCGAAATGAACACTGGCTGTGTCTCTTAGAGCTAATAAGCATATTCCCCATCTACTGGTAGAGCCTAAAAGATGTGCTTGAACTGTTGTAAGATGTTCCAAATAAGATAGCTGATGCTTCCCCATGCTGAAGTAGACTACTTCAGTCTTGTCTCCTATAACTAAGCGTACCTCTATGCACTGGTACAGCCCTAGAAGCTCACTCGGGTAACAAAAATGATGCTGTATACACTATGTTTCCCATCCTGACAAAGCTAAATAAACTTGGTGCCAAAAAAAAGCCTATAAGTTGGATCGTCAATCCAAAACTGAGACAGATATAGTGGCTGTTCAGACTGTCGAACTGAGGTAGAGACTGCTCTACACAGACTGCTCTATACAGCAGAGCCATTGCCTTCATTTCCCTAGAGTCTACTGTACTGTACTAATCACTAAGCTTCTCACATCTATGTACATAAACAAGGCATTTTACAGAGATCCAAAATCAAAGCCATATAATAGCAAGTGCTCGTGTGTGCATGTGTGTGTGTGTGTGTATAAATATATATATTCATATGTAGTACCTTCTCTGCTCTCTTTTGGTTATATTTATATAGGTATGTGTTATAAAGGTTCTAATTAGGCTTGATATGTTTAATACATGCAAAGCATTGTCAAATACAGAATCTTCTCTGAATATGTCCCTCCCTCTCAAATATAAATGTGCAGTGAAGATGACAGTCAATGATTAAACTGGTCAAAGACTAACCAAAATATTGCCAAGTAAAAATAGGACAAGAGAACTCTGTATAACATATTAAATAACATTTTACATAGTCAATGACTACACATTGCCCTGTTTTACTTATGTTCTTATTTTTTTTATTATGTTCTTTTTAAAACTACACTATAATGAATGGCATTTGCTGCTTTTAATTAAGATGTTACAGCCATTTCTATGAGAATTTGCATATTGGGCTCTTATTCATAAAGCTACCATTACTCTAAAAACGTTATTTTTATGGGAACAAAGCTACTTTGGTGAACAAGAGACATATAACCTGTCATACAAGATAATTAATACAATGTGGAGAACTAAAGAAAAGAGTAAGTAAGCATCTATAGTAACCTAAAAATCATACCCTTACTTCCTAAAAATCATAAACTTTCTGATAATTGTTAACAAAAAAGATTAAATTATTCAATAATGACAAGAATTTTTTACGGAGTAACTAAGATATCCAACAAGCACAAAATTTTGAAAATGACAACTCATAAAATACCATTTTCAAAGTATATGTATACATATATATATATTTCATAATTGAGTCACAAATAAATCTTAATATATCAAAAACTCTTACCTTTTGATCAGGAAGGTTGAAAAGAAATTCTCTGTCAAAACGACCAGGTCTCCTGAGAGCAGGATCTATAGAATCAAGTCTATTTGTAGCACCAATAACAACAATTTCGCCCCTATTGTCTAATCCATCCATAAGAGCAAGGAGGGTTGATACTATAGAGCTGTAACAAAATTTTCAGACAAAATTTTAAAAAGGGAAGAAAGAAAAAGTTGCAAAAATTGCTGCTTATACTAACTTTTATCAGTCTTAAAGACTAAAAAAATGGATTTTTATATCCATGTTCACAAGTAAAACTAAGTTCCATTTAACTTTCTCATATCACTCTAAATAGGTTTAAGTCTTCTGCAGATATAACTGACATACAATACACTGAATATATTTAAAGTATACAAATTGCTAAGTTTTGAAGTATGTGAAACTATCACCATAATGAAAAAAAGTAATATCCATCATGCTCTTCTTCATGCCCTTCAAAATCCATTCCCTACTGCTCTTCTTTGACCCAATCCCCTGGCAACCACTGATCTGAGTTCTGTCACTATAGATTAGCTTGCATTACCTAAAATTTTATATACATGGGATCACACAGTAAATACTTTTTTTTTCTGGATTCTTTCCCTCAGCATGATTATTTTGAAATTCACCACATTGTTGGTTTAACAATAGTTTATTCCTTTTCATTGCTAAGCAATATTCCATTTTGTGGATGGATCCCAATTTGTTGATTCACATGTTGATGGACATTTAGACTGTTTCCAGTTTTTGGCTATTACCAAAAAAGCTGTGAACATTCATACAGGTCATGAAGATGTTCCCACAGGTTTTTTCCTAGAAGTTTTATACTTTTACCTCTTAAGCTTAGGCCTTCATCCTCTTAACCTTTAATGCTTACAGAATCTAAAATAACATCATATTTTGTATTCCTAAATATTGCTTTATCACTGTCTTTTTTTATCATGGCCAATTGTGCAACAGGTTGGTCAATTTTATTTTTTTCAAAGAAGTGACTTTCTACTTTCCTGATTTCTGCATATCTCTGTTTGCAGTTCATACATAGTTAGCTATAATTTTTTATTTTACTAATACCAGAGATTGCTTAGAGTTAGGACAATAGTTCTTGATAAAAACATAAAATTCTCTGCTTATCTTTTTGTCATTTGTTTCTTATATTTTGTATATTACTAAACTTTGGAAATTAGTTGTGATTTAAGGCACAATATATGGTCAATTTTTATAAATGCTATATTTGTTTGAAAACAGTGTTCATTCTATAATTGCCTTAGATAAGTATGCCCACAAGATCAGATTAATATAATAAAGTTTTTCAAATAATCTGTAGAGAATTTATTTTATGCTCATTTGATCTATTAATTACTGAGAGGTACATGATATCTCTCACAATGATTATCAATTTGACTCTTTGCAGTTCTGTCAATTTTTGTTTTATACAGTTTGAAATGTAGTAATTAGGGAATTATAAATTTTAAACTATTACATCTTTTAATAAATTGAAGATTTTATCATTGTAAATTGATCCTCTTTTTATGTATAATAATGCTTTCTGTCTTAGTCTCTTTTGTCTAATATAGCAATAGTAGCTTTCTGTTAGTATTTACTTGATACACTTTTATACCATTTTCTGAATTTGACTATTTTGGACATTTTACATAAATGAAACAGTACAATATGTGATCTTTTGTGTCTGGCTTTGTTTCAACTAGCGTAACATATGTGAGGTTCACCAATGTTACATGTATAAGATAAACACATGTAGCATGTGTCAGAATCTCATTCCTTTTTGAGGCTGAATGATATTCTACCATGTGGATATACCACATTTTATTTAACCATTCATCAGCTAATGCACATCTGGGTTATTTCCATGTTATGACTATTATGAATAACACTGCTGTGAATATTTGTGACTAAGCTTTTGCATCCCTTTTTCCCACCATTTGGAACCTCTCTTATATGTATCCTTATATGTATTGATAGTTACAGTTTCACAAGTAAATACATATGTTAAAATTACCAAGTGTACTCTTTAAGTATATCAATGAGTATATACAGTATTCTGTATCAATTATACCTCAATAAAAGAGCTTTAAAAAAATCAGTAGTAGGGGGCTTCCCTGGTGGCACAGTGGTTGAGAGTCCGCCTGCCGATGCAGGGGACACGGGTTTGTGCCCCGGTCTGGGAAGATCCCACATGCTGCGGAGCGGCTGGGCCCATGAGCCATGGCCGCTGAGCCTGCGTGTCCAGAGCCTGTGCTCCACAACGGGAGAGGCCACAACAGTGAGAGGCCCGCATACCGCAAAAGAAAAAAAAAATCAGTAGTAGGGCTTCCCTGGTGGTGCAGTGGATAAGAATCTGCCTGCCAATGCAGGGAACACAGGTTCGATCCCTGGTCTGGGAAGATCCCACATGCCATGGAGCAGCTAAGCCCATGCACCACAACTACTGAGCCTGCACTCTAGAGCCCGCAAGCCACAACTACTGAAGACCGCACGCCTAGAGCCCATCCTCCGCAACAAGAGAAGCCACAGCAACGAGAAGCCCGTGCACCGCAATGAAGAGTAGCCCCCCTCGCCCTAACTAGAGAAAGCCTGCGCGCAGCAATGAAGACCCAACGCAGCCAAAAATAAAAATAAATTAATTAATTTTTTAAAAAATCAGTAGTAAAATAAAAAGATTCTAAAATATCTCCAAATATTCTCTTTAGAAAAGCAAGAAATGAAAAACAAAAAGAAAACACACATAAATAGAAAACAAACATGAAATGGTATTCTCCAATTCATTTGTGTCAATGATTACACAAACATTAATGGATTAAACTTTCAAATTAAAATGAAGAGATTGTCCAGTTAGGAAAACAAGACCCAACTATGTATTATCCACAAAAGTAATACTCTAAATATTAAGACACTGAAAGGTAGGTAGTAAGTTAATGGAAAAAAAATGTACCAAGCAAAAAACATCAGAAGTCTAGATTAGCTTAATCATTATCTAATCATTAGATAATCATTTCATTAGATTCTAATGAAAATAGATTTCAAAACAAAAAGTATTAACAAAGATAAAGAGGGGCATTTCATAATTAGAAGGCAACTTCAAAATAAAGACATCCAAAATAATAAATGTGTTTGCACCCAAAACAAAACTTCAAAATAAATGAAACAAAAACTGGCAGAATTAAAGAGACAATTCTACAATCATAGTTGGACATTTTACCACATCTCTCTAATGTTCATAAAATATCTAGACAAAAAAAATCAGTAAAAACACAAAACGTCCTGCATAACATTATTATAACCCTGTCTTACTTGATATATATAGAGAATATTACACCACAAACAGCAGAATACAAATTCACAACACAGACAATACCTGGGACATAAAGAAAACTGCAGTGAATTTAAAATGACTTTAAGAGTTATCGTTTCTGACCACAATAAAATTAAATTAGAGAAACTAATACAGTGTTTTATGTTAATTATACCTCAATTAAAAAATTAAATTAGAAACAATAAGATAAAAAACACAACTTGTAAACTAAACAACACACTTCTAAATATTCATTGTGTCAAAGAAGAAATGACAAGACGAACTGGAAATTAGTTTGAACTGTAGGACACTGATTATATAAGAGGTCAAAAACTGGGATGCAGCTAAAGCAGTGCTTAAAAAGAAATTTATAGCTTTCAATGCCTATATTAGAAAAGAAAAAAGTTTCAGTCAAAGTCTAAAATTCCATCTGAATAATTTAGAAAAAGAGAAAACTAAACCTAAAGCAAACAGAAGAAACAAACAAACAAAAAGCCAAGAAAAGTCAAAATGCATATTGCTAAATGCATATTGCTAAATGAAAGAAGTTAACCTGAAAGATTACATGCTGGATGATTACAAATACATAGCATTACGGAAAGGGCGAGGGTAGATAGTAAAAAATCATTAGTGCCAGGGACTGAGGGGGTGGGGTGGGGAGGGAAAGGAGGGATGAGTTGGTAGAGCACAGAGGATTTTTAGGACAATGAAAATACTCTGTGTGATACTATAATGACATATGCATGTTATTATACATTTGTCCAAACTCACAAAATGCAAAACACCCAGAGTGACTACACACTTTGTGTGATTATCATGTGTCAATGCAGGTTCCTCAATTGTAACAAATGTACCCTCTCTGATGAAAGATGTTGATAATGGGGGAGGCTGTGTATCAGTGTGGGCACAGAGTAAATGGAATAATCTCTGTACCTTCCTCTCAATTATGCTGTAAACCTAAAACTGCTCTTTAAAAAAGATTTTTTTTTAAATTACAAAGAACAAGGTTGGGGACTTATACTAATAAGACTGTATAAATTTCTCAAGTAATTAAGTCAATGATATAAGGATAAACCTAAAGATCAATGAAACCAACTAACAAGTCTAGGAATAGACAGCTTAATGGTCAATTTCTGACAAAGATGCCAAGTAATTCAATGGAGACAGGTAACCTTTTCAATAAATGGTCCTGGAACAATTGGAAAAAAAAATATGGAAAAAGTAAATTTCAGTCCATACCTTGCACTAGCTATAAAAATTAACTCAAACCCTTACCTTATGTTGACATATGAATGTTAACTTTAAAATGAATCACTGACCAAAATTTAAGGGCTAACACTACTAATATTTTAGAAGAAAATATAGAATAGTTGACAAATTGGTTTAGGAAATTATTCTCAAGACACAAAAATATATACCAAAACAATTTACATAAGGGCTTCATCAAGACTAAAACTTTTTGATTTTCAAAAAGTCATATTTAAGAAAAAGGCAAGCCAGACTAGTAGAAAACTTTTCAAAACATAGATCTGACAAAGGGCTTGTTTTAAGAGCACATAAAAAAAACTTACACTACAATGAGACATACAATATGATTTCTTTATTTTTAAAGGGTAAAATAATATAACAGACACTTCACAAAAGAAAATATGTAAATGAGCAATAAGTGCATGCAAAGATGCTCAATATTATTAGTCATCAGAAAAATGAAAATTAATCCACTACTACACACTCATTAGAATAGCAAGAGTTAGAGAGTAAAAATACGAAATGCTGGCAAGAATGAGAAGCATCTCAAATCCTGATACATTACAGTTAAAAACATAAAATGGTAAACCACTTTGGAAAGTAGTATCAATTTAAACAAACATTTAACATAGGATTCAGCCATTTCTCTCTAAGGTATTTACCCAACAGAAATGAAAACATATGGTCCCATGAAAATGTGTATGCAAATGTTCACAGCAGCATTATCATAATGGCCAAATATAGAAGCAAACCAAATCTCTATCAGAGGAATTAAACAAATTGTGGTACACATACAGACATACACATACACACAGAGACACACACGCTGCCCAAGGACTACTACTCAGAAATTAAAAAGAACAAAATATTAGTGTATGTGACGTGGATAAATTTCAAAAACATTATGCTATATCAGGATTAGGCATCTTTTTCTGTAAAGGGCCAGAAAGTAAATGTGTTAAGGCTTTGCAAGTCATATGATCTTCCTCTCACAACCCCTCCCTCATCTCTGCTCTTGTAGTGCAAAAGGAGATGTATATAACGCAAAAAGCAATGAATATGGCTGTGTTCCAATGAAACTTCATTTACAAAAACAGGGAGAAGATTTGGCTCATGGGTCCTGGTTTGCTGACCCCTGTGCTAATGAAAGAAGTCTTCCTCAAGGACAGAGGTCACATCTTATAAGCCTCATAGCACTTATCCAAGGGCTAAATCTAAATACTATGTCAACAAATGAAAAGAATTCAACATAATCAGATTAGGAAAAATTACCTGTGGATCTGATCTTGCCTGCTAGAGCGAACTGGAGCTAATCCATCTATTTCATCAAAAAATATTATAGACGGTCTCATCAAATATGCCTAGTATAAAAAGAAAACAAACATTATTTATTGTATTAGTTTTCATTTTTAATTTAATTACTGTATTTTCTTAATAGGTAATATAAGCAAATGGTACAACATACAGCAGGTAAGAAAGATTATACAGGAAAAAGGAAAGCTCCTTATCACCCCAGACTCTAACCACAAGGTCTCCACCCAGTAGACAACTACTGTTTTCAGTTTGTTTATTCTTCTATACATGTCATTTATACACATAAACAAACATGTATTTTTAAACACATTTAAACACACTATACATATTGCTTTTATTGTATAACATAGCCTATTTTATGTTATTGATATATTTTAATTAGCTTACATGTAAGTACATAAAGATCTGCTTCATACTTTTTTAACAGCTACAAAATGCCGCACTATATGGATGTGCCGTAATTAAACGAGTCCCCTACTCATGGACATTTAAGCTGTTTTCAATCTTTTCCTATTATCAATAATGCTTGAACAAACATCTGTGTACATTTAACATTTCACATGAATATAAACATATCAATATAAAAAATTATAGAAGTGGAACTTATGGTTCAAAAGGCATGTGTCATTCCTAATTTAGATACTTGCAAATTATCTTCCATTGATGTATCAATTTACACCTCTCACCAGAAATATTTAAGACTGCTCACCAACAATTTATTATCAAACTTCTTGTTCTTGACTAACGTTTTAAGATAAAGGATGTTACCTCATTTTCATTCTAATTTTTATTTCTATTATCAAGGAAGATGAGCATTTTTCATATCTTGAAAGAGCCATTAATATTGCTTTTTCTACACAAGTTCTGTTCATATCCTTTGCCAATTTTTCTATTGGATCATTGGTCTTCTGCTTACTGATTTCTAGGAGCTATATTTACTTAAAAATTAGACTCTCTCTATGAAAGGAAATGAAAATATTTTTCTTCAAAGGGTATCATCTTTTGGTTTTGCTTACCATATTGTTGCCACGCAGAATGTAAAAAAAAGATTTTATATAGTGGATTCTTTTCTTCCATAGTTAAGACTTTCCCTACTCTGAGATTAGAAACAAAATTCTCCTGAGTTTTCTTCCGGTACTTTCACAGTGTCATTTTTCTCAATAAATCACAGATCTATGTAGGAACTTGATTTAAGGTAAATAAATTTTAATTACAAATGAAAACTGTTATATAATTTACTCAAATTAATAGAGTTTATTTTCATTTCAAAATTACTTAAAGCTAATTCTTAGTTCACAGGAAGGTCAGCTTATTAAAGAATGGATACAATTTTTCATTTCTCCCTTACTGATAACAATGTTCATTAAACTTCCAGTGTTCTCTAATAATTTTATTTTTTTTAATTTATTTATTTATTTTTGGCTGCATTGGGTCTTTGTTGCTGCGCACGGGCTTTCTCTAGTTGTGGCGAGCAGGGGCTATTCTTCACTGTGGTGCACGGGCTTCTCACTGTGGTGGCTTCTCTTGTTGTGGACAGAGCATGGGCTCTAGGCAAGCAGGCTTCAGTAGTTGCGGCACACGGGCTCAGCAGTTGTGGCACACGGGCTCAGCAGTTGTGGCACACAGGCTCAGTAGTTGTGGCTCACGGGCTCCGTTGCTCCGCGGCATGTGGGATCTTCCCGGACCACGGCTCAAACCCATGTCCCCTGCATTGGCAGGTGGATTCTTAGCCACTGCACCACCAGGGAAGTCCCTCTAATAACTTTAAATGAAAGACAATTCAACCACAAAACTTTGCCCCTTTTGAAAAAAAAAACTTTATAAGGCTAGAATTACATAATGAGAGAAGAAGAGTAAAGATTTAATCACTACTTTTACATACATGAAACACAGCTCTTTTTTAGAACTATGGCCTCACACAATTGCAAAAAGGAAGTACAGTGTATTTAACACCAGTTAATGTGATAAGCACTTTACAGCTGACCTTTGTATACATGGATTTCTTTCAATAAATATATTGAAAATATTTTGGGGGAGATTTACGTCAATTTGAAAAAACCCACAGATGAACTGGGTAGCCTAGAAATAGTGAAGAAATTAAGAACACAGTATGTAATGGGTGTATAAAATATACGTAGATACTAGTCTATTTTATCATTTACTACCATAAAATATACACAAATCTATCATAAAAAGTTAAAATTTATCAAAACTTACATGAATAAACACTGTACCTGCTCCATTTACAGTCGACAGAAATGTAAACAAAGATGCAGTATTAAATCATAACTGCATAAAATTAACTGTGGTACATACTGTACTACTGTAATAATTTCATAGCCACCTCCTGTTGCTATTGCGCTGAACTCAAGTGTTGCAAATATCCGCTTAAAATGCCGTGTGATGCTAATCTTCTCCTCGTGAACAGTTCCTCTCTCCAGTAAATTACATATCACAGTAAAAAGTGATCTTTTTTTACTTAAAGTGATGCTGCATATTTTTCTTTGTGTTTACTGCAATACAGTAAACTTTAAATAACACCATGGGACCTATACAAAGTGCCACTGTTGATGCTGGAAGTGCCCCCAAGAAGCAAAGAAAAGGCATGACATTACAAGAAAAAGCTGAATTGCTTGATATGTATCGTAGATTTAGGTCTGCAGCTGCAGTTGCAGCCATTTCAAGATAAATGAATCCAGCGTAAGGGGTATTTTAAAAAAAAGAAGAAAAGGAAATCCCTGAAGCTCTTGTTGCAGCTACACCAACAGGTGTGAAACCTTGAACTTTTTGCAAAATACCTTTTTATCTCATATTGAAAATGCAGCTTTTATGTGGATGCAGGATATAAGAAAAGTATTCCTGTAGACTCTAATATAATTCAAGAAAAAGCAAGGTCATTCTATGAAAACTTAAAGCAAAAGGAAGATGAAAAATCTAAACCTGTAGAAATTAATGCCAGCAAATAATTTTAGATAGAGGTATGTGCATAGGCTAGGGAGGATAAATTACAAGGATTTATGGAGCTGGATCATATTACCGGGAACATAGGAGTGAATTCCTGCCCCAACCAAAAGGCATTCGTGTGGATTTTTTTTTATTCAAGTTAACTGGCTATTCCAAAGTGGTTTTTTTTCCTATTTTTGACGATTGGAGCCCTTCAGATGCAGGATGGAACTGTGTTTTGCATTTTTTGGTAAAATAAGCAAAGCAAGGACCTGGAGATATATGCTGGAGCAATCTCCTTGGAAGGATTCAGCATAAGTAGATGGTAAACATGTAAAGGGGAAAGGGAGGGTTTGTTTGTTTTTAAACATTTATTATTTATTTTATTTTTGGCTGCATCTGGGTCTTAGTTGCGGCACGCGGGAGATCTTCGCTGAGGCACGTGGGACCTTTCGTTGCGGCACGGGGGCTCTTCATTGCAGCACACGGACTTCTCTATAGTTGCGGCGTGCGGGTTTTTCTCTCTCTAGCTGTGGCACATAGGCTCCAGGGCTCATGGGCTCTGTAGTTGTGGCGTGCAGGTTCCAAAGCGCGTGGGTTCTGTAGTTTGCGGCACGCAGGCTCTCTAGCTGAGGCACACGAGCTCTGGCAGGGGCTTAGTGGCCACGGCATGTGGGATCTTAGTTCCCTGACCAGGGATCAAACCCGTGTCCCCTGAACTGTAAGGCAGATTCTTTACCACTGGACCACCAGGGAAGTGCTGGGGTTTGTTTAAAATAGTAAATCAGTTAAGTCACTTCTAAATTTAAAGAAAACAAAATTGGAGTTGAAGAATAAGCAGGTTTCCAGTTGGCTATTGCTATTTTTCTTTGAAAAAAATAAACATTTTTTTTAAAAATTAAAAAAAAAAAAATGTCAAGGTAACAGAAGCACCGTCTGCTGACCAAGAGGTAGTAAACAAGTTCCCAGACACAATTAAGAAAACCGTTGATGAGAAAGGGTATCTGCCTGAACAGGTTTTTAATGCAGACAATAGTGCCCTATTCACATTTATTAGTAAAGAAGAGAAATGAGCACCAGGATTTAAGGCTGGAAGGGATAAGGTAATTCTACTGTTTTGGGCAAATGCAATCGGGTTTACGATCAGGACTGCCTTTATCTATAAAGCTGCTAACTCTCGAGTCTTGAAGGGAAAAGATAAACACCAGCTGCCAATCTTTTGGTTGTACAAGCAAGCCTGGACAATGAGAACTCTTTTTCTGGATTGTTTCCATCTATGCTTCATCCCTGAAGTGAGGAAGCACCTTTCCAGTAAGAGAACCACTTTTAAAGTTCTTTTGATATTGGACAATGCCCCTGGCCACCCAGAACTCGATGAGTTCAATACCAAAGATGCTGAAGTGGTCTACTTGTCCCCAAACATAACAACTCTAATTCAGCCTCTAGATCAGGGGTTCATAAGGACTTTTAAGCCTCATTATAGACAGGACACTATGGAAAGGACTGTCAACACTATGGAAGAGAGCCCCAATAGAGAGAACATCATGAATGTCTGGAAGGGTTACACCATTTCTCTCCATTATTGTTAGAAAAAGCCATGAAAGTCACCAAGCCCAAAACAATAAATTCCTGCTGGAGAAAACTGTGTCCCGATGCTGTGGGTGACTTTACAGGATTTATGATAGAGCCAATTAAGTAAATCACAAAAGAGATTGTAGATATGGCCAAAAAAAAAGGTGGGGCATGAAGGGCCTCAAGATATGAATCTTGGAGAAACTCAAGAGCTAACAGACATAACACCAGAGGCACTGACAGAAGACGAAATATCCAGAAGATGGATATGAGTGCTTCCGAACTAGTGTCAGGCAATGAGAAGGAAGATGTAGAAGAAGCAGTGCCAGAAAACAAACTGACCTTAGACAATCTGGCAGAAAACTTCCGATTACTCAAAACTGCTTTTGACTGCTTTTACCACATGGACCTGTCTATGACATGGGCACTGAGACTAGAGCAAACGGTGGAAGAAGGATTGGTACCATACAGAAACATTTTTAGAGAAATGAAAAAGCAAAAAAGTCAAGCAGAAATTATGATGTATTTTCATAAAGTTACACCAAGTGCGCCTGTCTCTCCTGCCGTGCCTTGCATCTCCTCCACCTCTTGCACCTCTGCCACCCCTGAGACAGCAAGTCCAACCCCTCCTCTTCTCCTCCGCCTCAGCCAGCTCAACATGAAGATGACAAAGATGAAGACCTTTATGATAATCCACTTCCATTTAATGAATAGTAAACAATCATCATTCTGTACAGTTAATAAACTTTCTATTATGTATGTGTGCCAGTGTCTTCATGTGAAAATCTAATAACTGTACAGCAAGAACTGTATGAGACATTTTTGTCATAATTACCACTTAAAGTATTCATTGTGTAGACTATTGTGTGCAAGACTTGTACTGAAACGGCCAGCATATCCTTACATAGGTATAAGGTGAGTGATATTTAATAAAAAATTAATAATGTGTTCATTTTCTTACAGTTTTACACCTTTGCTTTCAAAGAACTGTATTACTATACAGCATGCCCCTCTCTCGTAATTGGAGAAGCTGCATATCAGCCAATCATCACAGGTAAGAGTTTTTTTCCTAATATAACAATGTTTCCATTACTGTATTATGAATATGACTGTAATTTGTGTATGCCATAAAAATTTTATAACAATTCATTCACTAGTGCATAGGCTAGGCTACCATGAAACAATCATACTGCTGCTTCTTTGCTATCAATGCATGAATCATTATACCTGTAATAAATATGAATTTCTTTTTCATATTATCTTTTCATTCTTGATGTCTAGTGTTAGTAATATATATAACATCTACAGTGTTTTGTATCATATAAGACAATATTGATGTAGGTTGAGAGAGAATTCATCTTGTATTCAGGCAACATAAAATTTTGTTTGTGATAAATACAGTACAGTACTGTAAATCTTTTATGATTTTCTTAATAACATTTTCTTCTCTCTAGCTTACTTTATTGTAAGAACACAGTATATAAACACAATACAAAACATGCGTGCTGTTTATGTTATTGGTAAGGCTTCCTATCAACAGTAGGCTATTAGTAGTTAAGTTTGCGGGGAGTCAAAAGTTATACACGGATTTTCAAATGCGCAGAGGTTGGTGCCCCTAACCCCTGTATTGTTCAAGGGTCAACTGTATACACTTCCTTTCGGTAAAAACTCACAGTAGTCCAGTTAGATAGGTATTATTTCCCCCATTTTATAGAGGATGCAAATAAGGATCAGATGCTTTCATTTACTTAAAGTTACATACTTAACAGTAAAGCTAAAGATAAACTAACACTTTTCTGACACCAAAGGCCAAACTCTTAGCCAATATATTGTACAGTCATCCCTCAGTATCCATGGTAGACTGGTTCCAGGACTCCCTGCAGATACCAAAATACGAGGATGCTCAAGTCCCTTATATAAAATAGCGTAGCACAGTCAGCCCTACATATCCATGGATTCCACATCTGTGGATTCAACCAACTGGAGACGAAATTGTTGCCTGAATCTGTGGATGTGGAACCAGCAGATATGGAAGGCCGACTGTACCTCCTTCATCTCATTTAGTGAATAGATCATATACTTAATTTAGGAATGTAGACTCTTCACATTTAAAAAGACAAAAATGACTATGAGCAGTTTTTTTAAAAAGAAAGCAAACATTTCAAATACTCTTACCCACAAAGAAATCTATGAAACAAAGTAAATATAGATTTAAAAAGCAGATTAATGCTATGGTTTTGAATGAAACCAAGACACATTCCTACCCCAGTAGGAAGTAGCAAAAGGAATAAGTCTGTCAAAAATTTAAAATTAAGTCATGGACAATTTGCCAGCATTCCCAAGCTAACTCTTCCCTAATCCACCAATGTTATTTTATATTATTTTCCAATTATTATTAAATTCTCTTTAAACATGAAGACTGCATATGTTTGACTTCCCAATGGACATTGAGCACCTTGAGGCTAGGAATTTTATTTTATTCCTCTTTCTAGAGCCCCCGTTACCTAGAACACAGCAGTTTTTAATACTAATATAACTAAAAATATTTGAAGTGCTTTACCAATTACAAAGGACTTTGATACACATCAACTCAGTAATGGGTCTTCAACAAATGCTTGCTGAAAGCATTTTTTTAAATGTCATGTGAATTTCCTTAGACAGAACAAAATATAAGTTGCATTACCAAGTATGAATGACTTCCTTCAGTAGCTCAAACAATTAAAAGTAAATTTATATCAGGACTAATTTTTGTAAGTATTAGGAAATGATTATTTTTAAAGTTACTGTTATATATAAATAGTAAAGACAGCCTACATGATATTATTCACTTACCTTACTCTGCCTTTTAAAAGCATTCACTTAATACTGAGTTCTTCTAATACCATATTTACAACTTATGAAAATAAAGAATATACTGCTTCCTGAGATTTCTTGCACAGATATTTAACTTTTTATGCTTGTTCTACTTCCTCAGTTAGATTATAATCTAGTGATATATATGTTATATCCAGGGTTCTCAAAAGCACTTAACATGGTATTATATGCCTAGTAGCCACCTCAGTAAATATTTTGTGAATCATCTTAAATTAGTACTAGTGAAATTGCTATTAAATACCTCTAAGGCATACAAATTCAGATTACTGATCCTAAATTTAACATTGGAAACTGACTGGAATTGATTGGAAAATATGACTCGTCATGAACAGTTTGTATTTATAGACCAAACGTGTTAAGTATTCTAAAGAAGATATTCTCATATTACCTGACTTCACTTACCTGATCAAAAAGAAGCCTAAGTTGCCGCTCAGATTCGCCAACCCACTTACTTAGACAGTCTGCTCCTTTTCGCATAAAAAAAGCCACCTTTTTGTCTCCTTGACTGCACTCATTAGCTAACGCTCTGGCAACCAAGGTTTTACCTGTGCCAGGAGGGCCATAAAACAAACAGCCCCTAGAGGAATAAAGAATCAATAAAAGTAGATAAATGTTACCACCAGCACTAATAACCAATACAAAAGCATGCACCTCCCATATAATTTTGTACTAATGTATATTTTATTATTATTAGACACTGATATAGCTTTTTCTAATATACAGACAAAAGTTTCACTTTGTTGAAAGTCCTCAAGGATGTTCTCAAAGAACCAAGCTTTGGTACACAAGAAATAGTTCAATCAGAGTAGAGAGTAATTTGGCAAGCTACATCAAAATTTTAAAGGTACTTTCCCTATGACCCAGAAATTTCACATTTTAGATTATATCATGTAGAAATAATCAAAAGAAAGTGAAAAAGATAGATTTTTTTAAAAACCTAAATGCTATCTATTAACAAGGGACAGATAAATACACCACTACATCTGTAATTTAAACACGAGTATGATGTCAAAAAGAATAATACACACATTATTTATGGATATGGAAAGGTGTAAAGTGAAAAATAAAGTTACATAAGGGTATTATTGAATAATCTCATTTATATTAAATGTTTAAATGTGCATAATACAGGCAAAATATAAACTTATTATATGCATACATATATAAAAGAAAGCTGTTCATCCCTAAGGAGTAGGATTACTTTCTGCTTATAATACTTTTTGTTTATAACTCCATTTTTTAAAGTTTCTCCCAAGGCTATACTACTTTAATGGCTTTGAAAAAAATAACAATTATTTTTAAAATTCAAGTTATATCATATAAGAAGTAAATAAATTGCTACTATGATTTCTAAAACCCACTGCAGAATTACAGGCCAACTCTTAACCCACTCAAACAGAAGATGACTCTTTAACAAGATTTTCTGCATCCTTAAACACATGAATAATAAATTAGAAACACATGAATAATAAATTAGAAATAAAAAGGGATATTTCACAGTTTAAGTCTGTATGCACATCTTCAAAATATTTTATTCTGCCCAATTTCCTTTGACATAATTTCTCAGCCTTTACTAATAGTTAACTAGCTAACCACCTCATGATCAAACACAATTAATCTGATCATAAAAATAAACTATCAAGCTTACCATTTCAAAAATACCACATCAATGAGTCAAAGCAACACTTCGCTGAAACTGTGCTTTCAAAGACTAACCAGTATACCGTATCAAACTGAATGCTATTAGGAGACCAAATTAAGGAAAATCCACTTAGGCGATCCACTTGTAAATTCAAGGCCTGTGTAAAGAATCTCATCCTGTGTCTGACTCTTAAATGCTGAAATATAAACTTCAAGAACACACTTAGTACCACAGCTTTTGAGCCCTAAATAATAAAATTTCATTCCTAATTCTCATTGCTAGAACACATCAAATAAATACATATGAAATATTTATAAATAATATTTAGATTTATAATCACCTACTAATTGAAATTTGATAAATTAACAGTAATAAAAATAATAAACATCTAGGACATTACTCACCTTGGAGGCTGAATTTTAAATTTTTCAAAAATTTCTGGATATAAAAGTGGGAATACTACCATTTCCTTTAGTGCATGAATATGATGGCTCAATCCACCTATGCTATCAAATCGCACCTTGGAAAGAAGTGGAAAAGTTTATTACAAAATAATTTTAACCGTTTATAGATTTCTTTTTAATTTATGAGATAATCTTATGATTCCAAAATATATGCCTTCAGCAGGAACTGAAGTTTAAACATAAAAGTTCATATATAAAGTTAAACAGAGTTCAAAAAACTATACTTTGAGGAATTCCCTGCAGGTCCAGTGGTTAGGACTCTGTGCTTCCACTGCAGGAGGCACAGGTTCAATCCCTGGTTGGGGAACTAAGATCTCGCATGCCGCGCGACAAAAGAACAACCACCACCAAAAAAAACCCCACTAACAATGGTGATCTTCTACTTTTATTGTGTGTTGTGTTAGAAACAAGTAATGACCTTTAAAAAAAAAAAACTATTTATAGAAAAACATTTACAAAACTTACTGATTTATCAATGTTCATTGGATCAACATCAGCCAAGCTTGCACCCACTTTGACACGTTCTCGGAGAATACCACTAGCTAAATCTTCTGCTCTTAAGTTCATAGGCAAACATCTGAAATTCATAAACATTCAAGTAGATAGCATTAAAGTTTCATATTCTTAATGTCATAAGCAAGTTTAAATCTTTGTTGACACATTTTCATCTTCCTCCCTTTTCTCATAACCCAGAAAATGACAAGAGATTTCATATTTTTAAACTACTTTTCCTAAATTCTTTTCAACAGGCCAGAAATAAATTTATTCACTAGAGAAAGCAAATAAGATCATGAATCTCTTTGTCCAAAAAGCCCAATCTAGTCTAAATTAGAAAACTTAACAAACCTGATATTCCACATTATATAAGCATAAAATAAAAAGACCTACTATAAATACTATAATATATGGCATTAAATGAACTCAAGCTTTATTATAACATTTAAATTTATCCTCAGATATTATGTGGGTATGTCTACTCAGTTTACATGATTGAAGAAATAAATTTCCCTCTGTTTTATTCAAGGGAAACCAATTTTAGACCCTATTTTGAAAACTAAGCATTATCGTTTGTGTGACTACCTTAAAATACATTTTCAGCTACTTAAAATCCTATATGATATTAATGTAATTACCCCTAAGAAAATATAATCTACTTCCTCTTTTAACATTGCATAAACACCAAAAGATGACATAAATAGCCTAAAAAAAGTATAGCTTCTACAATGAATGTACTTTCACTGACATTTCTGAATCCTAACTTACTTTAAAAATCTATTTCCAAAGCAGGTAACAGAATAGTTCAGATTGAAGAGGCATTAAATTCTTTTATTTAAACTTAGATTTTTCTCTTACATTTTCTTTCCATCATCCACATGTGGAACTCTTTTTAGCATACAATCTACACCAACCCAAACTTGTTTCCAAGACCAGCTAACTGAAAACTTGGTATTTCTACAATAGATATATAATGCCAAATTATAGAAATGCTTTCCTAAACGTAAAATTTCTAAATAAAATGTACCTTTAGTATTATAAATATAAGCTAGAAAATTAACTTAAATTTTAAAGAATAAATTATAATTTGATGCTTTAGTAACTTACTAGACAAAATACCGATTCTCTCATCCACTGAAAATTCTCAAGATTTTAGTGAGCCATGTAGCAATGAGTCATTTACTCTAGTTAAGCAAAGATCACCAGAGCTAAAACAAGTTTTCCAACAAAACCCAAGGGCTCCGGAAATAATTCTACTTACTCTTGAGTGCTATAATCATTATAAGCATCTGAAATCAACCTCATTAAGTGGATTTGGATTAGAGGAGAGGTACTGAAAAAGACTGTCCAAGAGGCTGGCCTCTTCCACTGGCTCTTTCTTTACCGTCCCACACACTATTTTATTGAGTACTTACAAAGCAAGTAATTTGTGGGAAGTTTCCCAAGGTTAGATTTCTACTCTAAAAATTACTAAGTGAATACCAAGTCGGTGTATTACTCTAGACTAAAATATGTGTTAAGTATCACTGTTAGCAAAATGCTAGTACAGGTAAGAATCACATTCAAAAAGTTTAAACTGTTATTCCTTTTTTCTATCATGGAAATAACAAGTAAAACTTTACTAACCTATTTCTTGCTCTTGCCATGCTCTTTGATTTCCTTCTTTCAAAGCGTTCTTCATCAGAAGAAGTTGTGTCACTACTATGAATGGCATGCTTCTTTCTCCTATTTAAAGAGTAAAATCCTTAAAATCATTACAGCAGCAAAGGGCTTTTAAAAACACATTCTGAGCATCATATATATATGAAAATATACAGTCACTCATTCATTTGGCAAATATTTATTTAGATCCCTATACTCATGCCATTTACATCTGATGAAGTAAAAACATGGTAAGTTCTACAGATAAAAAAAGAAAAACAGGAGGAGGAGGAGAGGGAGGCTATAATTTTTTAAATAGGGTAGTTCATAAAGGCATCAAGCAACAAATTGAATTTGCATCCAAATTTAGGGAATGTCTATCACTGATTGATAAATAACATTGAACTCTTATTAGAAAAGAAAGTTTATCTTTTTCTCTTCTTATTTCCCCTTTCCCAAATAATCAAAAAACAGTCCAGACACTAAAGAAAATAATATATTGGTTTACAGAGAGACAAGCATTTCCGCTTTCCACTTAAGACTTATATCCTGAAAAAAAAAAAAAAACTTATATCCTGTTTGAATTTCTTATAAAATGTATAAAGTATTTTTGATGAAATAAGCAAAGAAATAGTTTACAATCAGAACTAGTATGGAATGAGTAGATAATGTATCAAGCTAAAATCATCCTCGAGGAAAAATAACAATAAATGCTTCATTATTAATATACTTGATGACATCTCTATGATACCTATGGAAATCATACAAAATGGAATCATTGTAAATTAATTTACTTCAAACTCAAACTGGCTTTCAAGGATGGTCCACAGCCTGTGCATCCCTATTTTACTGCAATTCCCACCAACCACAATAGCAAAGCCAGATTTTCCCCAACTCCCATTAAGATCTTTAACCTGTCTAATATTCCTTCTCCTGATTAATAGAAGTCCCTTCATTTCATCCTGCATCAGTTTTTAATGTCTCCCAAAACTTCAAGAAGACTGTTGCAATAACTACCTACTCAATCTTTGCAATTCTGATATAAAACCTCTTTCCTACTTCTTTCTCTCCATCAGGAAAATGCCTGTTTCCAAGTTTCTTATTTACCCTGTGTGTGTGTGTATGTCTGTATGTGTGTGTGTGGTGGGGGGGTAAGCCTAATATATAAAAATGTAATATACCTGAAAATAGCACAAATGAGGTAGGCAGAAGCAACAATGTAAGTATTGGGCTAAAGAAATGATTCCACATGATAACTCAAATGCACAAGAACAAATGAAGAGAACCAGAATAATAAAATAAAAGGTGACTATCCAAAAGCTATAAGCATGCACTTGATTGACTTTCTTCTCTCAACTTTTTTAAATAACAGAGAATTATATAAGTAACTTTAATAATGTATTGCTAGGTTTGTAAAATGTATAAACGTAACATGTATAACAATACCACAAAAAGCTGAGTGGACCTTAAAAGGGAAGGGGCCACACCATATACAAAAGTAAGTCAAAATGGATCAAAGATCTAAACACAGAGCTAAAACTATAAACTCTTAGGAAAAACCACAGAAGTAAATCTTCATGACAGTAGATACGGCGATGGATTCTTAGATATGACATGAAAACATGAACAACAACAAAAAAGATAAACTGAACCTCATCAAAATTAAAGTCTTTTGTGCTTCAAAGAATACCATCAAGAAAGTAACAACTCACAAAATAGGATACAATATTTGCAAATCATATATCTGATAAGGAATTTGAATCTAGAATATATAAAGAGCTCTTACAAGTCAATGATAAAAAGACAACACAGGGCTTCCCTGGTGGCGCAGTGGTTGGGAGTCCGCCTGCCGATGCAGGGGACACGGGTTTGTGCCCCAGTCCGGGAGGGTCCCACATGCCGCGGAGCGGCTGGGCCCGTGAGCCATGGCTGCTGAGCCTGTGCGTCTGGAGCCTGTGCTCCGCAGCGGGAGAGGCCACGACAGTGAGAGGCCCGCGTACCGCAAAAAAACAAAAAAACAAACAAAAAAAAACACCACAACACAATTTTTACATAGGCACTGGACACAAAGAGACAGTTCTCAAAGGAAACTTTTAAAATGGCTAATAAGCACATGAAAAGATGCCTCATATCATTAGTCATCAGGGAAGTGCTATTCAAAAACCACAATAAGATACATTTCATACTTGTTAGGACAGCTAGAATCAAAAAGTCAGACAATATTAAGCGCTGGGGAGGATGTGAAAAACTGGAAGTCCCATACACTGCTGGAGAGAATGTCAAATGGTGTAGTCACTTTGGAAAACATTCAAGCAGTTCTTAAATGATTAAGCATAAAGTAATCACATGACCCAATAATTCTACCCGGAGGTATATTGTCAAGAGAAATACAAAAATATATCCGGGAATTCCCTGGCAGTAGAGTGGTTAAGACTCCATGCTTTCACTGCCAAGGATGCAGGCAGGTTCGATCTCTGGTTGGGGAACTAAGATCCCACAAGCCACACAGCATGGCCAAAAAAAAAAAAACAAAACACATATATCCACATAAAAACTTGTACATGAATTTTTATAGCACCGTTACTCATAATAGCCAAAAGTTGGAAACAACTCAAATGACCATCAACCAATGAGGAGATGGACAAAATGTGACATAGTCCTACCTTGGAACATCATTTGACAATAAAAAGGAAGGAAGTACTGATAAATGCTTCAACATGTATGAACCTAGAAAACATGTAAACTGAAAGAAGCCAGTCACAAAGACCACATATTATATTCTCATTTTTACAAAATGCCCAGAATAGGCAAACCTATGAGGAAAGAAAGCAGATTACTGGTTGCTTAGGACTTAGGGCATAGGGGTAGTGGTAGGAAGGTTAGAGTTAAAGAGAACAGGTTTCTTGCTAAGCAGATGAAACAGTATTTAAAATTGTCTGTGGCAACAGTTCCAGTTATCTGTGAATATACCAAAAAAAAAAAAAAAGCTGAATTATATGATGTGGATCTTAATAAAGCTTTTTTTTTAAAAAAGCTACGTGAGGGCTTCCCTGGTGGTGCAGTCGTTGAGAGTCCGCCTGCCGATGCAGGGGACGTGGGTTCGTGCCCCAGAATGGGAAGATCCCACATGCCGCGGAGCGGCTGGGCCCGTGAGCCACGGCTGCTGAGCCTGTGCGTCCGGAGCCTGTGCTCCACAACAGGAGAGGCCACAACAGTGAGAGGCCCGTGTACCGCAAAAAAAAAATTTTTTTAATGTTTGCCTGAATAGAATTGCAAGAATGGAAGATAAAAAGAATAAAATCTCTCAGGAAAAAAAAGGGGAGCGCAAAAACGACAAAGAAAAATGGGAGAAAAGGCAAGTGCCACAGAGGACCAATGTCCAATGTTGGACTAACATAACAGTAGTTACTAAGCAGAAGAGGAAAAAAATGAAGAGAAGAAACCTAACAAAAAATAATACAAGAAAATATCCCAGAGTTGAAAAAAAAAAATCTCCAAACCAATAGGGCCTAGAGCAAGAGGCTCAAAAAACTGAACAAACGAACAAAAATATATATATACACACACACATATATATATATATTTATGTTCATCTACAAAGAAACAAGATATTAAACCAGACTGAATTCTCAACAGCAACAATATGTCATGGAGTACGGTGAAGCAAGAACTTTAAAGGTTTAGAGGACACCTATTTGGATCTACAATTCTCTTAACTCACAAAACTACTGGGAACTATGAAAATAGAAGACATTTACAAAGATGCAAAGTTGCCTTCCACAAATTCTTTCCGAGTAAGTTACTTGAGATTATATTCCTGCAAAATGATACAGTAAAGCAAAAAGGAGAAAGACATCAGATCCAGTAAGTGGTGGATCCAAACCATGAAAGCAATCTTAAGTCCTACAGCAGTCACTTTGCTGCAGGTCTAAAAAAGTGTCCCCCCAAAGTGGAACAGAAAGATGACATTAGGAGAGATGTCATCTGACAAAAAAAATATGAATGCTTTGGTATGTTCAGAAGCTAGGAAAACTTGATACTACTTGAATGTTAAAAAGGAGAATTCTTGGGACTTCCCTGGTGGTCCACTGGTTAAGACGCTGAATTCCCAATGCAGAGGGCCGGAATTCTGGTCAGGGAACTAGACCCTACATGCCGCAACTACGATCCCACATGCTGCAACTAAAGATCCCACATGCCTCAATTAAGACCCAGCGCAGCTAAATAAATAAATTATTTATTTATTTATTTATTTATTTTTTAAAAAGGAGAACTCTTGAAATCATCACCTTTACTGAGACTATCAGGTGATCTCATTGGGTCCTTTTTCTCCATTTACATGAATCACTTCAAGAAGCCCCACACATTCCTGTCCCTGAAGGAATATGTAGGCTGTGCAAAAGGTGATACAATCGCCCCCATTCCTATCCCTTTGAACTCTATGTTCCCCTTCACCCCACTATCTTTTTCCAAGCATTTGTCACGATCTGACACACTATGTTTATGTATCCATTAGTTTATCTCCCTCTAGTAGAATGTAAGCTCCGAGAGAAGAGGGATTTTTACATTTTTAACTTCTGAATATCCAATGCCTTGAATGATATTTGGTGCGTACAGAAGATACACAACATAGATTTGTTGAATGAAAGAATAAACTTAATTCCAGGAGCATTTCCCATTGAGTGGCCAGAGGGAGTAATAAAATCCACAGAGGAGGGCTTCCCTGGTGGCGCAGTGATTGAGAGTCCGCCTGCCGATGCAGGGGACACGGGTTCATGCCCCGGTCCGGGAAGATCCCACATGCCACGGAGCGGCTGGGCCCGTCAGCCATGGCCGCTGAGTCTGTGCGTCCGGAGCCTGTGCTCCGCAACGGGAGAGGCCACAACAGTGAGAGGCCCGCGTACGGAAAAGAAAAAAAAAACTAACAAAACATACCTGATATGACTCCTTCTTGCTGGAGATCTGTGAATATCAAAGAGCGTATTTTCCCTCTTTTTTTGATGAGCTGGTACTGAAAGAAAAAAAGAAAAAAAAAAGAACATAGAAATAACTGATAATAAATTGATAAACTGATGTATTAAAGAAGAAGAAATTAGTTCTGTTAACTTTCTGAACAGAAGCCAGTCATATGTCTTCAAGTTCTAAATGCTGCCTAGAAGAAGCACAACAAAAATTAAAACTTTGTGGTAAATACTGTAAGTTTCAAATAAACATTCTAAAAAAGAATGTTAAGCTAAATCTTTGTGACTTTGGGTTAAACAAAGATCTCTTTGACACATCACCAAAGCACAACCCATTAAAAAATTTTTGAGAGCAACTTCCCTGGTGGCACAGTGGTTAAGAACCCGCCTGCCAATGCAGGGAACACGGGTTCAATCCCTGGTCTGGGAAGATCCCACATGGCTTGGAGCAACTAAGCCTGTGTGCCACAACTACTGAGCCTTCACTCTACAGCCCGTGAGCCACAACTACTGAGCCCATGTGCCACAACTACTGAAGCCCAGGTGCCTAGAGCCCATGCTCTGCAACAAGAGAAGCCAACGCAATGAGAAGCCCACACACCGCAAAGAAGAGTAGCCCCCACTCTCCGCAGCTAACTAGAGAAAGCCTGTGCACAGCAACGAAGACCCAAAGCAGCCAAAAATAAATAAATAAATAAATTTATAAAAAATAAATTTTTTCTGGCTTCCCTGGTGGCGCAGTGGTTGAGAGTCCGCCTGCCGATACAGGGGACGCGGGTTCGTGCCCCGGTCCGGGAGAATCCCACATGCCACGGAGCGGCTGAGCCCATGAGCCATGGCCGTTGAACCTGCGCGTCTGGAGCCTGTGCTCCGCAACAGGAGAGGCCACAGCAGTGAGAGGCCCACATACCGCAAAAAAAATAATAAATTTTTTCATAAACTGAAATTCATCAAAATTACAAATTCTTCTCTTTGAAAGACACTATTAAGAGAATTTTTTTTAAAGCTACAGACTGAGAAACTATTTACAAATCACAAGGACTGATACCTGAAGTACATAAGGAACTCTCAAAACTTCAATAATAAAAAAACAAACCGCTTAATTGAAAACATGGGCAAGAGATTTGAATACTTCACCAGAGATAATGTTGGCAAATCAGCACATAAAAATATGCTCAACATCATTAGTAATTAGGGAAATGTAAATTAAAACTATAATAAATATGTATTAAAATTAACTTGGAAAAATAACCACACCAAATGTTGGCAAGAATATGGAGCAACTGAAACTCTCATACACTCTTAGTGAGAATGTAAGCAGTATAATCACCTTGGAAGAGTTTGGTAATTTCTTAGAAACTTAAACATACACATAGTCATAAAACGCAGCCATTCCACTCCTAGGTGTTTATAAGAAAAATGAAAATATATGTCCAAACAAAGACTTGCAAATATATGTTCATAACAACTTTATTTATAATAGCCAGACACCAGAAATGTCAACAATCCAAATGTCCATCAACAAATGAATGGATAAACAAATTGTGATATACCCATACAATGGAATGCTACTCAGCAATAAAAAGAAAAACACTACTGTTAAAGTCGACAACATGGATGAGTCTTACAATTATTATATTGAGTGAAAGAAATCAGACCAAAAAAAGAGTATATACTGTATATAAAATTAAAGAAAATGTAAACTAATCTATGGTGACAGAAAGCAGATGAGATCTGTCACTGCCTGAGGGTTAGGAGTGGGGAGGCAAAAGAAAGTTAGGAGTAGATTATAAACAGGCAGAACGAAATTTGGGGGAGTTGATGAACATGTTCATTACCTTGAGTGCGGTGACAGTTTCATAGGTATATCCCTCAGATAGTTCAAACTTGCCAAATTGTACACATGAAATATTATATATGCAATGGCAGTGAACTACATATAAATTATACCTCTTTAATAACGCTTTTAAAAAAAAAAACTAGAAAAATGGCTCACAATCTTTTTTCTGTCCCAACATACCTCCCCCATTATTAACAGGGCTATCTTTGACAGTGACTCTTAACTGGAGTAGAGAAATGTCTACATACTTGGGCAAGCTTCTTGTGAGGTAACTCTAATAATTCCAGAGAATCAATCACTGCTTCAGAGCGTTAAGAGTTTGAATAAAATGATCCAGGTTCTTCCTTGAAAACATTATGCTAAGTGAAAGAAGCTAGACACAAAAGGTCACATATAGGCAAATCTATCGAGACAGAAAGTATCAATACATTAGTGATTGCTAAGGGCTGTGGGGATGGAAGTGTAGAAGTAATAAAATGTCCTGGAATTAGATAGTGGTGATGACTGCACACCCTTGTGAATACTAAAAAGCAATAAACTGTACAGATTAAAAATCAGCAAAACCCAGCAAAAATGGTAAATTTCATGATATGTGAATTTTATTTCAATTTTTTAAGAATTGGAGGAAATCAATAGTGATGGAATTTCCCAACAGCTGGGAAGAAAGTCAATAAAACAGTACCTGTGGAACTGATTACCTGTCATTAGATTTAAAAGCATTAAGATATGGGCTTCCCTGGTGGCACAGTGGTTGAGAGTCCGCCTGCCGATGCAGGGGACACAGGTTCATGCCCCGGTCCGGGAAGATCCCACATGCTGCAGAGTGGCTGGGCCCGTGACCCATGGCCACTGAGCCTGTGCGTCCGGAGCCTGTGCTCCGCAACGGGAGAGGCCGCGACAGTGAGAGGCCCACGTACCGCAAAAAAAAAAAAAAGATAAACTTTTTCCTTCTCAAAAAAATAACCAGAAACAAAACACAAACATAGGTTACTGGCCAAGTTGCCCTCTTCTGACTGTAGCTGAATTATCAATACTTAACCACTTGGAACACAGAGAAACTTGCCCTAAAGAACTGCTATAAGAGATTTCATTCTTTTAAATTCAGCAACACTGATTTTTTTAAGGGGTGGAGTAGAATAAGCTACTCTACTACAAAAAGGAAAGAAGTTACTTAGAGTCTCTTACCTATTGGAGGTGCTTGGTATCGATCCACTGTTTTTCTTTGTCTCAAATTATATGGCCTATCGTTTTCTTCTCCTTCTGCCTCTTCAACCTCAATATCTCCATCTTCCTCTTGAGATTCTAGTTTCACACACACACACACATACGCACAAAATAAAATACTGTTTTAATCCACAATGATTGGTCCACTCTAGAACTGAATATTTTTATTTTATTCTTTCTGCACAAGTTAGCTTTAAAAATGTCAACATTGTATGATACAGCATAAATCAATACAATTAAAAATGAACCCTGATGGGGACTTCCCTGGTGGCACAGTGATTAAGAATCCACCTGCCAATGGAGGGGACACGGGTTCAATCCCTGGTCCAGGAAGAGATCCCGCATGTCGCAGGGCAACTAAGCCCCTGTGCCACAACTACCGAGCCTGTACTCTAGAGCCTGCGAGCCACAACTCCTGAGCCCTCGCACCACAACTACTGAAGCCCGCACGCCTAGAGCCCAGAGCCCATGCTCCACAATAAGAGAAGCCACCTCAATGAGGGGCCTACGCACCACAACTAAGAGTGGCCCCAGCTCACCACAGCTAGAGGGGGCCTGCGTGCAGCAACGAAGACCCAACGCAGCCAAAAAAATAATAATAATAATAAACATTTTAAAAAACTTAGAGTAAGCTTTCAGATGTCATGAGTAAGTTGTAAAGTCCTTTGCATTTTTAGTTTCTTATTTCACTGAGCATGGCTGACAGTTTTAACATTTTTTTTCAATGTCTTAATATGACTGTGTTATAGTGACAATTCCTGTGGTTAAAAAGTTAATCATAAAGTACATTGCATTTGAGGACCATAAGCTTATAAAGTTTCACCAGACTTTTATTTTAAACTATAAATAGATGTCACATTATAGCTATAGCCAAACTGCCTTTTTTTTTTTTTTTTAATTTATATTTTTGGGCCACGCCGGGCAGCATGTGGAATCTTAGTTCCCCCACCAGGGATTGAACCCATGCCCCCTGCATTGGAAGCACAGAGTCTTAACCACTAGACTGCCAGGGAAGTCCCCCAAACCACATTTTAAAAATAAACTTTTAGAATTTATGTACATTATAATTTACTTTTTATTTATTTATTTATTTTAAAATTTAGTTTTGGCTGCGTTGGGTCTTCATTGCTGCGTGCGGGCTTTCTCTAGTTGTGGTGAGCAGGGGCTACTCTTTGTTGTGGTGCACAGGCTTCTCATTGTGGTGGCTTCTCCTGTTGTGGAACACGGGCTCTAGGCATGCTGGCTTCAGTAGTTGTGGCTCGAGGGCTCTAGAGCGCAGGCTCAGTAGCTGTGGCGCACAGGCTCAGTTACTCCACGGCATGTGGGATCTTCCCAGACCAGAGATCTAACCTGCATCCCTGCCCTGGCTGGTGGATTCTTAACCACTGCACCACCAGGGAAGTCCCGTAATTTATTTTTTAAATGTATAGCTAGGTGAATTATCATAAAGTGATCACTCATGTCAAGGCATAAACTATTACCAATACCCCAGAAATCTACTTTATGCTCTCTCTCAATCCCTGCCTGAATTTTTCTACCAAAATGACTAATCTGTGTTTACCTGTTGTCAACAGGCCTAACAAATCATTATACCGCCAACAAAAATTGCTCTTGCTGTAAGATAAGTAATTATCCTTTAAGCATTTTTTTTGAACTATCAAGTAGTATGTGAATATTGACCTTATTCAGTGGTTAATTGGGCATTGAATGAAGTGTGCTGTAATAAAGTTTTGAGTCATTCTATTATTGCTTTGTATGACCAAAAAGGTAATAAAAAAGACTGAAAGGTCATAGGTAAATCAGGAGCTCAAATATGATCATATTGATATATTTAGCAAAGAACTAATATTTTTAAGAAAGGCATTTTCTTTTACATCTGTCGTTTTTTTAATTAATTAATTAATTTAATTTGGGCTGCGTTGGGTCTTCGTTGCTGCACGCGGGCTTTCTCTAGTTGCGGTGAGCGGGGGCTACTCTGGAGCATGGGTTCCAGGCGCGCGGGCCTCAGTAGTTGTGGCGCACGGGCTTAGTTGCTCCACGGCATGTGGGATCCTCCCGGGCCAGGGCTCGAACCTGTGTCCCCTGCATTGGCAGGCGGATTCCCAACCACTGCGCCACCAGGGAAGCCCCTAAATGTTTATTATTAAGTTATAGAGAGAATCAGTAAATACAGTATTACTTAACTAAATAACACTATAAATCACTTGCACCCAAATAAGTTTCCTTAAACCTTCAAAAAAATTACTTTTTGAAAAAAAACCTTGCATTATTTATTATGGGAAGAAATTCTATACATGGCAAATCTACTCTGGGAAATCTACAAAGATGTTCAGTTAAAGATAAGGCAAAAATCACATTATAAATCTGTCTCACCTATACTGATTTTCTCCAAAGGAAGCAATATAGAGGTTCTAGCTGTAACAACAATAATATCTGCTCAATAAAATACCTTCATTAGAAATATCACCTCTTCAAAACTTGCTAATAATATATTAATTACAGAATTTGAGAAATAAACCCATTCTTCTCCATCTAAGCTACACAAGTAGAACTAATAAGGTTCCCTGGTGAAATACGACTACCTTGCATTTACAGTACACCAAATCTTCTGAAAATCCATTTTAATAAAGAAGGTTAACACCTACAGAATTAAATCCTATGGATGCACTGGTCATCAATTTATAATCCTTGGGGCAAACGTGCTTTCATCTGTTCCCAGCTCCAGCCCGACAACTCCAGTCAGGATTCATCAATTCAAAACCCAGACAGGCCTCAGAAAAGAGCAGGACAACTCCCTCCACTAGTTCTGGCTGTCTCTCTTTACTGTACCATTTACTACTCCTCTGTCCATAACTAAATTTGAGACCCAAATAATCCGAGATTTAGAGGCTATGGATAGAAGGTGGCTATGGACAGAGACTTTCAGTTAGAACGTACCTAAATACAAAAGAGGCCTCACCTAACACGCAAATCAGCCCATGGCAAATGCTACACCAGATTAGGTCACTTAAGGACTACCAATAGCTACTAATAAGATATATTACATAACAATGCACAGTGTACAGCAAAGGCATTTTTCCAAATGAAGAAAATGAATACTCAGAAATGCCAATGGAATAAAAATTATTCCAAATTATGTAACATAGACCTCTAAAGCCAAAAATCACCCATCCAGCAATATTACACATATATTACTTGTACATATTTTCTTCGCTCCCACCTGAACTTTATAGTATTTATTTCATAAGGTGCTTTCACAAACCTTCTTCTTCACCCTCAGTAGAGACTTCATGATGATTTTGTATCCCATAACTATTTCTTCTCAGTGACTTTCTTCGCCTTTTCACTCTTGAATACATATCCATGTTTTCCTTTTAAAGAGAGAAATCTGTCAAATATTAACATGAATTTTATTCCCAGCTATAAATATCATTAACCCAATGGGACATGCCCATTCAATAAAATTTACTGAGGACCTATTTGCAAGGCAAAGATTCATGAAAATGGACCTTACTGAATTCAATACATGTAAGAAACAAGAGGAAAAACAAATAAAACTTATAAAATATTTGAAAATGTAAAACTACAATGCCATGGACATACTTTCTCCCTTAAGCAAATTACAGCCTAGTAGGATAAAACAAGTCAAGTCACAGGTAACTATAAAAGAAAGTAGAGGGCTTCCCTGGTGGCGCAGCGGTTAAGGATCCGCCTGCCAATGCAGGAGACACGGGTTCGAGCCCTGGTCCAGGAAGATCCCACGTGCCACAGAGCAGCCAAGCGTGTGCACCACAACTATTGAGCCTGCGCTCTAGACCCCACGAGCCACGACTGCTGAGCCCACGTGCCTAGAGCCCATGTTCCACAACAAGAGAAGCCACCACAATGAGAAGCCTGCACGCCACAACAAAGACTCAACACAGCTGAAAATAAATAAATAAATAAAATTTATAAAAAGTAATAATAAAATAAAATAAACTAGAACAAGTTTAATGCCATAAATAAAGGTACATGGGCGTTCCCTGGTGGCCTAGTGGTTAGGATTCTGGGCTTTCACTGCTGTGCCCAGGGTTCAATCCCTGGTCAGGGAACTGAGATCCCACAAGCAAAAGGTACAGAAGAGTCTAGAATTCAAAAAGATTAATCCGCCCCTGCCCGTGTTTGGGGGAGGAGGGGAGGAAGCATCTGAAAAGAGCCTTGAAACAAAGGTAGAACTGCATCAGGCCTTAACCAGAAGTATTAACAGGAATAAAAGATAGGAGAATAAGAATGATTCATTTATATTTGGGCAATGGTATGTGAGAAGATAAAGTTGAAACCAGATTATGAAGGTCAAGGTGATTTTAATTAATTCAGTACACATTATAAAACCATTAAAGGGACTTCCTTGTTGGTCCAGTGGTTAGGACTCTGCCCTCCCAATGCAGAGGGCACGGGTTCAATCCCTGGTGGGGAACTAAGATCCCACGTGCCGCACTGTGCCCAAAAAAAAGAAAAAAGACTGTTAAAGGTTCCGATGAGAAAAGTGACAGAATCAGAGGTGGACTTTAAGATGACCCTCTGCAGAAGTGTAGAGGGTCTTTTGGGGAAGGTTGTGGCAAGGGGGTTAAGGATAAAAGAAGAAAGAAAAGAATAAAATCCCAGATTAAACTGGAAACGAAGAAGGAACAATTCTGTTAATTCAAGAAAATCCAAATGCTGCTCTCTCTCTCTCTCAATTCCTCAGTCCAAATAAAAAATACGTGCAAAGGTTGTTAAAGTTAATATACTCACAAATTCTGTATCTGTCCACATTCGAAGCCGTTCTACTTCTCCTGATCGACGATTCCTTCTAATGTTTATATTGTCCATTTCCTGTAGTACAGCTTCAGCAGTACTACAATTATATAATAAAACTAGGGTTTAGACAACCATGGAATCAAACACTGTGTCATACATGTAAAAGAGCTCTTCGTCAACGCATAATTAAATCCTGATATGTAACTGTACCTAACATCCCAATTAATATCTGTTTCTGAACTGGCATCCACCAGAAGATAATGCCCCCAAAACAGATGGAAACAGGGAATTCTCTGGTGGTCCAGTGGGTATGACTCAGCACTTTCACTGCTGGGGCCCAGGTTCAATCCCTGGATGGGGAACTAAGATCCCACAAGCCATGCAGCACAGCCAAAAAAAAAAAAAAGATGGAATCAGAACATCTTCTACCTTAATATAACTTACAAATATAAGACCTTTGTTTGTAAGTCTGCAAATATTTAAATTCATAATGCTACTACAAATAACTGACTACCAGACTTAAGGCACTGAAAAAAAAAAATTCAAATCTTTTTACTTGAAGATGGTGTTAAAAATTGTATAGAAAAAAGGATTTGTAAAAAGTTTAAAGCTAATATAAGGTTAACTGAATACATACTTTTAGAAATTAGAGGACATTGACATCCACAAAATATATGGTAACATTGGCACATTTGTTAAAAATTGTATAGAAAAAAGGATTTGTAAAAAGTTTAAAGCTAATATAAGGTTAACTGAATAGATACTTTTAGAAATTAGAGGACATTGACATCCACAAAATATATGGTAACATTGGCACATTTTATGTTTTAAACACACACATAGCCCAGATACTGATCTAAGTACTTAACGAATAATAACTAATTGTGACACTACCACTATAGAATAGAATATAATTTCTTCTCATTTCAAATAGCAATTACACTGACCTCACTTCTCCAGGCTACTGCAGTGATTAAGGAGGATGATTTATTAGCTGAGAAGAATAAAGTTTCATTGCATGTAGACACTGAACAGTCAGCTAGGCTACATCCACCATGTGCAGTCTCAAAAGACTTTCAATTCAGAATCTTGACTAAGTAAAACTATGCCTACTATGTATCAATAATGAAACTTAATGCTGCTTGAAAATTGTCAAAAACACAAATGTTAAATGAGCAAATATTAAAGGACTATAGTAGTGAAGTCAAAATAAAATTACTTTTTATATTATCTATGCACAAGTGCTTTAAAAAGTATGAGAAAAAATGAGCTATCACATAAATTGTATTAAATATAATAAAGTAACCAGAAACTGACAATCATTGCTAGCCATGGTTAATTCAAATTAAGTTTTTAAATAATTGTATTGATTGCTAAGTCAGTGCTTAAGTTACTTTTTAAAACATAACTGGCTTAAAAAAATCAACAGTTACATGAAACTGCTGACTGCAAAAGCATTCATACCTATTTACTAGTTGATCAAATAACAAACTCTGGTTCACGCTTTCAAATCTGTTTTTCCTGGAACGACAACTTTTTCTGACTTCCATGTCACCATTTATACAAGAAAGGTCCCCATCTCCCTTCTTTTCGCCTCGAAGGGGATGGCTTCGAAGGGCTACAAGAAGAGAGAAATTGCCATTTCAAAGTATAGAGTATAAAAAGAAAGAAAAAAAATCAAAAATTACTTTTAAAAGACTATAAAAAGCTTACTATAACCTCTTAAATGGCTTTAATATCCAAAATCTAAAATTTCTATAACTGTTTACAATCTGCTATAATAATTTAAATTATTTCAGTTGTACTGATTTCTCAGTGTTTAGCAATTACATATTTACCATGACTGAAATCCAGTCACTTCCAACAGTATACTTAGCATACTAGTAAATTACGCTATTTTACCCCACTTTAATACTCTTAACAACATTATAAGAATTTCAATACTAACCAGTTTCATAACAGAATACTCACATAAGCTACTATGTCCGTTTGGTAATGTAGCACCAGGCTGAGAAGTTAACCTAGAACACAATTATATTTAATACGCAAACACATCAACATTCATTTAAAGAAGCAAGAAATGCAAATACTGGTGGAATCATTTTAATCTTTAAAATGTCAGTAATGTAATATTACTTTTTTAAGAGTAAAGACATTTTTTTACCCTAAGACTGATAATATACCAATTAATAAAATATACTAGCTAAGAGTCGTTTCATTACTTCAAGAAAAGTTTTAATAACAGATTACAAACTGAACTTACTGTCTTCAACTCTATAAATTAAAATCCAATGAAAAGGCTTAAGCTTAATATGTATCATAAAGTCAGCTGACGCCATAAGTAACAATGGTCACAGACATTTACTATTGGTTTTTGTTGACAACATAAAATTCAAACAATGACAAAGTTATTCAAATGATAAACTGTAAGACGAAAAAAGTATTTGCACACCAACACCACTTAATAATTTCCTCAAAGTATTATATTACACATTCTAAACTAATAAATGAAAATTTAGCTAATTTCTCAAAATCTATTGCACAACTCTCCCTTTTGGTGGAGGAACAGAAATGTTAAGTCACTAGAAAGATACTTAAAGGGTCATTAAAACATGAAGACTTATGAAAAAAGTCACAGTACGCCTTACTATAATTAGAAATTCAAAACCAAAAGCTAAATTGTTACATAGTAAAAGAGCTATCAATTTAAACTTACTAGAGTATTTTTTGAAATATCCAACAATTATCGTTTTCAAAGAGTAAAAAAGGGGGGAGAGAGGACATTCAAAAAACAGTACATATGACTGTCATCCGCTTATCTATGTGGTTTGCACAACATTTTTTAACTAAAATATTCTAACATTTTTGGTTATTCCAGCATTCTTCATGTAAAATTATAAATGTTATAAATATTAATTATAAATGTCCCTGTCTAATAAAGGTCACAGATAGGATGACTAAAGGTATGAACAAAAACTATTCTGTGCCTTCAGACTATCAAAAACACAAAATAAAAAACTCCATCTCGGGCTTCCCTGGTGGCGCAATGGTTGAGACTCCGCCTGCCGATGCAGGGGATACGGGTTCATTCCCCGGTCCGGGAAGATCCCACATGCCACGGAGCGGCTGGGCCCGTGAGCCGTGGCCGCTGAGCCTGCGCGTCCGGAGCCTGTGCTCCGCAACGGGAGAGGCCACAGCAGTGAGAGGCCCATGTACCACAAAAAATAAATAAACTCCATCCCTCCTTTCCCCATAAAAACAACATAACCATCTTGTTCTAATATACTACCTCTTAGAAAGTATTTCATTTTTAGCACCTTTATATACAAATACACAATCCTCCTGGTATATGAGTTTGACTCTAAAGTAATAGAATTGATGTGTTAACAGGTCATTCCTTAGAAGATTATACATGTGGAATTCCCTAGAATCACTCTTAAAATCCACTTAAAACCACATAGAAAAATAATAAATATAGTTTGGCTTTGGACCCAATATAACATTAACTCAGTTTAATCACTTAATTCACAAGTCTTGGCTCCATATGAATTTTAGCTGTATGTAAGACTAAATGGTTGGAATTTTACACACTTAAATTATTCAAAAGAGTTCGTGCCCGGTCCGCGAAGATCCCACATGCCGCAGAGCGGCTGGGCCCGTGAGCCATGGCCACTGAGCCTGCGCGTCCGGAGCCTGTGCTCCGCAACGGGAGAGGCCACAACAGTGAGAGGCTCGCGTACCGCAAAAAAAATAAAAAAAAGAAGACAGTGCTTAATTGGCTTTTATTTCATTGCTACTGAAAGATCTATTTTAAGGTGGGGGGAGAAAAAAACTTGTTCTTCAATCAATCCAATTACCAATTATAGTTTATTGTCATCATTTTACAATTATCATTTCTCTTTATAAAAAGGAGAAAAAGAAGGAGATAGAATATGAAATACTTGGGTATGAAAATAGAGAATATTGGGATTTTAAGGGTTGGTCTGCCTATACAATAATAAAGGTACCTAAAATGTCTCTTAAATCAAGGTTGCCAAAAATTAATCACTTAAAATGTAACCAGGTGGGTTCACTGCTTAAATTAATCCTCTAATAAATCCTTTATGATTATGAAGTCTCTTTTATTTTTAAAAGAGGCTGCGACAAAAATAAACTCAAAATGGATTAAAGGCCTAAATGTAAGGCCAGACACTATAAAACTCTTAGAAGAAAATACAGGCAGAACACTCTGTGACATAAATCACAGCAAGATCCTTTTTGACCCACCTCCTAGAGAAATGGAAATAAAAACAAATTAATAAACAAATGAGACCTAATGAAACTTCAAAACTTTTGCACAGCAAAGGAAACAAGACGAAAAGACAACCCTCAGAATGGGAGAAAATATTTGCAAACAAATCAACAGACAAAGGATTAATCTCCAAAATATACAAGCAGCTCATGCAACTCAATATCAAAAAAAAAAACAACCCAATCCAAAAATGGGCAGAAGACCTAAACAGACATTTCTCCAAAGAAGGTATACAGTTTGCCAACAAACACGTGAAAGAATGCTCAACATCATTAATCATTAGAGAAATGCAAATCAAAACTACAATGAGGTATCACCTCACACCAGTCAGAATGGCCATCAACTAAAAATCTACAAACAATAAATGCTGGAGAGGGTGTGGAGAAAAGGGAATTCTCTTGCATGTAAATGATACAGCCACTATGGAGAACAGTATGGAAGTTCCTTAAAAAACTAAAAATAGAACTACCATATGACCCAGCAATCCCACTACTGGGCATACCCTGAGAAAACCATAATTCATAAAGAGCCATGTACCACAATGTTCATTGCAGCTCTATTTACAGTAGCCAGGACATGGAAGCAACCTAAGTGTCCAACAACAGATGAATGGACAAAGAAGATGTGGCACATACATACAATGGAATATTACTCAGCTATAAAAAGAAATGAAACTGAGTTATTTGTAGTGAGGTGGATGGACCTAGAGACTGTCATGCAGAGTGAAGTTAAGTCAGAAAGAGAAAAAAAAATACCATATGCTAACACATATATATGGAATCTAAAAAAAAAAAAAAGGTCATGAAGAACCTAGGGACAGGACGGAAATAAAAGTGCAGACCTACTAAGAGAAGAGACTTGAGGACAGGGGGAAGGGGAAGGGGAAGCTGGGACAAACAGAGAGTGGCATGGACATATATACACTACCAAATGTAAAATCGATAGCTAGTGGGAAGCAGCCGCATAGCGCACAGAGAGATCAGCTTGGTGCTCTGTGACCACCTAGAGGGGTGGGATAGAGAGGGTGGGAGGGAGGGAGATGCAAGAGGGAGGAGACATGGGGATATATGTATATGTATAGCTGATTCACTTTGTTATAAAGCAGAAAGTAACACACCACTGTAAAGCAATTATACTCCAATAAGATATTAAAACAAGGGGGGGAGGGGGTGTGGGTGCGGGATATTTCACTATATCTCTGTATCCTAAATTTTTTAAATGGAGACAGTATCACTCTGCATTAGATAATTATTACATTAAAAGTTTCTAGGGCTTCCCTGGGGGTGCAGTGGTTGAGAGTCCGCCTGCCGATACAGGGGACACGGGTTCGTGCCCCAGTCCGGGAAGATCCCACATGCCACGGAGCAGCTAGGCCCGTGAGCCATGGCCACTAAGCCTGCGCGTCCGGAGCCTGTGCTCTGCAACGGGAGAGGCCACAACAGTAAAAGGCCCACGTACCGCAAAAAAAAAAAAAAAAAAAAAAAAAAAGTTTCTACACCTTTAATTATGTGAAGCACACTGCAAATGCAATATCAGACTCAAAAATCATTACTTATTCTCCCTTTCCCACATAAACCCAAGGCATTCAATGATTTATGAGAATTTTAAACCTCAATTCAGCAAAATCAATCATTTGAAAAGACTTTAACCACTACCAGCCTTCATTCTAATGAGCCTCAGCAGTGGTGATTACATTTCTGCCTCACCTCACTACTCCCTCATCATCTGACCACAAAACAAAATTTTTGGGACTTCCCTGGCAGCACAGTGGTTAAGAATCCGCCTGCCGATGCAAGGGACACGGGTTCGAGCCCTGGTCCAGGAAGAACCCACATGCCGTGAAGCAACTAAGCCCGTGCACCACAACTACTGAGACCGCACTCCAGAGCCTACAAGCCACAACTACTGAGCTTGCATGCCACAACTACTGAGCCCACGCGCCTAGAGCCCATGCTCCACAACAAGAGAATCCACTACAATGAGAAGCCCACACACTGCAACGAAGAGTAGCCCCCGGTTGCCGCAACTAGACAAAGCCCACACGCAGCAACGAAGACCAAACGCAGCCAAAAATAAATAATTTTTTTTAAAAAAACATAAATAAATAAGTTATTTCACCAATCAACAGTAGTTTCTTTAAAGAATTTAGTGGTTGTTGGGCTCCCGTGGTGGTGCAGTGATTAAGAATCCAATGCAGGGGACACGGGTTTGAGGCCAGGTCCAGGAAGATCCCACATGCCACGGAGCAACTAAGACCGTGCGCCACAACTACTGAGCCTGCACTCTAGAGTCTGCAAGCCACAACTACTTAGCCCGTGTGCCACAACTAGTGAAGCCCATGTGCCTAGAGCCTGTGCTCCACAACAAGAGAAGCCACCGCAATGAGAAGCCCGTGCACCGCAATGAAGAGTAGGCCCCGCTCGCTGCAACTAGAGAAAGCCCCGCACGCAGCAACGAAGACCCAACGTCGTAAATAAATAAATAAACTAAGTAAATAACTTGTTTTAAAAAAAAGAATATAGTGGTTGTTAACAAAGTTCTTTAGGATTCATTATTTTTCATAGGTAATACTAATTTTTATCTATATTCAATTTTCCTCCAATGAACTGTATTTTAACAAATTATTTTTGTGAAAGAACTTTTGTGAAAGTCATTTTACCTTAGATGCTCTTAAGACTTTAGAGTACCAAAACAAAGGAATTAGGATTCTCAGGTTCATGACATAAAAATTAATACAAGCCTTCAAACAAATCCTGATTTTTGTATTTATACTATCTCAAAATCTAAAATATCTTTAACTACAAGTTTCCCTAAAATTCAATTATGTTGAATCTGATAGGTCAAACCTATCAGATTTCTTTTCAGGTCATCTGAAACACTAAGAGTCTAATTCTAACAGTGTAGCACTTAATCACATCCCTTGATGAAAGTCTAACTCAAAAAACTTTTAAAATTGTGTGACCTGCTAAACATTATTCTCCTGCCAAAAAAAAAAAAAAAACCAGTAAATTTTATTAGTATTCATTATTTCTTAAGCTTTTTATTCAAAATGTACTTAGTATTTTTTAAAGGAATATCAAACTCTAAGGTATCTAAATGGAAGCAAAACTCTCTCCCCTCAAAAGAATTTTAAGTCTTTTTACATGAAAGACATGATCAAGATTAATTTACATAAAAGATTTGAGTGGATAAGATGTGGGAAATCTACGGTATCAGAGACTTACACCTGAATTAAACTGTTAAAATTATCTTACAATTAAAGGTCAAACTTTTAACACTACAAGAACACTTTTTTAGAGCATTTACTAGAAAAAGAAGCTTGATTCACTCATTTAATAAATACAGGATACAGATTACAACAGATAGATCAAGTGTAGAAGTGTAATTAAAGGGCTGTACTTATTTTAAGTAACATCATTATAGTTATCTGGATCTGTTTCATCTCACAGATGAAGGAGTATGGTAAAGTTAAAAAAAAAAAATCAATAGACTATGATTCACATAATCTACTTAACTCCCAGACAATGCAAAATTTAAATTTTTAAATACATATTAAAATAGGTAAAGACTCTTTAGAGACTAGTAAATGTACAATGCCTGTCAAAATCTATATAACTGCAAAGATTATTTTCATTAAAGCCTAAGAGTATCCCGAATTTACCTACACACATAAAATCAAAATATTGTCAAAAGGGAATTCCCTTTTACTTCTGGTTTGCAGTTGGCACATCATCAGCACTTCTACATCAAACACTGGAAAAAAGAGAAGCTAAAGACTCTAAGCTCAAAATTTAAATCTTTTCTGAGTGTGCGTACACCTATCCTATCTACATTAAATTAGTACCACTTACTTTGGTTAAGTGAGTAAAATTGTTTTCTAATACATATCAAAACAGACACAAAGCAAATTTAAGTTGAAAACAACCAGATAGATGAAAAGATTTCTTTAAAAATTAATTTAGATTTTATTACATTTTAGTATACCAATTCAAGTGGAATACTTAATTTTAGGAAGGGGAGATTTTATCTTATTTTCAAGTAAAAAATATAATTTTAACCATATGTTTTTACTTAAATTTTCAGGACTATAAACACGTCTGCACATTCAAGACCTATCAAAATTCTTATTGTTTTAGTAATATTAGTTTCTATTACATACTACATATATTTTTGGCATATTTAGAGAAAATAAAATTACATACAGAAATTATAAAATAAGCTTAATACAATTTATAAGTATTTCTAGCCAGGTAGCTTTACAATTTAAGAAAATTAGCAATTATCAGCCCTGAATCATGTCAAATAATTCATGAAAAAACAATGGAGGAGTTCTCCATTCTCACCTGGCCTGTCCAGTTGATATGTTCCATTCCTCTCGCTGACCAGTACTTCGTGATTTTGATTTGTCTTTGCAAACAGAATCAGGTTGTTTCAAAGTGCGTTTGGCTGGAGGAGACACATGGCTATCACTTAAACTACCATCGACTTCAGCTTTCTGAAAGACAAAGTTTAAAATGTATTTATTATCCTATTAAAATTCACAGAATTCTTAAATTCTTGGATAAAGTACAGTGCTTATTCAACCAATAAACATTTACTGAAGGAATCTCTCTACAAGTGTAGCAAAATGTAATAATCTATAAATACAGAAACAAAAAAGTTAGAAAGATAAATTTATCCTCAGAAAAGTATGTTTAGTTTGTTTTTATTTTAAAATAGTTTCAAGCCTACAGAATATGTGTAGATACAACTTTTTATGACATGATTCATCATTCCTCTCCTAAATACTCCAGTGTGTAACTCCCAAAATTAGAACACTCTGCTATATTAGCATCATTCAACCCTCCCAACTAGGAAATCATCATTGATGTAACACAGAGCCAGTCCACAGACACATTCAAATTTTATCTAATGTCCCAAAAAGGTCTCTCTTTCCTTTCTGGTTCAGGATCCTAACCAGGAACATATACTGTATGTACTTATCAGATCTCCTCGGTCTCCTTCTATCTGGAACAATCCTTTAGTCTTTCCCCATTTTCATGCCCTTGACTGTAAAGAATATAGGCTTTTTATTTTCCAGGATGACTATCAGTCTGGGTCAGTCAAAAGTGGTTCCTGCTTGGCTCCTCATCCCCTTTGTGATGTGGGCATCTACCTGATGTTCCTCATAACCCAAGTCAGGCCATAACATTCATAGAAAGAATATACAGACATGATATTATGCATACTATACCTACCCATCATTAGGTATAACCTTGATCACCTAGTCAAGTTGGTGTCTGCCAGGTTTCTCCACCGTAAAGTCACTATTTTTCCCTTTGTATTTGATTAGTTTATGTGAAATCATTCTGATAATTCACCAATATCCTGTTCCTCAACAAACCTCCACCCACTAGCCACAGCATTCATTGACTACTCTTGCCTTTATCCAATACCATCATGGTGGTAATTATCTAATCGTATCACTCCTATATGTTTTAGTTGGCATCCTACTTTGAAGAATTTTCTTGGGATTTCCCTGGTGGTCCAGTGGTTAAGAATCTGTCTTGCAATGCAGGGGACACCGGTTCAATCCCTGGTCAGGGAACTAGGATCCCACAGGCCACGGGGCAACTAAGTCCTCGCACTCTGAAGCCCACGCACCACATCTAATGAGCCCGTGTGCCACAACTAGAGAGAAGCCTGCACACCGCAACAAAAGATCCTGAGTGCCACAACTAAGACCCGACGCAACCAAAAAATAAATAAAAAGAATTTTCCCTCCCCAACCCTCCTTACTCAATTCAGTCACTCATTTATTTGTATCAGTATGGATTCATGGATTCTTATTTTATTCTGTGGGTTTTAATCCATTACTCTATTTCTTTGCTCAAATTATACAAGATTTGGCCATCAGGAGCCCTCTCAAAGTGGTTCCAATATTCTTTTGACATGTCCCCATCATTTTGAGTACTTCCTTACTTTCTGGCACAAAAGAAATCTCTACGCTCATCTAGTACTCTCCCTTCCTGACCCTAGAAATTAAGCTCAGGTTCCTTTCAGTCAAGGATAGTATTCAGAGATCAAGATCTGGGCACTAGGTGTGCTCAATGTTACTGGAGTTTCACTGCTATTGAGTCCTCTCAGCAGAGAAAGCTAGGAAATATATTAATTTATATTGATACATAGAAATATAGACATCTATACCTATTTCTTTATCTGTGCATAAATAATAATTGAAAAAATGTGTGTACACCAATGCGTTCAACTAATTCCATACCTTAAGTTTCTTTCTAGACTTGCCCTTTTTATGTTTGTTTGTAAGTCCTTTCCAATGAGAAACACGGCTTCCATTATCTTCAAATACATTTATTCATTTGCTCTTTCAATTAATTAATTTGTTTAATGTAACCAATCTCTCAACCCGAGACCTCCATCCAACATGCTTCCGCTAATCCCTCCCTAGCTTCATGTCTTCAAACTAGGGGAGTCACTGTCTCTGAGGAGAAGCTTTCCTCTTCGCCACCCAATTCCTTGGATGCTGGATAGGTGGGGAAGAGAGTGGAGGAAAGGGTTCCCTTTTCTTTAGAGAAGATTTAATTCATATGCTAATACTTTATCACTTAAGATTATCCATCAGTATTTCAAAAGCATGTATGATCATTTTCAATATACTACCATTTAAACATTTTTGAGTTATTTCCCTTTATGCTACAAATTTCTTTTAAGAAAAATATATAGGGACTTCCCTGGTGGCGCAGTGGTTAAGAATCCGCCTGCCAATGCAAGGGACACAGGTTCGAGCCCTGGTCCGGGAAGATCCCACATGCTGCGGAGCAACTAAGCCCGTATGCCACAACTACTGAGCCTGCGCTCTAGAGCCCACGAGCCACAACTGAGCCCACGTGCCTAGAGCCCGGGCTGCACAACAAGAGAAGCCATCGCAACAAGAAGCCTGCGCACCACAACAAAGAACAGCCCCCTCTCGCCGCAACTAGAGAAAGCCCACGTGCAGCAACGAAGACCCAATGCAGCCAAAAATAAATAAATTTATTTTAAAAAAAGAAAAAATATAAAAGCTATCCATTTCATAAATGTCATTACTGTATCATATGTTCCCAAAGCAACACAACTACATTACACAAATAGTCAAAATGTAGCCACTCGCAAACATGAGAAATACTTGCAATATACGTTTAAAGGTATCCAAGTATAACCTATAGAATTAATATCCACTTACTAAAATGTTTTTCACAAAAAGACCAATTTTTTATTTTGTGCTGTAATACAATTTACCATGAACTAGTTTTAAAGCCACAAGACCACGTTTCGTACTAAACGGCACAAAGGAAAAAACAATTAGAAATTCAAACATCAAACTGTCTATAAGTAAGGATAATAAACATGTTAGTTGTGTAACATACACCTCCGCTTATTAGTTTAAGTTCCCCAGAAAAACTGGTTAGCTACTTCCAAACCATCCCACGTAGAGGTGGGAAAAACCATTTAAGATGCAATTCAATCATGTAATAGTATTTAACAGTAAACATGCTTAATGTACTTAAGAAATGGATGTTTCTTTTTTTTTTACTTTATTTATTTATTTTTTATCTGTGTTGGGTCTCAGTTGTGGTGCACGGGCTCTTCGTTTGAGGCATGCGGGCTTCTCTCTAGTTGTGGTGTGCGGGCTCCAGAGCACGTGGGCTCGGTAGTTGCAGCACACGGGCTTAGTCGCCCCATGGCATGTGGGATCTTAGCTCCCCGACCAGGGATCGAACCTGCGTCCCCTGCATTGGAAGGCAGATTCTTAACCACTGGACCACCAGGGAGGTCACAGAAATGGGCTTTTTAAAATTGTATTATTTCACTTCCTCAGGCCCTTGCCTTCTCCAACCCCACCCTTAACAGAGTAAATAGAGAAGCTCAGACATAAGTTAACTAACTCTAGCCCAAGGTCATATAGCTAACAAATGACTGACAGAACTTGAGAAAAAAAAAACCCTAGAATTTAGGTCCTTCCATTCCTAATATTGTTCTCTGTCTACTACCTCAGACACTCCGCCCTAGAATATTTATAAAATACCAAGTTTAAAGTGTGCCTCAAAGGTCATCTTACTCAACTACTGATCCAAGACTTGATCAGCCTCTACATTTGTCACTTCAAATGTGCTCCACCCATGACCCATCCAATCAGAAACCATTTTTGACAAGATTCCCCAGATAATTCTTATATACGTTAGTTCGAAAAGCATTACTATATAACATATTCAACAAATAAGTCACTGAGGAAGCACTGTCATATGTTCTAAGCTAAGACATATTTGTGAATAAAGAAACTGATACCTGTAAACTACTTTACCAATTTAGATAGTCCAGGCCAGCATTACTCCTAATCAAACCTCACCACTCATCCTTCAAGACCCATCTGTTCCTCAAAATCTTACCTGAAGAATCTAACCTAAAGTGACCTTTTTCCCTCTGCTAGCTGCAACTCTACATTTTGGCACTTCATTATATTCAATTTAGCATTTACTTTTTTTTTTTTTTTTTGCGGTACGCAGGCCTCTCACTGTTGTGGCCTCTCCCGTTGTGGAGCACAGGCTCTGGACGCGCAGGCTCAGCGGCCATGGCTCACGGGCCCAGCTGCTCCGCGGCATGTGAGATCTTCCCGGACCAGGGCATGAACCCGCGTCTCCTGCATCGGCAGGCGGACTCTCAACCACTGCGCCACCAGGGAAGCTCCTTATTTACCATCTTTAAAGTGTCACATCCAAGTCTTGACATTCAAGCAAGATTTTAAGTTCTTTAATTATAAAAAATAGCAAGATTTTAAGTTCTTTAATTATAAAAAATACCCTACTTCTTTTTAATTCCACAATACCAAGAAAAAAAAAAGGCAAGACTTTCCCAAGTTTGTTCTGTAAATTAATAGAAATTATTAGGAGAAACAAAGGAAGGCTCATGGACAAATAAATTTGAGAAACAATGAGGTCCAAGGTTTTTTGCTTCAGGACTTGTAATAGTCTTTAATATGTTAATATGCAGGGATTTCCCTGGCAGTCCAGTGGTTAAGACTCCAGGCTTCCAATGCAAGGGGCTTGAGTTCAATCCCTGGTCAGGGAACTAAGACCCCACATGCCGCGAGGTGCCGCCAAAAAAAAAAAAAGTTAACATGCAGTATAGCTCTAAGTATGGAAGACAGTATATAACATTTCACAAGCTTATTTGATCAAGCTCTTTTTTCATGGAGCATCTGTAGGTACTGAAGTTTCACAAACACACTCTGAGAATAAGTACTATGTACTTATTAAATTAAAGACAAAATAGTAAAATATTTGAAGTCCAGCCATTTTTTTAAAATAATGTGAGTTATTATATAACTCTTTGAATATTGATTTAAATGAGTTTGTGTTTATTTATTACTCATTCTCTCATGTTCTACTGGCTTTTTACAGTTGCATTCAGGAGTGTCTCTCAAAGTGTTGTCCACATACTACCTGAATCATAAAGCACCTGACTTCTCATTAAACAAACATAACCTGCTAAACTAGAGTTCTGGAGGTGGGATATTTTAAATGAGGGCCTCTGAATGATTCTTAGTACACGAAAGTCTGAGGACCTCTGGCATATAAAACAGTTCAAGTATAATATGACACACATCATCCTAACTGCTGCACTACACTACTGTACCACTCTTACAATGAAAGGGTTTCAGTCGTGACTTGGCTCAGTGACAGAGACCTCAGAATAAATAGCATTACAAAAGATTCCTTCCCTCCAAAGAAATACAGGGATTTAAATAAAGCAAATAACCAAAATGTAAATACTACAAAATAATTACTTCAACACCATTTAATTAACTTCAAGCTTTGGGAAAGTTTTTACCTACAAACCTGATACTAACAGTTCACCTTTAATAGGATGATCATAATGCTCAACTTTAACTTCTTCAAAGCATTTTACTAGTTAATTATAACCTAACCCTTTGAGGGAAGGCGTTGCCAGTTTCAGGACAAAAATATTTAAGAGAGATTATGCAACCTACCCAGAGTCATTTAGCAATATGTGTCAGAGTGATTACAATCCACGAGCAGGAAAGGCATCTCAAACTAAGGGAATAATTTCATTTAACAAACATTTGTTAAGGACCTACTGGGTACATAAGACATGGGGGTTGGGGGGGAGATGGTAAAAAAAAGAGTAAAACCTACTTACAACCCAATACACAATCTGTTGAGTTCACAAACAGTCACAGTAATGATATACGGCATATTATACTAAGTACTATAATAGAAATACACAATTCTCTGAAAGCAAAAAATGATAACTGCTAACAGAGATGAAGGAAGACATCATAAATCACGTGGACTTTATTTTGTAACAGTAATGTAACACGTAGAATGGTCAGAGGAACATGATTCAAGGATGAGATAACTTCCAAGAGAAGTGTAAGAGTAACAGTGTCAAATACTACAGAAAGTAAAAGTACAATGAAAAGTTAAGTCATCCCCACCTAAGTGACTTTTTCTCTTAAACTCTAACCTTCTAAAATCAGGCAGAAAATTTTTCCAATTTACAGAAATGATTTTCTCCTTGAGTCTTCAGTTTCTTAAACCATACTCATCAGCTACCACAAATACTGAACACGATTCTACCATAAATCTTGTAAAAATAGGTAAAAGATGTTGAAAATAATAAAACAGAGAAGAATTTATGGTGCCCTGGTTTTCAGGGAAGGCTGCCTGCCCGGATCACAATTTGTCAGAAATCCAGAACCTGTACTTCAATGTAAAGACAAAAAGAATGTACCCAAGTAGAGCATTAAAAAATGAAAAATTCAAGGAAATAAGTGAATTAGCAGACCAATAGATTAATTCAAGTCTTGATGATGGCCTCATACAGAATTGTAAAAGCAGAAAATAAGAAATTGATTACATAAAGCTGAATAACTAAAATATTAGTAATACCAATATTCAAAATAAAGACTGGGCAGGTGTAAAAAGTGGATTTTGTGTTTTAGGAGCTATGGAGGAAGGTGGGGGGACGGGAGGCATATGTTGACGGGAGAAATGTAACAGTGAATTCCAATTTTGAAAATAAGGTTTAGAATTCTAGCCAGAAATCTAGGGAGATGTCTATCAGACTGTCAGAAATGCAGTTCTGAGATAGAGTGATGTGAGGACTAGAGATAGATATGAAATTGTAATAAAAGCGTCACAGGTAATAATATATAGAAAAAAAAACAAGAGGGCAAAAGTCAAAACCTTGGGCTTCCCTGGTGGCGCAGTGGTTGAGAGTCCCCCTGCCGATGCAGGGGACACGGGTTTATGCCCTGGTCCGGGAAGATCCCACATGCCGCTGAGCGGCTGGGCCCGTGAGCCATGGCCGCTGAGCCTGTGCTCCGCAACGGGAGAGGCCACAACAGTGAGAGGCCCGCGTACCGCAAAAAAAAAGACAAAAAAGTCAAAACCTTTAAAAAATGCCTACATTAAAGGGATAGGCAGAAAGGATCTCATATAAACTAAAGAAAAATACAGTGTCTCACTCTAACAGGGGGAGTGGAAGTTGGTTACAAAAAGACTAAACAATGGGGCTTCCCTGGTGGTGCCGTGGTTAAGAATCCACCTGCCAATGCAAGGGACAAGGGTTCAAGCCCTGGTCCGGGAAGACCCCACATTCCACGGAGCAGCTAGGCCTGTGTGCCACAACTACTGAGCCCATATGCCACAACTACTGAAGCCCATGTGCCTTAGAGCCCGTGCTCTGCAACACGGAGAAGCCACCGCAATGAGAAACCCGCACACCGCAAGAAATAGTAGACTCCCACTCACGGCAACTACAGAAAGCCCACACCCAGCAATGAAGACCCAACACAGCAATGAAGACCCAACACAGCCAAAACACAGCCCACGTACCACACACACACCAAAAAAAGTAAATAAATTAAATAAATTAATTAAATTTAAAAAACAAAAAGACTAAACAGGATGAAAGCTGATAAACATGTGGATTGGTAATTAGGAGGTCACTGTAACTTCTGATAGGGCAATTTCTGCAAAATGCTGAGGTGGAAATCACTAAGTGAAGAACCCAGTGAGTGGTAAGAATGTAGAGCTGATAAACTACAGGGCTACTCTTATGTGTCAGAATTAAGAAGAATAAGATAATAGGCTTAAAGAGGTTACAAAGTCAAAGAAGGCAGTGAAGGATTTTCTTTTTTTAAAAGAAGACCTGGATTCTTGTAAACAGAAGAAAAGGAACCACAGAAGAGAATAAAATACAATAAAATTTTAAAGAGGGTAATTCCCTGGAGGTCCATGGGTTAGAACTTGGCGCTCTCAACGCTGGGTTCGATCCCTGGTTGGGGAACTAAGATCCTACAAGCTACACAGCAAGGCCAAAAAAAAAAAGAGCAAGATAACTGATGAGAAAAAGATCCTCAAGAGACAAGAAAAAACAGAACAGGAACTGCCAACAGGTTAGATCAGAAAGTATATGGGTGCAATCAATCTTTTCCAATTTCCTTTATAAGACAGCCTTTTTTTCTACCTTTCTTAAAAACAGGTACTCCTGTTTTCATGAGAGTTTAGAAGTTCAGTCAATTTCTTTTTCTTTCATTTGTAAAAAGAATTCACAGAGGCAGCAGTTACCATGACTTCAGGAAACAAAACTCACACTGCTGTTTATTTTCTTAGAGCCAGTACTATTCTACGAAGTCCTAAAACTTCAGGTACACAAAATGTCCTAAAATTTCCTCAAATATCCCAAGAGCAATGGCTTACTAGTTTAATATTTCTAAACAATCATCATGAAAGAATACAGAAAGGGAAAAAAATATATAGAAGTGAGCTGAGGAGTTGTAAAAAGATAAAAATAGCCTATTATAGTTTAAACTGCATTTTTCTTCCTGGAAGATAATTCTTTTACCTGAAAATATTACATTACTTAAAATGACAAAGAGGGACTTCCCCGTGGCGCAGTGGTTAAGAATCCGCCTGGCAATGCAAGGGAAATGGGTTTGAGCCCTGGTCAGGGAAGATCCCACATGCCATGGAGCAGCTAGGGCCCTGCGCCACAACTACTGAGCCCACGTGCCACAACTACTGAAGCCTGTGCACCCTAGAGCCCATGCTCTGCAACAAGAGAAGCCACCACAATGAGAAGGCTGCGCACCACAACAGAGTAGCCCCCACTCGCCACAACTAGAGAAAGCCCGCGTGCAGCAACGAAGACCCAAAGCAGCCAAAAATAAATAATAAAAAAATTTTTAATGACAAAGAGACAATAGGCATACTGAAAAATGCCACAGACTTAAAAGTTAGACAGAACCAGTCTTATATTGCAGCACTACCACTGTAATTCAAAAACTACTATTGGGGCTTCCCTGGTGGCGCAGTGGTTGAGGGTCCGCCTGCCGATGCCGGGGGACGCGGGTTCGTGCCCCGGTCCGGGAGGATCCCACATGCCGCGGAGCGGCTGGGCCCGTGGGTCATGGCCGCTGAGCCTGCGCGTCCGGAGCCTGCGCGTCCGGAGCCGGTGCTCCGCAACGGGAGAGGCCACAAGAGTGAGAGGCCCGTGTACCGCAAAAAAAAAAAAAAAAAAAAAAAAAAAACTACTATTTACCTAATAAGATTGTTAGAACCAGGTGAAGAAGTATAAGTAACAAATATTACACCTGCAGCCTGACAGTGGATACAGTCTCAAGTAAGGATACTTGTTTGGCTTTGTGGTATTAACATAATTTCATAAGCTTATTAATTATCTTCAGGGATCCATTCCTTCCACAAACAAAATTTATTAACACCTGTTACTGTGTTAGATACTAAAGATACTTGATGATTAAACACTCTGCCCTTCAAAAAACTTAAATCCTAACTCCTTAAATCGGCCAGTAAAAGGTATATAAAAACTTAACAGTGCTGAGAGTACTGGGGAGAGGAGTGCATACTGATTTAGCCTATTTATAGAACAATTTGGCAAAACCTATAAAAATTTAAAGTACAGTATACCTTTGACTCAGTATTTATTTCCACTTTGCCTAAAAGAGAAAGGTCATTTTATGTGACATTATTTATAATATTAAAAACATGGAGACAACGTAACTGTGTATCAATAGGGAAAAGTTAAAGTGATGGTGTAATGATACAACAAAATGTTAAAAAGCCAGCAAGGACAGATATAAAAGAATGTACATGATACACAGTTAAGTAGAAAAATTAACTATCATAAATAGTATATAAGGTATGATTGTATTTCTGTTAAAAGTATACACATATAGGGAATTCCCTGGCAGTCCAGTGGTTAGGACTCCGTGCTTCCACTGCAGTGGCCAAGGGTTCGATCCGTGGTCGGGGAACTAAGATCCTGAAAGTTAAGTGGTGCAGTCAAAAAAAGATAATAATTATTATTATTGTTATATATGCATACACACACATACACATATAAATAACCCATACATACACGTGCAATGGTCTGGAAAGACGTACGCCAGCTTTAACAGTGATTATCCCTAGGAAGAACGAGCTAGAGGAATTAGGGGAGATGGGGAAGGTCCTTCCTTTTTCTGTGCACTTCCATATTATTTGAAATACTGATTTCATAATTTTTAAATAAAAATATTTTGCCAAGGAGCTGAGGTTAAGAGTCTTGTGTACTCCTTTATCTTCAGTGTCTGGGACATCGAGTCACTCAATAGATATTAAAGAATTAAAGAAAGACACTTCCATTTCCAGTTGAATTGTTGCCTTTAAAATCATATGGTCAAAAAAAAATTAAAATATCATATGGTCTTGGACAACTATCATTTCTCCTCAATTCTCCCACCTAATAAACTTGGAGACTTAAATAGAAGAGTAATAACTAAAAAATGAAAACTAAATTAAATTTTTAAATTAATTTAAAATATTTTCAAAATTTTAACATAGAAGCTACCCCGCACCAGTTTCTCTCTTGTTTGCATATCTCAAAGAAGTTTCTCCTACTGTCTCTATATACACATTTTAAATTATTATAATGTGTCACTGATTAAGGAGGTATAGGTCTGCACCAGGGCTTAGTTTTGTGTTTTTGTTTTTTGTTTTTTGCGGTACGCGGGCCTCTCACTGTTGTGGCCTCTCCCGTTACGGAGCACAGGCTCCGGACGCGCAGGCTCAGCGGCCATGGCTCACGGGCCCAGCCGCTCCGCGGCATGTGGGATCTTCCTGGTCCGGGGTACGAACCCGTGTCCCCTGCATCGGCAGGGGGATTCTCAACCACTGCGCCACCAGGGAAGCCCAGTTTTGTTTTTTAAAAGTAGATTCCCTTAACTTGCACAATCAAGTACACAACTGCAACACTCACCCTAAGTGTGAGCACTGAAGTATGCGTTAGATAAAGGATGTTACTAAGTCGTAAAGGAAATGAACTTTCATCAAGCAACTTCAAGGCTTTATCCCCTGACAAGTGGGCCACTTGACACACAGGTACCAAATGGTCAACAGAGGTCTGCAACAAGAAGCACCAAGTCTTGTTTACTCAAATAACTGTCAGTAAAGTTCTCCAGCATGCCATCAAAAGTGCTTTAAAAAGTTTGCTTTATTATCAGTTTAGAGACAAAATGTTTCTAGGTGCCAACATCTGAATGAAATGAGTTCCAGAAGGAATGAAAAAGAGAAAGAATAGTTGAAGAAATAATAATAATTTTAGATTACCATTAAGAAATAAATTTACCACAATCAAATAGATGAAAAACCGCAGACTAAAAGATCTAAGATTGCCAAACAAGAGAGTGATGGAAAAACCCACGCCTAAAATACAGTAAAATTTATGAAACATAAGACCAAAAAATTCTACAAAGTTTCAAAAGAAAAAGAACACCTACAAAAGAATCAGACAAACATCAAACTTCAAGAGTAACACTGAATACAAGATGACAATAAAGTAACATTCTTAAAGTACTGGACCTAGAATTTTGTATCAAGCCAAGTTTTCATTTAAATTAAATGAATTAAATTAAATTCATTTAAATTAAATTAAAGAGCATAATGAAAATATTCTCAGGCATGTAATGCCTCAGAAAGTTTGTCACAAAAAGTCCCAGACTGAAAATATTCTTGGAGGAAGCATTCACAAAGAAGAGAAATAAATACAGAATGATAATGCAAAGACATAAAAAGTAAGATAAACTGGTATCTTAGTGAAATTTATTGTTATTGGAAAAAAACTCCAACAAAAAGAAAAAGTACTTATACCCATAAAAAAGTCAGAACAAAAATTCTAGACAATATAGGGCAAGAAGGGAGGTAGAACATTACAAGAGTATGTTAAAGAGTATGTGGTTAGAGGAAATATAATTTTTTTAAAAAAAGAGTTAATCAACAGACATTTAGGTCTTAAGAGCAATCACACACACACACAAAAAGGAAAAACCTTTAAAACCAGAAGACGCACAAACATGGTCTAGTGGACACATCTATAACATTGGACCGCCGATGGCAGAATTCACATTCTTTTCAAGTGTACGTGGAACAATTACCAAAACTAACCATAAACAGGGTGACAAAAATAAGTCATAACAAATTTCAAAAGATCAAAATCATATGGAAAACACAATACTGTAAATCAACTATACTCCAATACATTTTTTTTTTTTTTTTTTTTTTTTTGCGGTCGCAGGCCTCTCACTGTTGTGGAGCACAGGCTCCGGATGCGCAGGCTCAGCGGCCATGGCTCACGGGCCCAGCCACTCCGCGACATGTGGGGTCTTCCCGGACCGGGGCACGAACCCGCGTCCCCTGCATCGGCAGGCGAACTCTCAACCACTGCGCCACCAGGGAGCCCATAAAATTTTAAAAAATAAAATAAAATAAATCATATGGAATATGTTCTCTGAGTACAGGAGTATTAAACTGGAAGTAAATACCAAAAAGGTAATTAGAAAATAAACGCTCAACAATTTGGAAAAGTAAACAATATATTTTTAGATAACTAATAGATCAAAGAATAAAGCAAGAAGAAAATTAGAGGGACTTCCCTGGTGGTCCAGTGGTAGAGAATCCGCCTTGCAATGCAGAGGACATGGGTTCAATCCTTGGTCAGGGAACTAAGATCCCACATGCCATGGGGCAACTAAACCCGCGCACCACAACCACTGGGCTCACGCGCCTCAACTAAAGAGCCTGCTTGCTGCAAACTACAGAGCCCACCCGCCCAGTCTGCACGCCACGACTAGAGAAGAGAAAACCCACAAGCCACAACTTGAGAGAAGTCTGCGAGCCAAAACAAGAGATCCTGCATGCCTCAACGAAGATCCCACGTGCCACAACTAAGACCTGACGCAGCCAAAAATAAATAAATAAATAAATAAATCTTTTTTAAAAAGGAAGAAAATTACGAACTATTCTAAAATTAAAAGTTTATGTAATATATATATATGTATATGTATACCAGAAGAATCCGAACAATAAAAAAATTAGGTAGAATCTTTTTTTTTTTCCAGCCACACCCCGCGGCTTGCAGGATCTAAGTTCCCCGACTAGGGACTGAACCCAGGCCATGGCAGTGAAAGCCCAGAGTCCTAACCACTAGGACACCAGGGAACTCCCTAGGTAGAATCTTAATAAGGGACAAAATTGGATATTTGAGTATCAACAATCAATAAATTCACACTGTAATATTTTTCCATCTCAATGTTTTCCATCATATATATATACTTATATATATATTTACATTTTTCTACATCTAATAGAATATATACATTTTTCCCAAGCACACAAAGAATGTTTACCAAAACTGACAATATATTAGGTCACCAAAAAAAAGCATCAAATTCCACAAGAAAAATATGCAAACTATGCTATGTGAGAGCTGTTCCTTGCTCATGGACAACTTAATATGAAAGTGTCGATTCTCTGTAAATTAATCTAGGAATTCAAAAACATTCCCAATCAAAATTCTAGTTGGGGGAATTCCCTGGTGCTTCAGTGGTTAGGACTCCATGTTTTCACTGTCAAGGGCCCGGGTTCAATCCCTGGTGGAAGAACAAAAATCCCACAAGCCACACAGAGCGGCCAAAATAAATAAACAAAATTAAAAATTAAATTAAAAATTTTAAATTTCTAAATCAAAATTCTATGGGACTTCCCCGATGGTCCAGCGGTAAAGAATGCGCCTTCCAATGCAGGGGACGCAGGTTCGATCCCTGGTCAGGGAACTAAGATCCCACATGTCGCGGGGCAACTAAGCCCACGCACCACAACTACTGAGCTCACGCACCTCAAGGAGAGAGCCTGCGTGCCGCAAACTACAGAGCCCATGCACCCTGGAGCCCACGCACCACAACTAGAGGGAAGCTCACACACAACAACTAGGGAGAAGCCCGCACGCTATAACAAAGAGCCCGCGTGCCGCAACTAAGACCCGATGTAACAAGAAAGGAAGGAAGGAAGGAAGGAAGAAAGAAAGAAGGGAGGGAGGGAGGGAGAGAAGAAAGAAAGAAAGGAAGGACGAAGGAAGGAAGGAAGGGCGGGAGGAAGGGAGGGAGGGAGGGAGGGAGGGAGGAAGGAAGGAAGGAAGAAAGGAAACTAAATAAAATAAGTAAATATTTTTTAAAAAAAGTCAAAATTCTAGTTGGATCTTTAAAGGAAGTCCATAATCTTAACTGGAAATATATACCAAAATCTTTGACTACGTAAGTCAACTTTGAAAATAACGAAGAGGAAGAACTTGCCTTTTAGGATATTAAGACATACCTCAAAACCACAGTCACAGAAACAGTATGATACTGCCGTAAGAATTAATAAACCAACAAAAAAGAATATAGAGATCAAAGCAGAATATATATGGGAACATGGTATATTATAAAGTGGCGCTACAAAGTATAGGTTGTCTAGTAGAATGAATAAAATAAATCAAAGACGTAAACAGGAAAAGTAAAACTGTATGTGTGTACAGCATCACAACATAAAAAGTATCCCTTACTATGGCACAAAAAAGGTTAAAAGCCACTGATCTATAATACTCTCGGAAAACACAACAAAAATAGCAACTCCAGTAGAAAACAAAAACATTAACAAGCATTTTAAAGATGAAGAAATTTTTTAAAGAATTACTATAGACAGGGACTTTCCCAGTGGCGCAGTGGTTAAGAATCCGCCTTCCAATGCATGGGACTCGGGTTCGATCCCTGGTCAGGGAACTAGATCCCACATGCGTGCCACAACTAAGAGTTCGCATGCCACAACTAAGGAGCCTGCCGGCCGTAACTAAGGAGCACACATGCCACAACTAAGGAGGCTGCCGGCCCCAACTAAGACCCAACACAACCAAAATAAAATTTTAAAAAAAAATTACTAGGACATAAAGAGTTGCCCATTCTCATTGATAATCAAAGAAAAGCAATTGAAAAGCTAGATATTGACAAATACTGGCAGGGGTGTAGGGATATAGGAACTCCTATACACTACTCCAGAAATGGAGACCAGAACAACAAATCTAGAGATAATATTTAAGTACACATATACTCTATTCCACTTCTGGGTATTGAATTGCAGTATGTAACATACAAGGAGTACACTGCACAATTCCAGGGGGAGCCAGTGACACAGACTATAGTGTGAATGGTGCCTCCTTGACTTTTGCAACATGGCAGCCCTATAACAATGAATCAAAGAGACAAAATGTTTGTCTACATGGCACTTAACACTTTAACGTAGTAGCTGGTTGATAAATATTTGTTGATTGAATGAAAGAACAAAGGAATAAGGAAGTCTCACTACCAAAAGTTAAACTCAATAACTTCCAAGTTCCTATCTGGCAAGATCAGAGAACATTTCATTCTAAGGGTATCTGAAGCACCACTGTTCCAGAGATCCCAATTCAGGTCCTAGAATACAGATGGAAACTAATAACGCTAAACATATTTAACCAATAGTATGTATCATCATATATAAATATACCATATAATGTCTTTTCAACAGGTTTAAAGTATGAAACATTTTTTACAAATGGAAAACACTTATCTACCCCAGAGATAAATAGATTCCTAGAGCATAAAATAAATGTACACACTGATAAATCAGTATCACCAAGTAGAGGGAAAGATGGCAGCACAAGTACACTGGAGACCACAAGGCCTCAGGCTTAGTCTTTTTATAGGGGTTTTTTTACCCAAGCCATCTTTAAAATACTGGGAAGCAAAAATATTGCCAAAGAGTGGTCTCTACGTGATATGCCTGCTCCTCTCCTTACACGCACCCCGTGAAATCAGGCAGCAAAGCAATTACTGAAAAATCACTGTCCTATATTTCATATCCCTATAGGCTACTGTTCATACTTCCAGTCTCAATACTAGACACCACAACTCCAGATATTCTAGTAAAAATCTGTCTATACACAGTGCGTACAGTATTTTCTGACTGTACAATGGCATCCTTCTTCACTTTTTCAGATTTTTTTTTTTTTTTTTTTTGCGGTACGCGGGCCTCTCACTATTGTGGCCTCTCCCATTGCGGAGCACAGGCTCCGGACGCGCAGGCTCAGCGGCCATGGCTCACAGGCCTAGCCGCTCCGCGGCATGTGGGATCTTCCCAAACCGGGGCACGAACCCGTGTCCCCTGCATCAGCAGGCGGACTCTCAACCACTGCGCCACCAGAGAAGCCCTGGCCCCTATCTTGAACTGATTTATCCTGTTAATTTCTCATGTGTATACCGTGTGCATACTTAGAGCTCTGAAGGTAGGGGCTATGGTTTATTTACCCTCTATTCTCAGAGTCCAATCAACACAATTTTCACATACTAGATCGGCTCCTTAATATGCTATTCATTCATTCATTTAACAAGTATCAATATTTATTAAGCATCTTCTATATGCCAGATGATGCACTAGGCCCTGGGAATGCAGCAGTCGGGAAGAAAGTAAGATATAGTGGCTGGTCCCAGGGAGCTTACAGCCTACTCTAATAGAAGAGTCTAGGAGAGAAAGACTTTAACCAAAGGCGTATATTCAACCTCCACATAAAACTACAATAACAATCTAAAAATGAAAAAAAAAAAAAATCTTATACCAAAATACTCACAGTTCAAAAGTATCTGAAGTTCAGAATCTTACAGCATATACTCAAAGTATCTAAAAGCTAATACAAATCACAGTCTATTAATTTTAACAGATAACTTTTCTATTGTTTGATATAAGCCACACACAATAGTTACCTCTCTAAAAACCGTCTAGCTCATATTTAAATAAAGATAGCACATTTTACATGTTTTTTCCCCTAACTCTGTACTTCCATAGAACTTTTTATCCAAAATTCCATATGCTTTTTACTCAACTCATTTTTCACAAAATCCTCCCCCAGCACAGAGACATAACAGAAATATAAAATATGCCTAGTACAAGATCAAAAACCCAAATATCAAGAAATCAAACTTCATTATGTATGTCCAAAAAAAATACCAAATACATAATTCAAAGTAATGCGGCACTTTTCTGAAGTGGAACCTTAAAGAGACAGGATCACACCCCATTCAGGTGCAGACACTGGTTGGGCTCCTTAGTTCTCATAACAAGTATTAATCCTACCACCTGTCCACCTAGTTTTCAGATGTTACAGGTTTACCTATAATTAGGTATTTAGAAGACATGCAATCAAGGATGTATCCAAGGATGGTTAAAAAGATTATCTGCCAGGGAAAATGATTTAAGGAATTAATATGCATTCACTTCTACAAGTGTAAATTTCATCCTTGACCTAAAAAACTGCAAGTTTGTATATTTGAACTACAGAAATGGCCAAAAACTGAATTTTTTTCACATTTCCCTCTCTATTTTTTGACATTTTAATTTTTTTATTTTATCTTTTTTTTTAACATATTTATTGGAGTATAACTGCTTTACAACGTTGTGTTAGTTTCTGGGGTATAACAAAGTGAATCAGCTATGAATTTTTTAAAGTTGCATTTTCAGTTGGATACCGGAGATAATCCTATGAACTCTATAGCTGCTTTGCTTCAAAACTGTGACGGGGAAATTGTTTTACAACATTACTCAATATCACCCATATGCTGCTCTATATGAATTTTTTTAAGGTAAGATTATTTTCTTTTTTTTATAAATTTATTTATTTTATTTTTGGTTGCATTGGGTCTTCATTGCTGCAGGCAGGCTTTCTCTAGTGGGGCGAGTGGAGGCTACTCTTCGTTGCGGTGCGCGGGCTGCTCACTGCGCGCGGGCTTCTCACCGCAGTGGCTTCTCTTGTGGCGCACGGACTCTAGGCGCACGGGCTTCAGTAGTTGTGGCTCATGGGCTTAGATGCTCCACGGCATGTGGGATCTTCCTGGACCAGGGCTCGAACCCATGTCCCCTGCATTGGCAGGCAGATTCTTAACCACTGTGCCACCAGGGAAGCCCCATATATGAATCTGATATAAGGAAAAACTTGCTCTACTCTGAGGAACTTGTATTTTTCCCTACTCATCTGAGAGTTATATACATGGTTACATTTCCCTCTCAGACTTCTTTTCCATGTTTAACCCTCAATTTCCACCACTCTGCTTCTGTTACATTGGCAAACGAATGAATGTTGGAAAAGAATAAGTATAGAATGATAAAAGAGCATATTAAAGAAGGATTGAGAGGTTATTTTCTAAAAATAAAATCAAAAATCAAACAAATTTACCTATAAAGTTACTTAAAATATGTATTTTGATTCTCTCAACTAAGATGTGGATTCAAAAAAGCTCAAAAAATACAAAAAGCTAATGACAAGCCAAAAGTACCAACAAACAGGCCTAAAAGAGGTAGAAAAAGAGTTGAAATATTTTCAAAGACTGCTTTCCAGTTCTGTGACTACAGTATTAGTTTGCCGAGAGTGACTCTTAGGTGAAGCAAATAAATGCTAATTACTGACATTTAGGTTAACCTAAAAGAGGTGAAGTTTTATACATGTTAAACAAACAAAAAAGCCAAGTATCAATATATAGCAGTAATTATTATACAACTAACTGCAGAGCACAAGTCAACTTGACATTAAAGTATAGGCACAAAAAAATCATTCCAATAACCTACAGAATGTGTCATGTGTGTATTTCCCCACCCTACACACACTTGGGGGGAAAGCAAAGCTATGACAGATCGTGGTCCTAAGGCTTTTTAGAGCAAATAAAATGTCTCTAGACACACAGTGGATGAAATAGTCTAAAAAGAGTCAGGGCCAGGGGGTGGGTGGAAATCAGCATCAACTGTAAAGTGAAGAATATCACACAAAAACAGAAAAAAGGGAACCTCTTCAATTTATATCGTATCAAGAGGAATACGTTTCTTCCTACAAAAATAAAGCAACGTCCTAAAGCAACGACATGAGCAACCCATTTTCCACCAAATAAGTCTTTACAGATGACAGCAAATGTCTAAGACACCACAGACACAGAGGGTGCCTTTAGGTACACCAGAAAGGGTGAATCAGGAGTGCTAAATTCTTGTAACATAAAACAAACTTGAAAGCAAGAGCTTACCAAACTCAAATCAACCCATTTCAGAAATATACAACAAGGAAATATACAACCGGCTTCAAAAATATACATAAACTTAAATTCAGAATTATAACATGTTCTTCTAAAGGACCAATCACAACATAGGATTAGTAAATCTCTTAAATTTCTGGGAGAAAGCAATTAGATCATTCCATCATCTACTAGGGTCAAAATATCAACCTTCTTAAAACTGAAAAACAAATGTTTCAAAGTAACTCTCCACTGGCCTGTTGTTCATGGTCTTTTAATACATTTTAAAAAGACCTTTGAAACAAAGTTTCATTAGTATCCTTCTAGAAAGAGCTCTAATATCTTTCATTCTTCTAGCAATTGAAAAGCTACCCCATGTTCATTTCTACATTAGATTATTGATTCCTTGCCTTTTAACATCTCCATAACAGCTGCTTGACAAATTACCTCACCTTATTCCTCAGGGGGTAAGGACAGCATAATATCCATGAATTCAAAAACGGGACCACAAAATGATCAGTGACAGATGAGCTAATTGATTCACATAAACGAGACACTGCTCTAATAGGCTAGGCATTCATAGCATTATACAATTAAATGCTTACACTCTAAATATTTTACTTGTCCTTAAGGATACAGGACAAACCCTTCTTAAATTACTTTTATTTTAAAATATATGTTAGCTTCATAAAGTCAGTAAGCTTGTACATGTTTGCAATAATTTCTACAGAAAGTCTGTACATGTTTGCAATAATTTCTACAGAAAGTCTGTAATTATTCTGAATAGTTTGCACAACTTTCAGATTTAGCTTTCTTATTTCCACCTAAGAGAGCTAGCTATAAGCTCCAAAATAAGTCTACTCATAAAGCAATTTTTAAAATATGTTCCAGATTTTTAGCAAAATAAAGGCCAATTATATTTTCAAAGATACAACATATTTCAGATAAGTACAGTAAAATATGTCTATTGTATTTGCCTTGGTTCATTCTGATTAGTGTCAGAACAGTATAAGATACAGAGAAAAAATACATCATTTGTATTTATAATTTGTATTTAATATAAGTTGTACATAATTTGTATTTGTATGCCAACATAATCTTGTAGACCCCTACAGAAAATGAAATATTGCTTTCCTCCCCTAAGAATAATAAAATGATGTGGATTTAAAGGACTATGTTAAATGAACAAGTTCCAGTCAAATTACTCTTAGAAAATTAGCCTCTCTCTAGACAGATGCAACACTCTTTTCTGAATTCATAACCAATCTCATAACACAACCTTATCAATTCCTTTAAAGTGATAAAACATACGTGCTAGCTTAGAGCCTTACCCTGTAATAAATTTCAAGATCTACCACTTTAAAAAAAAAATACTAAATCATCACCGGTCTTCTTCAAATGTCACTTTCGCAGTAGTAGGACGATGGTGTTAATTCACCTTTTATAACCTATTCCCAAAGCAAAAATGGAGACATCCAAGACACCAAACAATTTGGAGATGATAGTGCCTACTATCAATAATATTCGACACGTTTCTTTCGACGTGCCGCTTTTGTGATCTGAAGGCTCTACTAGAAAGCTCTACCGAGTCCCTACTAGAACCCTGGTTCGCTGGCTGGCTGATTCTCCAGCTAAACATCACGTTTGATCGCTCCTGCCTGGAGAGGCGATAGTGTTGATTTTGTTTTTAAAGTTGGTGTCAGAGCAGCTCCAAACTTTTTTCACCATCCCTGCCTGGCTGCCAACCGGAGCTCTCCGTTCACTTCCTCACAAACTTGAACCACCCCCAAACAGTTTGAGAGTAAGCTGGAGTTAGACACCGGCAGGAGCTCTCACACTTACAGGAAGGGTTTGACACCGCATAAAACTTTCACTTCTCCTCTCCAACCCTTCCACCCGGGAACTCTGGCCCTTCGCTCTTGTTCCCCTAGAATTCCCCTCTCAGGCAGGACAAGGACACGGAAAGCAGGCTGTTCTAATGTTCCCCGAAAAGACACCCCCCCCTCCATAGCCCTCTCCCCTGGACTCAAGTCCTGTTCTTTACACAAAAGAGCGGGGCCAGCAAAGCTGTCGTGGCCCTACCTAGCCGGCTGCCATCCTCCAACGCACCCCCAGACCCGGTCTCCGGCCGCCCGAGCGGTCTCCACTGGAGGCTTGTTGCCCCAACCCGGCCAGACAAAGCCCCGGCGGCCGGGCCGACTCGCAAGCCTCCGGACTCGGGCTGCCGCGCTCTTACCCGGGCCTCATCCAGAGCGACGCCGGCGCCGCCGCTTCCCCCGGCCTTGGCGGCGGGGCAGCTGGCAGCGCGGGTCTTGGAGGAGCGGGTCCGAGAGGAGATGAAATGGCTGCTGCCTCCGGTCGCCCCAGGCTCTACTCCGGCCCCAGGCCCAGGCCCGGGCCCAGGCGACTTAGATCCGAGAAGCCGCAGAGAGCTCTTCCGGGTGTTCACCATGGTCCAGCCAGGAGAACGGGGTCCACGCCGCGCCCGCGGCGCCCGCCGCGCCGGGGAGAGCCGAGGAAGGCCGGCCCGCCTGCCGGGCAGTCAGGGCTAGTGGAGCCGGGCCGGGAAAGACAAGACGACCCGGACTCTGCGCAGCGCAGACGAGGACAGGCGAGGGTAGGGCAGAGGAAGGGAAGTCGGCGTGCGAAGGCAGGTAGCGGGAGGCGGGAGCGATGTTCCAGGCCAAGAGCTCAGACCCTCCGCCGGCTTCAACCTACTCAGCGGGAGCCAAGCGGAGCCGCCATTTCTACCCCTTTCTCTCCCGTTCTCACTCTCGAGCTCCGTGCGTCAGGGCTCCAGCGCCGCAGGGCCGACAAGACCTCTTCCGACTTGGCCGCTGCGGGGCGCTGCAAGGCCGGCCAGCCCTTCCCTTGCCGGCTCTCCCTCCTCTTCCCCCGCCCCGCCAGTAGGCCCCGCCCAACGGCGCGCCGTCAGCGCTCGGCGGCCACGGAAGGGACGCTCTGGGCTGTTTCAGCTCTATGGTTTCCAGGTCTGGCGGCCGCCTAGGAAGTGGGGGGATGGGAAAAACCAGAATGCGCGCGGGACTAGCTAGCGCCGTGTAGTCGGTCGTGGAGTCTTCGTAGCCGGCCAGGACCGACTACCCCCGCACCCCCAGCGTCATCCCAGGTGGCCTCGATGGAGCGAGGAACTACCCGAAAAGGTGGGGGATGGAGGGGGACCGGTGAAGACGAGGGCGCTGTGACCTGAGTTGGAATCCCAGGGATACCCAAGGCAAGACACTGAACTTGAGTTGTACTTTTCACGGCTGTAAAAATGTGAATGATAACTGAGATAAAATATATCTGTGCCGTATCTGGCACACGAGAAGCTTAAGAAAGAGCAAACGCTAGAACCCTGCCTCTTTAAACAAAGCAAGGCACTGACGATTTCTATAACCTTAGCCAGACCTAAGGCGTAGTCACGAAGAGTGAATTCTTCGTACTAAAAACCTCCTTTTAGCACTGCTGCCCCGCCCGCGCAAGAATTAAGAATACAAAAAGCTGAATACAAAGATATAAAATGTGTGATTTAACTTTCAAAGAAAAAGATTAAGGGACGCAATTAATATGAAAAGCTATGCTGTAAGTAGAATTATGTTCATTTCCAAAAATTGCCTCGCTAAGAAAAGTTGAAGACTCAAGAACAGTGCTGTAAAAATCAACAAGCTGCATCAAAATTAGAAATTCCACCCATCCAAGCTCCCAGTTGGTCAACAAAACTGCATAATGCAATGGGAATGGAAATAGGTTTTCTGTTGGGGAATCAGAATAGATTCCAGGAAAGCAGACAAGTCCCTCTTACACTAATTTGCATACCACACCCTCCCCAGAACACTTCCCCCACACTTTAAAACCGGCCTCTTTGGGTGTGGAGACCTCATAATGGAAGACCTGAGTTTTCCTGTGTCAATTACCTATGAGATCATTGAACAGGATAAACAATTTCATTTCCTGAAGAAAGAGGCTGGCCTTAAGTAGTATTTGAAGTGTCCTGAAGAGGTGTATGGTATGCAAATTAGCACACAAAGGACTTGAGTGCTTTCTTCCTTTGTTTCTGTGTTTGTATTTGTAGTCCTAAATTGAGAAAGCCAGATTGTTATTCAGGTTATGATAACCTATAGCATTTACCAACAACAAATGTTTATTCTAACCCCAATTGCTGTTAGATACTCTGTCAGGCCAGGAAATGGAGATTTTTTGAAAACAACATAGTTCTAGCCCTCAAAGAGGTCACAGACAAGGAGGGAATGGAGACAGGCAAGGAACCAGTAAGCTGCAGAACAATGTGATTAGAAAGAATAAGGCAGAGGGACTTCCCTGGCCGTCCAGTGGCTAAGACTCCCAGCCCCCAATGCAGGGGGCACAGGTTCAATCCCTGGTTGGGGAACTAATATTCCCACAGGCTGTGCCAGCCAAACAAAAGAAAGAAAGAAAGAGAGGGAAGGAGGAAGGAAGGAAGGAAAGAAAGAATGAGGCAGAGACCTCTAATTCAAGCAGGGAGCTTTTGAGAGGTGATGACTCCTGAGATGCATCTTGAACCACAAAATGGAGAAAGGAAACATGGACAAAAGAAAGGAAAGCTTGAAAAAGATATGAAGGGGTTGCTTGTTTTACACAGTATGACCTGAAGAAAATAATTGAAAAAATCAATTAAAATCGTTTTTAAACTTTACTTAAAACTATATGAGGGCTTCCCTGGTAGCGCAGTGGTTAAGAATCCACCTACAATGCAGGGGACATGGGTTCGAGCCCTGGTCCGGGAAGAACCCACATGCCACAGAGCAACTAAGCCCACGAGCCACAACTACTGAGCCCATGTGCCACAACTACTGAAGCCCGTGCACCTAGAGCTCTTGCTCCACAACAAGAGAAGCAACCCCAGTGAGAAGCCCGCGCACTGCAACGAAGAGTAGCCCCTGCTCACTGCAACTAGAGAAAGCCCGCGCACAGCAACAAAGGCCCAACGCAGCCAAAAATAAATAAAATAAATTTTTTTAAAAAACTGTATGAGCTGGCAAGATACTAAGGAATACTTAGACCAAAAACTAAGTCACAGCAGGAACTCAGAAAAGCAAGCAAAGCTCTAAAGACAGCTTTCACTTTCAGTACATTTGCTCAACTCCAGTGAATTTGATCTTCTATTTCTTCTGCCTACAGGAGATAGGAAAGACAGAAGACATAGTCCAGAACCTGCTCAAGTTACAGAGTCTAACGTAATAACCCTGCAAAATCCTGGTACAAAAAAGGATACACCTAAGTATAAGGGTGAATTAGAAATCAACCAACTGGGACTTCCCTGGGGGCACAGTGGTAAAGAATCCGCCTGCCATTGCAGGGGACATGGGTTTGAGCCTTAGTCCGGGAAGACCCCGCATGCTGCGGAGCAACTAAGCCCATGCACCACAACTACTGAGCCTGCACTCTAGAGCCCATGCACCACAATTATTGAGCCCGCGTGCCACAACTACTGAAGCCCATGCACCTAGAGCCTGTGCTCCATGACAAGAGAAGCCACCACAATAAGAAGTCCACGCACTGCAACAAAGAGTAGCCCCTGCTCGCTGCAACTAGAGAAAGTCCACGCGCAGCAACGAGGACCCAATGCAGCCAAAAATAAATATAAATTTATAAAAAAAAAAAAAGAAATCAACCAACCAACCTTCCCATCACTAATCTCCAGGAAGCTGCAAGAACTGCCTTTCCCAACATTTACACTAAGAATGAGAGGGCAAAAAAAATATCCCTTAAGAATTCAAAACAACAAACGGATCCTCAGATTTACAGGCTAAAGTCACCAAATCTGATAGGTATGAAAAACCTCAGGACGATAATTGAAATAGGCTTAAGTCAAAAGTGATCCTAAGCACAAAGCAAAGGCAAATGTAAATTATCTCCAAAAGAATGCAGCTTCAACAGGATATACAAAAACTCATGAATATGACTCAGTTAAAAACAAATCATCAGGGCTTCCCGGGTGGCGCAGTGATTGAGAGTCCGCCTGCCGATGCAGGGGACACGGGTTCGTGCCCCGGTCCTGGAAGATCCCACGTGCCGCGGAGTGGCTGGGCCCGTGAGCCATGGGCGCTGAGCCTGCGCGTCCGGGGCCTGTGCTCAGCAACGGGAGTGGCCACAACAGTGAGAGGCCCGAGTACCGCAAAAAAAAAAAAAAAAAAAAAACATCAAAAATAGCTAACACATACACACACAAAAAGCCAGCCAGCACAAAAGAATAGACAACAGAATGAGACCCACAATTTTATATTCAGATATGTACTATACATCAAAGATTAGAAAATATTATTAAGCAAAAATGACAGTAAATTTTAAAAGAATGAGATAGAACACATAAAAATAAAAAGATTAGGGCTTCCCTGGTGGCTCAGTGGTTGAGAGTCCGCCTGCCGATGCGGGGACACGGGTTCGTGCCCCGGTCCGGGAAGATCCCACATGCTGCGGGGTGGCTGGGCCCGTGAGCCATGGCCGCTGAGCCTGCACGTCCGGAGCCTGTGCTCCGCAACAGGAGAGGCCACAACAGTGAGAGGCCCACGTACCGCTAAATAAATAAATAAATAAATAAATAAAAAAGATTAGAGTTAGAGGTGAATCATGACCTAAACAAGAAAAAAACCAATAACTTGGAGCTCATCAAATTTAAGACTTTTGCTCTGTGAATGACCCTGTAAAGATTATAAAAACCACACAACAGACTGGAAGAAAATGTTTACAGACCACATATCTCACAAAGGACTCACTTAAATATAAAAGGAACTCTCAAAATTCAGCATTGAAAAAAACAATCCAGGGCTTCCCTGGTGGCGCAGTGGTTGAGAGTCCACCTGCCAATGCAAGGGACACGGGTTTGTGCCCCCGTTTGGGAAGATCCCACATGCCGCGGAGCGGCTGGGCCCGTGAGCCATGGCCACTGAGCCAGCGCGTCCGGAGCCTGTGCTCCGCAACAGGAAAGGCCACAGCAGTGAGAGGCCTGCGTACCGCAAAAAAAAAAAACAATCCATTAGAAAATGAGGAAAAGATCAGAAGTTATTTCACGTAAGAGGATATATAGATGGAAAATAAGCATACGGAAAGTTTTCAGGGGTGGCGCAGTGGTTAAGACGCCACGCTCCCAATGCAGGGGGCCTGGGTTCAACCCCTGGTCAGGGAACTAGATCCCATGTGCATGCCACAACTAAGAGTTCACATGCCACAACTAAGGAGCCCGCGTGCCGCAACTAAGACAGAGCACAACCAAATTAAATAAATAAATAAAATATTTGAAAAAAAGAAAGATTTCAACATCATTAACCAATAGTGAAATGCAAATTGAGACCATGATGAGTTATTATTACACACCTGTTAGAAAAACTAAAAAAAATAGTAACAATACCAAATGCTGGTGAAGAGGCAAAGAAACTGGATTATTCATTCATTGCTGGTGAGAATGCAAAATGGTACAGCAAATCCCAATATGAAAAGCAGTTTGATGGTTTCTTAAAAATTTAAATATACACTTAACAATACAGTCCCTATTGCAACCCTGTGTATTTATTCCAAAGAAATGAAAATTATATCCACATAAAAACCTGTATAACATAGTTCATTGCAGCTTTATTTGTAATAGCCAAAAAAAAGTCACTCATAGGTCAAAGGTTAAACAAACTTTGGTACATCCAACACGGAATACTGCTCAACAATAAAAAGGAATTAACTAGTAATATATGCAAAAATGTATGAATCTCAAAGGCATTACACTTAAGCAGAAGGAAGGAAATCATATATATGACAGCATAAAACAAAATAGAAAGCAAATAATAGAGAAATTCAAAATCAAAAGTTGATTCCTGGGAGTTCCCTTCTGGTCTATTAGTTCAGATTTGTCACTTTTACTGCAGAGGCCCAAGTTCAATCCCTGGTTGGGGAAATGAGATCCCGCAAGCTGTGTGCCACGCCCAAAATAAAATAAAAAACGTTCATTTCTGTAAAAAGGAAAAAAAAGAGAGAGAAAGAGAGAAAGTAAAGATAATCCACTAGCCAGACCAGTCAAAGGGGGAAAAAAAGCGAGAAGACCCAAATTACAAATTTCAAGAATGAAGTATAAACATCACTCAAGATCTTAGACTTCAAGTAGCAAACTATTTTCTTGTTATAAATGGCCAGTTTGTAAATATCTCAGGCTTTGCAGGCCACCCATGGTGTATTTCACGTACTCTTTGTTTTGATTTGATTTTTGGTTTTTTGCTTGCTTTTTTTGTTTTGTTTGTTTTGTTTTGTTTTTTAACAATACTTTAAAAATGTAAAAACCATTCTTAGTTCACAAATGTACATAAATAGGCCACAGACTAGATTTGGCCCACAGGCTGCTAATTGCCAACCTCTACTATGAACTTTAAAGGGACAACTAATAAATAATAAGGAAGAAAAAGTTATTTTAAAAAAGAAAATAATAATAATAAGGAACAACTTAACTTTATGCCAGTAAGTTCCAAAACATAGGTAGACAAATTACCTGAAATAAAACTAATTACTAAAGTTCACTCATAAAGAAATAGATAACCTGAATACCCATATTATTAATTAAAGGAATTAAATATGTAATTAAATACTATTCCACAAATGTTACACCAGTCCCAGATGACTTCACTGGTGAATTCTATCCAATATGTAAGGAAAAACAATACCAGTTTTATCCTAACCCTAACCCTGATTCTTTTGGAATATAAAAGAAATATTTCTCAATTCACTTACAAAGTCAGCATAACCCTTATATTAAAACCAATAGCATAAAATAAACCCACAAACTAATTATTATACATATATAAAGAGAGACAAAAAAATTCCTTAACAAAATATTATGAAATCAAATCCATGAATATATAAAAAGACTGATAAATCATGACCAAGTGGGATTTACCCCAGGAACACAAGATTGGTTAAACATTTGAAACTGAAATAATCAGTGTAATTCATCATATCCAACAATAAAGAAGAAAAACCATAAGGTCATCTGAGTAGATCTAAAAAAACATTTAACATATTCAACATCTATTTGTGATTTTAGCAAACTCAGTAAAGTAGGAATAGAAGGTAATTTCCTCAGCCTTATAAAGAGCACCACAGGGACTTCCCTGGTGGTCCAGTGGTAAAGAATCCTCCTTACAATGCAGGGGACGTGGGTTCGATCCCTGATCAGGGAACTAAGATCCCACATGCTGCAGGGCAACCAAGGCTGCGCGCCACAACTACTGAGCTCACACACATCAACTAGAGAGCCTGCGTGCCACAGACTACAGAGTGCACGCACCCTGGAGCCTGTGTGCCACAACTAGAGAGAAACCCGGATGCCACAATGAAAAATCCCGCATGCCTCAACGAAGGTCCTGCGTGCTGCAACTAAGACCCGACACGGCCAAAAATAATTTAAAAAAAAAATCCTATATCCAGCATCATAATAAATGGTGAAATTGATTTCTTTCCCCCTAATTTCAGGAACAAGGCAAGGATGTCTGCTCTAATCATTTCTATTCAACACTGGACTGAAAGTCCTAGGCAATGCAATAGTAAAGAAAAGTAAATAAAAGGTATATAATTTGGAAATGAAGAAGGAACTATTATGTCCTATGATAATCTCATGGGAAATCTTAAAAACAATAATAATAATAAATAAATAAATAAATAAACTAGTAGGTCTAATATGTGATAAAGTTTAGCAAAGTCAAAAGGCATCAATTTATAAAAAATTTATTTCTGTACAGTTGTAATGAACAATATATAATCTATATACTGAAAACTAAAAAACACTGCTAAGGAAAAAAAGGAAGATCTAAGTAAGTGGAGAGATTTACCAGATGACTTAATATTGTTAGGATGAAAATTATTATCCCCAAATTGATCAACAGATCCAAGCCAATCCCAGTCAAAATCCCAGCAGACATTTTGTAGAAATTGAGAAACTGAATCATCACCTAAACAATCAGGAAAAGACAAAAATAGAGAACTTACACTACTTCATTTTAAGTCTTACTACAAAGGTATAATAATATAGTGTAGATATATAATCAAATAGCTCAATGGAAAAGAATAGAGTCCAGAAAGAAACTCACATATATGGTTAATTGATTTTTGCAAGGAGGACAAGGTAATTAAGAGAGAAAGGATAGGCTTTTCAATTAATGATTCTACAATAGAACAACTGTATATCCCTGTGGCAAGGGAGGCGGGGAAGCCTTGACCATTACCTCATTCTATGTAGAAAGAATAACTTCAAATTGATCACACACTTAAACACAAGGCCAAAACTATAAATTTTTTACAATAAAACCTACCTTGGGGCTTCCCTGGTGGCGCAGTGGTTGAGAGTCCGCCTGCCGATGCAGGGGACATGGGTTCGTGCCCCGGTCCGGGAAGATCCCACCTGCCGCGGAGCAGCTGGGCCCGTGAGCCATGGCCGCTGGGCCTGCGCGTCCGGAGCCTGTGCTCGGCAACGGGAGAGGCCACAGCAGTGAGAGGCCTGCATACCGCAAAAAAAAAAAAAAAAAAAAAACCCTACCATGGGGTAGGCAAAGTCTTATTACAAAGGACCCAAAAATGGGACTTCCCTGGCAGTCCAGTGGTTAAGACTCCATGCTTCCGTTGCAGGGGGCACTTGTTTGATACCTGGTCAGGGAACTGAAATCCTGCATGCCACAGGGCATGGCCAAAAAAAAAAGGGCACCAAAACATAAACTATTAAGGAAAAAGTTGATAGATTGGGCCTTCACTTTGAAAACCACTTTTAAGAAAATTAAAAGGCAAGCCATGGGGAATTCCCTGGCAGTCCAGTGATTAAAACTTGGCACTTTCACTGCTGTGGTAAGCCACAGACTGGGAGAAAGTATTGATAAAAATAAGAACAGAAAATAATGATAATAGAATATAAAGACTTAACTGAAAGGATAAGCAAGGACAAAATTAGTTGGTTTTTTTGTTTTTTTGCTTTACTTCTGATGAAGTTAAGGTAGACACTGTAACTCTATAAGGAGGTCCTTAGAGAAGAGTTGGTACTGATTCCATAAGTATAAGATGAGTTCCAAGAGACGGTATTTCTAAGAAGCATGACACATTTTATGAACACTGAATCATTAGACAAAATCAGAATTGGTGACATTAGTATTTTATACTCTCCAATATGATAACTACCACATATGGCTATTTAAATCTAAATTTAAGGAGCTTCCCTGGTGGCACAGTGGTTAAGACTCCGCCTGCCAATGCAGGGAACACAGGTTTGAGCCCTGGTCCGGAAAGATCCCACATGCCACAGAGCAACTAAGCCCGTGCACCACAACTACTGAGCCTGCACTCTAGAGCCTGTGAGCCACAACTACTGAGCCCACGTGTCACAACTACTGAAGCCCGCACACCTAGAGCCCGTGCTCTGCAACAAGAGAAGCCACCGCAATGAGAAGCCCACACATCACGGCGAAGAGTAGCCCCCGCTTGCCGCGACTATAGAAAGCCTGTACTCAGCAACAAAGACCCAATGCAGCCATAAATAAACAAACAAATAAATAAAAAATGGATCAAACACCTTATGTAAGAGCAAAACCTATAGAATGCTTAGGAAAAAACATAGAGGAAAATCTTCATGACATTTGATTTGGCAATAGTTTCTGCCAAAAGCACAAGGGGAAAAAAAGAAAAAACAGATAAACTGAACTTTATCAAAATTAAAAACTTGTGTATCAGGGACTTCCCTGCAGTCCAGTGATTAAGATGTCACCTTCCGGGGCTTCCCTGGTGGCACAGTGGTTGAGAGTCCGCCTGCCAATACAGGGGACACAGGTTTGAGCCCTGGTCTGGGAAGATCCCACGTGCCACGGAGCACCTAAGCCTGTGTGCTACAACTACTGAGCCTCTGCACTAGAGCCTGCAATCCACAACTACTGAGCCTGAGTGCCCCAACTACTGAAGCCCGCGTGCCTAGAGCCTGTTCTCTGCAACAAGAGAAGCCACCGCAATGAGAAGAGAAGCCCGTGCACCGCAATGAAGAGTAGCCCCCACTCACCGCAAGTAGAGAAAGCCTGTGCACAGCAATGAAGACCCAATGCAGCCATAAATAAAATAAATAAATTTATTTTTTTAAAAAATGTCACCTTCCAATACAGGGGGTGTGTGTTCGATTCCCAGTGGGGGAGCTAAGATCTCACATGCCTTGTGGCCAAAAAACCAAAACATAACATAGAAGCAATATTATAACAAATTCAATAAAAGACTTTAAAAATGGTCCACATCAAAAAAATCTTTAAGAAAAAAACAAAAACTGGGCTTCCCTGGTGGCGCAGTGGTTGGGAGTCCGCCTGCCGATGCAGGGGACACGGGTTCGTGCCCCGGTCTGGGAAGATCCCACATGCCACAGAGCGGCTGGGCCCGTGAGCCATGGCCGCTGGGCCTGCGTGTCCGGAGCCTGTGCTCCGCAACAGGAGAGGCCACAACAGTGAGAGGCCCGTGTACCGCAAAAAAAAAAAAAAAAAAAAAAAAAAAAAGGGCAAAGGACTTGATTAGACATTTCTCCAAATAAGATATACAAAAGTTAAGAGCCGCATGAAAAGATATTCAACATCGTTAGTCACTAGGGAAATACAAATCAAAACTGTAATGAGATACCACTTCACACCCATTAAGATGGCTATTTTATAAAAAACAAACAAAAACAGAAAATAACAAGTGTGTTGAGGATACGGAGAAATTGAAACCCTTGTTCATTGCTGACTGGAACGTAAAATGCTGCACTTATTTTACACCTTGGCAGTTCCTCAAAAAATTAAACATAGAAATACCATATGGGGACTTCCCTGGTGGTCCAGTGAGTAAGACTCTGTGCTCCTAATGAAGGGGGCCCAGGTTTGATCCCCGGTCGGATAATGCATGCATGCCACAACTAAGAGTTCACATGCCACAGCTAAGAAGTCCGCATGCTGCAACTAAAGATCATGCATGCCGCAACTAAAGATCACACATGCTGCAACTAAGACCTGGCGCAGCCTAAATAAATAAATAAATATTTTAAAAAAGGAAAAGAAATACCATATGATCCATTAATTCCATGTCTAGGTATATACCCAAAAGAACTGAAAGCAGGGACTTAATTGGATACTTGTACACCAATGTTCACAGCAGCATTATTCACAATAGTCAAGAGGTAGAAACAATCCAAATGTCCATCCACAGATGACTGAATAAACAGAATGTGATATATATTGTATACATACAATGGAATATTTTTAACATAAAAAGGAATGAAATTCTGATATCATACAACATGATGAACTTGTAAAACATTAAACTAAGTGAAATAAGCCAGACACAAAAGGACAAATATGATACGATTCCTCTTATAAGAGGTACCTAGAATAGGGCAACTTCATAGAGATAGAAAGAGATTATCAGAGGCTGGAGGAATGGGGGAGCGGATTGAGGAGTTATTGTTAAAATGGATACAGAGTTTCTGTTTGGGTGATGAAAAAGTCTTGGAAGTGGATAGTGGTGAGTTGCACAAGATTGTGAAAGTACTTAATGCCACTTAAAAATGGTAAAGAAAAAAAAAAAAAAAGGACTTCCCTGGTGGCACAGTGGTTAAGAATGCACCTGCCAATGCAGGGGACATGGGTTCGAGCCCGTGCACCACAACTACTGAGCCTGTGCTCTAGAGCCCGCGAGCCACAACTACTGAAGCCCGCACGCCTAGAGGCCATGATCCGCAACAAGAGTAGCCACTGCAATGAGAAGCCCGTGTACCACAATGAAGAGTAGCCCCTGCTTGCCACAACTAGAGAAAGCCCGCAGACAGCAACAAAGACCCAACACGGCCAAAAGTAAAATAAACAATAAAATAACAAAAAAAGCAACTGAGCTTATTAAAAAAAAAGATCATATTAAAAAAAAGGTAGGCCTTCCCTGGTGGCGCAGTGGTTGAGAGTCTGCCTGCCAATGCAGGGGACACGGGCTCGTGCCCCGGTCCGGGAAGATCCCACATGCCGCGGAGTGGCTAGGCCCGTGAGCCATGGCCGCTGAGCCTGCGCGTCCGGAGCCTCTGCTCCGCAACGGGAGAGGCCACAACAGTGAGAGGTCCGCGTACCGCAAAAAAAAAAAAAAAAATGGTAAAAAAACAAACCAAACCAAAACAATAACAAAAACCCTACAGTATTTTGATTATTGTTCTATTGTTAACAGAAGTCAAAAAATAGATCAGCAGAACAGAACACAGACCCAGAATACAGGGCCCAGAACAATCCTCAGCATTGATGGGGATTTGGTATATAAGGTAGCATTCCAAATTTGTAAGAAAAAAAGGGACTGTTTGTTAATGGTCTTGGGACCATGAGCTCTATCTATTAGATATTACACAAGATAAGTATACCTAGATCTAAGTCCAAGATGTCAAGCAAGATGGAAGGGCATTAAAATAGATCATTCACTGAATATAGTTAAGCAGATTAAAATAGAAGGTTAACTACAGATGTACTAATACCCCCTTCCCAGATGCCCAACTAAAAGATTAATAGGAAACCAATAAACAGATTTGCACTGAAAAAAATTAATCAATGTAATACACTAAATTAATAGAATGAAGAAAAAAAAACACATGATCATCTCAATTGACACAGAAAAGTATTTGGCAAAATCCAAGAAACTTTCATGATAAAAACACTCAACAAACTATGACTAGAAGGGAGTTTCTTCAACATGAGAAAGGGCAATCATACTCAATGGTGAAAGGTTAAAAGCTTTCCCCTTAAGATTATGAATAAGACAAGGAAGCCCAGTTTTGCCATTTCTATTCAAAATTATATGGGAAGTTCTAGCCAGAATAATTAGGCAAAAATTTTAAATAAATAAATGCCATCCAAATTAGAAAGAAGTAAAACTATCTCTATTCACAGATGATGTGATCTTGTATGTACAAAATACTACCGAATCTATTTTAAATTTTTAAATTTTTATTTGTTTTATTTTTTGGCCATGCTGCACGGCTTGCAGGATCTTAGTTCGCTGACCAGGGATTGAACCCGGGCCCCAGGCAGTGAAAACGTGGAGTCCTAATCACTGGACTGCCAGCGTATTCCCAAGAACCTATTTTTTAAAACCCACACAACTATCAGAGCTAATAAATGAATTCAGCAAAGGTGCTGTATACAAGATCAACACACAAAAATCAGTGGTATACACTAATGATGAAAAATCCCAAAGGAAATTAAGAAAGCAATTCCTTTCAGAACAGCATCAATAAAAATAAAATACTTAGGAATAAATTTAACCAAGGAGGTACAAGACTTGTACACTGAAAACTACAAAACAAAGAAGACATAAGTAAATGGAAAGATGTCCATATTCATGGTTTGAAAAAACTTAACACTGTTAAGATGTCAATACTCGAATTGCTCTACCAATTCAAAGCAATTCCTACTAAAATTCTTTTTTTTTTTTTTTACAGAAAAGAAAGAGCTGGTCTTAAATTGCAAGGGACCTGGAATAACCAAAACAATTTTTAAAAAGAACAAAGTTGGAGGACTCACACTTCCTGATTTAAAAACCTACTATAAAGCTACAGTAATTAAAACATTATGGGGGGCTTCCCTGGTGGCACAGTGGTTGAGAATCTGCCTGCTAATGCAGGGGACACGGGTCCGAGCCCTGATCTGGGAGGATCCCACATGCCACAGAGCAACTAGGCCCGTGAGCCACAACTACTGAGCCTGCGCGTCTGGAGCCTGTGCTCTGCGACAAGAGAGGCTGCGATAGTGAGAGGCCCGCACACCGTGATGAAGAGTGGCCCCCGCTTGCCACAACTAGAGAAAGCCGTCGCACAGAAACGAAGACCCAACACAGCAAAAATAAATAAATAAATTACTAAACTCCTACCCCCAACATCTTAAAAAAAAAAAAAACATTATGGTACTGTAAGCAGCTCTTTGCAGGAGATCACCCTCAGCAGAAAGCCCCTTTTCTTGTCATTTTAGCAAAGCTATAGTATAACTAATTTTTAACCCCCATGCTCTACTCATCTCTGGCCCACACACACCTTTCAAATCTTTTAATCACACAATACTTTGCCTAACTTGTCAGTTCTTTCCATAGATCAAAGAAGTCGAAATGAAGAATAAGTAATTAACAGATGACCAAATCTCTCCCCTAGCTTCCCCTTCAGTAATCTCCCGCACAAACTGTGTGACCAAACTGTGTGAACCAAGCTGTATAACATCTAGAGGAAGATCACAAGAAGTCAACGAGCCTGCAGACAGGTGGGGGATGGCAACGACTCTGACCCCATATCGCAATGATTAACTGAGATTACTTCTCTCCTTCCCTTTAAAACTTTCATGGCTGAGCAGAATTTTCGGAGGTGGTTTTTCGGGGACCTTGAGTCCACCATCACCCCAGATTGCCAGCATTCTGATTTTTGTTTTAATAAATTCATTTATTATTTATTTATTTTATTGTTGGTTGCATTGGGTCTTCATTATTGCACGCAGGTTTTCTCTAGTTGCGGTGAGTGGGGCTACTCTTCGTTGTGGTGCGTGGGCTTCTCATTGCAGTAGCTTCTCTTGTTGAGGAGCACAGGCTCTAGGCATGCAGGCTTCAGTAGTTGTGGCACGTGTGCTCAGTAGTTGTGGCTCACGGGCTCTAGAGCGCAGGATCAGTAGTTGTGGCTCTCGGGCTTAGTTGCTCCATGGCATGTGGAATTTTCACGGACCAGGGCTCAAACCCGTGTCCCCTGAATTGGCAGGCGGATTCCTAACCACTGTGCCACCAGGGAAGTGCCCAGCATTCTGATTAGAGGCACCTTTCCTCTGCTACCTGTAAGGCCAACTGGCCCGAGGCAGGGGAACGCAATCAGACTCACAGGTTGCATCAGACCGAAACTTTCCGGACCACCCACTTCCAGAAACTGACGTGGAGACTTTCCGGACCACCCAGTTCTAGGAACTGACCTGGAGACTTTCCACCCGGAGCAGCCTTCCCGCCTTTCGAGGGGCGAGACTAACGATCCCAAGACGGATGCAACCGGCACTGGATATTGCCAAGAGACCACCAAATAAGGAATAACCTGCGCCCTCTCGGATTCACCACACCCCTTTCCCTTCTTCCCCTATAAATTCTGCCCAAACCCTCGCCCGGGCGCGACTTCTCTGGCCCCTTTCTCTCGGACCAGTGAACCTCGCCCAGGAGCGGGCCCAAGTAAAGCTTGTTTAAGCTCTCCTCCGTTTCTTGGTGCCGTTCCTTACACTACCAACATTTGTGAGTATGTAACTGACTTTGTAAGCGGCAAGCAGCAGAACCCCCATTGGATAACAGCACAGGTGTAAGGACAGACATATAGATAAATGGAACAGAATTTTGAGTCCAGAAATAAACCAACATATCTAGGGTCAGTTGATTTTTGACCAGGGAAGAGTCCTCTCTTTATCAAATGGTCCTGGGACAAAAAAGAACAGGAAAAAGAAGAGGCCTCACATCAAGGCCATTCATAGAAAAGTCTCTTTGCCCTAAGGAATCAAAGTAACTCCTTACCAGTGGCTTCAACAGACAAGATTTCTGGAGAACTGGTTTGAAGCTGAACTCACCACGGGATCCCAGAATTGCTCTCGTAAAGAAGAGTTCAAAAGACTCAGAGGGTGCCTTTACCTGTGTGGGGATGACAGGGGCCTGTAGGTGAGGCCCAGTATCAATCTGAATTCCAGCACTAAAAACTATCAAGTAAAAGGGAGATGGGCTCTGTGCGATGCCCTAGAGGGGTGGGATAGGGAGGCTGGAAGGGAGGCAATATGGGGACATGTGTATGCATATGGCTGATTTCCTTTGTTGTGCAACAGAAACTAACACAGTATTGTGAAGCAAGTATATTCCAAGATTTATTTTTTTAAAAAAAAGGAAAAAAGGAAGAAAAAGATAGAGAGGGAGAGAGATAGAAAGGGAGAGAGAGAGATAGAGACAGAAAGAAATAGGAAGGAAGGGAGGGAGGGAGGAACAAAGGAACAAAGGATGCACCTTTCACTGAACTGCCTAACCCAGTAGAATATTCCTGCTGTAACAAATGTCCCTTAGTTTACAATAATAAATGTTTTGTCCAAGTATTTATGTAAAAAAAAAACTCACGTAAAAACAAATATGAAATAGAGATTATATTTGAAAGGATTATTGGGGGGAGGGGGAAGACTACTGAAATAAGGCTGGAGGACAATTACAATGGGGAGAATGTTCAATTGTCAAAAAAAAAAAAATCCTGGATTTAGATAAAGAGAGACTTTATTGGAAAGGTTTATTCCAAGAAGAGGAAAAGGAACTACTGCAATGGGGTTTGGGGGATGAGGCAACAACCATCGCTACAGGGCAAGGCTATGACCGTGAAGTCTGCAACTGTCTCCAAGGTCAGACAGAAAATGGCCCTTCTTGTATAGGGAGGAGCGAACAAAGGCTACAAAGAACTGGGTGTGGGGCACAGTGGAATGGGTGGGTGGAGGTGGCAGTGATCGCGTGGCAGATCAGAGTGGTTTACATGGAGGTCAGCCTATTTTTCAGGAGTGATGGTGAAGGAGGGCTTGTACGCTGGATCAGGATTAGGGTGGGTCAAAGTTTAGGAGCCTGGAGGAAGGAGAGAAGCTTAAGTTTGGTCAAAACAAGGTAGCTGGTATTTTGTCCAGATTGGTCAGTGAGAACAATAAGTAAAGCTAATCATTTATGAGGCAAAAAAAAAAAAAGGGCATTTGGAGGGTCTATGTCTGACCTTGTCATAGGTAAACAAGGGGGCATCCCTGAGTCTTATCTAAACCACGTGGGGAAGGGTGGTTTCTTCCTTGCTGTCAGCCCTTTCAGGGGCATGAAAGGATGGGAGAATTTTTTTTTAACCTTCGCTTTCCAGAATCACAGGTCTCAGGTGAAGTTCAACATGGTCAGAATGCAGGTAAATCTCTCCACGGATTCAATCAGCGGCTGACGACGTAGGGAGGTAAGTTGATGCTGGGTTCTCAGGTAGGTAGCTCTCTGCATTTCCCGCGTCGGGTGAAGAGGCAAGGAGCAGCAGCGCCCACGGGAAGAAAGCGGCGGCCGCCATTCGCGCGGGTAACGCTGCGGCCCGAAGCGGCCGGCGCCGCCAGCCCCGCCCCCGCGCGCCCCCGCGCGGCCCCCGCGGCCCCGCGCGCGCTCTCGGGTCTGCGCAGAGCCGGCCTCGGCGCGTCCTCGGCGCCGGGCGGCAGTGACCGAGGGAGGCGCGCAGGGTCGCAGCGGCGCGGCAGCCGAGCTTGAGAGGGTCTGGGGACAGTAGTGCTCCCGGTGTGAGGGGCGGCGGCGGCGCCCGCGGTCCCTGAGCGAATTGAGGACGAGGCCGCGAGGCGACGGCGCGGCGGGGCCCCCTCCAGCGGCCGCGCCCGGAGGTGAGTTTCCTGGGGCCGCGCCGCGCTCCTGGGCCGGCCGCCGGGGGTGGGCGGGCGCTTCCCGGGCGGGGCGGTGGCGGTCGTTGGGTCGGGCCGAGTCGCCGCACCCGGTCTTTGTCTCGGTTTCGGTGCTCGCGTCTGTGACCCCGAAAGGGCACAGTCGCGCGACGGCCGGGGCGGGACTCCTGGTCAGCGCAGGTGAGGCGCGGCTTTCCCGAGCGGCGGACTCCGGGAAAGCGCCACGGTGGTTTTCTCTCTCTGCGAGCGCTCGGAAACTTCGAGTTCTCTAATCTCAAAATGCAGAAGTGCAGTACAGAAATCCAGAGCATGTCTGTTTGGGGTGGACATTTCTTCGGTAACTTCATTAGCTGCCTCCCGCAGCTCACTTTTGTAGGCTAGATGGTCTCTGTTTTATATTTAATTTCTTTTTTTCTGTGTCCGATTTTTATTTGCAGTTTGTTACTTGTTAGCAATGACGAACGTTAGTGTGGCATCCAGCGTTGCTTCCTTCGTACTTATTCGAGATCACAGAAAATAAAGACAGGTGGGACTTCCCTGGCGGTCCAGTGGTTAAGATTCCGCGCTTCCCTTTAAGGGGCGCGGGTTCCTCCTCTAGTCGGGGGAACTAACATCCCGCATGCTGAAAGGCGACCAAAAAAGTAAATTTAAAAGAAGTAATAGTAGGGCTTCCCTGGTGGCGCAGTGGTTGAGAGTCCGCCTGCCGATGCAGGGGACACGGGTTCGTGCCCCGGTCCTGGAAGATCCCACATGCCGCGGAGCGGCTGGGCCCGTGAGCCGTGGCCGCTGAGCCTGCGCGTCCGGAGCCTGTGCTCCGCAACGGGAGAGGCCACAACAGTGAGAGGCCCGCGTACCGCAAAAAAGAAAAAAAGTAATAATAAAGATAGGAAATTGACAGTCTGTGTTTATGTCAATGTGGAATTGTAAAGTGTGACAGATTGTATAAGCGACGTGAAAACCAGCTTCTTCACTTCGTAGTCATAGCTCAAGTGTGTTTTTGGACTGTTGATAAGGTTTTTAATTATATTGATACTTTAGTTTTAATGGGAAACTTTAAAAGTTGATGTGTCTTATGTGTAAATATGCTGAAAGTCATATTGATTTAAAAAGCAGTTAAATCCACTGAATGTTGAGCACGTATGTGTAACACTGAAGTTAGAGCGAGGCACTGATGGAATCCAAAAATGAATAAGAATTATGTGCAGGATGGCGGGAGTGATTAAGCACACAAACAGTGATGCAAGGCAAAAACTACAACGCGTTGAGCACTGACTCTTAGCCCTGCGTGTGGTAAATACTTTACATGCATACTTTAATTACTTAATATTTAATGTTAATTACCTAGTTTATCATCCGAGTGTTTTTAGTACCTGTTGTGTGCTGAGTACTAACGATATGATGGTGACCATTATAGGTTTTTGCTTTTAAAGACTTTACATTGTCATTGGAGGACACAAGTAACCACACAAGTGAATGCCAGTCTACTTAGAAGCTAAAAAGGAAGAATGTAGGGTGTTGTGAGCGTATAATTGGGGTACATATCCCAGCTGAAGAAATCAGTTAAAGTTTCCCTAGGAAAAGTAATCTTTGCACTCAAGATATTACGGGTAAGTAGGAATTAGATGAAGGTGACTCCCAAATGAGGGAAGAAAGGTCCAGGTAAAGGAAACCCGTTCCACAGAGGCTTGGGAAGGTTTTGGGAACTGAAGGTCAGAGCAGTTGGAAAGAGTGTGGAAAGCGAAAGGGGGCTGTGGTTAGGGCCCCAGAGATGATATGGGGCCTTTTAAACAATGTTAAGGATTTAGGACCAGCTTTTTCTTTTCTTTCTTTAAACTTTTATAGGGAAGTTTTCAAACCACTCAAATGTAGTGAGAGGACATTGCAGTGAACTCCCCTGTCATGTTATCCAAAGGATTTAGACTTTATTTGAAGAGTAGTGGAAGGTCCCTGAAAGATTTTAAGCAAGGAAGTTACACAGTCAAATTTGTATCTTAATCAAAAAGGTCACCCTGACTCCTGTGTAGACACTGAATTGAATGGGGACAAGAATGGATGTGGGGAAACCACCCAGAGATGGTCGCTGGGACTAGGTTTGTGGCTGTGATGGTGGGGGAAATTCTAATGTAACAGGGAAGAGCCAAATTGGACTCCATGTTGGATCCGTTTCTGTAACCTTTGCTTTCTGCTGCTTTTGTTCACTAAAAGGATAGTGTGTATACATAACGCCCTGCCTGGGGGAACCCTGACCCTCTGCCTGAAGGTTAAACCAAAGTGACTTTGTTCAGGGAAACATCTGGACCCTGTTCCACCTGTGGATGGCCACAAGAAAGAAGAAATTAACACATCCTCTCCTCCAGGCTGGCCATGCCAGGGGATATTTGCAAAACTTATGGCCTTTTTACTTTACTTCCTCATCTCCTCCCCCTCTCTGTGCTATAAAAGAAACTGGCATCCACACCCCTGGAAGATGGTTTTTCAGAGACACTTATCTGCCACCTTCTTGGTCTTCCGGCTTTCCGAATAAAGTCGTATTCCTTGCCTCAGCACCTCGTCTCCGATTTTGGCCAGTTGTGTGGCAAGCAGAGCGAGCTTGGACTCAGTAACACCAAGAGTACATAACTGATCTCTCCTTGCTGTGTTAGCAATTCTATATTCATGCCTTTTGGAGGAATTATGGAAGGTTTTCTTGAGATTGTATTTGAGATGGGTTTTGCAAGGTAAATAACATTTCAGTATGGAGCCCATTCTGAAATGCGAACATCTTGGTGTCAAGAGGATGGCTGACTCAGCAACCTTAACAGTTTCTGCAGAAATTTCACCTTCTAGGATTTTCTCATTTAAATTACTTTTGTCACTATCACTTTGGTCTTTGGGAGCATATAACTCCCTTATTAACAATTTTTTCTAGAAGACAACAAAAATGTATTTTCTTCATTACTGCAATTACAGCTAAGATAAGCTGAAACTTCCCAAAAGATTTCATTTTTTTGTTGTATACATAATAGTTAATAAACTAGAATTCACAAAATATACAAATAAACTGTCTTTTAAAGTGTTTGATCTGATGCTCCCATAGTTTGCTCTTGGAAGCCTAATCCTATTCCATAGAAGATGTAACTGAAAGGTGATCCAATGGTTTCTTTAAAGAGAAACTTCAGCTTCTACATAGCAGGCCTAGTGGCATAATATCTTGATGTAAATCCATAATCTTAAAGAAAATAGCCCATAGTGTATGTTTATAAAAATAAGTAAAATTTGTAATATGCAAGTTTTTCTTTCAAATTTTAATGTATACATTTAAAAGACTACATTTCTTAGTAGTCTAAATCTATTTTGACTGAATTTTCCTTTCAGTCGATCGATATGTTCCAAAAAGCTCAGTCTACTCTGGTTCCTGACTGATTTTATTACTGCAGTTGTTGGGAGTAAGTGAGATAATATTTGAGAAGGTGTTGAGTAAACTGATGTACAGTACAAATGTAAGATGGTAGTGGTACTGATTAGAAGTAAACTGAAGCAAAATGAAGGAAATTCTGTTCATCTGTCCATTCTGATGCCCAGCCTCATACTGGTAACTAAGATATTTGTCAGATGGCTTCTTTATTCTCTACATACAGTACACAACGACTTAGGTTCATTCGTGTCACATGACTGATGATTGTAGACACTCAATAGATACAAATTTTACATGGTCCATTTCCATATTACTGATTTATGGTAGGAAATACCTAAAATAATGGTGACTTTATGTCCATTATAGAATGAGTTTTTACTTCATAATTCTATGCCAAGGATAAACATTCAGTATGTTTTTCCTTGTTAGTCTGTAAACTCCCTGGTGATAGATACTGTGTCTGTCCTATTGACTCTCCTATCATTAGTTGTAAACCAGTGCTTTATACACAGTGGTGGGAGGTTCAGTAAATATACAAATGTTGTTTAATTAGTGAAATCAAAAGTAAAATTTCATAGCCATGTCAAAATTAAAACTTTTAAAAAATTATTATTAAAAAAATTTTTTTTAGTTCTTTTTTTGAGTTTTTATTTATTTTCCTTAATTTTTTTTTGGCTGCGTCAGGTCTTAGTTGTGGCACACGGGATCTTTGTTGAGGCATGCGGGATCCTTTTCGATACAGCGCAGGTCTGCTCAGGTTTCTCTCTAGTTGCAGCGCACGGGCTTCTCTCCAGTTATGGCATGCAGGTTTTCTCTCTCTGGTTGTGGCGCACAGGCTCCAGGGCATGTGGGCTCTCTCACTGAGATGCACGAGCACAGTAGTGGCACGTGGGCTTAGTTGCCTCGCGGCATGTGGTATCTTAGTTTCCTGACAAGGGATTGAACCCACGTCCCCTGCATTGGAAGGCAGATTCTTTACCACTGGACCACCAGGGAAGTCCCCAAATTAAAACTTTTGAGACTTAAGTCTGAAGGTGTTTTCTTACCATAAGTCCTTGTAACAGAGGTTATGATTGTGGGCTGGGAAAAGAGAAGGGAGCATAACATTATTGTATTTCTTTTGTTCTCAAAACAACCTTCTTAGGAGGATAATTATTTCCAAGTTACAAGTTAGGCAACTAGGACTTAGAGAAGTTAAATAACAACACTTAAGCTCAAAAATGATGTAGCCACAAAAACAAACAAACAAACAAAATGATGTAGCCAGTATTCCAGTACAGGATACTTTGAATCCAGGGTCTGTTCTTCATTCTTTTGCTGTCATGAAACAAGTAAAAACAATTATCAGTAGCTTATAGCTACGAAATGATGAAAAACATTAGTAATTTGCTAGAGAACAATAACCTATTAACAGGAAACATAGTGAGATACTCTAAGGATGGCTAGTCCTTGTTTTGCACTTGCTAAGCACTACGGAAGAAACAGGAAATGTGTAAGTTGTGATACCTGTCTTCAAGGATCTTGGATCTAGTAGAGCTAAAAGAAACAATAGTAAATAATATCAGACAATATGATTTAAATGCCAGAAATCTAAATGCTTTAGGAGAGGATTACTAGTAAGGGTTTACTATTTCACCTTTACAGTAGAAGTAGATCTTGAGCTGGGACTTGAAGGATAATTTAGATTTGAATGCCTGGAAGTGAGGCTGGAGATAGATGGGCTCCAGGCTAGGCGTTTACAACTGGCCTCCTGTTCACACCTCCTGGGGTGAGAAGAAGATGGGCTCCAAGCTGGATATTCATTACCAGCCCCCTGTTTACACTTCCTGAAGCAAGAGACAAACGGGCTCCAGGACTACATATCTATGACCGGACTCCTGTCTATATTTCAAGATCTGCACCTCGTTATAAAAACCAGCAACAGGAATAGGGTAAATAACCAGACACTGGGCATTTTTATGGCAGGGACAGAGTGGGACTAAACCCTATTAAAGGATCAAGAGGTCATACACTTCCCATCCTTGGGACAAGGGAGACATTACGCATGTGCAAAAGCCTTCATGGGGTCAAAAAGGCAGGGGATGCCAGACCATAGTAAGTCCTGCTATCTCCTCCCAGAGGCCTTCTTGGTGGGCTCCACCTTAACTTAGGGGTGCGTGCGCATCCAGGGGAGGGTCCAGAAGCAAATTAGGCATGGGCTCAAAGCACTACTATTGGTCAAAAGAAGACAAAGACCTGGAAGACTGCCCCCTTATAAAGGATTTAAACTTCCCGAGGGTGCGACTCTTCTCTGAGTTTGCCCATGCGTCTTTCCGCATGTACTTTGTTTTTCCAATAAACTTCTTGCTTTTCTCTTTACCTTTTGCCTCCTTGCCTGAATTCTTTCCTGACAAGGCAGGTAGGAAACAGGGACCCAGGCCCTAGCTGCTGGCCCCTGTGGTCCAGTGGTTAGGTCTCCCTGTCCCGGAACTAAAATCTTGCTTCCTGCTACTGCTTGCTGCAAGCTGCCGCTTACTGCTGCCTGTGTCCAAAATCAGAAGGGTGGTTACAGTGTGAACAAAGAAGTGGAGTGAACATGTTATGTTTATGAGACAGTCAGGATCATATCTAAACTAAAGGATTATTTTAGAGTAGTTGAAAGTAATGTTGGAAAACTGTCAACTGAAAAGCAAACAGCACCACCAGAATGTAATGTCCACAGGGGCTGGGATCTGTTTTATTCAGTATGTATCCCAAGCACCACCTAGAATCATGCCTGGTATATAGTAGGAGCTGAATAAATATACATTTTATATATATATATATATATATATATATTTTTTTTTTTTTTTTTTTTTTTTTTTTTTTTGCGGTACGCGGGCCTCTCACTGTTGTGGCCTCTCCCGTTGTGGGCACAGGCTCCGGACACGCAGGCTCAGCGGCCATGGCCCACGGGCCTAGCCGCTCCGCGGCATGCAGGATCCTCCCGGACCGGGGCACGAACCCACGTCCCCTGCATCGGCAGATGGACTCCCAACCACTGCGCCACCAGGGAAGCCCCTATTTTTTTATTTTTATTTTTTTGGCCGCACCGTGCGGCTTGTGGGATCTTAGTTCCCTGACCAGGGATTGAACCTGGGCCCACGTCAGTGAAAGTGCCGAGTCCTAACCACTGGACTGCCAGGGAATTCCCAAAAAGGAAGTAATTCTTAAGTGAAACAATTAAATAGTTTTAGAAATATGAGATTTGAAGGACAAGGTCTTAGGAGAAAACCATGAAATTCTGGCTTTCTGAATATACTTTCAGTTGGTTTTCTGGTTTTTAAATTTTTAAAAAATCAAAACAATATATAGTTTAAAAGGCAAGTATGTAGTGTCAGAAGACTTAAAACTAAAAGTGCTCCCACTCCGTTTCCCTAAAGACAACTGCTTTGAACTCATAGCTGTTTCTTATGTAATTTACAGCCGTATTTCTGACCAGTAGGTGTTTTGAGTTATTAATTTTGAACATTGCATTTTGTATTGCTGTTAGGATAGATAACTGTTTTAGCTCGATTATGCTGTTAGCTACAAATTGGCATTTTCCATTGGCACTTGCCATCTACCTCTACAAGGACTAAATCATGTGCTGCTGCAGCTGCTGATTTTCAACACCCCCTGAAAGGAGTTCAGGGTAGAGACCAGAAATGAGGCACTCTGTGCTCCGGGAAAAACTGGCAGAACAGGTCTTCAGATATATCGTTAGATATTTTCAGGAGCTGATTTTATGAGCCCAATTCTTGTTATCTCCTAATATCTAGAAAAACACTAAAATCCTTCATGGTGACATCTAATCTTCGTGACTAGCAGAAACCTTCCGCAAAAAAGTCTGTGCTGGATTGCATATACTCCCCCTTCACCAAAATCACATATATACTGACATTCCCCCCCTACCTCTTTGGAGCAGTTTCTCAGAGCTACCTGGGATGCTGTCTCCTGGGCTGCAGTCCTTATTTTGCCCCAAATAAAACTTAAAGCTCTCGGGCTTCCCTGGTGGCGCAGTGGTTGAGAGTCCGCCTGCCGGTGCAGGGGACGCGGGTTCCTGCCCCGGTCCGGGAGGATCCCACATGCCGCGGAGCGGCTGGGCCCGTGAGCCATGGCCGCTGAGCCTGCGCGTCCGGAACCTGTGCTCTTCAACGGGAGAGGCCACAGCAGTGAGAGGCCCGTGTACCGCAAAAAAAAAAAAAAAAGACAAACTCTCACATTGTGCATTTTTTTAAGTCGACAATGCTTATCCCCTTTTCCTTTTCACATTCTTTTAATGGCTTTAGCTAAGTTTTTTCCATACCAGAAACAAATATATACACTATTTTTTTTCCCTTTGGACCTCAGATTTATCCTTGGCCCAGAGATGACATAATTATATTTATCTAATAAATGTAATAAGCACTTGCAAACTCAAAAGGACATTGACAGTGCTGTATCTTATATTTAACAATCAGCTTTAATGGTTGCATTTTTAAAGCATACAGTTTATCTAATTGTGTAACCCATTTAAGATGTTATACATTTTTGATATTTAAAAAAATATCTCCCCCTTCTCTGATTTATTATTGATACTTTGTAAATCTAAAGCTTAATCCAGTGCCTTACATTTAATAAATATTGAGTAAAATTCTTTGGATGAAATAATAGTCTGTTTTCTTTCTCCCTTTGCGGAGCACAGGCTCCGGACGGGCAGGCTCAGCGGCCATGGCTCACGGGCCCAGCCGCTCCGCGGCATGTGGGATATTCCCGGACCGGGGCACGAACCCATGTCCCCTGCATCGGCAGGCGGACTGTCAACCACTGCACCACCAGGGAAGCCCTGTTTTCATTTTTTAAGTCTAGGGAATAATTTTGAAGAGCAGTACAGGAGGGATTAAGAAGTCTTTATAAATACAAAATACCCACTTGAGACAATAAAGACATCCAATTTGCCTTGATTGTTGGATGCCATCTTCTCAGATGTGGCTCTAGTAACTCCTACCCAAAAGCTAGCTGAAAGGCTAAAAGGCAGCCTGTGAAGTTCTTGTTGGGGGTGCTGCTGAAGGTGCCCTCCCCCACCTTATGTTGGGTACTGACTCCTCTGCCTCATTGCATTTCCTCATTTTTCCTTCCTTTCAGTTTCTCCTTGTCTTTGAGAATTGCTCACAATTTTGTTACAAAAAGGCTAAGAAATAAATTCACTAACAGTTTATGTTCAATTCGTAATGAAGACAATAGAAGCATTTAAAACAGTTTTCAATTATATTTTCCAGAGCAGACTCTACTATCCTACTTTCATTCCTAGCAAAACAGATGCTAAGTGGGAATTAGTGCTCCAGCCAAATTGGCTGTGGTTATGAGCCCAGTTCCATTAGCAGCAGGAAACTGGAATGGAAGTCAGGACCTAAGATCATTCAGACTGACGTTGTCTGGTGAAAGGCTGCTGCTGGATCCTCAGTTACCCAGATTAAATCCACCTCCAGATACTTTGGAGACTTTTAAGTGGGAGCAGTATGCTACTACTTCTAGTGCCCATTTTCTGTTTCTCATTGCTTTGAAATGGATCTGGTGGATCTTCAGTGGCTATTACTGAGCAGGTCTGCCCTCTTTAAATATGCTTAATACTTACATTTTTTAATACTTATATTTTTAAATAGAGGTATTTGCTTTTTTATATACATATTCTCCAGAGAGAATTTAAGAAACATATTTGATATAGTCTGTTTGAGAGTTGAAATATTTTTAATGCTTTCTGGAGATGTCTAGCTTGATTATATCTTCTTTTTGGTAAAGTGTTTTTCTTTATTTTTCTTTTATTTTGGCCGCACCGCACGGCATATGGGATTTTAGTTCCCTGATCAGGGATCGAACCTGCTCCCCCTGCATTGGAAGTGTGGAGTCATAACCACTGGACTGCCAGGGAAGTCCAAAAGTGTTTTTCTTTAGTTTTAAATCTGTAGAGTAGACTCTGGGACCTTGATTATCATAAACAGTCTATCATGACCTAATAGTAACATTCTCTTAACTGTTTGTTTTAAGCACATATAAAAAGTAATTGTAATCTTGTTTGGGTGACTTAAAAGTCTAGTTACAAATTATAACTATATAGGTTTACTAAAGCATTGTACTTTTCTCTCTATAATCAGTTTGGTTGTGTTTTCCTTTAATAACCAGACATTCCAGGTTACACAGAACAGATCTGATTTTTCCTACCTTGAATGTTGACAAGTGATAACTTTAATTGTGCAATAGGCAGCTTATAACTATTGTCTGTGTTTGACTTCACATTGCACATCCGTGTGCTGCTAAAATTTCTCTCTGTGCCCACATTGCCTTCAAGCTGTGAGTCAACCAGATGTCTTATGAAGCTCTTTGGTTGTCTTAAAACAGATGTATCTTTATCCTAAACATGATCAATCTATTTCTCATGTTCATCACTTTAAATATGAGTTCATAGTACTTTTCCCCACTTCACATTACTGATAGAGCAAAAGTACTGCCTTTTAAGAAGCTAATGAAATGACATTGTACAACTCTACATGTATATATTTTTAAGATAGTTCTTTTATCCCAATTTTTATTATGAAAATTTCAAACATATATAAAAATGTGGAGAATAGTAAACTCCCATGTATACTCATTACCCAGCTTCACTAATTATCAAGTCATAGCCATTTTGGTTTCAATTATACTCCCTCCACTTCTCACTCCACTTGATTATTTTGCAGCAAATTCTAGTTATTGGATTTCATCTAGATATTTCAGTATGTAGCTAAAACAAATACTTTATTTATTTATTTTTGACCTCACCACACAGCATTCAGGATCTTAGTTCCCTGACCAGGGATCGAACCCATGCCTCCTGCAGTGGAAGCACGGAGTCTTAACCACTTGACTGCCAGGGAAGTCCCTAAAACAAGTACTTTAAAAAGCTACAGGGGACTTGCCTGGTGGGTCAGTGGTTAAGAATTCACCTGCTAATGCAGGGGACATGGGTTCGAGCCCTGGTCCGGGAAGAACCCACATGCCGCGGAGCAACTAAGCCCGTGCGCCACAACTGTTGAGCCTGCACTCTAGAGCCTGCGAGCCACAACTACTGAGCCCACATGCCACAACTACTGAAGCCCGTGCATGCCTAGAGCTCGTGCTCCGCAACAAGAGAAGCTACCGCAATGAGAAGCCCACACACCGCAACGAAGAGGAGCCCCTGCTCACTGCAACTAGAGAAAGCTCGTGCGCAGCAAAGAAGACCCAACGCAGGCAAAAATAAAAATATATACAAAAAAATAAATTTATTAAAAAGCTACAATCCCATTGTCACACCTTTAAAATTAACAATTACTCCACATATCATCAAATATCCATCCAGTGTTCAAATGTTCCTGATTCATAGCTTTTTTCCATTTAGTTTCTTTAAATAATAACATAAATATGGTCCATATGTTGTAATTAATTGATATATCTCTTAAATATTTAAAAAGATTATTTCTACTTCTTTTTTCTCCCTGGTAATATATATATTGAAAATGGATCATTTCTCCTGAAGAATTTCCCGAGTTCTGGATTTTGTTGATTGTGTCCCTGTGATGTCATCTGATCATGTTCCTCTGTGCCCTATATTTCCTGTAATCTGATGTTTAGACCTAGAGGCTTGAATGGATTCAGTTTCATTTTTAGAAAGAAGGCTTCACACGTGGTGGTTTGAGCTTTCACACTGAGGCATATATTTATGTCTGTTTTCTTTGTGTGATGTTAGCAGCCATTGATATCATTGCCTAGGTCTGTTTGCATTAGGGGTTGCAAATTGGAGATACTCTAATTCTATAAACCTTCATTTAGCTGAATTCATTTATAAAGGAAACTTCTTTTATTAACTCTTTGATTACTCTGAGTTAGTTCATACAGGAAAGGCAGGATGAATACTTGATTCTTTCCCTTATTTGCCAGTTTTCAAAATAAGTTGGTACCCTACTGTTCTGGAAAGATGACCAGTGAATGAGTTTCTGTGTTTTAATGAGTATCAGTATGAACTTGTACTTGATGTGTTTCAATTCATGTAGCTGTTTTTCAGTCCCATCTTTCACCAATGGTAGCCTTTTCAAACTGACTTCTGAATCCTTTCTTTCATTTTGTTTTGTTTTTTCTGGCTGTGCCTCGCGGCCTGGGAGATCCTAGTTCCCTGACCAGGGATCGAACCCAGGCCCCCGCAGTGAAAGCATCGAGTCCTAACCTGTGGACTGCCAGGGAATTCCCAACTTCTGATTCCTTTTGACATTAATCCAAGATGTCAATACAAGGCATAAAGTGCATATTTCTTGCCCCAGACCTGGAGACAGCCATTTCTCTAAGAAACTGATTCCTTTTGGTGGGAAATAGTATCTGGAGACCACAAATCTGGGCGGTAGGTGTGCTGTGCTCATTGTTGTCTGATTGCTTATTGCTTTTTGGCCTTTTCAGTGGACAGAGCTACTATGTATTTTCTTAAGAGAAATGATGATGTTCATAATGATGTTTCTGATTTAAAATATAGAATTACAGGATTTTTGCTTGGCTTCTTTGATTTTTATATTTCTATCTCTTTACTCTTACTCTGAAAAGAAATCTTGGTTTTTAGGGACAGATCATAATTACTTCTTTGCTTTATCTCAGCGTCTCTCAACTTCAACACTGTTAACATTTTGGGCAATACTTTCTTGTGGGGGCTGTCTTGTGCATTGTAGGATTTTCAGCAGCATCCCTAACCTCATCTACTAGATACCAGTAGCCCCCTCCACCTCAGTTGTTGTGACAGCCCAAAAATGCCTCCGGCCATTGCCAGATATCTTCTTAGGGGCACTATTGCCTCCTGGTTGAGACCCACTGCTTTATCTTTATACCATACTTTTCATATAAACAATACTAATATATTATTGCTAATAATATGACTACTAGAAACTTCATTTTTCCTCTTTGGGTTCATCCCACTAGGATATATGGTAAAATTACCATGTTTTAAATTTACGTGAAATAATTCCTCTCTGTCAGTTCAGTTAATTCGTTTCATTTTTACTTTCAGTTTTTAGGGATTGCTTTTTTAAAGTTTAACTTTGTTTTATAAGTACATAAAATATTTACATGGGTCCAAAGTTGATCTAAAAAACAAGATACATTCAGAGAAATCCAGCTTCTGCCCTTACTCCCTTCACCCAGTGCACTCTCTCCCACTTTATAAGTAACCTTAGTATTTATTTTTTGGTTTACTTTTTCATTTTTTCCTAATGTAAACAAATATACATATATTCATGTTCACCTCTTTCTTAGATAAACAGTACCATATCATACATATTTGTCTCCATTTTGCTTTTTTCACTTAACAGCACATCCCACTGTGTGGATTTACCATAGTTTATTCAAGAAGTCCCTATTAGGGGCTTCCCTGGTGGCGCAGTGGTTGGGAGTCTGCCTGCCGATGAAGGGGACGCAGGTTCGTGCGCTGGTCCAGGAGGATCCCGCATGCCGCGGAACGGCTGGGCCCGTTGGCCGTGGCCGCTGGGCCTGCGCATCCAGAGCCTGTGCTCCGCGGCGGGGGAGGCCGCGGCAGTGAGAGGCCTGCGTACCGCAAAAAAAAAAAAAAAAAAAAAGAAGTCCTATTAATGGACAAGTTGAGGCTTTTTACAGGCTTTGCTGTTACAATCAATGCTGTAAATAATACTACAGTGAATAGTGTAGTGTATTCACCTTTTTATACTTTTGCTAAAGTATCATTGGGATGGATTTTTAGATAATGGGATTTCTAGGTATACATGTCAAAGAAGAAACAGAGCTGGACAGCAGTTAAATCAGTGAAACCAGATTATGTTCAGGAACTATTGTGATAGGGGAAAAGAGACCTCAGTGTGGAACTGGACTCGATTCTGAATATAACATGGACAGGGGCTTCTCTGGTGGTGCAGTGGTTAAGAATCCACCTGCTGGGCTTCCCTGGTGGCGCAGTGGTTGAGAGTCCGCCTGCCGATGCAGGGGACACGGGTTCGTGCCCCGGTCCGGGAGGATCCCACATGCCGCGGAGCGGCTGGGCCCGTGAGCCATGGCCGCTGAGCCTGCGCGTCCGGAGCCTGTGCTCCGCAGCGGGAGAGGCCACAACAGTGAGAGGCCCCCCTACCACACACACAAAAAAAAGTTTGCCTTTTTTTTAAAGTTTTTTTTATTGTGGTAAAATACATACATATATAACATAAAATTTGCCATCTTAACCAATTTTAAGTGTACAATTCAGCAGCATTAATAATATTCACAATGGTGTGTAACCATTACCACTGTCCATTTCCAAGACTTCTTCATGGTCCCAAACAGAAACTCTGTGCCCGTTATGCAGTAATTCCACATTCCTCTCTTCTCCCAGTCCCTAAAAACCTCTATTTTACTTCTCTATCTCTATGAATTTGCTTTGTATGAAATATGAATGTAACTAGAATCATGCAGTATTTGTCCTTTTGTGTTTGACTTAATTCACTTAATATTTTCAAGGTTTATTCGTGTTGTAGTATGTATCAAAACTTCATTCCTTTTTACGGCTAATTAATATTCCATTATATGTATATACCACATTTTGTTGAGACATTCATCTGTTGATGGACATCTGGATTATTTCCACTTCTTGGCTATTGTGAATAATGCCTCAACCACCAAATCCTTTTCTACAGCAGCTGTACCGTTTTACATTTCCACCAGCAATATTCCGGTGTTCTAATTTCTCCACATCCCTGTGAGCACTTATTATTTTTGTTTTATTAAATAATAGCTATTATGATGTGTATAAAGTGGTATCTCATTGTGACTAGTGATGTTGAGCATCCTGTTCATGTGCTTATTGTCTACTCATATTTCTTCTTTGGAGAAATGTCTGTTCACATCCTTTGCCCAGTTTTGAATTGGTTTGTTTTCCCTGCTGTTTTTAAGTTGTATTTTTCTTGATTCATCATTTGCTTGATAGCTGTAAACCTTTGACTACTTTCCAGAGTTCTAAGTTGGTTCTAATAGTTTCTGCTTGTTTTTCAATGTTTCTGTGGGGACAGGAGCTTGGAGCTGCCTATTCTTTCATTTTGCTGACATCACCCTCAGGTTCAATTTTTAAATTTTAGATCTTGGATATATCTGGAATTTATCTTGGTAATGGTGATTCCATATGACTGTTGAATTTATTTACAAGTCCATCTTTTCCTGATTTTTTTAAGATCTAATAGTATGGACTCCTCATGGGTTTCTGTTTTATTCAGTGAGTTATAATCCATTAGTATCATTATTTACTTTGATGTTCCATTTCCCAGACTTGTCCAGTGGGAACCCCTTCAGGTGGCTTCAGTGTCCTTTTGATATGTCTTCATCATTCACTGAGCACCATCTTACTTTCTGGTGCAAGGTATTTCGGGCTCATTTGTTCTTTCTCTGTCCCAGCCCTGGAATCAGCCTTTTCTCTAAGGAGCCATGATTCCTTTTCTTGGAAAATTATATTTAGAAGCCAAGATGTAGGCTTTTGGTATGCTTATTGCTTCTAGTCTGTCATTGCTTTCAGGACCTCTCAAAGGGCAGATGGCTTGGACTCTTTTAAACATCCATTTGTTTCCTTATTTCTTATATTATTTTTGTTGTAAGGGCAAGAGTATTGCAGAAAGTTTGGGAAAGAGAGAAAATAATCCAGTTTTTTACCCCCCCAAAAATAACTTTTCACCCTTGCTTCTCTCCATTTTTAAAAAAATTGATTAATTTATTTTTGGCTGCATTGGGTCTTTGTTGCTGTGCGTGGGCTTCTCATTGAGGTTGCTCCTCTTGTTGTGGAGGAGCTCTGTTTTATTCCCGTTTTGCCCCTAGGTTCTTCTGACCATTTTTTGGTCTTTTTCTTTTTCTGTTTTTTTTTTAGATTCCATATATATGTGTTAGCATACGGTATTTGTTTGTCTCTTTCTGACTTACTTCACTCTGTGTGACAGACTCTGCAGACCTACTAGAGAATGGACTTGAGGATATGGGGAGGAGGAAGGGTAAGCTGGGACAAAGTGAGAGAGTGGCATGGACATATATACACTACCAAACGTAAAATAGCTAGCTAGTAGGAAGCAGCCGCATAGCACAGGGAGATCAGCTTGGTTCTTTGTGACCACCTAGAGGGGTGGGATAGGGAGGGTGGGAGGGAGGGAGATGCAAGAGGGAAGAGATATGGGGACATATGTATATGTATAACTGATACTCTTAGTTATAAAGCAGAAACTAACATACCATTGTAAAGCAATTATACTCTAATAAAGATGTTTTAAAGAAATTTTGACAAAAATCATCTACATTGGAAAAAAAGAATGAGTTTATATTGATTTGATATTTTGTTACTATTGGAGATTGAATGAAATGTTTACATTCACTTTTGTTTGTTATTAAACCAAAGCATACATTATTTTTCATCATAAATTTTTTTTGGCCGCGAGCACTTGCAGGATCTTAGTTTCCCAACCAGTGATTGAACATGGGCCCTTGGTAGTAAAAGCACAGAGTCCTAACCACTAGACCGCCCCGGAATTGCCCTCATCATAACTTTTATGAAATCTTTCTTTTGTCAGATTATCCGAACCCAAAATTTACTTTTTATTGCTTTACTTTAAGTGAAAGTGACAGCTTTGAGTTAGGTCACTTGTTCTTAAGACCCCTTTAGTGCTACTTTAGGAGTACATAATAACTTAATGGTAAAGAATCTTACTGCATACGCTGGAATGAATTTATTTAAAATACTGTATTAAGAACTTTACCTTATTTTTCTTTTTACTTTTACAGTAAGGCAAAAGAGAATGAAAGAAGTAGATAATCTTGAAAGTATAAAGGAAGAATGGTGAGTTAATTTATGCATTTTCTTTGTTATTAATGCCTTTGTTACCATCTTTCTCTGTTTTTACATTTCACTGACTTAGTTTTCATTATGATTGTCTGTTAAATACCTAATAGTAATGTACTTTAAAGTTTTTTTTCCATAGCTGCATTAAATGGATTTTAGTCAAGTTATAAATCTTTTTGTGATTAATTTTTTTAAGTGTTAAATTTCTCTCTGCCCACATATTCTTTCTGTTATTTAAGAGGAAAATTAAAGTAACTATTTATTACTTCATTAGCCTCTTGTGTTATACTATCTTGAAGTAATAGTGGAAATATAAGGGCTTTGGAATCAGATAAACCTAGGTTTGAATCCCATCTCTGTCTTAACATTACTTCTCTGGCATTTGAGCAACTTAGGTAGATTCTTTGAGCTTCAGTATCTCATCTAAAAAGGAGGTTGGGCTTCCCTGGTGGCCCAGTGGTTGAGAGTCTGCCTGCCAATGCAGGGAACACGGGTTCGTGCCCCGGTCTGGGAAGATCCCACATGCCGTGGAGCGGCTGGGCCCGTGAGCCATGGCCGCTGAACCTGCGCATCCGGAGCCTGTGCTCCGTGGCAGGAGAGGCCACAACGGTGAGAGACTTGCGTACTGCAAAAAAAAATAAAATAAAATAAGAAATAAAAAGGAGGAGGTGTACATAGGTACCTGAAAGGTTTTTATAAGAATTAGATAGCCAATTTAAAGCACTGAGCATCGTATTAGCATATAGCAGGCACCCAATAAATGGTAGATGCAAAGTCTGTCGTTCTTATTAATACAAAATTCTTTATTCTCACTTCTCTGAAGTGGAATATTTATTTTTGTATTATGTTCTTTGTTTTAAATACTTGAAAAGGTAAATATCTTTCATTCATAGTCCATTTAAGGAGACAGGTAAGTATTTACAAATACTTTGTGAACACTTTCTATACCGAACAAATATTATTTATTATTTTTTCAGTAGAGTACTTACTGTTTTATATAAATATCTGATACTAACTATATAATTGTGAGGTTATGTCAGGAGCCCCTAAGACTGCCTCCAGATGTGATGATTTGCTTAGAGGATTCACAGGATTCAGCCAATAGTCATACTAATGACTAAGCTTTATTGCAATGAAAAGATACTTTGCAAGAGGGTGAAGTCCAGGGGAAACCAGGCATAAGCTTCTAAGAGTCCTTGCCCAGTGGAGCCACCAGGACACACACTTAATTCCTCCAGTAATAAGTTATATAGCACGTGTGAGATGTTGTCTACCAGGGAAGTTCATTGGAAATGAGCCTAGGGTTTATACTGGGGACTAGGCACATATTAAAATTCCATACTCTCATGAGAAAAGTAAAAAGGATAGCAACAGTTAGGCCTGCTATGTTAACTCTTTTCTACAGAGAAATAAGTTGAATGGCTTGCTTATTTACTTATTTATTTTTGCCGCACCTTGTGGCTTGCAGAACTTCCCCAACCAGGGATCCAACCTGTACCCCCTGCAGTGGAAGCACGGAGTTTTAACCACTGGGCCACCACAGAAGCCCCAGTTGAATGACTAATTTTTTAAAAATTTTTTGTTTATTAATTTTTGGCTGTGTTGCGTCTTCATTGCTGCGCGTGGGCTTTCTCTAGTTGCAGTGAGCGGGGGCTACTCGTTGTTGCGGTGTGCAGGCTTCTCATTGCGGTGGCTTCTCTTGTTGCAGAGCACGGGCTCTACATGTGTGGGCTTCAGTAGTCGTGGCTCACAGGCTCTAGAGCGCAGGCTCAGTAGTTGTGGCGCCCGGGCTTAGTTGCTCCACAGCATATGAGATCTTCCCAGACCAGGGCTCAAACCCGTGTCTTCTGCATTGGCAGGCAGATTCTTAACCACTGAGCCACCAGGGAAGCCTTGAATGACTGATTTTAAAGAGTAAGATTAACTTAGGACTTCTAACAGTTTTGTGGAGATGTAATTCACATACCATATAACTCATCCATTTAAAGTATACAATTCAGGGACTTCCCTGGTGGCACAGTGGTTAAGAATCCGCCTGCCAATGCAAGGGGACAGGGGTTTGATCCCTGGTCCGGGAAGATCCCACGTGCCGCAGAACACCTAAGCCCGTGTGCCACAACTACTGAGCCTGCACTCTAGTGCCCTTGAGCCACAACTACTGAGCCCACGTGCTGCAACTACTGAAGCCTGCACGCCTAGAGCCTGTGCTCTGCAACAAGAGAAGCCACCGCAAGGAGAAGCCTGCGCACTGCAACGCAGAGTAGCCCCCGCTTGCAGCAACGAAGATGCAATGCAGCCAAAAAAAAAAAAGTATACAATTAAGTGGGTTTTAGTACATTCATAGAGTTGTGAAACCATTACCACAGTCAGTTTTATAACATTTACATCACCCAAAGAGAAACCCCATACCTATTAGCAGTCATACCCCATTCTCCTGTGCCTTACGCCTGACAACCAATGATACACTCTCTGTCTCTATAGATTTGTCTCTATAGGTTTGCTTATTCTGGGCATTTCATATATGTGGAATCATAGAATATGGGGTCTTTTGTGACTGGCTTCTTTCATTTAGCATAATGTTTTCAAGCTTTATAATGTTATAATATGTATCAATACTTTGAATTTAAATAATTAGTAAGGGGCTTCCCTGGTAGTGCAGGGGTTAAGAATTTGCCTGCCAGTGCAGGGGACACAGGTTCAAGCCCTGGTCGGGGAAAATCCCACATGCCACAGAGCAGCTAAGCCTGTGCACCACAACTACTGAGCCTGCGCTCTAGAGCCTGTGAGCCACAGCTACTGAGCCCAAGCGCCACAGCTACTGAAGCCCACACGCCTAGAGCTTGTGCTCCGCAACAAGAGAAGCCACCACAGTGAGAAGCCTGTGCACCGCAACAAAGAGTAGCACCCACTCGCTGCAACTAGAGAACGCCTGCATGCAACAACGAAGACACAGTGCAGCCAAAAATAAAATAAATAAAATTTAAAAATAATAATAGGGGATTCCCTGGTGGCACAGTGGTTAAGAATCTGCCTGCCAATGCAGGGGACACGGGTTCGAGTCCTGGTCCAGGAAGATCCCACATGCCGAGGAGCAACTAAGTCCGTGCACCACAACTACTGAGTCTGTGCTCTACAGCCCGCGAGCCACAGCTACCGAGCCCGCGTGCCGCAGCCACTGAAGCCCACGCGCCTAGAGCCCATGCTCTGCAGCAAGAGAAGCCACTGCAATGAGAAGCCTGTGCACCACAACGGAGAGTAGCCCCCACTCACCACAACTAGAGAAAGCCCATGCTCAGCAAGGAAGACCCAACGCAGCCAAAAATAAATAATAAATAAATAAATAAATTGAAAAAGAGTAGGGGCATTAGAAGCCTGAGTTCAGTTTCCAGCTCTGCCTACCAATAGCTTTGTCATCTTTGGCAAATTGCTTAAGCTTTTTCTTTACCTAGTAAATGAGGATAAAAACCATATGTGCTAGGGAGGGTGGGAGGGAGGGAGACGCAAGAGGGAAGAGATATGGGAACATATGTATATGTATAACTGATTCACTTTGTTATAAAGCAGAAACTAACACACCATTGTAAAGCGATTATACTCCAATAAAGATGTTAAAAAAACACAAACAAACCAATACGTGCCTTTTAGGTCACTGTGAAGATTGAAAGAGTAAACACATTGAAAGCGCTTAGAAAAGTTCCTAACATGTATTAATAAATGCTTAATAAATATTAGCTATTAAGAGAGGCTTTATAATGTATCATGGCTAGGAGCATAGACTTGGAAGACAGATTAACAGGGTTTGAATTCTGTTTCTGCCACTTACTAGCTGTGTAATCTCTAACATGTAACTTAACCTCTTTGTGACTCATTTTCCGTATCTATAAAATGTGGATAAAAATATCTGCCTTGCAGATCCTGGCACAGTGTAAGCACTATAAAAGTGTTGATTCTTATCTGAGAAATCTGAGAAATTATCTCTCAGTACATTTATGAATTTTCTATGTGACTTTAGAAAAGATCAACCAGAAACCATCCTTTTATCAAACAAACTCTTAGGTAATATTTCTTATATGACAAAATATAAGCACACATACACATACAAAAACAGTAGATGGGGTGGGCAAAATGGAGGAAGGTGGTCAAAAGGTACAAACTTCCAGTTATAAAATAAATAAGTCATGGGATATAATGTACATCATGGAGACTTTAGTTAATAACACTGTACTGCACATCTGAAAGTTGCCAAGAGAGTAAATCTTGAAAGTTCTTATCACAAGGAAAAAATTCTGTAACTATGCATGGTGATGGATGTTAACAATTAACTAGACATTGTGATTATTTTTCAGTACATACAAGCATTGAATTATTATATTGTATATCTGAAACTAAAATAATGTTGTATGTCAGTTGTACCTCAATTTAAAAAGAAAGAAAGGAAAAAAAAAACCCAGTAGAGTATTAAACCACTACAGATGAAAGTCTTGAGTGGGAAATTTCATTCTGAAGTGTGCAAAGGAGCAAAACTATGATTATGACTGTTCCTCACACCTTACTACCTTTAGTTTCAAGAGTGCTTTGTGTTACCAAAAAGTACATAGTGACCCCCTTTAAAGCCATTTTGAGAGCTTTACAAAGAACATGTTGTTTTTTTACTCTGGACCAGTGGTTTTCAACCTGGTGCAGTTTTGCCCATCCCACCCCCAGAGGCCATCTGGCGTTGTCTAAAGATGTTTTTTATTATTATAACACTGGGGGGTTGGGGGATGTCCATGCTACTGGCGTCTAGTGGTTAACGGCCACAGGTGCTGCTAAACTTCCTACAGTGTACAGGACAGCCTGCCCAACAAAGAATTAACCCTCCCCAAATATCAATGGACTGAAGTTGAGAAAACCCTGCTCTGGACCGCAAGTGTTAATGACTTGCCGAGGCCACTTATCTACTATGTTAATTCAGAAGAGAGTCTCAACTGCAGGCGTGGAGGTAGCGTGTCAGCTCTAGATCCTTTAACTAGAACAATTTGTGTAAATTTTTAGAGAATTAGTGGTTAATAGTGCTTATTTTTCTTTTTTTTGTGTGTGTATAGGGTTTGTGAAACAGGATCTGACCACCAACCTCTTAGTGATAATCAGCAAACAAATTGTGAATATTTTGTTGACAGCCTTTTTGAGGAAGCTCAGAAGGTTGGTGCCAAATGTTTGTCTCCCACTGAACAAAAGAAACAGGTAAGTGTCCATAAATTTTTTCTTTCCCAGTGCTTCTCAAAATATGGCCCTTTAGAGGTCAAAACTGTTTTCATAATAATAGTAAGATATTATTTTTTTCACTCTGTTGAGTTTGCACTGATACTGCAAAAGCGATGGTAGGCAAAACTGGCACCTTAGGAGGAATTGAGGTAGTGACACTACTCTGTACACTGTATTCTTTCCTTGAACTTGCAGGGGGAAAAAACACTCGTTTCAATTAAAGATTTCCTTGATGAAGCAGTAAAATTTACACATTTCATTAAATCCCAACTCTTTAATACACATCTTACAAATATTCTATGTGATAAAATATGAAGTGTATGTAAAACATTTCTACAGTATACAGAAGTATCTTAAGGAAAAGTACCATTGCTTGAGATACAAGCTGAACAGTCTGCTTTTTCATGGTGTACTGTTTTTACATGAAAGTGATTTACAGACAACTAGTGATTCAGTCTTGGATATTCTGCAGACATTTTCTCAAAATGTATGAAGTAAGTCTGACACTTCAAGGGAAACAACTTACAGTATTTGTTGCAAATGATAAGATATGATTTTATCAACTTTTTTACATGAAAGTAAGAATTTTGATAATCTGCCATCATGCACTTGACAGCTTCCCAAAACTTAAAAGATATTTCTGATAGGATTATTGTCATATTAATAAATGTACCTTTAAGTTTCAGATTCCATGTTCAGATTCTCAACTAAATTTTTTTTTGAATAAATTTATTTATTTTTTATTTATTTATTTTTGGTTGCGTTGGGTCTTCGTTGTTGCACGTGGGCTTTCTCTAGTTGCGGCGAGCGAGGGCTACTCTTCGTTGCAGTGTGCATACTTCTCATTGCGATGGCTTCTCTTGTTGCGGAGCACAGGCTCTAGGCGCGCAGTCTTCAGTAGTTGTGGCACATGGGCTCAGTAGCTGTGGCTTGCAGGCTCTAGAGTGCAGGCTCTGTAGTTGTGGCACACGGGCTTAGTTTCTCCGCGGCATGTGGGATCTTCCCAGACCAGGGATCGAACCTGTGTCCCCTGCATTGGCAGGCGAATTCTTAACCACTGTGCTACCAGGGAAGTCCCTCAACTTTTTTTTTTTTAAATTGAAGTACAGTTGATTTAAAATGTTGTGTTAGGAAATTCCCTGGCTGTCCAGTAGTTAGGACTCTGAACTTTCCCTGCTGAGGGCACAGGTTCAGTCCCTCACTGGGGAGCTAAGATCCCACAAGCCACGCAGCGTGGCCAAAAAAAGAAAAAAGTTGTGTTAGTTTCAGATGTACAGTAAAGTGATTCAGTTTTTTTTATATATATATAATATATATAATGTACATAAAATATATATATGATATATATAATATAAAATATGTGTAATATATATTCTTTTTCATTATAGGTTATTACGAGTTAGTGAATATAAGTTCCCTGTGCTATGCAGGAGGCCCTTGTTGTTTATCTGTTTTATATGTAGTAGTGTTTATCTGTTAATCCCAAGCTCCTAATTTATCCCTCACCCCACCTTTCCCCTTCAGTAGCCATAAGTTTGTTTTCTATATCTATGAGTCTGTTTCTGTTTTGTAAATATATTCACTTGTATCAGTTTTTTAGATTCTACATATGTGTTACCGTGTGATGTTTTCAACTAACTTTTTTTTTTTTTTTTTTTTTGGCAATACGCGGGCCTCTCACTGTTGTGGCCTCTCCCGTTGCGGAGCACAGGCTCCAGACGCGCAGGCACAGTGGCCATGGCTCACGGGCCTAGCCGCTCCGCGGCATGTGGAATCTTCCCAGACCGGGGCACGAACCTGTGTCCCCTGCATCAGCAGGCGGACTCTCAACCACTGCGCCACCAGGGAAGCCCTCAACTAACTTTTGAGATACTACTACTTACTACATTTTGATGTAGTATCTTGGAAAAGCTATTAAAATGCTTTTTGCAACTATGTATCTGTTTGAGGCTTGATTTTTTTTTTTTAATGTACTTCAATCAAAATGCCATATCACAGCAGACTGAAGGCAGCAGCAATTATGAGAATCTAGCTGGCTTTTCGAAGTCAGACATTAAAGAGATCCCTTTACTCTAATTTGCCTTTTATTTATTTTTTTTTTTATTATTATTTTTTTTGCGATATGCGGGCCTCTCACTGTTGTGGCCTCTCCCGTTGCGGAGCACAGGCTCCGGACACGCAGGCCCAGCAGCCATGGCTCACGGGCCCAGCCGCTCCGCGGCATGTGGGATCTTCCCGGACCCGGGCACCAATAATGGATCTCTTGGACTGAGTCTCTTATTATTTCTCCTGTTTTCCACCTCTTCGTTGTTTTGTTCTATTTTAATTTTAATATTTCTTCAACCTTATATTCAATCCTTTTATTTAATTTCCATTTTAAGTTTCTAAGAGCTCTTTTGCTCACTGAATATTCCCTCCTACTCCCTTTCAAACATCCTCTCTTATATAAGTGTATTAATTATCATTTTTGGATTTTTGTGTTTAAGTTTCTTCTGTTTTCCTCAGTGTCTTCTTTTTTTTTTTTTTTTTGGCGCATGCAGCTTGTGGGATAGTTCCCTGACCAGGGATTGAACCCTGGGCCCTCAGCAGTGAAAGTACCGGTCCTAACCACTGGACTGCTAGGGAATTCCCCTCCTCAGTATCTTTATGTGCTCTTTTCCTATTTGTTCTGTTCTCATTCTTTTCTTTTCTTTTTTTTAAATTAATTTTTATTGGATTATAGTTGATTTACAATGTTGTATTAGTTTCTGCTGTACAGCGAAGTGAATCAGTTACACATATACATATATCCACTCTTTTTTAGATTCTTTTCCTGTATAGGTTATTACAGAGTATTGAGTAGAATTCCCTGTGCTATACTGTAGGTCCTTATTAGTTGTCTGTTTTATATATGTGTTACTCCCAATCTCCCAATTTATCCCTCCCTGCCACTTTCCCCCTTGGTAACCATAAGTTTGTTTCCTACATCTGTGACTCTATTTCTGTTTTGTAAGTAAGTTCATTTGTACAATTTTTTTAGTTCTCATTCTTTTCTGTGAGTACCATGAGAGCAGAGTCTTGGCAGTTTGGTTATAGGTAAAAAAAAAAGAGGTAATATAGTATAGTGGTTAAGAGTATGGATTCCAACCCCAGCTCCACCCTTACTGACTGTGTAATATTGGGCAATTTAATTGATCTGTGTTTCTAATTTCCCATCTATAAAAAGGATAATAATAATAATACCCATCTTCTGTAGATTTTAGGGATTAAATAAATATATGTAGGGAAAGTACTTTAAACAGTGTTTGGTACATGTAAGTGTACACACAAGTGCTCTCTCAGGTAAGTACATAGACAGACAGATAGATAGGCAGGCAGGCTAATAATATATGCTATCATTATTGTGACTGTTTTCCCTAACATCTTAATGGAGTGTCTGTTACGTATTAGGCACTCAATAAACATATGCTGAATGAATAAATGCTAGAGACAAGGGAAGGCCTCTAATAGTCTATTTTCTTAAATGGATTTTTCAGTCCTTCTGTGTTCAGCCTGAAGCATCCCTGCATTCTACTGTATTTCTGAACCTTTCTATATTTCTACAGTGACTTCTTTGATTGAATGAGTGAATAAATAATGTTCTTAGGAGATGATCAACAAGATGTTGAGAGATTAAATATTGATAACAGTAACACTGATAGTTTATATTTGAAGGAATAGCCATTAATTACTCATAGTTTTTTTTTCCCCCTTTATTATTCTTAATGTTCAAAGTCTAATGTTCAAGTCATTTCAAAGTTCTTCTCTAACTGTTGAGAAGTCTGTTCTGGCCAGAAAGCTTTAGTGTCCTCTAAGACAGGGCACAGAATATTTTTGCAAATGACCTCTCTTAAAGAAAATTATTAATGAATTATTTTAAAATATTATTCATTGTTAACCATATTTTATGTGTACATTGTAATTTTTGATATTTTACATTTGAAGCTTGCTGTTAAGAATGGTATATTTAAAAAATTTGTAGCTGTGTGTGGTGATGGATGTTTACACTTATTCTGTAATCATTTTGCAATAGATATATGTATCAAACCATTATGTTGTATACCTAAGACTAATACAATGTTATGTCAGTTATATCTCTATTTTAAAGAAAAGATTGATATATAAAATATACACTGATAGAAGAAAGTTTCAAGGGACTTTTAGTTTATTAGTACATTTCATTTATTACATGATGCATTTTGTTTCTTACTGCTTTGCAGGCAGATGTAAGTATAAAATTATGGAAAAATGGATTCACAGTCAATGATGATTTCAGAAGTTATTCTGATGGTGCAAGTCAGCAGTTTCTGAACTCCATCAAAAAAGGGTAAGCAATCTTTGTAAATAGAGGGATATTTTATTTATTTATTTATTTTAAATTTATTTATTTTTGGCTGTGTTGGGTCTTCATTGCTGCCCACGGGCTTTCTCTAGTTGTGGAGAGTGGGGGCTACTCTTTGTTGCGGTGCGTGGGCTTCTCATTGCGGTAGCTTCTCTTGTTGTGGAGCACAGGCTCTAGGCTCGTGGGCTTCGATAGTTGTGGCACGTGGGCTCAGTAGTTGTGGCTCGAGGCTAGAGCGCAGGCTGAGTAGTCGTGGCGCAAGGGCTTAGTTGCTCCACATCATGTGGGATCTTCCCGGACCAGGGCTCGAACCCGTGTCCCCTGCATTGGCAGGCGGATTCTTAACCACTGCACCACCAGGGAAGTCCAAGGAGGATATTTTAGATATATTTCATTTAGAAGATTCCTTTTAATGTTGTTCACATGTTCCTATGCATTCAAAGACACTTTTTCTTTTATAAATTCAGATTTTTTCATAAGGTGAGTTTTCTTAAAAGAACCACAGCTGTAATTTTGAAGGGTCAGGAATTTGAATTCTGACCAACCAAAATCTGACTTAAATTAATTCACTTTTTTTTTTTTTTTTTTTTTTTTGCGATACGGGGCCTCTCACTGTTGTGGCCTCTCCCGTTGTGGAGCACAGGCTCTGGACGCGCAGGCTCAGCAGCCATGGCTCACAGGCCTAGCTGCTCTGCGGCATGTGGGATATTCCCGGACCAGGACACAAACCCGTGTCCCCTGAATCGGCAGGCAGACTCTCAACCACTGCGCCACTAGGGAAGCCCTACGTGTCTTTTTTTTTTTTTTTAAACTGCATTGGGTCTTCCTTGCTGTGTGCAGCTTTCTCTAGTTGCGGTGACTGGGGGCTACTCTTTGTTGCGGTGCGTGGGCTTCTCATTGTGGTGGCTTCTCTTGTTGCGGAGCACAAGCTCTAGGCGTGCGGGCTTCAGTAGTTATGGCACGCGGGCCCAGTAGTTTTGGCTCGCGGGTTCTAGAGCTCAGGCTCAGTAGTTGTGGCACGCAGGCTCAGTAGTTGTGGCACACGGGCTCTAGAGCACAGGCTCAGTAGTTGTGGCGCACAGGCTTAGTTGCGCCGCGGCATGTGGGATCTTCCCAGACCAGTGCTTGAACCTGTGTCTTCTGCATTGGCAGGCAGATTCCTAACCACTGTGCCACCAGGGAAGTCCCAATATAATATATATATATATATTGTTTTTTTTTTTTTTAAATTTTGACTATCTTGGGACTTCCCTTGTCATGCAGTGGTTAAGAATCTGCCTGCCAGGACTTCCCTGTACTTATTTTGGTCAGTTTTTATTTCAGAAGGGTTGATAGTATTCTACATCTAACCAATTTTTAATATATACATACACATATATAGGTCTCTATGTATGTATATGTACAACGTATATACAGATTTTAAATGGCTCTATATTATGTAATATAATTAATTTGGAATCTTTTTCAAACTAATACAGAAGTTGCAAGTGTGGTACAAAGAACTTTTCTAAAAGTATTTGAGAGTAAGTTGCTAAAGTAAAGTATTCAGGATGATGAGGCATCAGTTTGTATTTTTATTAAAAAGGAAATATATTTTCCTATGTAACCACAATACAACCATCTATTGATGTATAATATTATTACCAATTATTCCTCAGAATGTATTCAAGTTTCACTTTTTATCTTAATATTATCCTTTATAGCAAAAGCATCCAATTCAGAATTACACATTGCTTGTAAATGTCATGTCTCTTTAGTCTCCTTCAGGAGGGAACAGTTTCTCAGTTTTTGTTTTTGTCTGTTTTTAATGACCTTGACACTTGAAGATTATGGGCCCAAATTATGTAGAATGTCTCTCAATTCAGATTTATCTAATTTCGTCCTCGTGATAAGATTAAATTACACATTATTTGTAGTAATATCACAGAAGTAATGCTATCCTAACTTCAGTAGTAAGTTGTTCTTTGCTTTTCTTTATGGTTTTTTGCTTTTCTTTATAATTTTTTCATTTTATCTGTTTTTTTGAACTCTGTACGTAAATGCAATGTGTTTATTTTTTGTGTCTACTCAACTTATTTCTTTGGGATATTCATCCATGTTGTTGCATATAGCTATAGTTGGCATGAATCCCAGAAGCAGTATAAGAAAGATAAATTTGATTATGTAAAATCAAATGCCAAACTGGGAATACTTGTTTCTCGTATATCCTGTAAATGGAATATATACATATTTCTTACAAGTCAGTAAGAAAAAGATAAAAAGAGTATTTTATGTTTTTACCATTTGATCTACTTTATAACAGAATAACAGTGTGCATGTGGTAAAAATGAATGACATATATCCATATACTAACATGAGAAAATTTCTGTGGTATATTGCCTTTTTTTTTTTTAAGCAGTTTGCAAAATACAGAATAGTGTACATAGAATGATACCATCTTTGGAAAAAATATAATTATTATGTGGAATTTTACTATATAGAGAGAAAATTTAGGAGATACACTGCAAAGCTTTTTATTAGAGTGAGAGTGGAATTATAAGGACTGTCACTTTTGGGGGAGGGGGCTGTCATTTTCTTTCTTAAGTCTACATGTGTTTACATTTTTTTATGTCTTGTTTTTCTAGAACCAGCATGTAGCTATATTTTCATTTTAAAGAATGAAATAAGAGCTTGATTTTTCTCTATTATTTTAAATACATTTAGTTTTTATTGTATAGAATATATATGCCTCTTATTTCTGTATATTTTTCTATTCTTTTTACATGCACAGTATGTTTTTCAGAGAAAGAAAAAACATATTAGGGGCTTTATCACTTTCTTTCTTTACTTTCCAAGAGAATTACCTTTAGAATTACAGGGAGTTTTTGATAAAGAGGAGGTCGATGTTAAAGTTGAAGATAAGAAAAATGAAGTATGTATGTCAACGAAACCTGTGTTCCAGCCCTTCTCAGGACAGGGTCACAGACTGGGAAGGTGAGTAGGCTCATGATCTGTAATTTCCATAAGCAGAGGTTTGACTAATATTCAGCTTGTCATTATTTTACTATGTAGACCACATATATAGAGTTATCATTTCTCCCATTGGAAATGAGATTTTTCATGTTAACTTTTATGAGAACTTCTAAGTCATATTCACCTTAGTGTAAATTAACATATGCTGGCACTATACTAAAAAGTCATGGTGGCTGTTTTGGTTTTGTCTGATCAAAAGTGCCTGGCTTAAAAAAAAAAAAAAAAGTGCCTGGCTTAATGAGGACATTGGGCAAAATTGGGTGGCTAAATCATTTTTTCTCCCTTGCACCCACCACTTGAGTTTTGCCGTTAATGTCACAGAGTACATAGGCTAGCTTTTGGATACAGGGTTCTGTATTATAGTTACCAATGCCTTCAGCATTGTGTTCTCTGATCAGTATCTGAATTTTGAGGTAATAAAAGTGAAATAATGCCTGATAAAGTTAGTATCGGTATCAGAGCCTTTAATTATTGGGTTGGCCAAGAAGTTCGTTCGGGTTTTTCATAAGCTCTTCCAAAAAACCCGAACGACCTTTTTGACCAGCCCAATATTTTCAAACTTTGCAGTATTCATCTTATCTAATTATGCCTGTGGCAGAATATGCAAAGAGGTTAACTATAGGATTGCTTTCATTTTTATGAATTCTCATATATTAATTATCAAGATTGGTAAGTTATATAAATGCATATTCATCCACACATGTAAAAATATCCCAATGTGACTTTCAGAGTGATGAGGGAATACTTTGTTTCCTTTCATTTCCTTTATAACCCAAGGACTGTTCTCTACAGAGAACTTACAATTTCTTTTAGAAATTTTAACCTGGGGAGTAGGTAAAGGTAAAGTCCATAGATCTGTCAGCACTATAAAATTGTTCTGTAAGGCATGATTCAAATACATAAGTATACTCTTCAAGTATACTTACGTAACAGTCCACAAGCTTACAACTTACTTATATGTGCATAATTTTATTAGATTCCTATGATCATCATGTATAATGGATATAACTGATATTAATACCTTTATGTGTTAGGGAACAGCTGTGACTAGCTAAAATCTTCCTAAAAGCTATACTTACTGTAAAGTTTTTATAGTAATGGTTTAATGATAAAGTTCTGCTTAATGAAAAACATGCATCTGACTTGTTGTCTGGATTTTCTTAGTGCTACACCAAAAATTGTTTCTAAAGCGAAGACTATTGAAGTTGAGAATAAAAATAAGTTGTCTACTGTCCCACTAAACAGTCTGGAACCCATCACTAATATACAGATCTGGTTAGCCAATGGGGAAAGGATTGTCCAGAAATTTAACATTTCTCATAGGTGAGTCTTCCATTTCATTATTAGTCTGACTTGTTCCCTAAGTTTTAATTGTGTTTCTTCTTTTCAGGTCAGTCAACAGCTATTTTTAAGAACTAAGGATCTTAATAAATAGTTCTCTAAACATAATGTTTCATGACAATGGAAATTCTTGGACATTAATATAGTATTTTCAGTCTGTTTTATGGATTATCATTTCATTAGTTTTCCTGTTTATCTAGATACATAATTTTAAAAGCATTATTTTTAATATGTTTTTAAGTTGATCGTTAGCATTATGTGTGTATTTTTCTGTTAATTGTAGAAAAGGAATGATAATGCAGGAAAGTACTGAAAGAAATTGAAATCAAGTTAAATTCCATTACCCAGAGATAATCACTACTACTAGTTTGATGGATTTTTCCAGTCTTTTATCTCGTCTTAAAATGTTTTTCATTTTAATTAAAGTAGGAACATATTGTATATAGGTTTCCAAGTCCCTGGGACCTCCTTTAAACTTTTTACATCTTCCCATCATTCTTTGAGCATTTTCTTGTTTATTGGCACAAAATTTTTTTTCAGGTTCGTTCTGTACGTTTTCTAAGAAGCCCTGGTTCTTTTTAGTGGCCAAGGGTATTGAGGATCTGGTTACTAGGTATACTTATTGCCAGCATTCCCAGGCCCTCTGAGTGGAAAGAGCTACAGGTGTCTATACATACATACACATATGCATATATATACACACACTAACACACACATTTACAAATGTATTTCTATATCTTTGCATAGCGAAAACCATGAGTTCACATAGATAGCTCTAATTTCAATCCACCACCACAGGGTTTATTCTAGTTTTCCCCTTTCCATATTTGTAATTAACTTCTTCACTTTCTTCAGTTTAACTTTCTTCAGTGAGAAACCTGGCTCCAGTTACTCTCAATATATTTATTTATTTTTTAAAAATATTTATTTATTTATTGGTTGTGCTGGATCTTAGTTGCGTCAGGCGGGCTCCTTAGTTGCGGCTTGAGGGCTCCTTAGTTGTGGCATGTGAACTCTTAGTTGTGGTATGCATGTGTGATCTAGTTCCCTGACCAGGAATTGAACCTGGGCCCCCTTCATTGGGAGCACAGAGTCTTAACCTCTGTGCCACCAGGAAAGCCCCCAATATATTTATTTACTAATCAGTTCTCCTACATGTAACCAGTCTCCTTCTTCTACTGCTGCCTCCTCCCCAGCCTGGAAACCTCCCTCTTCCTGCTGGGTCTCTTGACATATCACATCATGCCAATGACCTGTTTGCCCTCCTGGGCTCTGGCAGTCAGTGCTGCCTATCCTCCTCTATGAGTGGTCACTTGCCACCTCTTTCTGGTTCTGACACACTGCAGTTGGCCCCTCCTCTGTATGAATGCTCTTTTTATTCTGCTTGAGACAGCCTGCTGTGTACCATCTCTCCTATATTCCTAACCCAACTTGGCTTCTGACACTCCGCACTGAGCACCTCTTCTGTGTGGACACACTCCTAACCCTGCTCATACTGCAACCGTCCCCACCTGCCTCCCTCTACATGGGCGCACTCCTCGTGCTGGTCAGACTCTGACACCAGGAAGCTGGGCCGCTTTCCTGTGCAGATGCCCTCTTCACCCAACCTGGACTCGGATTCCCTGATCTGGGCCACCACAACTCCCTCTCATATCTGGCCTGTATGCCAGTAGGTTCTCATTATTATCTATTTTATACATAGTAGTGTATATATGTCAATCCCACTCTCCCAGTTCGTCTCACCCTACCCTTCCCCCCTTGGTAACCATAAGTTTGTTCTCTACAACTCAGGTTTGTTTCTTTTTAGGGAAATAAACTATTTTAATCCCAACTTCTTTGTCTAGAAAAATACTTCTGGCATTTTCAATAACAAATAGTCACCTACCATTTTTTTTCCCTGAATGACTTGAAGCATTTAAAAACCTTTGACTGGCCAATGGTATTTATTAAGTGATAATTAACCAAGCTTTGTTTTTTAATTGGAATGTTTAGTCCAGTTTTTATAATGTTTTATAATATCCTGAACTAGTTAGGTTTAAGGCTACCATCTTGCTCTTTTTTTTCTCTTTACCTCATGGCTTTTTATTTTTCATTCCTCCTTTCTTGCCTCTTTTTGAGCTTAATGAGTATTATTTTTTATCCTCTCATAGCTTTTTAGATTGGCATTTCTTTATTCTTGTAGTAGTATTGCAGAGATCACAGTACACATTTTTAATTTTTACTGCACAGTTCCTTTAACCTTTATTGGGTTTTTTTGTATTTATATTCTTTGCCATAAGCTTTAGCCTTTCATTATCCAATTTTTGGTACCCAATAAATACAAGTGACCATTTTCTTGATTTTGTTGGTAACCTGCACAGATTAACAGAGTAGCAATTGGTGAATTTGATTGAATGGGAAAATTCTGTCTTTGGTGATGTCATATTTCATTAATTCTTGTTTGCACATTTTTTCACATTTTAGCATCTCTGAAATGGGGATACATCCTTATAATTTCTTGTTGGCCATATGGCAGTAATGACACAATTGTCTTTGCCTTGGCATCTGCCTCAAAGCATGCAGAACAGGTGTCAGCTCAATGAAAGATCATCCCAGAGACAGTAGTGGAGCACTTTTCAAAGTACTGCTGTATCATCAACACACACGATGATACAGAAGGGAGTATTATATGGAAAAACATGTACATCAATGAACTGAATCAGAAGTGATTTGAAGGATCTGAGTCTGAATAACGTTCAACTGTTAGGAATGACTTAACCATTTTATTCTAATCTTATTATGGAAGTAAGTGATTTGATGAATGTTTGTGTGAAAATTAGTTAAAAGTGCTCTTTCAATAAGTATAAAAATTCTAAGTGTTTAAGAAACTATTTTGTCATAATCTGGATTTTTAAAAATTTTAGTAGTATATAAAATGACAAGTCTTAGAATCAGTGGCATCTCAGGGGGGTTTTTTTGGCCGTGCCACCTGGCTTGCAGGATCTCAGTTCCCTGACCAGGGATTGAACCTAGGCCATGGCAGTGAAAGCCCAGCATTCTAACCACTAGGCCACCAGGGAACTCCCAGTGGCATCTTAATTTCGATGAACTGTATACGTACTTTCCCTTTCTAAATACACATGCATATACTTACATGAACATAACTTTGAGCTACCTTCAAGATAGCAGTGATTGGGAGGACTTCCCTGGTGGCGCAGTGGTTAAGAATCCACCTGCCAATGCAGGGGAGACGGGTTCGAGCTCTGGTCTGGGAAGATCCCACATACCGCGGAGCAATGAAGCCTGTGCACCACAACTACTGAGCCTGCACTCTAGAGCCTGCGAGCTACAACTACTGAGCCCATGTGCCACAACTACTGAAGCCCACACGCCTAGAGCCTGTGCTCTGTAACAAAGACAAGCCACCACAATGAGAAGCACGTGCACTGCAACGAAGAGTAGCTCCCGCTTGCCGCAACTAAAGAAAGCCCGCGTGCAGCAACGAAGATCAAATGCAGCCAAAAATAAATAAATAATTTTTTAAAAATCACTGTTATTAAAAAAAAAAAGGTTGCAGTGATTATATTACATTATAGTGTTTATTATACTAACTGAAAATCTACGTGCACTGGTTTAAGAATTATCTTAACTAGATTTGAAGCACAGCCTGATGTGGTATTGAAGAGGTACAGCCTGTGTCTGTGTAGGATTACTGGTTGGACCATTTCTGATCCATTCAGAGCAAGATATGTAGATATTTCTGTTATAGAAACTTTCAGGCATATGCAAAAGCAAAGATATGGTATAATGATCCATCATCACTCAGTTCCCACTGAACTATGTTAAGCAAATCCCAGACTTCATATAGTTTCATATGTAGATATTTCAGAATGTGTTTCTAAAAAATAGAGACTCAAAATGTAACTCTAATACCCTTGTCACATCTAAGATAAGGAATAGTAATTCCTGACTATTATCAGGGGTGAACCTTTAAAAGATAGCCCAAGTGAGTAGTTACATCAACATAATTTGATTATTCTGGATTAACATAGCCAGGTATCATCACAAGTTATTACCTTAAATTAACTAATTCAGGTTTTCATAAAATTATATTAATAGTTTGTGCTGTTTTACAGGGTAAGCCACATCAAAGACTTCATCGAAAAATACCAAGGATCACAAAGAAGTCCTCCCTTTTCCCTGGCAACAGCTCTTCCTTTCCTCAAATTACTAGATGAAACACTCACACTGGAAGAAGCCAATTTACAGAATGCTGTAATCATTCAGAGACTCAAAAAAACCGCTGAACCTTTTAAAGAACTTTTATAACATTGATTTTTGATACACTAAGTGGAAGGTTTCCAGAAAAATGATGGTCATAAGTGGACATGTACACCAAAATGGGGGGGAAGTCAGATTTGCTGAGCTTTGCACTATTTAACTCCCTCCTGATGAGAAGATTTTAAAATAAGTACAAGTTAGGAAAATAAACTATGACTGGAAACTATATTCAATGAACTTTTCCCAGAAGGCTACTCAGAAAGAAAAATAGACTTATTTTCAAATACCAGTTATTTAACGTAAGATATATTAAATAACTATATCATTTAAAATCTTAATACGGTATAAATTAGCAAATATGTTCATAGCATCTTTCATTCAAACATCATTCCCAAACAGCAGTGATTTGTTTAAATGTTAGCTGTCTCAGATTTTTTTAAATAGCAATACATTAAAAAATTATACATGGCAGGTTAAAAACATCAATGCAATTTATTTATATCTGAGATACAATCAAAAGGCTGAAAGGAACTGCTTTCACCACAGCTATGCCTCACCCTCAGAAGTGTTCCCAATTTGCATTGTCTAGTGGCAAGATACACTCAAATATTAACTCGGCAACAATATCTGGGATGTATTTTCATTTAAGAATAAAATTGTGTGGCTTAGTATAATGTCAGTATCAATCTGCTGACATACATTTCAACATTTTCTAAACGTATAAATTTAAAAGAATTCTTTTTTCTCTAGGAACCGCAGTTTATCCCCTACTTTATTTTCTTTCAGAAATTAGGGGTTTGGGGGCATCCCTGGTGGCGCAGTGGTTGAGAGTCCACCTGCAGATGCAGGGGACATGGGTTCGTGCCCCGGTCCAGGAAGATCCCACATGCCGCGGAGCGGCTGGGCCCGTGAGCCATGGCCGCTGAGCCTGCGTGTCCAGAGCCTGTGCTCCGCAATGGGAGAGGCCACAACAGTGAGAGGCCCGCGTACCGCCAAAAAAAAAAAAAAATTAGGGGTTTGTTCTTAGTTAACATTTGGAGCGGGCCATTTGTTTGCCACCACTCACATAGAATCTAATGCTAGTGTTGTCACGTTACTAATTAACATTTTTTAAATGCGTCATGTAAAGTATGGTTTTCTATTTCATACATCACACAGCCCATTTATATATTAAAGGATTTATTACATTATGATGTCAGTAAGGAAAACATGCTAGATTTTTAACTAAAACTGGTTACACTTCAGTATTTCCCTGTCAGATTAAATCCCCTTGCCTGACAATAAGTTTAAGAAGCTTTTTGCAGACGATCTATTGAATCATATTTAAAGTGAAATATACATTGAATGTGCCAAGGAACTAAGTGGCCATGCCTAACAGCAGTAATGTTCATAGGGTGCTGGATGTCTGCTGGAAAGAGCAGTTCTCAAACTTTTTGGTCTCAAGACTTTTGTTTATGTGGGTTATAAATACTAATATATTTAAAATAAAAAAGTTATAAAATATTCATTAAAAATAATAAACGTGTTAATATAAAGAACATATTTATGAAAAATGTCTATTTTCCAAAATTTAAAAAGATTTAGTGAGAAACGTGGCATTGTATTTCATTTTTTCTAAATACCTTTACTGTCTGATTTAAAGAAGACAGATGGAATCTCATCTGCTTCTGTATGTCTGTTGCAGTATCACACATCATGTAGCCTATAGTAAATGCTACTGTACATTCATGAGAAAGTGAAAAAAAGCAAATAACGTCTTAGTATAATTATGAAAATAGTTTTGACCTTGCAGAACCCTTGCAAGAGCTAGTCTTATAAAGCAGTGATTTGCAGTGATTCTCAGGCCTTAATATGTAAGAATCACTTGGGAAGCTTTTCAGAATGCCTATTACCTGCCACCTACCACACACATTTTAACAATTCATTGTATTTGGGATGGGTTCCAGATGTCTACATTTTTAATCCCAAGTAATTCTTAGGTATGTAGTAGGAGAACCAGTCTTCAGGAAATCCTGCACTAAGCTTCCACCCTAATAAAATAAAACCTGTGTGCTGCATCATGGACAGTGCAAGACTCAACTGAAATCGGACTGTTAGACCTTTAAATTTTATTGTAGTCCACCAGTTTGTTCTTAGACTGTCCTCCCACCCTTTAATTCTGAACTAATCATTAGATAAACCTGTGCTTTATCTTCTGTAAGCACAGCTGAGACAAGGCTGCAACATTTAAATGAGGTTTTTATTAAAGGCTCAGGGATAACAAAAGGGAAATATACACATAACTAGATGACCAGATTTATAAGATATATCTTATGTTTGAAGTTCATTTTGAGAATGCTTCCTTTTCTAGCTCTCAGCCTTCTAGGTGGTAGAGGTCTTTTTATCAAGAAGAGAGGGAGAACAAAGGAGAGCCTTTTCCTTTTGTCATTTACCCTCAGAAATGAACAGATATATAATAGAAAATATTTATTGTCTGTAACGTTTACGTCTGTGGTAGAGTCGTCTCTTTAGTAAAACAAAAATAATGGCATTCTTAAAAAAAATGAGGGGATGGTAAAATCAGATGTAACGTAAGTCATTGTTAATATATTTTCAAGAATCTGTAAGAAAATGTTTCATGTAGGCCTATCATGAAGCATTTTATAATTTTCATTTGCATAAATATAAGTCAATTTTTGATTCTCCATATATTTCTATAAAGGGGCTTCTTGTTGGAAATATTTTTCTTGTACATATAAAAAGGCCTCCTTTGTGGATTTTCCAGTTTATAGTAATAACCAGAAGACACATTAGAGGTTTTCTTGTGTGTACATGCAGAATACACCCCAGTGAGAAGTTCTATAGAGAAAGACCTGTCATCAGCAAGAACCCTCATTTTTGTAACTGTGAAAACTCTAATTAATGTGGATGATATTCTTAAAGGTTTTCTAAAGTGAGAACCATCTGATAAAGCTCTTTACATTAAAGTTTAAAATTCTAAAGTTGTTAAATATGTAGAATACCCAAAACATGTTGACTTTAGAAAACAAACTGAATTTAGCAAGGGAAGGCAAACTTGAAAATAAAGCCAGCATCTTAGATGAGGAATATAATTTGACCTAAGTAGTTGTTTCAAAAGTGGCATCAATCAGTTTAAAACCATTGTTGGGGGTGATATGCAGAAGTACATATCTAATTTTACAGATTCTAATTTATTGGTTAAATTACTATGCATTATCCAGGTTCTAAAGGTGATCTTATTTATTTTATATACTTCTGTCATTCAGAATACTTTTCATTATACTTAATTGTGTTGAAATTATGTATGTGTCTATTTCAGTGCCTTAAAGTATTTTGAAAGCAATCTTGCTAATGGTTAAAGAACTGTTGTCTTGAAGATGAAATACTTACTGTTCATTAAAAGGATCAGTGAGATAATTTACATTTGTTTGTTATGAAATAGTTACATATGGATGCATTTGTCATTTTTATTTGGCAAAGTCATTCAGTTTGAGAATCAACAAACATTTATTAGGTGCTTTCTGTTTGCCAGGTACTTTAACCAATGTTACTTTCATTTAGTACTCAAGTGTTAAAATGTGGTATTTTTAATACTAACTCAATGGTTGTGTTTATTTCTTACACCATCCTTTGTGTCCTTAGTTGAACTAGCATGAAAACTCCTTAGTAAGATTTACCCCTTTACTCTTAGTACAAACCATTTAATTTAAACATTGCTCATCACACTGAATCTTCAAATAGAAGTGGCTTATTCAGTAGACTAATATTTGGCTCTTTGTCACTTGATTTAACTGTATGTTTTTTGCACAGATAATTCATACTCATTGGAGAAAATTATACCGTTATGCTACAGTGATCTTTAGCTCACCTGTTATTCCACCATTCAGAGATAACCACTAATAACATATTGGTGTGCATCCTTTCAGATGTTTTGAAGTGTATCAGTCTTTAGTTTTGTTTCAAAAGACAGGCTTCTTGATTATTGTCGGCGTGTTTTATTTATTGAAGTCTATTTGTCTTTAAAAATTGCATTAGGAATATACCATCACTTTAAGCAGAATAGTAACTGTTAGGGAAAAAAATGCCTTTTAGTTACATTTCTGTGCAAAAAAGGGAGGGAGGTGTTTTTTGTTTTTATTCTGTTGCCCACTTCCCTTCAAAAGTAAAATTGTGGTAGTACATGCAACACAGTGTAAGTATTGTGAGTGAAGTGTTTCCAAACCTGCTGAAATTGCATATAAAGTGTTGTGTTCAAACGTAAATTATCCAAAGAAACTCATCTTGAGTTTGTTTAGTTTCCAAGAAATTAAATATTTAACACATGCATTATCTAGTTATCTTTGCACTATTTGCTAGGGCTGCAATCAAGGAAACTGAAGGTACCCATTTTCTAGATTAAGGAATTGAGGCATAGAAAATGGGATGACTTGCTTTATACTGGGTAGTGTATACTTTCAGGTTAGATTTAGCTGTAATGGGAAATCCAAAATAATAATGGCTTACAGAATACATTTTATTTTATTTCCCATGCAGAAGTCCGGAGGGAAGCAGTTCAGAGCTGCTAGATCAAAAGTCATGACTCCAGTATTGTTAATCTGCGGATCTCAGCACCAGTTAACTTGAGGTCTTCAGATAGCCTGTTGGCACCAGCCATCACATTTGCATTTCATCATTTCATCCAATAGAAGAAGCATACCCATTCCCTTTTTGAAAAAAGCTATTGAGATGTAATTCACATACCTTACAATTCACCCATTTAAAGTGTACAACTCAGTGTTTTTTTAGTATATTCACAGGATTGTGCAGCCATCACAATCTGATTTTAGAACATTTTTATCTCTGAAAGAAACCCCATGAGGCTTCCCCTGGTGGCGCAGTGGTTGAGAGTCCGCCTGCCAATGCAGGGGACACGGGTTCGTGGCCCGGTCCGGGAAGATCCCACATGCCGCGGAGCGGCTGGGCCCGTGAGCCATGGCCGCTAAGCCTGCGCATCCGGAGGCTGTGCTCTGCAACGGGTGAGGCCACAACAGTGAAAGGCCCATGTACCGCAAAAAAATAAATATAAAAAATAAAAGAAACCCTATTAATAGTCTTTCTCCACCCTCAGTTCTAGACAGCCACAAGTCTACATTCTTTCTATAGGTTTATTTATTTGGACATTTTCATGTAAATGGAATCATACAATATGTGGTCTTTTGTGACTGGCTTTATTCACAACATGATGTTTTCAAGGTTCATCCATGTCGTTTTTATTGCTGAATAATAGTCCATTGTATGAATATTCCTAACATCCTAAATAGCCATTAGTTGATGGACATTTAGGTTGTTTCCACTTTTTAGCTATTAAAAATAGTGCTGCTATGAACATTTGTGTTCAGGTTGTTGCGTGATCATGTTTTCATCTCTGTTAACATCCTCAGGAGTGGAATAAATGCTGGGTCATATAATTTCATACTTAACTTTTGAAGAACTGCCAAACTTCTCCAAAGCACCTGCACAGTTTACATGCCCACTAGCAATGTATGATTTTCCATATTCTCCCCAACGCTTGTTACTGTCTTTTTATATAATTATAGCCCTCCTAGTGGAGTGGTATCTTGTAGTTTTGCATTTCCCTAATGACATGAGTATCTTTTCATGTGCCTTTTGTCCATTTGTCTGTCTTGGAGAAATATCTATTCAAATCCTTCACCTAATTTTTAATTGGGCTATCTTTTTACTGTTTAGTTTTGAGTTCTTTATATATTCCAGTACAAATCCTTATGATTTGCAAACATTCCTCCCATTCTGTGGGTCGTCTTTTCACTGGTTGCATAGGTTACAACACAAAGTTTTTCATTTAGATGTAGTCCAACTTATGCTTGTGGCATCCTATCTAAGAAACATTTGTCTAACCCAAGATTATGAAGATATGCTCCTGCTTTCTTCTAAGAGTTTTATAGTTTTAGCCTTTACACGTAGGTCTGTGATGGGTTTTCAGTTAATTTTTGTATATGATGTGACCCCTTCCCTTTTAAGGACCTTTCTGGGAAATTGCTTACACCACTCAGCTTTTATTCAGTGGCCAGGACTTAGTTACATGGCCATACCCATTATCTGTATGAGGCTGGAGAATGTGTATTTCGGGCATCCTGTATCAGTTTTTTAAAGAGGGTTGTAAGCCTACTCAGTCATAGTCTTAGTCTGAGCAGGTCAATTCTATTGCTTCGTTTTTCTAATGAACTTGTTTGTCGACTTTCACGAGGATTTAGCAGGCGAGATTAGCGCGAACGGCCGCTGGCTCTCCCTCGGAGACCTACCCCAAGGAAAACGGTCCCGAGTGACTTGGCCAGCCTTTCCCCCGGCAAATGTGGGCTCTGGCGTTTTTCACTTCGGGAAACCGAACCCGCGCACTTCGCGGCTTCCCCGTTTTCCCGCGCGTTGCCCCTGGCCCGGGGCGCGCCCGCTAGCCCGCCCCTCTTTGCGCCGCGCCCTCTCGGCCCGGGAGCCGCCCTCCCTGCGGGGGCGGCCGGGCGATAACACCGAGGGCGACGCCCGCAGTGCGCGTGCAGCCGTGCGCAATGGCAGTGTCCCCCGAAGGGACCCTGGCCCCACCAGTTGAGACGCCGCCACACCCGCCGGAAGCGCACACCTTGGAGCCCGGTTCGGTGAGCGCAAATCAAGGGGAGCGGGGGCTGAGCCAGGCGCAGAGCGGGCGCTGGGCCGGAGGGGCCCCGGGGACCTTCCGGGCGTCTGGGCGTAGGCCTTCAGCCAGCCTCGGCAAGCCTCCAGGTTGTTGAACTGCACCTGGTGGAGTTTTGACAGTTGAGAGCCGAGAGGCTTGAGGGTGTTCGGGAGCCCCAAAGAGAACAGGATGGGAAACCGAGTCCTAGACAAGCGAAGTAAGCTGCTGATTCCTTCACCTAGTCAGGCAGGGCCAGGGCCAGTCTAGGGCTCTTGTCCACCGCACTCCAGGTCTTCCCCAGGCCGCCTGCACCCTGGGCAGGCAGGACGCTGAGTGGTGCGCGAGGAGGCTGCCTCCCTTCCCCAGCCTCCGGGCAGGTGCTGCGGGCAGCCACAGCGACCCTCTCAAACCTGGCTTCCTCCAGGCGCCGGGCTCTCTTTGAGGAGACTGCCTCTAGAGATGTCCTTCCTGGCAACCAGGCTCCCAAGTGAGGGTAGCGGGCAGGCGGGAACCTAGGGGCGCCCTCAGCCCCTCGCATTCCCCCTCCCCCCACCCCCTGGATGGGGCTGGGGCGCATGTCATTCAGGGTGGCTGTGTTGGAGAGGAGTTAGGACGTCTGAACTTTCCTGATGAGTGCAAAAATCCACTGCCCGCCCTGTGCTCAACGCGTTCATTCTGTCTGTGGCTTCAATTCCCTATGCTGACTCAGTGCTTCCTCTCCAGCACCTCGGAGCAAAAGATTGTGGCGTCCAAGAAAGCAAGCAAGATTAAGAGGCCCTCTGGGGACTCTCACTTCCCAGGGAAATTTAGAAACTCAGGGTGAGAGGAATAGCTAGAGGGGAAACATGGTCCATGAAATGCTAGCATTTAATTCTCATAACAACCCTATGAGGTGTATTATCCCCATTTTAAATGTGAGGAAATGAAGCTCGGCACACTGAGTACCTTGTCCTGGGTCACACAGCTAGAAATGGCAGGCAGAATTTGCATTCAAATTTGTCGAATTTGTCTAACTCTGAAACTTGATCTCAGGTGACTGTGAAGGGCTTATGATTTAAGTAGGTAAAACTGCCTTCCTCAAGATTCCAAGATTGTATCATATACCTAGTTTCAGCTGGAATGTCTGTTTCAAGTGCCTTCTATGTATCAGAAACTTGATAGGTATGTTTAGTGGGAAACCAGAGTCCCATTATGGAGGGGGCAGGGTGGGGGGAGAGTTATCATGTTCGATTCTGCCTGTTGTTAAGCTTTCTGGAAGTTGAAATAGCGTTCACAAAAATATCAGAAAAGGAGACCACATCCTGCCTCATGTGTGGGTAGGAAGAGTGCAGAGGACTTGATAAACCCTTATCTGGGAAGACCTTCCTTTCATTTGGGGTGTCTGGCAAGATACAAAAATGGGTGAAGCCATGGTCCTCTCCACTCCCCCTCCCATCTCCGGGCAAAAGATGAAAAAGAAGGATTCCCAGCATCTATGGAAGAAATAGCACTTTCCACAGTGTCTTCATGGCATTTATTCTTTTAACAAATATATATATTGTCTATATGCCCAGCATTGTTCTAGGTACTGGGGACATGGTGGTGAATCAAAGTTATATAGTTCATGCTCTCAGAGAGTTTATATGCTGGTGGGGAGAGGCAGGAAATGAATAAGACTATATCCTGTAGTTAGTACAATTGAGAGAGATTTGGGTGGTCAGGGAAGCCCTCTCTAAAGAGATGACATTTAGGCTTCAGCCTGAATGGCAAGGAGTCAGCTCTTGCAAAGACCGGGAGGAAGAGCCTTCCAGACAGAAGGGACAGGAAGTGCAAAGGCCCTGAGGCAGCAACAGAAAAGGTCATTTTGAGTAACAAGAAGGAGGAGGCTACCATGGTAGAGCTATCTGAAGTGAGGTGGGAAAGGGAGTGGGAGCTGATTGGGTGGGTGCCTGTAGGCAATATGGGAAGGACTTGGAGTTTTATTCAAACTGTAATGGCAAGCTGTTAGAGGGTTTTAAGCAGAGATGAGGCACAATCTGATTTATGTTATGAAAAGATCAGTTGGGCTGCTGGATGGAGAGTGGATAGTAGGGAACGAGAGTAGAAGCAGAGAAGCCACTCAGGAGGCTCTCACTGATAGATTAGACAGGGGAATTGGGAAAGAGTAATCAAGGATGACTCCTAGGTTTGTGGTCTGAGCTGCTGAGTGGACATTGGAGCTATTTAATGCAATGGGGATGACAGGGTTAAGAGGTTAAGACAATGGGATGGAAATCAGGAGCTGTGTTTTGACCATGCTAAGCTGAAATGCCTGTTTGGCAACCATGTGGGGCTGTGAGTAGACAGTTTAATTTGAGTCTGGAGTTCGCTGGGTAGCTTATGGATATATATATATATATATATATATATATATATATATATATATATATAGGGATATACACACACACATATATTTGGGGTCATAAGTGTTACTTCATTTTAGTGGTGGGTTGGTAAACAGTCTCTCCAGAAAAACAAAACTCTGATTTTTGCTGTTTACTGATTTCTGTGGTGTAAATACTCTCACCATGGCCGATTTCAGGCCGCCAGTAACTACTGGCTTGCAAAATCCCGAATATTTAACCATCAGCTCCTGGAGCCATTGCCTCATTTGCTCATCAAAACATCCGGCACATATATACAATGGAATATTACTCAGCCATAAAAAGAAACAAAATTGAGTTATTTGTAGTGAGGTGGATGGACCTAGAGTCTGTCATACAGAGTGAAGTAAGTCAGAAGGAGAAAGACAAATACCGTATGCTAACACATATATATATATATGGAATCTAAGAAAAAAAAATGTCATGAAGAACCTAGGGGTAAGACAGGAATAAAGACAGACCTACTAGAGAATGGACTTGAGGTTACGGGGAGGGGGAAGGGTGAGCTGTGACAAAGCAAGAGAGTGGCATGGACATATGTACACTACCAAATGTAAAATAGATAGCTAGTGGGAAGCAGCCGCATAGCACAGGGAGATCAGCTCGGTGCTTTGTGACCACCTAGAGGGGTGGGATAGGGAGGGTGGGAGAGAAGGAGACGCAAGAGGGAAGAGATGTGGGAACATATGTATATGTATAACTGATTCACTTTGTTATAAAGCAGAAACTAACACACTATTGTAAAGCAATTATACTCCAATAAAGAAGTAAAAAAAAAAATCCCTTGAAGTTGGCAGGAATATCCATTTGACAGATGAGGCTTAGAGAGATAAAGTGATTTATTCGAAGTCCACACAGGAAGCTGGTGGCAAATTTAGGGGCCTCCTAACCCCCAGTTCACTCTGGCTTGCTGACTTGGAGAACAAAACAGACTGCAGCAGGAAGCACTGTGGGGAAATGTAAGGAAGAACTTCTCCCTGGAAATGCTTAGAGGTCATGGTTTAGGATTTTTTTTTTTTCCTTTTTCTGTCTCACTTCCTTTTAAGATGATTTGGGACAAATTAGGACTGAGAGGTTGCTGGAAAAGCCTTCAAGACATAGGGACCTCAGGATGCTTTTGGAAGTCAGGGGGCTGGAGGGAGCTGTTGTGTGTCTGTGGGGGCTTAGCTCCTGTGTCTCCCCCAGGACAGCGGAGCTGGTCGCCTCTCATTCTGTACGAAGGTGTGCTACGGCATTGGAGGGGTCCCCAACCAGGTGGCCTCCAGCGCCATAGCCTTTTACCTGCAACTTTTCCTGCTCGATGTGGCCCAGGTGAGTGTGGGCAGCAGCCTCGGGGGCCCCCTGCTTCCATCTTCCTTGGTGTCTGGTCCTTTCACCCCACCTTTACTTCCACCCCCATCATCCTTGGTAGATGGTACTTCTGACCCAAGCCTGAGAAGAAACCAAATGCTATTGAGGGCAACCTCCTCAAGGATGTTTACTGCAGGCTGTTTGTAGTGGAAAAGTGGGAAACAACATGAATGCCCCCAAATATAGAAGTAGTTGGAAAATAAGTTGGGCTATATCCACATAATGGACTACTGTTTAGTCACTCAAAAGAATGAGTTAGATCTATACCAGTTGACTCAGAAGGATTTCCATGATGCACTGTCAAGTGAGAAAAGTTCGTTTTAGAGAAAGCTATATAAAATGATCCTATTTTAGCAAAACAAAAACATGCCCCATATATGTGGGTGCATGGGTATATAGATGTATATACATCTGTACATGATTAAAGGATGAGCATGGGGAAAGTAAATTCTGGAAGGATATCCACCAGAGTGTTAATGTTGGCTATAGGAGGGAATGGTGGAGGATAGAAGGTAAACAAAAAAGAACTTTTTAATAAGGTATCCATGATTTATTTATCTTTCTGTGATTTTTTAAAATGACGCTGATACGGTCCCATTTGTGTAAAATTATAAATTGCAAATGCACATAAGGAAACGCGGGACAGGATGATCAAAATGTTCCTGGCAGCTGTCTCAGGATGGTGGGATTTCAGATGAGCTTTGCTCAATATTTTTCTGTACTGTTTGAATGTGTTTATAATGAGTGTATCATTTATGTAATCAGAAAAATCAATAAAACGTTTTCATTGTGAAACACAAGGTCTGCCTTTGACTGTCAGCTTCAGTGCACCCTTCTTGCACTGAGCCCTTCAGGGGAAGATCTCTCAAGTCTTCTCTGAAAGTGACCGGGCATAAGTATAACAGGAACGTGCTAGGGAACAGCTATCACTCCCTCCCGCTTCTCTACTGGTGCACATACGCCCTCGGAGCTCTCTGGATTCCTGTCCTGGGGAAAAGACCAAAAAACCTTTGCACCGTGGCTCTGGCCCCTGCCAGTTTCCCAGATCTTCCTCCTGATGGGCGGGCAGGCCTAGACACCCTCTCTGACTCTGCCAGGCCTTGGCTATCCCCTCCCCTGTCCCTTACAGATCCCTGCTGCCCAGGTGTCACTTGTCCTGTTTGGAGGGAAGGTGTCTGGGGCAGCTGCCGACCCTTTGGCTGGGTTCTTCATCAACAGAAGCAGGAGGACAGGGTCTGGACGACTCATGCCCTGGTGAGCAGCCCCATGGTCCTCAGGATCCTGGCACCCACCCCTGGCTTGAGGTCACTGTGTTTGTCACATCTGCTTCTTAGTGGATGGTTAGAGGACAAGTCTGGACAGTAGGTGACAGGAATGGATTGGGTCTGACTGAGTCATGCAGGTGTTCATAGACCTCTCCCTCACCTGGTGGCACAGAGCTGGACAAACCCTCCAAGAGTCGCTGCCCTGGCCCTGGGGGTCTAGGAATGCGGCCAGGCTGAGCTGGGTGTATTGGAAGGTCTCACAGAGATGTGACTTGCCTGTGCCCCCTGGAACAGAGAATGGCACAACCCAGCCACTAAGTGCCCCAGCCTCTACTCCTGGCTACCTCCTCGCCCTCGGCCACCTCGCGCCCTCCATGGCTCCCACCCTGAAAGCCCCAGCCCAGGGCTTCTCCAGGGGCCGAGAGCTTGAACCCAGAGGGGTGAGGTTGCTCCAGGCCCAGCCTTTGCGTCCCCTGTCCTGGTGCCGCGGGGCGCTCCACCTGGGCTGTGCTTCCACAGGGTGCTGGGCTGCACGCCGTTCATTGCCTTGGCCTCCTTCTTCCTGTGGTTCCTGCCCCCCTTCACCAGCCTGCGCGGCCTCTGGTACACAGCCCTCTACTCCCTGTTCCAGGCCCTGGCAACGGTAAGCAGGTGGCCCCCTTCCTTGGCCTGGACTCCTGGAACCCCAGTGCTGGCTGGAGGCCCCTCTGAAGTGTGTGTGTGCTGGGGGTAGGGGTCCAGGTCCCTGCTGCCCACCTGCTTACCAGGTGGCCACCGACCATTAGCTTTTCTCGTGGGCTCTAGGCTGGGTGCCCCTCCTGTCCCTCAGCTCCTAACTCCGGGTTGAGGGAATCAGTGGGGATGTGCCAGCCTGGCGCAGGCCTGCCCTCGGGAAGCTGCTGGCCTGGGTTGGCAGTCTGGTGGCAGGCGCCATCCTAATCTCTTCCCGGTGCCCCAGTTCTTCCAGGTGCCCTACACGGCACTGACCATGCTCTTGACCCCCAGCCCCAGGGAGCGGGACTCGGCCACTGTGTACCGTGAGTGCAGGCAGGCGTGGGGTGCGTGGGGTGGGATGGCTCTGCCCCTGGCCCCATGAGCTGTCACCTTGCTCCACGCTGTGTCCCAGGGATGACCTTGGAGATGGCAGGGACGCTGATGGGAGCCACTGTCCATGGACTCATCGTGTCTGGTGCCCACGGGTCCCACAGGTGCAAGGAGACTGCGCTCCCAGGACAAGTGGCTGTTTCCCCCAATGCGGTGAGTGCCCAGGCTACCCAGACCCACTGGGACCCCCGCTTCGGGGTCACTTCTTTCTTCCAGGGCTGTTTCTCCCCCAGGTCTCTTCATGGTTGTTTGGGGGCTCAGCTCTGCACACCATGCCCTCTCATTCCTTCCCTGCTCCTGTAGCTGAGCCCATGCCCTCCGTCCTCCCTGCTAAATCTGCTTCTGCTGGGTGCCTTCTAAACATGGAGTCAAACAACAGATCAGCAGGCCATCTGGAGGGGAGGAGGCAGACCCCAGAGAAGGGACAGGGGTGGGGAAGGGCCACAGGCAGGGACAGGGCAGAGAGAACGGTTTGGTGTCCTGGCAGAGCTCTGGGCAAAACCTGACCTATGACCAGTCCTACCCATCCCTGAACGGGTGACTGCCAACGCCAACCCCACCTCCAGTATGAAAGGGTTAGTACTCCTTCCTGTCTCCTCAAAGCAGGTCCCTTTTCAGCAATTAGGGGACGTGCATCTATTTATCCATCAAGTTCATCTTCTATCCGCCCCCCCCCGCCCTTTCTCCTTAAGCAAATGACATCACTCACCTCCACCAACATTTGGGAATTAATGGTATGAGAATAATACTACCAACACCCATGGTTCACCACCCGTAAGAAAACATTACAATGAAGTCCTTGTGTACCCATCCATCCCCAGACCCATCTGTAGCCCAGCTACAGAATTTGCCTGAGTACAGAGCAAAGTGAAGCTGTAGAGCCCCAGAGAGGGCGGGGAAGTCAGTTTCCCCTTCCCATGGTCTACTGCCCCAATCTAGGGATTGCCTGAATCAGGGTCGGGGAGAGACTCTGCCCAGTTGCCCTCAAACCCCATCATGGTGCTACGAGCCTGGGATCAGAGGGATTGCGACCTGCAGATTCACCCTCCCCGCTTCCACGCCTAGGCCCCACTGAGGCCTCTACAAGTGCCCTCCCCAAAGCTACTGGGTCACTGTCTGGGTGAGGGTGGAACAGAGGGTGGCAGTGGCCTTGGGTTGGAGAGCAGGAGGCTGGGCGGGGCCTGGGATGCCAAGAAGTAGGGAGCAGGAGACTGAGAACCATCCCCACCCCGGAAGGCGAAGCCTCGTGTGAGCCAAGGCGAGTAGCATTCAGGTGCCTCTTGGTAGTTCCAGCTCTGTTGTTCCACTGACTTCACTTACAAAACACAAATTCATAGATAAAATCATCACGAATTTCAAGACAGCAGAGCATTAACTCCCAAGTGCAGTGCCTTCTGAATGTGGGACCCTGTGCAACGGTGCTGGATCCACACTGGTGAAGCCCTGCCCATCTCCCTCTTTCTTCCCCCACCAAAGGCAACCCCTATCCTGAATTGGGTGACTGGTACTCCCATGCATGCCTTAAATGTATTTTATTACATAAGTGTCTTCCTCTGAATGCTAGGTAGCACCGTTCTGGTTTTGACGTTTATCTGCGTCATCATGCGTCACACTGTCTGCTCATGGATCTGTCTCCCCACCCACTCCAAGCCCCTTATTGTGGATGCACAGGATCACTTATTCATCACCGTAACCGCAGGGTCTAGCATGCAGAAATCAGCCCCAATGAACGTTTGCTTAAAAAAAGAGAGAGAGAGAGGCGAAGGGGGCTTAGACCCATGGTGGCATGGATGCTTGCAGGAGGCAGAGGGTCAGCAGAAGGACCACTCTGGGCCCTTAGATCTCCCTCTCCTGCTGCGCTGGTTGGGAGGAGGGGCACCCAGCATCCTTGGGCTTGGGCTGAGGGTCCCTGTGCTCCCACTGGGAGGTACTCCTGCCCGGCCCCACCTCCGTGGGTTGGAGACATCACCCCCACTGAAGTTCTGTCCTGTCCCACAGACTCGTCTCTACTCCATTGCAGCCACTGTGGTTGCTGTGACTTACCCCGTGTGCAGTAGTTTGCTCTGCCTGGGGGTGAAGGAGCGACCAGGTAGGTGCGGGGTGCAGGCAGAGTGTGGGAAGCAGAAGCTGCGGCCGGGCTCCTCTTGGGCGTGGGTTTTGGTTTTGAACTCCACCAAGCCAAGATGTCCCCTTCCTGTGTTGCAGATGCTTCTGCCCGAGCCTCCGGCCAGGGCCTGAGCTTCCTGGCTGGGCTGCGGCTCACAGTGCGACACCCGCCCTACCTGAAGCTGGTCATCTCCTTTCTGTTCATCTCAGCAGCCGTTCAGGTACCTCTGGCCAGGCTGATCCCCACTGGCTTGGCTCTGGCCATACTGACCCTGCGTAGGTTCAGGTGTCTCTCGTCCCCACCGCACCAGAGAGAAACCAGTGGCTGGCAAGTGCTGGGCAAGGCTGGTGCTGGGAGGAGAGGAACCTACCTAGAGCCTGTGGGGCTGGGGAGGGTCAGGGCCCAGACACCAGGAAGCTGACGCTGTCTGGGGTGGTTCTCAGCCCTGCTGGGGGGCGGGACAAGGAATGGCGTTTATACCCGTGTCAGCGATAAGCGTCCTTCGTTGGGGAGGGGACTGCGTGATGGCGGTAGGAACTGGACACTTGAGATCCCAAAGGGGAGGCCAGACTTGAGACCTTGGCCTTGCCCTTGACTTCCACGTTTCTGCCATTTCCCATACACGCCCACTTCCTGTCGACCTCTTCAGGTGGAGCAGAGCTACCTGGTCCTGTTCTGTGCACACGCCTCCCGGCTACATGACCATGTGCAGAGCCTGGTGCTAACCATCCTGGTGAGGGGACCTGGGGCGGTAGAGGCAAGGGCGCTCGGGGGCCTGAGTTGGGGATGTGTGACCCTTGACGTGACACATGTGACCGGACTTCCGATGGTCAGGGTTCTGGACTCTGCTGTGGTCTTGGTCACCTGCATTTCAGCAGAGGGTAGAATTGGGGCCAGGGTCATAAAGTTCACAGCCACTGTTTCCAAACAGGTGGCAAGGTCAACATCGAGCATCCCTCCTAAAAGGCAGGGCTTTGAGGGCCTGGCAGAGGCGCAGGCGGCGTGTCCTGGGCTGTGATGATTCTGTCCGCTCACAGGTCTCGGCAGTGCTGAGCACCCCGATGTGGGAGTGGGTTCTGCAGCGATTTGGGAAGAGGATGTCGGCCTTCGGGATCTTTGTGAGTGAGGCAGGAAGCAAGGCCTGGAGGGATTTGGTGGGGGGGGAGGCGGTGACCTTGGAGCCTAAGCCTCCTGGGGGCCGGCAGGGCCGCGTCTATATTCACCGCGTGCTCAGTGCCTAGCAGGGGACCAGGCGCAGGGGGTCATCAGTAGAGCGGTGAGTGTGTGAATCAAAGAGCAGTTGAGCTGGGGGGTGCAGGTGGAGGGAGCAGCTAGTGTGTCTGTCTCCCTAGGGGATGGTGCCATTTGCAATCCTGCTGGCTGCTATGCCCACAGCACCCGTGGCATACGTCGTGGCCTTTGTATCTGGCGTGAGCATTGCCGTGTCCTTGCTGCTACCCTGGTAGGCTGGGTGAAGGGAAATGGGAGTGGGAGCCTCACGTCCTTCCTACTGGGTATCCCTCCTTCACACCAACCTGCTATCCCAGGCCTTGTGCACGGGCTGCGCTGGGGAGGCGCTCTCCCCCTTGCAGGAGATGGAGGCTGCCAGCACCATCTGTGGAGCCCTCCTGAAAGAGCACCAGGCGGCAGGAACGGTGGACAGCTGTGTGTTGGGGAAATATTGCCTGACTCTGTGGGTCGGTCCTGGGCAGCGGGGACCCAGGGGTGAATCTGACTCACTCTCTGTCCCCAGAGAGCTCCCAGGCTGGTGGCTGTCGAGGGGATAAAAGGGATAATTCTGCAGCCCCCTCCCCCAGGTCCATGCTTCCAGATGTGGTGGATGAATTCCAGCTGCAGCACCAGCACGGCCCAGGGCTGGAGACCATCTTCTACTCATCCTATGTCTTCTTCACCAAGCTTTCAGGTGCAGGCGCCCTGGGCATCTCCACTCTCAGCCTGGAGTGAGTCACAGAGCTGGGCTGTACCAGAGGCACAAAAGACTAGCGGCGTGGGAAGCAGAGGGCACAGTCCCCCACCTTAGCCAGCCAGGGGTCACCCGTAGGTCCGGAGGGTGTGTGGGAACCTCCACCCTACTTTCTCTGTGCACATGACTGGGAAGGGCCCTTCTTGGTGGCTGTACCCCTTCTGAAGCCTCTGCTTCCCACATCCTCAGCTTTCTCTGAACTCCTCCCTGGTCTGTTCGTTCCCTCACACTCCGTCCCCCATAGTTAGGCTGATGTGTCCAGGAAACTATCCAAGTTTCAGGATAGCGTGGTGGTTGGGCATTTGGGACCCCTCCGTCAGGAAGCCAGGCTCTGAGCTGGATGCATGGGCTGGTGTTTCCCCAGCTTTGCGGGGTATGAGTCAGGAGCCTGCAAGCAGGCGGAACAGGTGGTGGTGACCCTCAAGGTCCTCATCGGAGCCATGCCCACCTGCATGATCCTCATCGGTCTGTGCATCCTCATGGTCGGCCCCACTCCAAAGGTGCCAAGTCGGAACAGCTCCCGCTCCCTTGGGAGGTAGGCACCTCTCGCACATGGGTATACACAGGAGGGCCGCCAACACCCAGGAGGCATGCAGATGTGCACGGCTCTCATTTGGTCACCTCCACCTGATGTCCCACAAGCATGGCAGTCAGTCTTAGTGGGCCCCAAACCGAATCTATCTTCTTCCCCAATCGCTGCTCCTGCTGTGCTCCGGTCCCGGTGAATGGCACCACCCTCTAGCCTGGGAGCCGAAACCTGGGAGCCATCTTCCACTCTCCCCCCCGCAGGCTGCACCGAGTAGCTCTCTCTGACCTTGTTCTTCCCCCTGCGAACCGCCGATCCCACTGCCCAAGGGTGATCTGCTCACTGTCTGGCTTTCGCAGTAGACTGTGGGGACCTTGAAAGCTGGGTCTGTTTTCTTCATTTTTGCGTCCCAAGAGCTCAGCCCAGAGCCTGAGGCCAAGCGGCGCTGCAGTATCAACACGTCTGGTCCAGCAGACGTTCACGAGCCTTGTCCACGTTTTTGCCGACGCTCACGCGTTTACAAACACGAGTCCATGTAGATACAGAGGACCACGCACGATAGGCAGGAAGTGGCTTTGTCATGGGTCTCTCACTGCTTGCTGTGGACGGCCTGGGACTCCAGCCCATCTTACTGAGATCATGCGCTACACTCGGGGAATAACAGGTGGATGGGGAACTGCTTGGTGGGACTCGGAAGAACAGAGTTTTAGCTTCATTCACAGGGTTGAGAAGGGGAGGAGCTGCTAGAGAGACAAGGAGCAGCCACTGACACTTCCACGGGACCCCCCCCCCCACCTCATCCTTCCCTTTGGCTTCTTCCCTTTCCAACAGGAGGACCAGCTACAGCCTCGCTTGAATTTGAGACTCCTGTGAGCTGGAACGGCCGGAGCAGCGTCTTCTGGGCTCCAAGTCCCCCTTCTCAGCCCTTCAGCACCCCTGCTTCACAGTTTATACACGACTCATCTTTTCCCCTGGGATATGGCATCTTCGGTGACTCTCCTGAAGGGAGTGGCCTGGGCTCCAGGACCCCCGCCTGTCATGTCTTGCCTGTTGACTGCAGGACATCTCAGATAGGCCTGTGCCCCTGACTACCCAGCTCCAGGCAACCTGTGACCTGGAAAGCATACCAGTAGCAACTATTCCTGGAAAAAGGAAGCCCCTACCAGCTTGGTCTGCAGATTTCCTGTGGGAGCACCAGGCCCACCAACCTGCTTGGATGGCAAAGCTACCTGACAGGACAGACACACAGAACTCGTTTCCCCTGATGTTCCACTGGATGTCTGAGAGAGGCTGACAGCACGTGAGTGGGCAGAGTGGGGACAGATGGACATGCTGGGATGTCCAATTAGGAGAGAGACAGATGCAGCGAGGCCAACAGACCCCAGAGGGAGCGAATGGGGCCAGTGGTGGGGATAGACTGAGCAAGACATGAGGTGTTTCCTTCCCTTTGTACAGCTAAGTTGATGACACTGTTTCTAGAAGTGGACATTGACTGACGTTGAGCCACCGAAGACCCATCATTTTTATGAACAAAAGTTATTTTTGCGGAAATATTTTTCTGAAAGTTTATCTTTTTTTTTTCTGGCTGTGCCTCACCACATGCGGGATCTTAGATTCCCCAACCAGGGATGGAACCCATGCCCCCTGCAGTGGAAGTGCGGAGTCTTAACCACTGGGCGGCCAGGGAAGTCCCCTGAAAGTTTATCTTATAAAAGCACAGGAACCACCGTTTTCTAGAGGACATATCTTCGGGAAGGAAAGATCCACTGAGATTTATTTTTTCAGAAACAAATTAAAGAGTTTATCTTCTATTGAGTCTGTAAAATTTGCCTGTGGCCAGCCTTCTCACCCCACCTCCTGGGAAAGCCCTGTCCCGAGGAGGGAAGGGGAGGGTGCCTGATGTCACTGAAACTGGCTATGGCCCATCAGCCATATGTCCCAGAGTCTGCATTCCCTCAGACCAGAGATGCCGTGTGGGAGGTGGGTTCCTTCCTTCCTTTGGAAGAGAAGAAAAGTTGAGACTCGATAGTGGCCAGGTGGCTCTTGTGGGTTTGGGGCCTGGGGAAGAGTTGAGGAACCTGTGGGGACCCTGATGCCCCAGCAACTCCTCCTAGAGAAGCCCAGATACCTCAAGGGAGACCAGGAGGTGCAGACCTGCCCCCCACATTTCTCCCAGCCCCTGGCTCAGTCCCCTCCTGAGCCCACTGCCCAGGGCTAGGCCCCCTTCCACTTCCTCTTTAGACCTCTGGCTGCCTCTTAGGTATGAGATTAGGTGCGAGGTCTAAGACGGCCAGAGCTCAGACACGCTCAGGCAGGATGTGCCCCTCAGAGCTTAAAGTGTTCAGCTTCCTCTACAAATGCTATAGCACAAGAAGGAACCTGACCTCAGAGAGAGAGTACAGAGTGTGACCCAGTCTGTCTGATACCTGAACTTTCTGGCCCCGTGACACTGACATGGGCATCTGATCCTTGAGGTCACAGGGCCCTAGAGAAAGAGCTGGGCTCGGTCTCTCTTCCTTGTCCACCTGACTGGTTCAGGAAGGGGCTGACAGGAAGCTCTGCTCACCCCCCGCCGTGCACAGGCGCACACACCACACACATACCTCACACACTGCACACTCACACATACGCACACATACAGAACAGTTTCTTAACACTGGAAGATCACTTGCCCTGTGGAGACAGTACCTGTTATGACCGAAGGCCAGGTAGTTTCTACCATGTTATGTTATGCTGTGCTTTGGAAACCTGGGCAACGCAGGTGGGATCAGAGCTTGTGCCACATTTTATGTTACCTATACTATTTCCCGGGAGTGCAGTCTCAAGGATCAGAGCCTCACTGTACAAAGACAGCTGCAGGGGGCCACCTCTGGGGGTTAGGGGTTAGATCTCAGAGACAGGAGGTAATCATGGGCTGGCCAAAAGGTATTCCATTTCTTCTTCATAGCAGCCCTATGAAGCAGGTACTATGATTCTCATTTTCAGATGAGGAAACAGGCTTAAAGAGATTAAGCAACTTGCCTACGATCAGTTGGTGGTAGAAACGGTCTTGTACCCAAGTTGGCCTGATTCCAAAGCTTGTGGAGCTATCCAGGGCTTAAAATAGTTTTTGGAGGTATGGCTGACCCAGGACTTCGGTATCACAGGACCACTCCTCCTCTGAAACCAAATGCCAGCATCCCTGCCTCTGACTCTATGCTTCGATTCCACTGTAATTCCATTAATCCTACTCTTCGACCTTCGGCTCACATTTGCCCACTGAGCTCACCCCATATCCACGTCCCTCTCCTGACACCCACCCTCCTCAGAGCCCATCCTCCTGTTTCAGAGGAAGAAGATCTCTCCTTACCACCACGGCCAGCCCTGGGCCTATTGCCGGCAAAGGCAGACATCTCCCCTTGCCCCTTCCCTCTCCACGACCTTTTCCATCTCCACTTAAATCCAGGAGAGCATGCCATCCACTTGCTCAAGACCCTCTCAGCCCCACCCCTGCATCCCATCAACAGTCCCTCAAGGTCTCACAAGATCAGGTCCCTCCTGAAGTATCACTTCCTCAGGGAGGCCTTTCCTGCTTCCCCACAATCGCCTGCTCCACCCCGTCTCTACGCTCCACCCACTTTGCTTGTGCTCAGTAGAACCCACCTCCACATACAACTATATAGTTCTCAACGGCTTTCTTGTTTATTGCTTGACACCCCTGTTAAAACAGAAATGTCATGAGGGCAGGGACTTTGACCGCTACCTCCTCAGTGCCCAGAAGTGAACGTTCAACAGGAATAAATGTTTGCTAACTGAACAAGTGAATGTCCATGGTGCCCTCATCCTCAAACAAACAAAAACAGCCTTTCCTGTTCCCTTCACTTTCTCCTCCTCTTCAAATAATCTGTTTACTCTCCTCCCGCCACCCCGCTCCACAGCATTGTCTCCTGTCTCCTGACCCTCACCTGCCATTTCCTCCTTTTTTTGCGTGTGATTTTTTAAAATAAATTTTTTTAAAAATCTTTATTTTTGGCTGTGTTGGGTCTTCGTTGCTGCGAAGCTTTCTCTGGTTGCGGTGCGCGGGCTTCTCATTGCGGTGGCTTCTCTTGTTGTGGAGCACGGGCTCTAGGCATGCAGGCTCAGTAGTTGGGCTCATGGGCTCTAGAGCGCAGGCTCAGTAGTTGTGGCGCACGGGCTTAGTTGCTCTGCGGCATGTGGGATCTTCCTGGACCAGGGCTTGAACCCGTGTCCCCTGCAATGGCAGGCGGATTCTTTTTTTTTTTTTTTTTTTGTGGTACATGGGCCTCTCACTGTTGTGGCCTCTCCCGTTGCGGAGCACAGGCTCCGGACGCGCAGGCTCAGCGGCCATGGCTCACGGGCCTCAGGTGGGATCTTTAGTTGAGGCATGTGAACTCTTAGTTGCAGCATGAGGGATCTAGTTCCCTGACCGGGGATCGAACCCAGGCCCCCTGCATTGGGAGCACGGAGTCTTAACCACTGGACCACCAGGGAAGTCCCTCCATTTATTTCATGAAAGAAATGTGTACACTGTTACCTACATGTTGGGACAGGTCTGATGATTAGGTGGGGTAACACTGACCAAGGAAACCTCAATCACAGGTAGCCATAATGCTGTCCGTGCTTCTTCAAAACCCTGTCCTCCTTGGCTCCCTTACCTCCCTCCCGGTTCTCCTCCACCACCTCTGACCATGCATTTTCTGACTTTTCCGTTGCTTCTTCCTTTGATGCTCTGTGGTCATCTTGGGCTTCCCAGGGCCAGTGATTTCATTCACTACCACCACCTCTACCCCACTCTATTTCCAACCCTGAGCTCTCTGCTGACCTTCAGGTCCCCAGAATCAAAGATCAGATGCCCATCTCAGTGTCTTCCAGGCAGTTAAAACATCACATGTCCAAAATGGACTCCTCACCTTCTCCCCACCTACGTTCTGTCTCCTGCATTTTCGGTGAATTTACGTCAGCATCTATCCAGTCACCAAAACCCAAAACTTGGTCTCTTCTTAGTTTCCTTTCTCTCCCATTCACTCCACCACCCCATTCCCCATATACACCGAGTACGGATTAAAGCAAGGGAAAGTGTTGCAATTTGTGGGTTCTACCATTATCAAATGGTAGAAGTTATTTGAAATTTAACAGAAAGCTGTAACACCAGATATGGATGGGTGTGGCTCATAACACACACAGCAAACTGATGTAGCTGATCGTTAGGTGTTTGAGATGTGTATATATGTGTATCTATATATATGTTTGTGTATCCCTATGGGACTCAGTTCAGCTGGGTACAGTTTTCTGTGTTCACCTGGTGTTTCTTAAGGACAAAACTGGTACACAAGCAACAGGAAATTCAAGTTATGCTCTAATAGTTCCCTAATATAACAATTGTGTTGGAACAAATTTGTTTTCAAAACAAACATTGTAACAGAATTGAGTGTATATGTGTCTGGGTGTAAATATACAGAAATCCTAAATGGTCCCATAAATATTAAAGGAATAAAATAAGTATTTTAAAACATTCCCACAAAGAAAAGACCAGATCCAAAGTCTATCAAACATTCAATCAAGGATCATTCCTATCTTATGAAAACTTTTCCAGGGAACAGAAAAAGGCATACTCAGCAACTCATTATACCAGGCCAGAATAAGCTCGAAACCAAAACTAGACAAGCAAAAGCAAACAGAAAGGAAATCTGCAGGTTAATCTTACTTATGAACATAGAAGCAAGGATCCAAAACAAAATATTAGCAAACTGGGTCTGGCAATGTCTAAAAAATAAATACATCATGAACATACTGGGTGTATTCCAACAATGCAAAGTTTGTTTAATGTTAGAAAAATCCATCAAGTGATATTCACCACATTAACAGATTAAGGGAGGTAAAAATTACAGTCTCAATAGATACAGAAAGAACCATTTGATAAAAATCTAACACCCATTTATGATAAAAGTACTTAAAGACCAAGAAGAAAAGGAAATTTTTAAACATAAGAACGTGTACGGCTTCCCTGGTGGCGCAGTGGTTGAGAGTCCGCCTGCCGATGCAGGGGACACGGGTTCATGCCCCGGTCTGGGAAGATCCCACATGCCGCGGAGTGGCTGGGCCTGTGAGCCATGGCCGCTGAGCCTGCGCGTCTGGAGCCTGTGCTCCACAACAGGAGAGGCCACAACAGTGAGAGGCCCATGTACCGCAAAAAAAAAAAAAAAAAAAAAAAGGGTATCTACCAAAAACCTAGGGCTAACATCACTTTTAAGGATGAAACAGTTCCTTTAAAATCAGGAATAAGGAAAGGATGCCCACTATCCACAAAATTTTCATTATCTGTGAATGATATGATTGCCTACATAGAAAACCCAAAGAATCTACAGATAAATTATTAGAATTAATAAGACAGTATAGCAAGGTAGTTGGATATAAAATTAACAAAAAAGAATTGCACTTTATATGCAACACTTATATAATTTTTTAAAAATACCATTCACAGGGCTTCCCTGGTGGCGCAGTGGTTGAGAGTCCGCCTGCCGATGCAGGGGACGCGGGTTCGTGCCCCGGTCCGGGAAGATCCCACATGCCGCGGAGCGGCTGGGCCCGTGAGCCATGGCCGCTGAGCCTGCGCGTCCGGAGCCTGTGCTCCATGACGGGAGAGGCCACAACAGTGAGAGGCCCGCGTACCGCAAAAAAAAAAAAAAAAAATCATTCACAGTAGCAACAAAAAATATCAAGTACCTAAGAATAAATGAATAAAATGTGGAAAAACTTCTGCTTCTGGCCATGATGGAGCGGTAGAGACCAGATCTCACATCTTGGCTGGTTTGTTAAAAAACAAACAAACAACAAAAAGAACTGGACAGAATATATGAAACAACAGTTTTCAAGGCAGTGGCATCAGGCAACAAAGGAGGAATCTCTAAGAGAAGGGAAACAAATGAAGTGAAATTTACAACTGCCCCAGTTTACTGCCTTGAGAATTTCCAGATGACAGTGAAGAGAACCAATTTAGAGCCCAGAGGGCTCCCTGAGTTGAGAAGACCGGCTGGAAGAGACCAAAGTGGCTAGAGTTTGCAGGACAGAATAGTGGAGGAGTGAGCTACTCCTCAAGAGAAAACTCGGGAGATCTACAGAAGGTCCTACTCAAGTACCCAACAGAATGTTGATTAAAGAAATAAATGTGAAAGACAAAACTTTCATAAAAGGAAAGATAAATGTGACTTCATTACATTGTAAATCGTTTACTTCAATAAAAAAAAGTGACTTCATTAAAATTAATTATGTTTGTTCAATAAAACACACCATCAAGGAAGAGAAAAGACAAGTCACAAACTGGGTGAAGATATTAGCCACATACTAAACAACATCTAGAATATATAAAGAATCCCTACAACTTGGTAACATAATATTGTAAATCAACCATACTTCAATTTAAAAAAAGAAGAGAATCCTTACAACTTGACAAGAAAAAGACAACCCAATAGAAATTTGGGCAAAAGACAAGAACAGGCATTTTGCAAAAGAGAAAACTGGAATGGCCAATAAACACATGAAAGATGCTCAATTTCACTGTTGGTCCAGAAGTAAAAATCAGGTTAAAGGAGAAACCATTTATAACTATTGGAGGGTCATAAATTAAGAACCCTTGAGCCTTAGAGCAATAGGAGCTGTTGGGAATGAAGACTGATGTAATCACCTTGGAAAATAACTTGAATTTACATACACCCTGTGCTCCAGCAATTCCACGTGTAGATAAAAGGCCCTAGAGGGACTTTTCAAACACCTGCATCAGGAGACATTTAATAAGAATATTCAAAGCAATATTGTTTATAATCACAAAAATAGAACCAGGGAACAATCCAAATGTGCACAGCAAGAAAACGGATAAATTGTGGTAACTTAAAACAATGAAAGCAATAGAACATACACATAACAAGTATGAACCTTAGAAACAATACTGAGTGAAAAAAAAGCAGGTTGCAGAAGAGTACATACAATAAAATACCATTGTATAAAGCTCAAAAACATTACATTATCTAGGCCAATGTGTATATGTGATCATGGTGAAACTCCTTTTTAAAAAGAAAGAGGGAATTCCCTGGTGGTTTAATGGTTAGGACTTGGCGCTTTCACTGAGGTGACCTGGGTTCAATCCGTGGTCAGGGAACTAAGATCCCGCAAGCTGCACGGCGGGGCCAAAATAAAATAAAATAAAATTAAGAATAAAAAATTAAAAAAAAAGAAATGAAGAAATGATAATTTACAACAATCTAGAGATCAGTCACCTCTCGGGTGGAGTCACCTCTATGGAGAAGGATCCAGGAGGGATACACAGGGAGTTCGAATGGTTCCTAGTAACGTTCTGGTTCTTAAATTAGGTCGTAGGTGGTTCACTTTATTATTAAGCCTTCCTACACCTTACATCTATTGCATTTATCAAATAATACCGTACAAGATTTTTTAAAATGTGGGCCCAAAATAGAATTTATAAATAATGTCTTTATGCAAAATATTCTCAATGTAACATTAAACAATAATTTAAAGAATTTAGCTCTTCTCTCCCTGTTTCCCTCTCTCCCCAAACCAACAAATACTGGATTATCTTCTATGATTCCAATGATTATAAATAGTAAAGGCCAAGGAAACATCTTATGTTTGAGAGTTGTCACGGAATCAGATTTGCCGGAAAGAAAAAATTTATGTTCTCGACTGTCCACCAGAAGAAATACAAAGACAACATACACATGTGTAAAATCAAGAACATTCCTTTATACCAGCAACAATCACAAAGCAAACACCATCAAAACATTCACAAAAGCCACAACAACCATTAGTGATTTTATTGAAGACTCATTCACAGGATTCTGACCAGCGAAATGAGTATAACATACACCTTGAGTGCGGGACCTACACTGATCTTACTACGGGGTACCCCAGACCCCCTCTTGAGGCTTCACAGTTCTGTGCTTTCACCCCACCTGGACACTTTCTTTAAAAATGGAAGCAGGCCTCAGACTGTCCTCAGCCAATGCTCTCAGGCGACTGGTTCCAGGGGCTCCACTTCATTATCCCAGCAGCTCCTCTAACGCATTTCAATCACAAAGTGGGCCCTCGCTTCTTCCCTATCCCAGCTCCACCTTCATAAACTGTAACAGACCAACAGGAGTCCTCAAGGGTACAAAATATTTCTTTCCAGATGATTTTAAAAGAAAGGGTGAAAAAGACGCACTTGAGCTCTTATGCATCTGAGCTCCTATGGCTGAAACAATTTATCTGCAGATGTGCTCTGACCAGCTACACACTGATCCGTTCGTTATGCTGCAGTGACTGAAGCTTATGACTGTCTGAAGGCAGTGAGAAAAGGTGAATCTATCTGAAGCTGGAATCAGGGCTCTTTCCACTATGCTAAGCTGGTGCTTTAGCCCATAATTATAATAAACTATCTCAGATTCAGTGAAACCTCCAACTTTTTGAAATATTTTCTCTCGCAGATTCTATGCTGGTCTCTAAGACTTGAATCCGGGAGGTGAGGGGAAGAAAAATATCAAAATTAAAGTGACAATTTAAGGGAGTTGATTACTGGGGAAAAAATAGGACATTTTTATGATCCCAACAATGGGGGGTGGGTAACCTATCAGGGAGAAAATCATGAGTGGCAACAGCACAAATCATGCTGTAGGCCTCACCTACGCTTAGCATTATACTAGTAACATCAGGACACACTGAAATGGGGTCCAGAGGGAGTCAAAGCACTTGAAATTTCATTTGAAATTTGCCCAGGGACAGTTTTTAGGAGTACCTGGAACTATGTCAGCCAGAATTTTCTAGGGAAGTGAGAGGGTTAGGTTTATATCCTGGGAGGTCCAGCCAACATGAGAACTACTTTCGGTTCTAGGTAGCCCTGGGAGCAGAAGTCAATCGATTTTTTGTCTTCCTTTGAGCTCTGCTGATTCCTGCTCGTTTGGCGTAAAAAGATAGGCTGCAGCAGATGTTCTCCAGCACTCCTCACACTCAACTTTAAGCCAAGAAAAAGATTTATAACAATGCTGAGGTACCTTTTAAGTGCTTCTAAGGGCTTTAACACTGTTTTGGGTAAGGGACAAAAAAACCTCAGAGAAACCATAAAACACAATCCACATGGCACCATAAAATCGCTTTGCACCGGGAATTCTGCCCTTAGACAAAACCACACAGTAATGAATACATAAATAACCACTTTCTGAGCCATCTACCAAAGACTGGGCTCTGCTGAGAGTAGGCAATGTCAGCCTGCGGGGAGAGGTGGCCGAGCTAGCCATGGCAAGTTCTTCACCTCCCAGCGACAGTACAAATCCTAGCTGGGGAGCGTCAGAAAACAGATCTTGCTTGTAAAAACCTCATCTGAAAGGCTGTGCAGCAAATATTCTACAAACAAGTATCAGACTATACTGCCAAAATGGTTAAAACAGCCGGTGGCATCTACGCTTTGGGCAGTATGTCTCTAAAAGACTTCAAGAGACAGGGCCCCTAAAGTCATTTGACCTACCATCTCTTATGACTATTTCCTGTGTGGCTGTGAAAGTTAAGGGGATGAAGCCTTCGCTATCAGCACAGAGAAGGATCCAGTGGGAGTCTGCAAAGTAAAATAAACACATAGGCAATTTAGAATATCCTGTCTTATTCTATAAAGAAAATATGACAAATACGACTTTTTTGAGGAAAAGAATGTAGTAGTTGATGAACCTGACCATCACAAGACATTACAGAGAATGGGGAGATGGAGGGACCCAGTATAGACTTAAGGTCAGGTTACATGGCAGCAAGGGGATGTTGATGACAGGCATAGCTAAGGAACATGTATTTTCACCCAGGTTAGGCATTAATCACTCAGTGCTATGCATTTGAGCTTGTGTGTGCATGTGTGCCCACAGGTGTTAGGGGTGTATGGTGTTCCTAACTTATATATCAATACATGCTGTTAAGCAGTTTCTCCAGAAACTATGTGAAGTTGGGAACAGCTACTCTTTGGAGGAAACTTCTATATTCTTGAGATCCATACCAGCCTCTAGACACCCAAGGAGGCTGAGCTGACTAGAGGTAGACTAGAATGGCCCAGATAATCCTAAATAGTTCGTTCTGGGGTAACCTACGGCCACTAGCATAATACATACCTGGACTTTCTCTGGTTCTTTCGAGTCTACTGTGTCTCACCTGTTGACCCTGTAATTTCACTTCTAAAAATCTACACTTTCCAAAAACATGTAAAATATGCAGAGAGGTTTTTATTACGGTTATTTATGATAATGAAAAATTGGAAACCACCTAAATGTCAAAGAAAACATGGCCAAGTAAAATATGGTATTAAAAGAGTAAATCCTCATCACAAGGAAAAAAAGTTTTTTCTATCTATATGAGATGATGGATGTTCAATAACTTACGGTGATAATCATTTCATGATGCATTTAAGTCAAATCATTATGTTGTACACTTTAAATTTATACAGTGCTATATGTCAATTATATCTCAATAAAACTGGAAGGAGAAATATATATGGTACACCCAGGATAGACTATTAACCCAGTAAAAATAACTGTTATGAAGTCATATCATAAATTCATGTGTCAAAACAGAAAAATGCTGATGCTACAATGTTAAGGGGGAAAAGATGAAACAAAGTTCTATGTTCAGTGTAGTGGGTGTCCTGAAGACTCAGGCATAAGAAAACCGCCATGTTCTCCATTGGATGGAATACAGGCATGACTCAGTCCCTTGCCACCTAGGAGTACCCTTCATGTCCACAAGTCTGCTGCATATTAAAATGACAATTCCTTTAAGAAATATTCTGTGGGAGTTCCCTGGTGGCCTAGTGGCTAGAATTCTGAGCTTTCACTGCCATGGCCAGGGTTCAGTCCCTGGTCGGGGAACTGAGATCCTACAAGCTGCATAGCCAAAAATAAAAAAGAAAACAACAAGGTCTACTGTATAGCACAGAGAACTATATTCAGTGTCCTGTGATAAACCATAGTGGAAAAGAATATTTTTAAAAAAATGTATACATAAAACTCCCACCCACACACACAAAAGAAATATTCTGCAATGCTATGATCTTTATGTTTTAGTGCAACAAGTATATATGAGGTTTTTATGTTATTTCCTTGCAGCTGTTATATATTGCTTCATAACTCTATTTGTTTTTTTCATGTGTACATTTAGGTTTTCCAGCTAGGTTGTAAGTTCCTTAAGGGTAGAACCCATATTTTCCATGTATTTTGGCACCTATAATAGGCCTGGGCATACAATAGGCAATTAATGATACTTTTTAACTATCTAATGAATCACTGAATGGTTGGTACACTTCATTTTCATCACCAGTGAAAGTTACTTAATAGAGGGAGGGGGTGTCAGGTAGAGTCAATTTCTGAATTTTACCTACCATGTAGCATTTCAATAAGAGAGAGGCCAAAAGTCTGCTGGACTGTACTGAGTCTTAGCTTGCCGTTGCAGAGAAGCACGGCTCTTTTTTCTACAACAGGACCTAAAAAATAAGATTTCTTCAAATATAAAAATAAAAGTTGTTAAACTGATTGCAGAAGCAATGGAGTTAACATTTCCTAAGAATAGAATGTGTATTTTTAAAAATTCCTATCTATTACCGCTATCAACTAAACTTCAGTTTTAAAAATAAGGAGCTTTTTGCTGCATCATTTAACACAACTAAAGAATCAGACAAAACACAACCCCTAATTTCCTTTTGCTCTGTTCTTCCCCAGGGTTATGTCCTTATTGCTAGGAACTGGCTTTCCTAGGACGTGACTAATAACACTATAGGATGATGGATGGCAGCCTGAGAGATAAAATCTGATGGTGAGGAACAACTGCTTGGCTGTTGTAGAAACAGGTATACCTTGGAGATACCGCAGGTGTGGTTCCAGACCACTGCAATAAAGCTAGTATCACAATAAAGTGAGCCACATGAAAGTTTTTGGTTTTCTAATGCATATTCTATAGTCCATTTAAGTGTGCAGATGCATATGTCTAATAAAATAATGTACATACCTTAACTTAAAAATGCTTTATTGCTAAAAAATGCTATCATCTGACAATGTAGCGTTGCCACAAACCTTCAATCTGTAAAAAACACAATCTCTCTGAAGTGCAATAAAACTAGGTATGCCTGTATAACTAAGAAGTTTTACGTTTTCTTTATTGGGGAAAAAAATGCCAAGAAAGACTGCCCTAAGTCGTGGAGTAGCAGAGGATTTGCATAAGTAAAATAAACAAACTGTGGTAAAAATTCACTTAGCTTAGAAAAAGTACAAATAACAGTGATTTTTAAATTTTAAAAAGTTATATTAAAAATTAATGCATCTTTGAAAATGTTTGCAACTATCCATACAGAAAGAAAATATAGAACAATTATAGCTCTATTTTAAGACACATTGAGTCCAAAGGTATATTCATAGAACATAGAATAAAAAATGTAACTTCTAATTCTATATTATGAGACAATATCTTCATGTAAGCATTTCTTAAAGTTTTATAAGTTATGTGTCTAACTTATTTTCTTGTTAAAGTTATCACTACTCATTTTCTGACTACTAAGAAAAATAATTTCAACGATAAATGGTAAACTGTACTCCATTTTTGATACGATGAACAGCTCAAAAGATGTATGTCTACTATGTAATAACATTTTAAAAGATAGCACATGAATAAACTGTAAGGGCCATAAGCAACTAATTATTCATCTTAACTCTTATGAAATGTCGCTTCTGATATTATAGGGGGAAAAACTCTTCATTGCTTTTATTTTGTTTTTCTTTTACTTTTCTCATTAAAAAAGGTATATATGCTCAACATAAAGAAAACAGAAATTTAAAATGCAGAAAGTAAAGTCCCCAAAATTCTACCTCCAGAAGTACTTACTGATAACAGCTTGGCTGAACTAGCTCATTATAAACTGAGAAAAGGAAGAATTGAAAGGCAAAAAACACATTTCTTTTTACTTAAAAAAAATGCATTTACAAATATAAATATTTGTAAAAAAGTATATATTGTTTGATAAAATAATCTATTTAGGGACTTCCCTGGTGGCGCAGTAGTTAAGAATCCACCTGCCAATGCAGGCGACACGGGCTTGAGCCCTGGTCCGAGAAGATCCCACATGCCACGGAGCAACTAAGCCCGTGCACCACAACTACTGAGCTCGCATGCCACAACTACTGAAGCCTGTGCACCTAGAGCCTGTGCTCTGCAACGAGAAGCCGCCGCAATGAGAAGCCCGAGCACCGCAACAAAGAGTAGCCCCTGCTCGCCGCAACAAGAGAAAGCCTGTGCGCAGTAATGAAGACCCAACGCAGCCAAAAATAAATAAATAAATAATCTATTTAAAGAAAAATAAAATCAAACAATTAGACATTATACCTTTTAGATCGACAAAGGTTTTAGTAAATGCATAGAAAAAAATGGAATAAATACTTCCATTACTAACTATACCTGTGGTTTTCTCTACGGGTTTGGTTATGAAGAATTTTTACTTTCAACATTAAATATTCTTGGGAATTCCCTGTGGTCCAGTGATTAGGACTCTGCGCTTTCACTGCTGAAAGCCCAGGTTCGATCCCTGGTTGGGGAACTAAGATCCCACAAGCCACACAGGATGGCCAAAAAACCCAATAAACAAACATTAAATATGCTTATGCTTACATTAAATATGCTTATATTAAAAAACCAATAAACATTAAATATACTTAAATATGCTTATATTGGTTAAATTTTTTCTTCAATGAGCATACATTACTTTTGTAATTAGGAAAAAAAAATACTGTGTATCTGTTAAAAAAATTTAAAAAGCTCTGTGTGCTGACAGAGTTCTTGAGACTATGAAACTAAATGGAAAAAGATGAAGAACATTGTATCTAGTACCTTACCTTTTGTGTAACAAAAGGAAAAATAAAAATAAATAGTAAGATCTGCTAATATCTGAATAAAGTAATAAAAATAAAAATGGTTACCTATATGAGCTGAAGGGAACAAGCTGAACAAGATGGGGTGAAACTAAGACTTCTCAGTATATACCTTTCTATTGCAAGAATGTTTTGTTTTTTAAAGCAAGTAAATGAATTGCCTATTCAAAAAGAGAAATAAAAAGGGAAAAAAGAAAAAATATTTGAAAAGTCATGGAAGGAAAAAAAAATCCAAACTAGATTTCACACTTATAAAGTACTATAATTTTTAAAAATAAAAAATCTGTTTATTAAAAATACACTGAAAACTTCATGTAGTTAATAAAGCCATTTAAATATTTTGGCTGAAGACAATGTGGGAAAAATCCTCTTCAAAAATCTAGGATTGGGATGTTAAATGTTTATAAATATTTGTTTCAATTAGCTTTGGTACGTAATATAACTAAGATCACTAATGTGCTTGTGAAATTAATTAAAAAAATTTTTTATATCAGTGACTTAACTGATTTTTAACTGATTTATTTGTGATTTAACCGGTTTGGGGGACAATTTAGGAATTTGAATAAGAAGTAGGTATTAGATGATATTAAGTAATTATTGTTAATGTTATCAAGTATGGTAATGGTACAGTGATAATTAAAGAAAATGTGCTTACACTTTAGAACAACATCCCAAAATACTTATGGGTGAAACACCATGATGCCTCTACTTAGAAAAATATTTTAGGAAACAAAAAAAAGAAGCAATTATGGTAAAATGTTAACAACCATTAAATCCAGGTGATAGATATAGATAGGGTTTCATTAGGTATTCTTTCTATATGTTTACAATTTTTTCGTAATTAAAAATATATTTTATGTGTTTGAAATTTTTTATACTAAAAAAATTTTAGGGCTTCCCTGGTGGCGCAGTGGTTGAGAGTCCGCCTGCCGATGCAGGGGACACGGGTTTGTGCCCCGATCCGGGAAGATCCCACATGCCGCGGAGTGGCTAGGCCCATGAGCCATGGCCGCTGAGCCTGTGCATCCGGAGCCTGTGCTCTGCAACGGGAGAGGCCACAGCAGTGAGAGGCCCGTATACCGCAAAAAAAAAAAAAAATAATGTAAAAACAATATAGTAAAATAATTCAAGAAAATCTAGACTATTACATATATATCAATTTCTATAATATAAAAAAAGCTCTTTTAAACTGATAATAGGAAAAAATGAGCAAAACGCAATTCACATTCAGTTGGCCAAAAAACATGACAACATACTCAAATTCACTAATAGTAAAGGAAATACAAATTAATAAAAGTGAAATACCACTTTGCACTCATCAGATTGGTAAGGAAGTGAGGAAAAGGACAGTCTCATTGGTCGCTGATGGACATGTGATGATGCACTGTTTAGTAAAAAATCTTTGAAAGGCAATCTGTCCACTCTATATATATGTGTCCACTCTATATATATGTGTGTATATATATACTCTTCAAACTTGCACTTCCACTTCTGGGAACCAAGCCAACAGAAATAAAAGTATGAATACAAATAGATACATATGAGAATACTATTGCAGCACCATTTGGAGTGCCTAAGAACTGAACACAAAGTGAATGTCCATCAGCAAGGGAAAGGCTGAATAAACAAGCACACTCCCAACATGAAGTAAAGAATGCACCATACGACCCCATTTTTGTAAAACAATGACAAAGTCACCACCAACACCCCCCGCACCTATATACCTACGTATACAAAGACCTGTGTAAGATTATATGAGCGTGAAGTAAAATATGAAAGGATCCACATTAAGCTGCTAGTTAAAGTGGGTTACAGGGAGGAGGAGCAGGGCCAAGTGTGACGGGAAAGGATAGTGTTCATGATAAAAACAGATATAGTATGATCCCACTATATAATATTTTATGTTTGCGTATACAGGCATAAACAGATGCATTAAAAAATTTTAATGACTATAACCTCTCTTAACAGCATATTATAAGATGCTGTTATAATCTTATGCTGTTATGCTATTATAAGCTCTCTTATAAATAGAAGAGTGTCTGCGATTGCATAAGGAAAAGGTTTTCGCAATGAAACAGCATGAATTAAAATTTTTTTCTAAACATAGCGTGCCACAATGAGTGCAATCATTCATGTTTTCACACCATGCACATGATAAAATCACGGTGTATACTGGTATGTGTGCCCATCCAACCAACCTGGAAAGGTATAACAACTTGCCTGAATATAACATGTCCAGATCAGTGAAGTTCAACTAGAATACTATACTTCCTCATCAATAAATTTCTCTTGCAGTACCTACTGGCTGCAGGAGCCAGTGGTAGCTCCTCAAAGGAGAAGTTACCTGGCAAGTGATGTGAACGTAAGGCACATTCTGAGAGAGTGGATACACTGGAGAGGATTTCTTTCCATTATGTAGAAAGTCTGTGAGTTCAGAAAGACGCTGCTGCACTTCAATCAGGTTCCTAGATAAAATTTCCAGTATCTTAGATAGCTGATAATTTTCATTTTCCACTTGTAAGTTAGGAGGTCCCGCGGTACTGTTGTGGTCTGGTGTGCCGCTGGGTCCAGGCAGTGTTACCGACTGGTTAACAGGCCCGGCATCTAGAGTTTCTAGGGCTGTGGAGCCATCACAGATACTGGATGGAGGACTTCTGATTTCTTGAATAAGTGTTCTTCCAGGCCTTCCACTTTGACTGCTGCTATTAGCTGTTAACAAGATCCCTCCGTTTTGGTGACAAAAATCTGGGGAAAGACTTTCAATTAGCTTTTTTCTATTTGCTTTATTTAACAGAGTACTGAAAGCAGAGTGACCACTCTGGTTTTCACTCGGTGTCACTGGAGAGCCTTCTTCCAACATAACTTCTCTAACAATCAAACGAATCATATACTGATCAGACTTTGAAGAAAGAAGAAATGCCGAATCAGTGGATTTCTGTTTTCCTATCAAAATTAACAATAATTTATCTGTCAAGAAACATATGCCTTTTGGTCTTTCATTACTCTCTAACTGAATTTGCTGGATGTTTGGCATAAATGATGGAACGACAGAATAGATAAAAATTATATTACACGTATTGGAAGCCACTGCGACTACCTGTGCTTTAAGATTAAACGCCATTAGATCAGGAACCAGAATGCCCGGGATGGTGACTTTTCTGTTCTGGGTAACCTCCTTCTCAAAGGTCAAGAGGACCAAGTGTGAAGAATCCAGGCCAGTTCCTGTCAAGTAGTCCTTTTTTCTTAGACAAATAAGAGAACTAGCCTCAGATTTAGATCCATCAAAGTGTATATGAGTTAGATCCAGAGGATCAGGAAAGGATGAAGAAAAGGGAGAAACTGGTGTTTCAGAATTTGTTTCAGAGGAAACTTCGTCAATAACTGGTAAAGTATACAGACAAGTGCCTTCACTACTAGGGGGAACATCAAAGGTTCCAGATGCATTTAAGCCACAAATCTTATCTAGTGGAAGCTCAGTGGCTATAGCGACCTGTGAGCCCACAGTGGCTCCGATTGAGCGCACGTAGCTGGCCACATCAAACACTGGGCAGAAGGAGCACCTGTGAAGAGTCTTCTGAGCACTGTCCCAAATATAAGAATGCACGCTACTGCCTACTGCCACCACCAGCCTCTGGCCATCCGGGGTCCAACATGCACAGTGAATGAGGCCTTGGGTGCTGATGTCCACTTTGACCTGGGAACTGTCCCAGTGAACATTATGGAAAACGGAGACATCCTGTGCAGTCAACACAGTCAGGACAGCACTTTTTGGGTGCCACACACAGCCCTGGGGAAGGACAGGGAGTGACTGTCTAATCTCACAGGTCTGAGACATCAGCCATTTGCTTGTCTCCGTAGTGCTAGGACACAGCTGCCACACAATGACATGCTCCTTGTGCTGGACAGCGAGCAGAGCAGGTGTGTCAGCTGTACCAGGTGGGGCCCAGGACACCCGATACACATGTTCAAATTGTCCAATGACCGCTGAGTCCCCAAACTTGGCCTCTCCACCGTGAAGGTGTAAATCGGTCAGGACTACCTGATTCCCATCAGTCCAGGCAAGGCCGTGAATTGGGTGTATTGCTTGATACAACGCATTCAGTCCAGTCCTGAGAAGTTTTCCTCTTCCCAACTCCATCCTTTCTGATAAAGGTTATCTGAAATAATTAGGAAGTTATACCATAAGAATATAGTCAGACAAATTCAGGATGTAGTACATTCTACAAGACAACTGGCTTAGCCCTTTCACAGGTCATTATTGTGAGAGGATAAAAGGATGGGAGGAATTTGACAGATTAAAAGACTGCCTGGCAGTGCTGAGAAATTATTTTTCCTGCAAAATAAGGTCAAACTTTTGAAACCTAATGAATAAAATGTTTTAGTAAAATTTTAATAATGGGGATGAAATTTCAGATTTTGTTATTGTTCCACAGGTTCATTCTATGACTGCCTCTGTGGAATACTGGTTTGTTTGTTAATTTTTTAAAATTCATTTTATTTATTTAGGCTGCATTGGGTCTTTGTTGCTGCGCTGTGGCGAGCGGGGGCCGCCCCTCATTGCAGTGCACAGGCTTCTTCTCATTGCAGTGGCTTCTCTTGCTGTGGAGCACGGGCTCTAGGTGCATGGGCTTCAGTAGTTGTGGCATGTGGGCTCAGTAGTTGTGGCTTGCGGGCTCTAGAGCACAGGTTCAGTAGTTGTGGCACATGCGCTTAGCTGCTCCGTGGCATGTGGGATCTTCCCGGACGAGGGATCGAACCTGTGTCCCCTGCATCGGCAGGTGGATTCTCAACCACTGTGCCACAAGGGAAGCCATACTGGTTTTTAACAGTTGGTGATTTATGCAGCCAAATGTATATTTGGGGCACCTCTAGTTCAAACTTCCTTGATCACAGAACTGGGATACTAAAAATCAGCAATACAGGCAAAATAGTAACGCTTATGGTAGCAGTTTCTGGTTCAAAATTCTGAGCCACTCATAGGAAATCAGGTAAACAAAAAAGGCTTACTAACCCTGTGTCTCCGTAAGTTACTGTAATCACAGTTTTTTACTGTAGCCTCACTATGATACTATGATGAATTAGAAAGAGCCAATAAAATATGCAAGATGCACATAAGGCCAGAAATGAGTCAACTCATCATGGAGTTGATCAATACTATAGATGGCTGCCTCTAGTCCTTCTGTAAACAGAGTATGTAACAATTACATATATAATAAGATCATAAGTGTGCATAAAGATTAAAATCTTGTAAAGTTAAATGTCAAAACCTAATTACAAAATGCATCATGTTATTTGAAAGCGTAATAATTTTTATTACAATTAAGGATCCAAGATATTTTAAAAGACCCTCATTTTTAAGGCTTTCAAATAACTTTATTTCATGTATATTTTTCTTTTAGATTGCTTACATCTGACTCTTGTCAGTATGCTTTATTTCATTTCCTTCCTAACACTGAAGGAAAAGCAAAAGGCAACACTTAAACTCCCTTTTGTCACCAGTTTAAAATATGGTAGAGCCTTACTAACTTCCATCAATTTCGATGGTAAAATTTTGGGGTTAGCCTTTCTGTGAAATGTGAGACATGTCAAAACTGAGGAAATCAGGATGACATTGTTATTGAATATGAAAAAACAGACCATATTCTATAAACACACCCAGATACTACCTGAATTTGCTGGGCAAATTAGAAGGAAAGGAAGGGAATAAACATGTCCCGTATGTGCCACACATGGTGCTGGTCACCTAGAATCCAATACAACCCTTGTAACGGTCCTGTGAGGGTAGTACTGTTATTCTTAGGTGAGAGACAACAGATCTGAAGCTCTAAAAAGTTAAGAAACTTGCTCTTCATATAACAAAACACCTTCCAGATAGATTAAAGATCCAAATGTGCAAAACAAAAATTAAGAGATTTAAAAGAAAGACTTTTTACACTACTATAGAAATACTCAAACATGTATATGTATGTGTATAAGGATTTACTATAGCATTTTTTGTAACAGAAAAACCTAAATGTACATCAACATAGAAATAAATAAAAAAATAAGGAAGCTCCATGGGTAGTGATATGGAAAAATCCCTCCCCAAAAAAAGCAGTGAAATTCACAAGATAACATGTTTAGTAAGCTACTATTTATGAAAAAGAAATCCACCTCTATATGTCCATATACATGTGTTTGTATATATTTACATAAAGATGCAGAAAAAGATCAGAAATAACACATACCAAACTGTTCACAGTACATACTGAGATGGAGTGAGGTGACAGAAGAGAGAAGGTGGGACCCTCTTTACTTATTTCTGTATTTTTTGGAAAGACTGTTTTTATAATAAGTATATATTCAAATAGCCCTTTTCTAATTGAAAAAACAAACTAAAGATTCAAATGTACAAAATACTTAATTTACAAAAAGTTCTTGGGACTTCCCTGGTGGCAAAGTGGTTAAGAATCTGCCTGCCAATACAGGGGCCATGGGTTCGAGCCCTGGTCCGGGAAGATCCCACACGCTGGGGAGCAACTAAGCCTGTGCCTCACAACTACTAAGCCTGTGCTCTAGAGCCCGCGAGCCACAATTACTGAGACCACATGCCACAACTACTGAAGCTTGCATGCCTAGAGCCTGTGCTCTGCAACAAGAGAAGTCACCACAATGAGATGCCCACGCACAGCAACAAAGAGTAGCCCTTACTCGCTGCAATTAGGGAAAGCCCCTGCACAGCAATGAAGACCCAACGCAGCCAAAAATAAATAAATAAATAAGTAAAAAGTTCTTTTAAGCCAGTTAAAACGACAAAATTTTGCAAAAAAAAAAAACGACAAAATTTTAAGTGGCCAAAGAATATCAACAGGCAATTTACAAAACAATTATGATGATCAATAAACATATTCTAAATGATGTTTAATCTTATTAGTTATCAAAGAATTGTCTAAACTTGCAGTGTCCATTTCTTCACCACTCATTCTCTTCTTAACCCACCCCAAATTGACTCCATTCCCAACTCTTCTCCAAAACAACTCTCACCAACCCACCAGTGCTATCCACGTCACTGAATCCGATGGACATTTTTCAACCTTGTTTTATTGTACTTAGTAAATGTCAAAGACAGAACTTGAGAAGCTGCCTTCAGACCCTAAATCCAAAGAAATGTATTCTTCACCAAACTGGAGGATTTGCTTTTAACTTACCTGCAATTTTTTTCTCATTCCTCTTTGCTAGCTTCATCCCTACTCTTAGAATCTTTTACTAAGAGGGAATGGTCTGTTATACTTCTTCTTTTTTTTTTTTCTGTTATGCTTCTTACACATGAGGTCAGGTTAAGTGGTTCTACAGTGGTTTGCTAAATGGAAAAATATGTCTTCTGACATTACTAATGAAGAAAACTGCCATCTCAAACCCGCTGGTCTTGTATAAGATAATATATGCTTTTCCCTAATACCTACTTATGCACTTTAAAAAAAAAGACTTTTATTGATAAATAATGCATGATACATTTTCCTGGAAGAGAAAATTCCTAACGGGCCAGTTACATCAAAAGCAATTTATATGATATGTTTTAGGCCACCCAAGTCAGTCTAATGTCATTGAGGATGTGTATGGCTAGGGTTAGCACAGCGTAAGGATTTGTAAATAAAGGAAAAAAAACTTGACAATAAAGTTACTGAGATGTTTTAGAAGAATTAATTTTAATATTTTCATCTTTACTAACAAGAAGAAATTTGGTAAAAAACTAAAGATAGAGTTACCATATGATCCTGCAATCCCACTCCTGGGCATATATCCAAAGAAAACTCTAATTCAAAAGGATACATGCAACTCAATGTTCACTGCAGCACTATTTACAATAGTCAAGATGTGGAAGCAACGTAAATGCCCGACAGATGAATGGATAAAGGTGTGGTACATATATACAATGGAGTATTAGCCATAAAAAAGAATGAAATAATGCCTCTGCAACAATATGGATGGACCTAGAGATTATCATACTAAGTAAGGTGAGACAGAAAATGACAAATATATGATATCACTTATATGTGGAATCTAAAAAAAAAAAAGATAGAAATGAATTTATCTACAAAACAGAAATAGACCCACAGATACAGAAACTTATGGTTACCAAAGGGGAAAGGACGGGGTGTGGGGTGGGGTGTGGGGTTTAAATTAGGAGGTTGGGATTAACGTATATATACTACTATATATATTGATGTAAGATGTTATGGAAGGGATTCCCTGGTGGCGCAGTGGTTAAGAATCCACCTGCCCATGCAGGGGACACGGGTTCAACCCCTGGTCCGGGAAGGTCCCACATGCCGCGGAGCAACTGTGCCCGTGCGCCACAACTACTGAGCCTACGCTCTAGAGCCCGCGAGCCACAACTCCTGAGAACACGTGCCACAACTACTTAAGCCCGCACGCCTAGAGCCCGTGCTCCGCAACGAGAAGCCACCACAATGAGAAACCCGCGCACTGCAACGAAGAGTAGCCCCCACTCGCCACAAATAGAGAAAGCCCACACGCAGCAATGAAGAACCTACACAGCCAAGAAAAAAAAAAGATGTTATGGAAAAACCCGAACGTTTTGGCCAACCCAATAAAATAGATAACCAACAAGGACCTACTGTGTAGCACAGGGAACTATACTCTATATTCTGTAATAACCTATAAAGGAAAAGAATCTGAAAAAAATATATATATATAATATATATATATATATATATATATATATATACACTGAATCACTGTGCTCTACACCTGAAACTAACACAACATTGTAAATCAAATATACTTCAATAAAATTAAATTAAAAATAAAAATTATGAAAAATTTCCTCAAAAACCCAATGATAATTACAAAAATCTCTTCCAATCCCTTCTACTCCCATTATTAGTCAGGGTCCTGACCACCTCTTCCTTTGTAGTAGGGTAGGACGAGAAGTCCTCTTCATTTCAGTCTCTTCTTTCCCACAGAGCCTGGACTCTGTGTGTTGGGTAGAATTATCTTGAGAAAAGTCACAGCTCTGGTAATTTTGCATTTGTGCTCAAATACCTTTGATGAGTCTCCACAGTCTGTGTATATAAAAGTTCTTCCAAAATGTTTAAGGAAAGCACTGAAGGCCTTAAATTATTTTATATTGCTATACCTTTCCAACCTTATCTCCCTGATCATAAAAGCCCTGCTGAATAATTTGGAATTTAGAGGAACCAGCACACATTCATGCAACAATGTGCAGAATGGACCTGAGAAACTAGGAAGCTGACAAGTTTAATAATGGACCATGGAATAGTTTGAATGTCAGGATGAGAAAGTGAGCCAAGTTTGTAGCTACCTCAGTAGAGAAAGAGGGCCAGATTCAAGCGATATTTCTAAGGCAGATAAAATTGATATCAAGTAGGGTAAGTGGTGAGGAAGAAAGGAGAATTAAAGATAACATGCAAATTTTTAGCTTGGGAAATTGCTGAACCATTAATCAGAGATAAAGAAGACAGAGAATGCTTCAAAGGTAAGAACAGTGTGTAGTGTGTGATAAGCTTAGTGTTAGATGTGCTTCATTTAAGATGTTTATAGGGTAGCACTGCACCTCAGGCAGTCAGAGGTAAGGATTTGGGAGTCACTGTTATAGAGTTGGTAGTTAAAAGATCAGAGAACCAAGAGGACAAAGGCTGAAATGACCTTCTGGTGCTCCCCAATTATTTTGTATGCTTTAAAATATTTACAATTTGCCTGAAGCTAACTGTATACCTGTTGGTCTCTCAACCCTCAGACTATAAGATTTCTCAAATCAGGAGCCCTGGTTGTTTTAGGAAGAGAAAATCTGACTATATTAATTCAGGGGAGAGGTGGTCAGAACGAGTATCTGGTGCTCAGTCTATGGCCATTTAATTCTTCTGTTTTTAACCTTCTTTAAAGACAACTTATAGTGAGAATCAAGGGGCTCCGGTGAAATGGAGCACTTCCAGTAGGTTTAAACAGTTACATACTCCCCAACTTGTTTTTCTAAATTTATTGTGTTTTCACTATAAAATAATTCCAAGTTCTTTACACTTATTAATGTTTTTTTGTTTTATTTATTTATTTATTTGGCTGCATTGTGTATTCGTTGCTGTACACAGGCTTTCTTTAGTTGCGGCTAGCAGGGGCTACTCTTTGTTGTGATGTGCAGGCTTCTCATTGTGGTAGCTTCTCCTGTTGCGGAGCACGGGCTCTAGGCGCACGGGCTTCAGTAGTTGTGGCTTGCAGTCTCTAAAGCGCAGGCTCAGTAGTTGTGGTGCACGGGCTTAGTTGCTCCGCAGCATGTGGGATCTTCCCGGACCAGGGATCGAACCCGTGTCTCCTGCATTGGCAGGTGGATTCTTAACCACTGCGCCATCAGGGAAGCCCTTATTATTGTTTTAAATTAACATACGAGAAAAGTCAAAAGGACCTAGAGACTGTCATACTGAGTGAAGTAAGTCAGACAGAGAAAGACAAATCCCCATATGATATCGCTTATATGTTGGATCTTAAAAAATGGTACAAATGAACTTATTTACAAAACAGAAATAGAGTCACAGATGTAGAAAACAAACATGGTTACCAGGGAGGAAAGGGGGGGGGAGGGGAAGGGATAAATTGGGAGATTGGGATTGACATATACACACTACCATGTATAAAATAGATAACTAATAAGGATTTACTGTATAGCACAGGGAACTCTACTCAGTACTCTGTAATGACCTATATGGGAAAAGAATCTAAAAAAAGAGCGGATACATGTTATGTGTATAACTGATGCATTTTGCTGTACAGCAGAAACTAACACAACATTTTAAATCAAGTACACTCCAATAAAACTTTTTTAAAAAGGTCAAAAGGTAAATTCACACACAAAAAAACATTCATCCAAAGAAAATTATGACTACATCCCTCCAGATATTTTTCTATGCAGTTTGGGTTAAACTTTTTCAATCATACTGTACAATTACATATCACGATCTTTTCACTTTACATTATATATTAGGATTTCCCCATGTTATTTAAAGACTTTATAAATTATTTTTAGAAGCCACTTAATATTCACTTTTCCTTACTGTTGGGGAAGTTCCATAATTTTTCCTTACTGGTGAGATATCTGGTTAGAGCCAACTTTATCCTTTTATAAATAACGCTGGGATAAAGGTGTTTATGCATAAAGCATGTTTTTCATTTTGAATGGCTTCCTTAGGATATATTCCCAGAAGTTTCACTCGTGAGTCACAGGGAATATACTCTCTGGTTTAAACCCACCCGCTGCTCGTCCGCATCCGCCAGCCCTCGCACGCGGCCCCCCACCATTCTCTCCATCCTCTCCGCACATGTGACACTTCCTCTTCTCCCCCCTCCCCCAAAGTGCCTGTCCTTCCACCTCTCTCCCCGCCCACCTACAGCCTCCCCACAACAGCCAGGCCGGGAAGCAGTGGAGACAAAAATACCTTTGGTCTCACTGCCCCACCGAAAATCAGTCTCCCCTAGGCCCTACCTGCTCACAGACCGCGGATCCGAAGCCCTGAGGGGGGACCGGAAGCATCGGCTCCCAGGCCCCTGATAGGTGAGCGGTGGCTGGGAAGCTCGGCAATGACCCTTGCCTATTGGCTATTGCTTGTGTCCCGTTATCAGACGGTCTTTCCCATGGGCCAATAAGCTCGGGCTTTGCCGCACGGACCTCTGGGAGTTGTATTCCCCGTGAAACGCCACCGAAGGTAAGCGTGCTACAATTTCTCCCTTGAAAGGTATAGCGCCTTCCCCCACTTCTCATCGGTTCTCTTAGTCTAAGGAGTCCGGGAGCCCTGAAGTCAACACGGCTTCTTAACCTTTTTAGGGGTGCGGGGGTTGTTGGGGGAAGGAGTCGAGGACCTCTAAAATAAGATAAAATCTCCTCAGAAAAATGTTCTTTTCCGTACACAAAATACTGAAGCCGTTCCATGGACCTGTGCTAATTACAAACCGTTATTCTACACTTACCCCCAAAGTGTCTGACCATGGCCACAGTTCAAGAAGCTAGTGCTTCACTAGGCTTAAGACCGGCTATACCCCTGGGAGACTCTGGGCCACGCCTTGGGGCCGCCCATGGGGAATTTCAGATCCTGACTCTCACAGTACAGTTGAGCATCATGTTTCTTGAACACACAGCCAACCCTCCTTCAGCGATGCTGATAACCTGAAGTTTCTGCCTCGACCATCTGGGAGACAAGGAGAACACCTCTAGGGCCCACTCTTCTTTGCTCAGGCTTTTCTCCCCATGCCTATCTTCCAGCACCATAGCTGGAAGAATCATACCTTCATATCAATTTTTGCAACAGTGCATGAAGAATGAGAAAAAGGGAGAGAAAGTCCCATTCATTTTTCAAACAAATGTTACCTTCTCCAAAAAAATACCTTTCCAGATTCTTATGTCTCCTTTGGGTGGAGGTGAAGGGTCTGGTAGAACTCATTCATTCATTCATTTATCCCACAACTTAAATCACTCCACGCCGTAACTGTTTGTGTCCCTGCCCATCACAGATTCAGTTCCTCTAGGACAGCAATTCTGTCTTAATTCAGCCGGTATCCCCAGGGCACAGTTCTCTGCCTTGAAAGGTGGGAGTCCACCTGTGCGTACGTCAGAACTACGCAGGATGGAGAACAGTGGTTTAGGGGGGGTGGGGTAGAGTCAGTAATTACTGACTTCTCCTCCACCCCCCGCCCCCACCCCTCAGCTTGCCCCTGCAGATTCGGACAGCCTAGCTGGGGTGGGTACCTCTCTGGTGCTTCCATGACGCTCTGAACGCTATGGCAGTGAACGCAGTTAATGAAAGTGTTGGTTTAGTTGCCGGCCTTCTCCCCCAAGTCTGTGAGACCGAGTTGACCGGCCCCCCTCACCCCAGCTTAACACAGAGTAGGTGCAAGATAAATATGTGTTGAACGGATGGATGGATGAATGGATGGATAGATGGGTGGGTGGATGCGCACGAGTGTCTGCATGCCTCCCGCAATAGCCTGGTCAAGCTCCCGAGCAGCCGCGTCAGGGTCCCTTTCCCCGAGCCCCGCCCCGGTCGACCCCACCTTTCCGCGCCGCTCCGCCCCGCCGCCCCCTTCCCGGTGGCCCCTCCCCGCGCAGGTCCCGACTCCAGCCGCACCTCCTCCGACTCTGCAGTGGCGGCGGGGTGGCGAGCCGGAGCGCCAGCGGGCCAGGGCCGGAGCCGAGCCGGGGTCGGGGAAACAGCGGGGACCCTCGGAGGCGGGGCCAGTGGGACCGCGATGGGCGTGGAGATCGAGACCATCTCCCCGGGAGACGGTACCGGGTGGCGGAGCCGGGGGAGGAGGAGGGGTCTCGGGGCGGAGCCCGGCGGGCGGGGGTCCGATTCCGAGGTGGCGCGGAGGGTGCTGAACAGGGAGAGCTGGCCTAGGATGGGGGAGGCGAGAGAAGACCCTAGATGGAACTGTTGGATGTCTAGCACACATCCTTCGCCATCCCCTTACGCGCCTGCTCACCTAGAGGAACGAAGGCGGCGGCTGGGAGGCTGGGGTCTGCGGCCCGCCACCGCCCCGGGGGCCTCGGGCTGCCGCTGCCCGCGACTGGAACCGCTCGATTATCCGCTACTCCTGATTTCCTAGGGCCGTTTTTTAGCTCCGCTTTCCCTGCCCTGCTGGTTGAGCTCTGGAAACAGGGGAAAGGACCTGCTTTGGGGTCTCTTCTGCTCGGGGCAGCCCCCTTCTAACGCGCCCGCCTCCCGGCCTCTGGTTGGGCGGCCCCCTGCGATCTGGGCGTTGAGACGCTGTAGGGACCGACCCAGTCTGGGAATGATGGAGCGCTTCTTCCACTGCTTCTGCATCTTGCTTTATCCTCCCTGTCCCACTCAGCCTCTCCGGCCATCCTGTCCACTCCCATGGCTTTCATTATGGGCTGCAAACCGATGGTCTCCAAACTTAAGCCTCCAGCCCAGGCCTCCAATCTGAGTTCCGGGTGGTCCATTTATCCAGCTGCTGCTCAGCCTCTATCTGCACATCCCACGGATCCCTCAAAGTCAGCAAGTACAAAACAGGACTCATGCTCCTGGTCTCCCCCACTCCCTAGCACTCCTCTGTGTTCCCTTGTTTCCTGCCTCAGGATTGGCACCAGTCACTTTCCCAAGCCAAACATTACAGGCATCACCCTTCTGTAATTGAGTTTGGATGTGCCAGGAGTAGCTATTTCTTTATTTCTTAAACCAACCTTAATTCAGACTGGAGTCCTCATTTCTGCAGGATTTGACAGGCAAACTGCATGTCAGACATTATTGACACTCCCCCACCCCCGGGAAATTGGAGGGACTCTTGGTTCTTGGCCACCCTCCTTATTGAAAAGCAGTGGTCCCTAGAAAGTCCCAGCCACAACCTTGGATCTCCCATGGGCTGCAGGCTTCTTTTTCCATGCTGGGAACCATGGTGCTGTGCCCCAGGAAGCATCTCCCTGAGGCCTTTTTACCCCCCGGGGCACTGCCATAGAGTTCTGCCAGTGGCCTCCAGGCCTCTTCTCCTTTCCCTGGTTCAAAGAAGCCTTTAGAGTTTTCTCTCCTTATCCTCCCTCCCTGGCTAGACAAGGGGCATTTTCTCCTGAAGGGGGATCAGATTTTTAGGGAAAGCCTGGAGGAACTTTGGCCTTCTGCTTTAAGCTCAATCTAAACCCCTGAGTCAAGAAAGCAGAAAAGGGCCAGCTACCATGCTATAACCCAGAGGGGGCAATGTACCAATTAATATTTCAATGACTACACTGCAGTGCTGGGGATGCCTGCCTTGGTGGAGCCCACACCACATCCTGCCAAGTTCTTCTGCTGAATATCTCTAAGGCTCCATCTCCTCAGCCCCTGCCCTAGTTCAGGCCAACATCCTCTCTCACCTGGATTTCTGCACAGTCTCTAAACTGGTCTCCCCACCTCCATTCTCACCTCCTGGCCTTCCATCTGGCCTCCCACCCCACCCCCACCATTTTCCCAACCACAGCCTGAGCACTCTTTAAAATGCATATTTGACCATGCCCCTCCCTGGGCATAAAACGTTTTAATTAATCTTACTTTTTCTCCAGGCAGACAGTGATACAGCCTCCTGTTACCTTCCATGCTAGAGCCTCATCTCTTACTACCAGTACCTACCCCCACCACCAACTTTTCCTCCGGCTTTATCGAGCTGCCTGCCAGTTGTTAAATATACCAGTCATTCTGCAAATATTTATTGAGCATATACTGTGTGCTAGACCCTAGGATTACACAGCAGGGAACCAGACGGGCTCCCACTACTGCTCAATTTGAAGCCTTTGAACATGTGGTTCACTCTTCCCAAATTATCTCCCTTACTTCCTTGGTAAACTACTCATCTTTTAAGACCCAGTTTAACCATTATCTCCTCTCTGATACTTTCCCTGCTGCTCAGTCAGTCAGGTGCTCCCTCCCAAGGGCCCCCATCTAAATGTTGGCTGAGCTGTTAGCCCTCACAAGGCTTTAAATCCCACTCAAATTTATACCTCCAGTGCAGACTCTCCATCTGTCTACTTGTAGTACAAATTCACATGTCTAAGAGGAATCTTAAGATTGCCACCTGCACAAATCTGTTCCTCATCAGCCTTCCCCGTCTCAGGAATCAGCTCCTCCATCCTAAATCAGCTCCTCCAAACCTAAAACCCAAGCATCGTGGTTGTTTTCTCCTTCTCTCTCATCCTGGACCCCATCTCCATGCCATTAGCATGCCCTGTCAGCTCCAATTCCAAAGTATATTTCCAATCTATTTTACTCTCTTCTCTGCTGCCAACCACTTTAATTCAAGCCATCATTGATTTTCTGTCTGGATTATTGCAACAGGCGCCTAACTGTCCATCCTACACACAGCAGCCAGAATGATCTTATAAAATCTTAATTCAGATTATGTCATTCTCTTGCTTAAAACCTCCAGTGCCTTCCTGCTGCACTTAGAATTAAATCCGGCTCTGCAAGGCCCTGTGTGATCTGGCTCTTTCCCACTTGTCTCCACCTCCTTCCCTTCTTTCCAGTCGTCTAGGCTCCTTACTGTTTTGTAAATGCACTGATCCTTTTCTGCCTCACAGTTTGTGCACTTGCTGCTCCCTCTCCCTGCAGTGCTTTTCCCAGCGTATTGCTCATCCTTCAAGTCTCAGCTGAAATGTCATCTTCTCTGAAAGGCTGTCCTGGACCACCCATTCTAAAATGGCCTGTCCCACTGTATCTCTCTGTAATTTATCATTGTGTTTATTTAGAGAACTTATGACAATCTATATTGTCTTGTTTATCTGAGTATTGTTTGTCTCCCTCCATTAGAATGTAAACTCCAAAAGAGTAGGGATCTTGTCTGTATAATTCACTGGTGTATCCCGAGATCAGGCCCAGGCCTTGCACACAGCAGGTATTCAGTAAATATTTGTGAATGATTGTGTTTATTCATCCTTGTGCACAGTCATCACCCTGCATTATAATCTATTATTTATGTGTCTGTTTCCCTAACCTCATTGTGAGTTCATAGATTGCTCTGTGTCTCTGGAATCTAGTCCAGGCCTGGCAGAGAGCAGGCTGTCAGAAAGGTTCGTGGAATGGACAAAGGAAAGTAAAAAGAGCAATCAAAGAAAGGAAAAGGACCAGGAGAGAGTGGAGTTGTGGAACCCAAGGAAATAAAGGTCAAATCAAGGCCAGAGAAGTAAAGTGACTAATCTGGCTCGTACAAAGCACAGAGCCAGAACTGGAACCATGGGCATCTCCATGGTATGGAGGGGAATGTGGGCCAGAGCTCTTGGTCACAATCACACCTGAAATGTCCCAGGCGGCTTTCTCCAATGTGCTGTTCATTCATCTATTCTCATGTCTCCTTGCAGGAAGGACATTCCCCAAGAAGGGCCAGACGTGTGTGGTGCACTACACAGGTAGGCTTCACTCCCTGAGCCCTCATCCAGACCTGCCCCTCCCCAGGCAGGTCTCTCCTCTGATATTCCTCTCCAGAGGTATCAGCTCCCCCAGACCAGGCCCAGAGCCCAAGGCAGCCAAGTCTCCCTCTGACCAGCTATCCCCAACTCCTCCCAGCCAGGCTTGAGGGAATGAGAAAGGGGGCTTGCAAGGTTAACCCCTGCCCTCTTTTTTTTTTTTTTTTTTTTTTTTTTGCGCGGTACGCGGGCCTCTCACTCTTGTGGCCTCTCCCGTTGCGGAGCACAGGCTCCGGACGCGCAGGCTCAGCGGCCATGGCTCATGGGCCCAGCCGCTCCGCAGCATGTGGGATCTTCCCGGACCAGGTCACGAACCCGTGTCCCCTGCATCGGCAGGCAGACTCTCAACCACTGCACCACCAGGGAAGCCCACCCCTGCCCTCTTATACCACCTCCATTCCCCTTCTGTCTGTTGCAGGCAGGGTGGAGCCCTGGCCCTCCTGGTGCTGTCCGATACTTGGAAATTCCTCTTACAGCTCTGAGAGCCCTGACCCTCCCTGCAGACTCCCTTTTCATCCTACAGTGTTATTAGAGCAGAGGAGGTCAGCTTCCTGAGAATTCCCTTTCTTTTTTCAGAAACAGACTATTCAATTCAGCCTACTGTTATTGATCACCTACTGTGTGTGAGATGCTGTGCTGAGCAGTAGGGGCACAAAAATGAAACAAGAGGATCCCTACCTTCATTGGGCTGGGGGGTGGGGGTGGGGGAGGGCAGGAAGTCAACTGGAGGCTCTGACGCAGTGTGAGGCACGGGTGGCAGTGGCTGTGTCAGGGTGCTGTGCGGCCAGAGCAGGCCCCGCCTCTGCTGAGCCCTCTTGGATGATCTGCACTGGAAGGCCAGGTGGGCTGAGATCCTGAGGACCACTGGCGGGAAGGTTACAAGCAGATGTTTGTTCTGGGGGTTGAGTGCTCTGCCTTGTGACCTGCTTCCCAACGTGGCAAACTTGGTGACAGCCACTTAGCAGACAGCAAGGCCAGTTTAATTCCTAGGACATAGTCAGATGGGGCCATTTTTAGCAGTTCTCTGGGCCAGTGTGAAGTGCCAGGTTGATTCTAGGCAGACAGTGTGGGTATTTCTCAACAGCTGTGTTGCCGGTCGCTGACGTCAGTGGGCTGGAGCTGTGTTTTATCTCCTGGTGATGTGGCCTAATTACCATGAGTCTTCTGGGGCCTCTGACCTGTGTAATTGATTTATCTGTTCGACATGTTGCAGACAGACCAGTCCTTGTCAAGTTACTCAAACCACAACATCCTTTTGCAAAGACTTTTCACAATACATACAGACAGGAGGCAATGTGCATTAAATACTAACATCAGCCATGAGTGGCTCTGGTCTGGGGAGGGATTGTCTCATCAAACCCAGCAGGAGACTGTATGGGACTTTTTGGTAAACTTTTTTATTATATATAAATACAGTAGAGAATATAACTCTAAGATGAACAGCTCGATGAAATTTTTCTAAAGTGATCACACTTATGTAACCACCCCCCAGATCAACAGACATTTCCAGCACCCCCAGGACTCTCCCTCTTGCCTCTTCACAGTCATTACACCTCCCTAAAGGTAAACAGCATTCTAACTTTTTGTCCCTGTGGATTGATTTCACCTGTTTTTGAACTTCATATAAATGGAATTGTAGAGTATGTACTCTTTTGTGTTTAGCTTACTTCATTCATTATGTCACTTTTTTCACTTTTTATGTCTGTGAGATTTATCCAGAGTAGTTTGCTCTTTTTTATTCCTGTACAGGTCATTGTATGAATATATTGCAATTTATCGTTTCTACAGTAGATGAACATTTAGATTGTTGTTCGTTTTTAGCTATTATGAATTGTGATGTTTTTTGGTGCACGTGTCGACATTCTGTTTGGCTATATATATGCAGAAGCGGAATTGCCGGGGCACAGGATTATACCTATGCTCAGATGTAGCAGATCCTGCCGAACAGCTTTCCAAAGTAGTTGTGCCAGTTTCCACTGATACCAGCAATGTCTGAGCATTCCAGTTCTACATCCTCATCAACACTTGGTGTTGTCAGGCTTTTGTTTTGTTTTTGGCCTGTCCTGGTGGTTTTGACTTGCACAGCACAGCCCTGATGATTCATGAAGCTGAGTACCTTTTCATGTGCTTCCTGACCATTTGGATATCCTTGTTAGTTTGCCCAAATTTTGTCCACTTAAAAAAAAAATTTGGTGGTCTCTCTTTTTCTTATTGATTTGTAGGAGTCCATCTGTATCCTGGATATGAGTCCTTTGTTGGTTACACCTATTCCAGACATCTCCCATGCTATGGCTTGCCTTTTTACTCCTTTATTGGCATCTTTTGAACAGAATTCTTTTTTTTTTTTTTTAACATCTTTATTGGAGTATAATTGCTTTACAATGGTATGTTAGTTTCAGCTTCACAACAAAATGAATCAGTTATATATATACATATATTCCCATATCTCTTCCCGCTTGCGTCTCCCTCCCTCCCACCCTCCCTATCCCACCCCTCCAGGCGGTCACAAAGCACCGAGCTGATCTCCCTGTGCTATGCGGCTGCTTCCCACTAGCTATCTACCTTACGTTTGGTAGTGTATATATGTCCATGCCTCTTTATCGCTTTGTCACCGTTTACCCTTCCCCCTCCCCATAGCCTCGAGTCCATTCTCTAGTAAGTCCGTGTCTTTATTCCTGTTTCACCCCTAGATTTTTCATGACATTTTTTTTTTTAAATTCCATATATATGTGTTAGCATACGGTATTTGTCTCTCTCTTTCTGACTTACTTCACTCTGTATGACAGACTCTAGGTCTATCCACCTCATTACAAATAGCTCAATTTCGTCTCTTTTTATGGCTGAGTAATATTCCATTGTATATATGTGCCACATCTTCTTTATCCATTCATCCGATGATGGACACTTAGGTTGTTTCCATCTCTGGGCTATTGTAAATAGAGCTGCAATGAACATTTTGGTACATGACTCTTTTTGAATTATGGTTTTCTCAGGGTATATGCCCAGTAGTGGGATTGCTGGGTCATATGGTAGTTCTATTTGTAGCTTTTTAAGGAACCTCCATACTGTTGAACAGAATTCTTAATTTTAATGAAGTCCTACATATCATCAGTCTTTCCTTTATAGTTAGTACAGTTCAGAAATCTTTGTCTATCCCTAGGTCATGAAGATGTTCTTCTATTTATTATTTTATAGAAGCTTTATTATTTTATCTTTCATATTTAGGTCTGTGACTCATCTGGAATTGATTTTTTTTTTTTTTTTTTTTTTGCGGTACGCGGGCCTCTCACCGCTGCGGCCTCTCCCATTGCGGAGCACAGGCTCTGGACACACAGGCCCAGCGGCCATGGCCCACGGACCCAGCCGCTCCGTGACATGCGGGATCCTCCCGGACCGGGGCACGATCCCGTGTCCCCTGCATCAGCAGGCAGACTCCCAACCACTGCGCCACCAGGGAAGCCCCTGGAATTGATTTTTATGTGTGGGTGAAATAGGGGTTCACTTTGATGTTTCATTTTCCCCCATATGCATATACAGTCAATCAAGCAACATTAATTAAAAAAAAATCATCCTTTATCCATTGCATTCAGTGGCACCTTTGTCAAATCAGGTCACCATGTATCTGTGGGTCTGTTTCTGGACTGCATGGTTTTGGATGAACCTGCAGCAGTAGATAACAGTATATGGTCTGAAGTGGATTAAGTCATATGAAACCTGAAGAAATTGGGGAGTGAGCAAATCAGTCTTTAAATGGAGTGTGTGAATGTGTGTGTGCACCTATCCATATATGTATTGTACAAGTATGTGTCTGTGTGAATGTATTATATCTGTGTATCTAAATATTTTCCTAGCATCTGGCCATCGGGGTTTTCTTCTGAGGGTCTATGCATATATGCATGTGAGCATGCATGCGCATCTCTGAATATCTTAGCAGCCTGTGTGTATGCATGAGTTTGTATTTGATCTCCTATATTTGATACAGAAGGATCCATCTGTTTGCCTCTCTGTGTAGCGATAGGGTTTTCTTCTTTGCCTGATTTAGTACCCAGGGCAAGAGCACAATTTATTCTGCCCAGAAAATAGGTAAATAAGAATGTCTCTTGTATACATTTATGTTGTAGAAATTAGGAAGTGGAATCACAGATGCTCAGATACTGAGCAGGCCCAGACCTTTCATGTTAAACATGGCAAATCTGAGGCCAAGAGAGAGGAAGTAATTTGCCTCACTTCACACAATAAGTTAGTGTCCGGGTGAAGTCAGAATCCAGTCTCTGAACTTACAGGCTAGGCCTTTCTCTGGTCCCAAACTGCCTTCTGTTGTGGTCCAGGGGCCACAAGAAGTCATGGAATAGCATCATTTACAGAATGTCTGATCTTTGAACTAGAGACACCAGTAAGAACAGAAAATAAAAAAGCAGCTCTTGGGTCTTAGGCAGCTGGACTGAGACAACACATGTACATCAGGGATGACAAGGTATTTGCAGCTGGAGGCTGAGGGGTGCTCCAAACTGCTAAGACAACACTCGGGGTGTTCTGGGTTCACATATCTCTTTTGTATGAGGTCTGGAGGCCACCACTGACTGGCTGGGTCACTTTTTTAAAAAAAAATTTATTTACTTATTTATTTTTGGTTGTGTCGGGTCTTAGTTGCGGCATGCGGGATCTTTCATTGCGGCGCACAGGCTTCTCTCTAGTTGTGGTGCGCACAGGCTCTAGAGCGCACAGGCTCAGTAGTTGCAGCTCATGGGCTCTCTAGTTGTGGCGCGCAGGCTCCAGAGCGCACGGGCTCTGTAGTTGCGGCACGCGGGCTCTCTTGTTGTGGTGCATGGGCTTAGTTGCCCCGCGGCATGTGGGATCTTAGTTCCCCAGCCAGGGATCGAACCCGTGTCCCCTGCATTGGAAGGTAGATTCTTGACCATTGGACCACCAGGGAGGCCCCTGTCTGGGTCACTTTACAGTTACAGTTCACTGTAGTAAAGGATGATATGACCTTTGGGTTTTGCATGTTGGGGGAACCTTGGGCAGACCAGGTGCGGACTCAACCTGAGGATGAAATGCCTGGGAAAACAGATCTTCAGGTTGAGGCAGCTCCATGATAAAAGTTGCAATGTGCAGAAGTACTTGAGAAAGGTATAACCTGAATAGGGCAGGGAAGGGAAGGAAGGGAGGGCAGAGAGAAGGTTATCAGGCAAACAGTAGCTAGATCTTAAAGTGCCTGGATACAATGTAGGCATTTGGATTCTGCCTCTGGGGAGTTACTGAAGTATTTTAAGCAAGGGAGTAATAGGATCAGGTATGTGTTTAAAAAAAAAAATCATTCTGGGTACAGTATGGAGAATGGAATGGAGGAGTAAGAACAGAGCAAAAAGGCCAGTTAGAGTTGGTTCCTGTACACAGGTGAGATATGATGGTGGCTTGATGAGGACACAGGGTGGTGGTAATAGAAATGGAGAAAATAGCTGGACTCCAAAGATATGTAGGACTTGGTGATAGGCTGTATGTGGAAGTATCCAGGTTTCTTGCTTGGCCAACAGGACGGATGGGGAGGACTGAAAGACAGAAGGTTTGTACAGAATAGGAATTCCATTTTAGACATGTTGAACCTGAACTGGAAGTTAGCTCATGACCACAATTATTTTCCACCCTATCCTTGCTTTCACAGGAATGCTCCAAAATGGGAAGAAATTCGATTCATCCAGAGACAGAAACAAACCTTTCAAGTTCAGAATTGGCAAACAGGAAGTCATCAAGGGTTTTGAAGAGGGCGCAGCCCAGGTAGGATGAGGATCCTTGTTAAGGGGGATTTGAGGAGCTGGGGTTCTGGGCTCAGCACTCTGCCCTCCACCCTCACCCTATCACAGACCACTACTGCTTTGACTCCACTGTCAGGCATGGTGATGCCACCTAGTTTCAGTCGTGGCTTTGTGTCCCCACCCTTTTAGTTGCCAGCATGACTCCTTTCTGTCACTGGGGGCTCTCATCCCAAGCACATCTCCCCAGCTAGTTCTGAGCAAGCCTGTGAGCTACCAGCTGTTTGGGACTGAGGCAGCAGAAGAGTTGGGGTGGGGGAGGCCAAGGTGATTTTTTTTTTAAACTTAAAAAAAAAAACCCAATTTCAGGCTTGCAAAAACATTGCAGGTAGAGTTCCCATATACTCTTTACCCAGCTTCCCCAAATGTTAATGTTTTACATAACCATAGTACAGTGATGAAAACCAGGACATTAACATTGATACAATACTATTAACCAATCTATTCAAATTTTTGAGTTGGTTATTCAAAATTTAAAAATCGATTATTCAAATTTCACCAGTTATCCCACTAATGCCAGACAAGTTCTTGAGGACTGCTGTGATGAGCCCTGGTTCAAACTCTTCTTCTTTGCTCTGTGAAGTCATGTGATGCTCCTTGCTGTGGCCTCTAATCTCTAAATCTCTTTAATGAACTGCTTCTATCACCTACTTGAGCATGTACATGTACATGTGCTCTTTATACACCTCTTTAGGCTTCTCTGGAAGAAGGAAAAATTATGAACAAATAGAAGTGTTGGGCCATACACTAATTGAATAACCAGCAGTGTTGTTGGATGAATGAATTTGAGACTACTTTTCCCGCAGTCAAGTCTCTGTTAGTCTGAGGCACAATCTGCATTTGTTACAACTCTTAGCATCACTTCAATGTGCCACGTATAAAACTCATCTCAGATCTTCAGAGTTACCATGAGGATGGTTTGGGAAAATGCCATAGTTATCTTACCTTTTTCTTTTAAATCAAGCTGGGTCCTCTTTCTCCTCTCCCCATCTGCCCCCATCCCTGCTAGATGAGCTTGGGGCAGAGGGCGAAGCTGACCTGCACCCCTGATGTGGCGTATGGAGCCACGGGCCACCCCGGTGTCATCCCTCCCAATGCCACCCTCATCTTTGACGTGGAGCTGCTCAACTTAGAGTGAAGGCAGGAAGGAACTGAAGGTGGCTGGAGATGGCTGCTGCTCACCCTCCTAGCCTGCTCTGCCACTGGGACGGCTCCTCCTGCTTGGGGCTCTTGATCAGTGTGCTAACCTCACTGCCCCAAGGCATTATCCATTCTCTCTGCCCAAGTTGCTCTGTATGTGTTCTGTCATTGTTCACGCGCATCTTTGCTTGAGGAAACTTCAGTTGCAGATTGAAATGTTTCAGGTTGTGCATTTTGCGTGATGCATGTAGTAGCCATTCCTGATCACAGAACAGATTTCTTGTTCGCACAATCTATACTGCCTTACCTTTACTTAAGCCAGACACACAAGGTGCTCAGACATGAAATGTACATGGTGTACACAGAGGGACTTGAGCCAGTTGCCTTTGCTGTCACTTTCTCTCTCAGAAATTCTGCTGACTTAAACGATGTCCTTTTTGGAAATGATATGAAAAATAAAGGCTCTGTGCTTGACAAATTCCTGTCCATCCTTATTGAAGGTAGAAAGTGCTTTAAGGACCACATAAGTCAGTTGCCCTTGGGAAAAGAGTGGAAAGGAGAAGTAGCCAGGAGAGTGATAATAAATACAGTACAGGTTTCCCCCACTATCTGAAAGTAGAAAGTAGAGCATTCCTATGAAGCCTTTTGTAAGCTGAAATGGTATAAAGCGAAGAAGCAATTACCTGAGGGCACATCTTGCTTACGGATGCATGAAATAAATCGAGATAAAAGCACAGATGCTCACAGACACAGTTCAAAGCTATGACAGCTTGATGCCGAGATGCTGAGTATAGTTCTTGGGGAAGGAGCTTGGTGGTGTCACTTTCACTGCTCAGGGTTCATACTGCCTCTATAATGGCTCTGAATGCTATTTTTGCTTTTCTCCTTTTTTCATAAAAGCAAAAATCCTTTCTGGATTTCTTTCGTGCAGCAAAAACAGGTACTCCTGTAGGTCTTTCCTAAAAGTGAATTAGCATGAAGCAAACTTTTGAAAAGCAGCGGATACTTGTAGCTCCGACGTACCTATTGTACTTGCTGGGCCTTGTTCTATTTTTAATTTTTTTTAATTTTAAAATAAAATTACCACCAATCCTCTAAGCAGCCCCACAAGGTAGGTTATGACTTGCCACTCACCTCACAGGCTCAGAATTCCCCTCTGAGTAACTAAAGGAATACATTGTGCTCAAAACCCACAGTTTAGCAATCAAATGTGGGATTTGAAACTTTAGGTGATCAATCATGAAATCTACATTGGGACTTAGAATAAGAAGGATGAGCTCCCTTCTTGGAAAAGTGCATTTTGTGCACCTAAAGAAATGAGGGTGTGTTATGCCTCAGAGCCACACACTAACTCACATTAGGAAGTTACTTTTGAAAATAAATGTGTGCTTATTTTCATGTAGATTTGCTCTAACTTTACAGTGGGGAATTACTTCTGAGAAGAATGTATGATTTTGAACTTGTTTCCACATATGCTGCTTATTTTAATCTACATTTATTATAACTTACAGGACTTTCCAGTTAGGTTTTACAACCAGCCTGCTTATTGATATGTGTTAGTGTACGTCAGGGGAGCCTGTGGCAATGTAGCTAAGAGATTTTTCTTTTAGTTGGCATGGGTGAGAAAAGCTCTTGGCCATAGTCAGAGTTATTCTGTCAGCGATGTCTTGGAATTGTTTCAAGACTGAGGGAGGGGCAGGTAACAGGTACTGTTAGTTTCCTTCATAGACTCATTGATAATACGTCACATAACGATACATGTGATATGGGGACACAACATCTTGATTATTTTATGTATCCCTTTTGTCTCCAAGAAGTCCTGGCTGTATTCCCCTGCTGAGGACTGAGGAGTTAATGAAGATGCAGTGCTTTAAGATGCAGAAAATGAAATGAGAAAGGGGCTGCTTTGCTTTTAATCACCAGTCCCTGTGCTCACCTCTGCAGTGGGACCAGACCAGTCAAAAGGTGCTGCACTCATTCCTTTCTGGGGGGTTTCCTTCAGAATGTCTTGGTTCCTAGCTTTCCTCAATGATACAAATGTCTATAATTTCTCAGAACTCAGCCTGTATAAAAGACAGTCACGTTTTCTGCTGTGACACCAATAGGATAACTAAAAATAGCACCAAGGACCATTTCAGGTGCCCATTATGGAGTCACATAAAAGATCTCAGTCTAGAGTATTTATAGCCAACGTGGTAACAGGAGGCACTAAGAAGAGGTGGGGGTGGGGGGAAGCAAATACCTACTGGCTAGCACCTGGAGAGGATATGATGCTAGGCTTCACAGGCCCTGCTTTACTGACGCTCTTAAAACTGCACCTTCAATGCCTGGTGCAGAGGACTGATTGTAACTATGTCCTCAGCATTTTACTACACACAGACGTGGCAGAGCAGAGGCTCAGTATTTGTCCACTGAATTAAAGTTCTTGTAACATAACTGGAACAGGCTAAAAAATTTCCAAAGAATTAGAGGGCATTTTTTTAAACTCTTAACTTCAGGTCATGAAATTCAACTAACAGATATATTAATCAAAATGACAGACCTGCCGTAACTGTCAGTAGAAGGAATTTCCCCTTATTAATTTAAAACAACTTATACTAGGGGCAAGTCAGTCTGCCATTTAGACAAATCATACTATAAGTCTAATTTGTCGTCCCCTTACAAAAGTCTTTTAGAAAATTCTTTTTATATTTGTAAATACCTAAAAGCACACTGTGCATTACAAAAATTAGTAAGAAACTCATAAAAACATTCACAAGAAAATTACAGCTGTGGCTCCTTTGTCATCTTCCTGCCCTTATAGAAATGACTCTTTCTACTCTTTAACAGTGCTTTCAAAAAGCACTCAGACATAATTAATAAATAAGACAATTATTTCTTCATTTTCAATAGTAGGCTTTGAGAAGACAGTACAAAAAGTATAAAATAGCCCATTTTCTTACAGTAATGTTAGATTTGAAAGCTAAATGCATTTAAAAGTAGGATAGGCTTTTGTCCATTTAAATGATTCAGTGTTTGTACCCTTCAAATTGATTCTGGGTTATAGTTATATACAAAACAATTAGTCCATGTTTTTCCATTTGGCCCATGCCTAAACTATAAAAAGAAAATTATAGCTATCTCCTCCAAGCTGCTGAGCTATGATGAATGTGGTAATAACCATACTATTTCCACGCCATGGGAGTCTGTGATTATAAGAATAAACATTAAGTATTTTATTTATGGCAAAGATAAACTGTGAGCTAAGGTCCAAAATATACACAGACACTTACTAACTAAAGGGAAAAGTACATAAATACATCTTAGACGTGTAACAACAAATAGCACTACCCAAGCAGCTTGCTCTCACATTTCTAACCATGTGCTGTCATCTGAACGACGATTTCTAGAATAAACCTGTAAGGACAAGGGTACCCATACTGACAAAGGTACGTTGTTAACTGTAAAGCAAGTATTCAAGTGTACTCATGAGGCTAGTAACTAGTTGATGTAAAAAAGCAGCTTTTGGACTTCCTCGGCAGTCCACTGGTTAAGACTTGGCGCTTCCAATGCAAGGGGCTCGGGATCGATCTCTGGTCGGGGAACTAAGATCCCACATGAGATGCGGCCAAAAAAGTATTTAAAAAAAAAAAAGTAAAAAGCAGCTTTTTATGTAAGCATTTTATTCATTCACTCAACATGATAAACTTTGGATCTGCGAAGTGGAGATACCTATACCTTCACTAAGTTGTTATGGAGATTTCATTATTAATAGACATTCAATAAATAACAATACTCTTAAGTTCCTTTGATGGCTAAGCACTGTACTGGTCACTGGAGGCATTAAGAATATCAAAAGGTCCCCATCCTCAAGAAACTCAGTCTCTAGGACCACCTACCACTGAACAATTCTTGATACGGTTCAAATGCTGTTTTATTATTTTTTTTCTGGTATAATACAGGAGGAGAAATTTTAAGAGAAAACACTGACATGTTTTACAAAAAGCTACAAGTTTATTAACATAATATATTCTAAAATATATCAAAGTTTCAAGGAGGTCTTTTTGAATCTCAAATAAGAAATCACAACATTCACTATTAGTTAAAAAAAAAAAAGGGTAGTGGTGGTCATTCATGGGTTTTAAACAGTCCAAAATGAAAATGCAGAAAACGTTTACTTTGGTGGATCTGTGTTGATGCCGTATTTCTCCTTGAGAAGCTTCAACTGTTCTTCCTTCTTCTTTGTGTCCATCTTCTGAAATGCCTGAAAATGTGGTAAGCATCAAAGTTAACAGTTACCAATCTACAGTCAAATGAATTTCACCAATAGCAGTAGCTAGAAAAGAACTCAGGGTACACATCTCCCCTAGTGCTGGTACAGCTCTCTACTAACTCTTACATGGGGTCCCCACGTGATGAGAACCATGGCCATACTTACCCTGTTGGCATTATAGTACAAAACCACGAGGTATCTGTTGCAAACATTGAATCCTGACAGGTGATCACACGCATTCTTGGCATCAAAGATGTCTTCATAGACCACATAAGCTGTTCCTCTAGTTTCAGGTGTGTTCCCCCTACCGAGTTGAATCGGACTTAATTAAAATACACATTTACCTGAAAACCATTAAAGGAAATAGATACTATGGACAGGTATGCTGGATGAGCCTATAATTTCTCAAAACATGTAATTTTTGTTTTTATTTTAAGTAAAATAGCTCAGGTTAAACTTACTGTTATATCAAGAATACTAATATGGCTACTAAAGCAATAGCAGCAAAGAACTAGCTTGAAACCTTCAGTTTTCATGTTCACTGCTCTAGTCTTTCCTACTTCTCATACTAAGAATCAATTTTCAGTTTTACACTGGAAAGTATGCTACCTTAGGATGATAGTTGTGATTAGTCAGCAGTGTCTAGAATGGGGTTTTTCTTACTATGCATTTATGCAACAGAACCAATACTTTAGTTATTTACCACCCTAGTCCCTTGTTTCTAAAGATTCTGATTTTCTCCCTCACTCTAATTTTAGTTCCAGTCCTTAAAAATAAGACAACCTCGGGATCTCCCTGGCGGTCCAGTGGTTAAAACTCCGAGCTTCCACTGCAGAGGGCATGGGTTCAATCCCTAGTCAGGGAACTAAGACACATACCACACAGTGCGGCCAAAACCACTCCCCCAACAAACAAAAAAACCCACAAAAAATCTCCATCAATGTAGGGGACAAAAGTTTCTGGGTAATATTTTACTAAAGTTTACCAAATCCATAAAAATAAAACCATTTTGTGTCTGTAGAAGGAGCTGGGGTTGGAAGGAAGCCCCTACCAGGAAGATAGCAAAATTATAAATGATACACAGGAAAACAGCAACCACCATCCTTTATGGCCAGGAAAGGATGTCCTCCAATGTAAAGAGCCAATGTAGTTTCTTACACTTTTCTTAGAAGATTCATTGCTTGCTTGCTTATGTATTTATTTGGCTGCACCACGTGGCATGCGGCATCTTAGTTCCCCAACCAGGAATTGAACCTGTGTCCCCTGCAGTGGAAGCTCGGAGTCCTAATCACTGGACCACCAGGGAATTCCCCCAAGATTCACTGCCCTTTTAAAACAAGCGTCAACTCCCAACTTTCACACATTCATTTTTAATAATATGTGCACTTTTATGCATTACACAGCCCTGTGTAGCTGGAGAAAAGGGCTGGGTCTCTGGAGGGATTGGGTTTGAAGTGTGCTTGTTGGTGGGGTTACCTGTGAGCCAGAGCAGAATGCTGGAAGGTGGCTGGAAGTGGAAAGCGGAAGCTGGATCTCACTCATGGATATGGGGCTGCTTCTTGTGTAGGTGTTCCTTGCCACCTCCTCTCCTCACCTCACCAGCTTCCGTTAGGGGAGGAGCTAGGGAAGTGTGAGGAGCAACAAACTGCAGGTGGCAGATGGCCATGTGCTTGTGAGTGGGGACAGCTGGCAGAGGTCCCATTCAGCTTATGTTCCAGTAAGCTAAAGATGGATCCCCTTTCCTCCATCTGTGTTCTATCCACCCAATGCAACTGCAGAATAAGGTTTATTAACTGCCACAGTCCCTGCAGAGGTTCAAGGAAAGGCAGTGGGCCCCATGGGAAGGGGAGGCACCTGCCTAGATTTGATCTAGGATGAGACTACAGTCTTGGGCGCTGGTCAGAGCTTGTGCTTCCTGTAAAAGGGGATGGGATAGGTATAGGGCGCCGGGTGGTTGGAGGGTGCCAGTGTCATCAAACACTCTCACTTTGTCAGGTTACATGGGCCTGATGAAAAATTTTATAATATTCTTTACTTTCTGCAAATAATCTAACAACTTTTGGACTTTTGACTTTTGACTTTTAACCATTTTCTTAAATGCTTTAGGTATGAAAATTGGGACTACCCAAAGGAAAAAAAACACTGTCCCTAAGATTTTCCCAAAAAGTCTACCTAATTTTTCCTTCAGAATAAAACCATAAAAAACTCAACAACAATTTAAGTTCCTTAAGGGCAAACATGACCTTATATTTTATTTTACTCCCACAGTGCTATGCATTCAGCAAGTGCTAATAAGCATTTGAAGGGTGGAGATCTACTTTCTCCTATTAGTTCTCTCACACATCTTTTCTCCAGGAAGCTAACAGAACAAATCAAAACAAAACAAAAGCATCTCTCTTCTTTCCTCTTACATCTTCTTAGGAAGTAGAATAGGGAGAGGCGCTAATTCCATTTTAAAGACTCTCCATCTCAATTTAAAAAAGCGGTACCGATGAACCTAGTGGCAGGGCAGGAATAAAGATGCAGACGTAGAGAACAGACTTGAGGGCATGGGGCTGGGCGGGGTGGGGGGGAACTGGGACGAAGTGAGAGAGTAGCATGGACATATATATACACTACCAAATGTAAAATGGATGGCTAGTGGGAAGCTGCTGCGTAGCACAGGGAGATCAGCTCGGTGCTCTGTGACGACCTAGAGGGATGGAATAGGGAGGGTGGAAAGGAGGCTCAAGAGGGAGGGGAGGGCTTCCCTGGTGGCGCAGTGGTAGGGAGTCTGCCTGCCAATGTGCGGGACACGGGTTTGTGCCCCGGTCCGGGGGGAATCCTGCACACCACGGAGCGGCTGGGCCCGTGAGCCATGGCTGCTGAGCCTGCGCGTCCGGAGCCTGTGCTCTGCAACGGGAGAGGCCACAGCAGGGAGAGGCCTGCGTACCACAAAAAAAAAAAAAAAAAAAAAAAAAGAGGGAGGGGATATGGGGATATATGTATACATATAGCTGATTCACTTTTATTGTACAGCAGAAACTAGCAAAACATTGTAAAGCATTTATACTGCAATGAAGATGTAAAAAAAAAAAGACTCTCCATCTCAAGTGCCCCAGCCCCTAATTATCAACCTAATATCTTGATCTCCATATTGTAATTTTAATTAAAAACATGTACTTGCTACCTACTATATGTTAAGCACTAAGTCAACATTATTTTCTTGATTGGTGGTAAAAGCTTAAAGTGAAAACAAGAAAACCTAATCATGTAACTTAACCTCTCTGAGCTTTAGCTGCTTCATGTGTCAAATAGTGACATCAGGCTCCATCACCTGTCCTACCTTACTCATGGCTTTAATAATCAAAATCAAAGCACCGAGAGTCTACTACATGCCAATTAAGGTGACCAATTATCCTACATGTGAGGAAAAAGCTGGGCAACTTGTCTAGGGTCACATGGCTAGTAAAAGGGCCTGCAGTAGAATCTCGTCTCCTGAGCCCTAAGTCAGGGATTCTTCTGTACACTATTCTTGTATGTCTAGAACAGGAGTTCTCAACCTAGAGTCCATGTACCCACTGAAATCACTTGCAAAACGTTGTGTGTATTCTGTAGAAAGGGTCAAAAGCTTTTATCAAATATGCAAAGAGAGTTCCTAAAAAGGACAGCTGCTCTATAACACTTCATTTTCATCCCTGTTTGAGTACCAATGATGATATATTTCTAGCTCTTGGTTTACTTTTTGGAGGGATAGTGATCATTGTAAAGGAAAGTCCTCAAGATCTCAGAGTTCTAAAAGCCACGGAGGAACTCTCAAGTCATGAAAGAAAATGTATTAAGAAAGGGATATTCCAATTAAAAATAAAAAGCTTAGAAATCCTCTTAGATGGACTCAGGTAATTGGCTTATGTATACTAGTTAAAATGACAGCAGCTGTGGTACTGTGTAGAGATTCAATTTAGAATCAGAAGATTTTATCACTAAATAGCTGTGTGAAGCTAGAAAGGTACTTTACTCTCTAAGCCTTAGTCTCACCTGTGAAAGAGACACTCTCACCTCCACACAGGGCTGTAGTGTTGGTGATGCAAACAAAAGCACCTATTACAACTGGCATATAGCAGATGTTAAACATCATTTGAAGGTATGAACCCCAATCTTTAAATTAAAACATGGGTTTATGTTATAATTATTTTGCCCTATACTTTTAAATCTTCAATAGAAAGCTATAGTTGAAAAAAAAAGCCTTTTTCTGTTACTTTTATATCCCTTTGCACAGCTTATTCAGAAATTCTGGAATCAGTAAAGGAGATGGTGAAGAGTGTTGAGAGAGTTAGAGTTAATGCATATAAAAACCACAGTAGAGTACTTCTTAACAAACAGTAGGTATGTAATAAATGTTGGTTCTTTCTCTTCCCACCCATTCCCCTCAAACCACTCATTACTACTTCATGCTCTCTATAATTTCACAACTACCATTCTTGGCTCTCACTGAGCTGGATCATGAGGGTCTCTGTAGGTACTTTTCCCTTGGTCTCTAGGCTCTTGGTTAGGCCCTCTGTCAGCTATAATTCTGAGATTATAAATTACACAATCATTTTCTTTTAAATGACATTTCAAATGTCTCAGTAAGACTCACACTCTGATTTGACGAATAGGTCCATATTTCCCAAATATATCATACATTTCTTCAGCCGTGATTTTGTAGGGCAAATTTCTTATATACAAAATTCGATTTACTTCAGGTGGAAGTCGAATCTAAAATGAAAAATAATGTGTTGTCACTATAATCAGAGGCAGGAGTGCTATCATTTAAAAAAAATTCTCATAATAAATTCTAATAAAGATGATGCATAATTTTTATAAGCCAAGAATTATAATCTGATATTACTGAAAATGGCACGCTCTTTGGAAAAGCATTGGTTTTAGGGAGGACTATTAGTAGGAACTAATAAGGGGCTACTACAAAACCCAGGTTTTCAGTCACTACAGGTAAACAAAGATCTCCAACCTCATTTAAAAGTCCTCAATGCCACAGACATGTGTGGGACAGAACAAGGGAACTGTTCCTGTTTGCTGGATAATAAAACTCCCACTGATAACCATTCTCGGGTCTTCTCAGAAACTTGTTCTATCAATGATCTCTTTCTTTTGAATTTACAGCCTTTCCCTCACCATTGGCTTCCTTTATTACTCATGTGAGCAGCTGCTTATGTACTCCCAACTGTTACACAAAACAAAACACTTATTTGGATCCCTCTTCATTCACTCAAATATTTAATAAGTGCCTTCGTTAATACACCAGGCAAGGCAAGGTATTAGGATTACAGAGTGAAGGAAAAAAGACAAGTTTTCTGCCTTTCCTGAATTTATCAGCCCTCTATTTGCTATCCTATCTTGCTCTTTTTTCTTTTCTCTCAGTCAAGCATATGAAAAGAGGCAGGTTATACTCACTGCTTCTTCAGTTCATAACACTCATCAGCCTACCACAATCTAGCTCCTACTCCAGCACGCTGATGAAAAATGCTTTTAGGCACTAAGACCTTTCACTTGCAGTGTTCTTTTTTTTTTTGCATTAAAAAAATTTTTTTTTGGAGTACAGTATTCAATTCTCATCAACTTAATTTCTCTGAGGCTTCTGACACTGTTGACTATTACGTTTTTGACCTTTCTTGACACTCTTTCCTTGGATTCCTCCTAACTCTCTGGCTAGCTGTTCTCAGTCTTCTTTGTCATTAAAATAGGCTCTTCCACAGAGTTTCACCTTTAGACTTCTTGACTCTCTGTATACTCCCCTTAACTCTACATTCTCTTAACCATACACGTTTTCCACACTGAGTCGATGACTCTCAAATATGTATCTCTGGTCCAGATTTCACTCCTGTGCTTCTTATTAACATACTTAATTACATACTAGACATTAATTTGCTCAATAACTATTAAACTGGCAACTACTTCAGGCATTAACCTAAGTGTTGTATAAATGGAAGAATAAGATACTTATTCCCTGCCCTCAAATGGTGACAAATGGTAAACAAATAAGTACAATAAAGTTTTAGACTTTAAGATTTAAGGTTAAGTTCAAATAGATGATAAACACTGTCAGACAATCACAATATACATCTCCAGTAAATCTGCTTTCTCACTCTGCAAGAGACTATATCACATTTTCCCTTCTTTCCTCAAACCTTACCATCACCACTCCCTCTAACATCCGAGTTGAGCTGTACCCTCTCTTCCCTGCTCATCCCAGGTGATAACCTTGGCTCTTGTTTATTGGAGAAAATAGATGCGACCAAATGGTAAGTACCTTATATTCAATATGCATTCATGCATATCCAGCCACTTTCCCTCTCATTGCTATGCCAACCCCTCACCTACCCCAAACTGATCCTGAACTTAACCCACCTTTCTCCTACATCATCAGTTTCTCCGGCTCTACTGGATCATTCCCATTGGCATACAAATACACCTTGTATCACACATCCTAAGAAAAGTTAACTATCATCCAATTTCTTTTCTCCCTATTTACGAGAAAATTTGTGGAAAGAGCTGTCTCCATTTTCTCAACTTCTACCTTCTTTTCATCCCACCACATCCCACATTTCATCCACTGAAATGATTATCATCAAAGTTACCAAAAATCTTCATCTCACTATATTTAACTGTCTTCACCTTACTGTACCTCTCAGCATCTTAAGATCTGACTACTCTTTCTCCTAAGATAATTTTTCTTAGGTTTCCATAACACCCCGACTCCCTAATATTACAATGTAAGCAGCAGGCCTTTCTGTTTTATTCTAGGTATCTCCGATACCTAGACTAGTGTCTGGCACATAGTAAGTGTTCAATAAATATGACTGATTTATTGTATCCTATCTCTCAAGTCTGGTACATACTAGGTGCTCAAAATTATCACTGAAAACATTAATGAAGGATCCAAAAAGCTCCATGATCTGAGGAGACTTCCAGGTTCCAGCTGCCTGTTAAGCATAAGTTATTTATTGCGGACTCATCTGTGCTACCGACTTTTAGGCCGAGGAGAAGATCCTGACGCCGGGTCCTCGGTGCAGGTGAAGCAACACAGGCTGTTAACACTATCACTGACACTAGGATAACAGACTTAAAGGAACTCTCAAAAGGGGTAGGGGCGGAAGTGTGGCTCAAGGAGCACATCCCTAAGGACCGGTCCAGGATGGAATCCCCCCTGACAGGTCAGTAACTTCTGGGCTTCCCCGCCTAGGGGACGGAGGAAGGCCAAGAATGCTCTGATTACGCCAATGAGAAAGCCCAGCAGCGAAGTGCTCCCCCTCCTCGACAGAAGTCCCAGACACTCACGTTCGCTCTCTTGGCCGCTTGCATCGCCATCTTGGCAGACTGATGAGGTTACCGCAGCAAATACGTGAATTCCTCCACACTCCTCCGAAGCTCGCTCAGCTTCGAGTGCAACAAGGCGTCAGACGCAAGACATCAACGTCCAGACCCCGCCGGAAGCTGTTCTAACACACCGGAATACCACCGCCTCACGCCGAAACGTGCTGACGTAGTCTCCCCTCAGGAAAAGACTCCGGGGCAAAACAGGGCTGAGAGACTTAAGAGGCCGGAAGGTTGAAAGGCGGGACCTGGGCTTAAGAAGGGGCGGTGTTCCGGTCGCGGAGGCCCAGAGCAGCGGAAGCTGGCAGAAGGGGGTGGAGCCTGAGGAGAGCTGTGAGAGCTGGGTCTGCGCCTGGGTGAGTTGCCGGGGAGGGCGGGGACTACAGTGGGGTCCGGGCCTGCGGGGCGCGCGCTGCTGTGCGGGGGATGCGTGGGTGTGCCTGGGCCCCTGACAGTGCACTAAGACGAGCCTGCAGGGTTCTGGCTGATTGGGTCGTGGCCGACGCTCTACTCCGTACCCAGAACCCCTGGCGCTGGCTCAGCCCCCAAAGTTCAGCATCAGCTGACCGGGCCTCTTCTGTAATCTCCTCGGCGATGCCAGTCCCGACTCCCACCTCACCCCCACCCTGACGGCCACAGTCCACGCGCCACTCTTCAAGTCCACTCTTTATTTCCTTAGACCGGCTTTGCACTGATCGTTTGAGGCTCGGAGAGGAACAGGGGATTACAGGCGAGCCTGGTGTAGCACCCGGTCGCCTGAGTACTGTGAATTTTCTCCAAGTTTGCTCTTGGAAGACCTGAGGTAGCCTTGTCCTGTACTGCCCCTCCTCCTTCACTGGGGCAGCTCCAGGACGATTTTGCCCACATTCTTGTTAGTCTCCATGTACGCATGGGCTTCTTGGATTTCAGTTATGGGGTAGACTCTGTCCAGAACCGGCAGTAAACTTTGAGGGTTCCCCGTGGAGAAGTGGGGCAAAATTTGATCTGTGAAAGCCTTCACCAGCATCTGTTTGTACTAAGGTAAGGAAAAGGAGACCATCAGCCTGGACAGAGGCCTTACCTTGCCACTCCCCACCCTGCTTAGTCTTTCTGCTTTCTCTGAAACTTGTACACATCTGAAAAGTCACACAAGGGTATGTAATCCCTTCACTACCAGCATGTATGTGCATGTCCCTAGATTTGTAAGCTCTATTCTGTCCCAGATAAAGACCGAAGCTTGGAGAAAATATTAGTGTCACTGAAAGCTGAAGGGCTGTTTTTAAATAAAGACTTCAAGCAGGAGGCAGCCACAGACAGGACTTAATATAGGTTCAATTCAAAAGGGATGCTTAACCTCTGCTATCCCCCCAGCAGTTGTGAAACCTTGTTACAAAACTCCCAAAGCTGGCACCTGCTGGAATGCCACACAGAAAAGATTTCATGAATGTATAATCTGTTAAAGGTAGAAGCTTACTAACCTTACTTACCTAAGAGGCTTTCTTAGCACACTGAGAACAGTTCTGCCTTTGAAAACAAAGTCTTGGAACTATTAGTAGTATTTCCTAATATGGTCAATGCTTTGTTCATTGTTATAAAGTTTACATAATACATTACCCTCCTTCCAAGATGTTGAGGCCTTTATCAACCAATTTTAATTAGTTCTGTGAAATTAGGTTACCTATTTATACACAGAGGGGCAGGTTTCTATTAATACATAGGCTCTCTAACTTAATATATGATCTTACTTTCTCAGGATTATGTGAATGAATCACACTTTTATGGATAATAGTTAAATCACATTTTCTTTTCACCCATCACTCACCTTTTTGTCCCTAGATCTTAGCAGACTGGTGATCAGACTTCCTCCTTTAAAGAGTATCTTTGAAACCAGAGGCCCACTGATGTCAGCACCTCCCGTCAGACCATAGAGAACCCAGCGACCATCAAGAGCTAGGCAGTTGACATTTTTCTCCCAGTAGGAGCCGCCTATGCAGTCTAGAATAAGGTTGACTCCAGCGCCTTTCACATGAAACACAGATATATGATGCTAGTCAGACACAGAAAGCTTGGTGTGAAATAAGATTACATGGTATATTTGTGGAAATATGGGTATAAATAAATACAAGTGCAAGCAGTAAATCTATAGGTTGGAACTCAGAACATTGCTTATAGAAACATGGTTGTAAATGGAGTTTAGTTGACGGAACTCTATTATACATGTGTGATATTATACATGATCATATTTTATGATCCCTGCCACAGCAGGAGGGAAATGGGGCAGCACCATGATCTGGTATTTCCCCTGACCTCCACGTAAGTAGAGAACCCACTGGCACCCAGGGGAATAGGGGAGATCCACCCCAGGCTACAGGACAGGCTAGTCCATATCTAAGTTATCAAGTGTCTGAGCTGGGTTGCCTGAATCATGGCTTTGTTAGCTTTGTTTTCATCTCTCCTTTTTGACTCATGTGGAACAATGGAAGGGGATGAGCCAAATATATGCAGGTTCAGTTTCAGAATATAGAGGCATACACATCTACTCACCCATTTAGGGAGCTACCTACCCAAGCCTACTCTGACCAGCTCCAAACTGGTTTCTGCTCCATGCCTCCTGTTAATTCACTGCAGAGTGGCTGGTTGGGAAAAAGAGGTCCTGAATAATTCCAGGCCAACTCTGTGTGATTATCCACTTTCTAAAAAGCATATGAATCATATCACTTACAAGAATGCACAGGAAAATCATCTTAGTCCTAAATACTGCCTGCCTGTCTCCAGTGGTCAAACACCAGAGTACTAGAATTTGGCCTGGGCAGTTGTTGTGCTTTTAGCAGAGGGGAGACAGATCCAGAGGCAACTCTGAGGCTGGTGAGGATTTTATTTAATCATCTCTGAAACTCCTGCTGAATTGCAGAAGCTTTATTTACCTTTGCTGAATTTCAGTGTTGCTTCAGAAAAATCCTCTTCTTTGTAATTGAATCCAGCAGGTGCTCCAAGCGTTTCTGCCATTTGAAGCCTGTGCTGGGAGCCAGCTGTGACCAGAGGAACAGCTCCAGCCATCTGGGTAAGTTGGATGGCAGCTGTGCCCACACCACTTGCTCCTGCATGGATTAGCACAGAGTCTCCAGCCTGAACATTTCCTGCGACAGAAAGTACAGGAACCATTTTCTTTGCTTTGCAACTGCTACACATTCTCCATATAGGCTTATTCTACCATAATCACCTGGCCCTGAGACCACCAAATGTCAAATCTCTGGCTGTTTTGAGAGCACATATTGACTTTTTGTCTTACTGCCTCTGGTCAAAGTGGGAAACAACTTTTGGAAACAGTTACTAGCAGCCACATCCATAATCTCTGTTCTACCTGTGAAATAATACAAAAACATATCTCTGACCTATACCTGAATGAGTAAGAATAACCACCATTCCCGCTGTCACTACCTGAAGGCAGCCCCTCTTCAGTCTGAAACTGGCCTCCAGCTGGTCTCACAAATCCAGGCCCCACACACAGCCACCAGGCTCCTCCTGAAATGGAGCTTTCATTATGTCACTTTCTCCTCAAAATGTCAAGTGGTTCTTGATTGGTTTTCGTGTCAAGTCCAAATAGCCTGCCATTCAAGGCCACCACAATCTAGTTGCAGTCTCATCTTTCATAAATTACAGTTGTCATCCTTCACTTCTGAGTGAAGCAGCTGATCTCACCTTGACCCTCTTAGGCCACCTTGGTATGCCATCTGTCCATCACAGCTCTACCACCCTTCAAGGCCTTCTGTTCCAGAAAGCCTTCTCGGACCCCCTTTGCCCACACCAACTTTTCCCATCTTGAGCTTCTGTTGTAGTTAGAGCCAGGGCCACCCTTCCAAACACTGTGGTTGTCTTGCCAGTTACACTGGTCTCCCCAAAGCCAGGGACCCTCATGTAAGCTCTTTGCTGGCCTCAGTGGGATTGGGGAGGAATTAAAGAGTTGATTGAATGGCTTCTTCTGCTGTGCTAGGGCTCCCAGAGAGAAGCTTAGCCTGACTGAGAAGCTGGGACTACTGCTGGGCTTACTGTGTGAAGATGTGCACAGGCCTTTCATCCAGCGCTTTCCAGGTTTTCTATGTGCTAACCATAATTTTCAGCCTCAGTATTGCTGCACAGTATGAGGACCTGATACTACTGATGGTACAGTAGGCTGAGGTGCTGGGGTTGGGTGTGGCTCAGTGGCCAGATCAAAGCTGCCCTGCAGGACTGCTGGGTTCTGAGGTGGCTGAGTCATGAAGCAATTGAACCATGCTGTATGGAGTAAGCATGAGGTAGGGTGAGGTGGTCCTTACCCAAGAGATGTAACAGCTGGGAGGCGGTGAGCCAGGCCTCTGGGATGGCGGCAGCCTGGGGCATGGTCAGTCCTGCCGGGATGGGCATGAGGAGCCCTTCGGGGACAGTGACATACTGGCCCCCGCTAGGCAGCAGAACTATGGCTGGGTCCCCAATCTTTCAGTGTCCCTGGCAGCCAGGCCCCTGCTCTGCCACGTGTCCAGATGCCTCGAGTCCCCAAATGTTGCTGGCTCCTGGGGGTGGGGCATACTGGCCTTGTCTCTGTAGAGAAAGGGTGCACTAAGTAGTAAACGTGATCAGAATTCTGTGTGTCACCGTCCCTGGCCCTCTTCCCATAGCCCCTTTTTTTTTCCAAGACAAAGTTCAGGGTAAAGTAAGGTGTTTTTTTTTTTTTTTTTTGCGGTACACGGGCCTTTCACTGTTGCGGCCTCTCCCGCTGCGCAGCACAGGCTCCGGACGCACAGGCTCAGTGGCCAAGGCCCACGGGGCCAGCCGCTCCGCGGCATGTGGGATCCTCCCGGACTGGGGCACGAACCCGTGTCCCCTGCATCTGCAGGTGGACTCTCAACCACTGCGCCCAGGGAAGCCCTAAAGTTAGGTTTTTTAATTCAAGAAAAAAGAGAGCAGAGGTGATTTGTTTCATGCAAATAAGAGACTGTAGGTCCCATAATCAGTGGATGTCTAACTGGTAGAGTCCTTAGCTATTTCTCTCATCTAAACCCCTTGTTTTACAAATGAAGAAACTGAGACCTGGGCAGGGAAATGCCTTGTCCAAGGTGGCAAAGCAAATTAATAGCAAGACTGGGAATAAAACCGTGGACTCCTTTTCTTTTCAATTTAATTAAATTAATTTTTTTATACAGCAGATTCTTATTAGTTATCTATTTTATACATATTAGTGTATACATGTCAACCCCAATCTCCCAATTCATCCCACCACCACCCCCGACCCCCCACCCCCACCCCGCAGCTTTCCCCCCTTGGTGTCCATACATTTGTTCTCTACATCTCTGTCTCTATTTCTGCCTTGCAAACCAAACTGTGTACTCCTTAATGATAGTTCTGATATATCAAGTGCCAGGCTCTGTACTTGCTCAACACAGTCTTCAGAAGCCTTCAACCAGATGCTTGAGACCAGAGGGACTGAACTAGGAGTGTGCATCTGAACCATTTGAGGAGCCTTTTCAAAGTACACATGCCTGGGTCCTGGTCCTATTTATTTTGAATAAGTGCCTCCTGTGATTCTGGTGTACATTTCTTAATTCAAAAAATGCAGCTGGCCTAGTTTACTGCTTCAAAAAGAAGTCAGAAGAAAATTCTTAGAGTACTGCCCCCTGCCAGCTCTGGGACCCTCAGAGTGGAAAGAATACAGACTTTGGAGCCTTAAGACAAAGACCTCAATTTGAGTCACAGTTCCCCTGGTTACTAGTGTGTGGCCTTGGGGGGGCTTCCCTGGTGGCGCAGTGGTTAAGAATCCGCCTGCCAATGCAGGGGATACGGGTTCGAGCCCTGGTCCGGGAAGATCCCACATGCCACGGAGCAGCTAAGCTCGTGTGCCACAACTACTGAGCCTGCTCTCTAAAGCCTGCGAGCCACAACTACTGAAGCCCGTGTGCCTAGAGACTGTGCTCCACAATAAGAGAAGCCACCGCAATGAGAAGCCTGCCCACCGCCACTAAGAGTAGCCCCCACTGGCCACAACTAGAGAAAACCTGAACACAGCAACGAAGACCCAACGCAGCCAAAAATAAATTAGTGTGTGGCCTTGGGCTCATTGCTGAACCTCTCTGACCCTCAGTTTCTTTATCTGTCGAATACAAATGGTGAACAGGGCTGCCTGAGGAGTAAAGGAGATAGAGCAAGGTCTAACACTCGCGCACGGGAGCACACACACACACACACGCACGCACGCGCGTCCAGTCTCCTTATCTGCAAACCTGAGCAGACAGTGGTTTGATGCAGGGTGGACTCTGCTGTGCAAACACCCCTGTATTTTGTGTAAACAATGGAGGCTAAGTGGTTCTAGTTTCAGAACCCCCAGCACGCATGATGAGCATTAATGGTAGTGCCTTAGGTCTTTCCTTCATCCTGTGAATATTTATTTTCATTTATTTATTTATTTATTTTTGCGGTAAGCGGGCCTCTCACTGTTGTGGCCTCTCCCGTTGTGGAGCACAGGCTCCGGACGTGCAGGCTCAGCGGCCATGGCTCACGGGTGTAGCCGCTCCGCGGCATGTGGGATCTTCCCGGACCGGGGCACGAACCCGTGTCCCCTGCATCGGCAGGCGGACTCTCAGCCATTGCGCCACCAGGGAAGCCCCTGGTGAATGTTTATTGAAGAACCTGGAGTCCCGCCCAGTCCCAGCCGCTGCCAGACCCCTGGGTACCTGGAGTAAGTCTGCCCGGTTCAGGGCGCTGGCTGCCACCTTCAGGAGGACTTCACCCTCCCCTGGGCTTGGCTTGGCCACTTCCTTCAAGTAAAGGTTTTCTGGTCCTCCGGGCTTATCAAAGTGCACAGCTAACATGTTCTCTGAGGACACAGGGTAGACCGAGGTTCTTTGAGGGGCGCAGCGACTCCTGCCGGCCAGCGGCCTCCCTCAGTCCGTCCGGCCCCAACCCCCTGAGCGCCTTCCCGCGGGGACCCTGCAGCCTCCGGACTGACCCCACGCGGAGGACACAGGCTGGGACGAGGTGCAGAGAGGATGGCCGTGCGGGTTGGCTGCGGCGGAGCAGGAAGACACTGAAGAGCGTCAAGCAAGTTTCATTCCCTCCGAGTTGGAATCCCCCGCCCGCCAGGGTCACTGGAGCCCATGAAAGTTATTTACTTGCTCTGGGTGGCCTCCTCTGCTGCTCCAGGTGACGCGGCGTGGTCCTGCGCCCCCTGCGAGTCCTCGGAGCAGTGGCGCTGCCTCGGCCACCACCACAATGGACGGCTGGACTCTGGGTAGTGCAAACGGTGGGGCTGACCCTCCCCTTCTTCCTTCGCCTCCTTTCCCTTTAAAATGCAAAGCTAGTGGCGGCAAATCAGATTTTCTTTAACTTTGAGCCTCTGGAATCTAGTCTTTCTCTTGGTTTGGCGTGAAATGCTGTTCCAGCCCTCACTTTGAGAAAACTTTTCCGCTCTCTAGGCAGCAAGACGCGAACTCTTGGCAGGCGATCGGTCCATTTCTCAGTCAGGCCAGGCTTTTAGCCCATTTGGGCTTTAAGTCTGGCTTCCTGCCCTTCTTGTGGGCAGGCGTCCCAGTAGGGTGGGCAAGCAGGGTGCTACTGAGAAAAAAGAGGAGCATTAGGGGCAAAGGGAAGGTAAAACAGTCCCGGGATTCTTGTCACTTCTGCGGTTCCTCCAGTCTTTCCAGGGGATGAGGGAGCGGCCTCTAGAAGACGCTGCCCAGTGAGGCAATTTAGCCTGGTTAAAAGCTGTATAAATAGGCTACATCAGGGTTTCTCAACCTTGTTGCAATTGACATTTTGGACTAAATTTTTTTGTTGTGAAAGACTGTCCTGTGCAGCTTGGGATGTTTAGCAGCATCCCTGGTCTCCACCCACTAGATACCAACAACACCCCTATCTAGTTGTGACAATAAAAAAATGTATCGGCATTGCCAGATATCCCTTGGGGGGCAAAATTACTTCTAGTCAAAAACCACTGGGTTGGAAGAATACACATGTATGTGCGCCTGTGTAAAAACAAGATAGGTAGCTTTTTTTCTTTTTTTTTTTTTTTTTTGCGGTATGTAGGCCTCTCACTGTTGTGGCCTCTCCCGTTGCGGAGCAAAGGCACCAGACGCGCGGGCCCAGCGGCCATGGCTCACGGGCCCAGTGGCTCCGCGACATGTGGGATCCTCCCAGACCGGGGCACGAACCCGTGTCCCCTGCATCGGCAGGCAGACTCTCAACCACTGCGCCACCAGGGAAGCCCAAGATAGGTAGCTTTTTTTTCCTCCCCTGCTGGGGGACGGCAGGAGGGCAAAAAAAAAAAAAAAAATCGGATACTTATCTTTATTTTTTTAAATAAATTTTTGTTTATTTATTTATTTTTGACTGCGTTGGTTCTTCGTTGCTGCGCAGGGCCTTTCTCTAGTTGCGGTGAGCGGGGGCTACTCTTCGTTGCGGTGCACGGGCTTCTCATTGCGGTGGCTTCTCGTTGCAGAGCACGGGCTCTAGGCATGTGGGCTTCAGTAGTTGTGGCACGAGGACTCAGTAGTGGGCTTAGTTGCTCTGCGGCATGTGGGACCTTCCTGGACCAGGGCTCGAACCTGTGTCCCCTGCCTTGGCAGGCGGATCATAACCACTGCGCCACCAGGGAAACCCCTGATAACTTAACTTTAAAAAAAAAAAAAAAAGGATACAGCATCTTATGAGCCAATCAAAGAAGCTAAAAATACATTGATTAAACCTAGAAGCCATTTGTTACAAAAACCCCGAGCAAAAGAAGAATAAAAGGAATTGTGTATTATTTACCAAAAACCCGCAGCAAGTACTATCCTAAATGGAAAAACACTAAAACCATTGCAGTTAAAATCAGGAAGTAGATAGGGATGCCCACTATTGACATTATTATTTAACATTACTTGGGAAGTTTTAGTAAATGCACTAATACATACACAAACAAAAGGAAGTAACATATAAACATTGGAAAGTGATAGGACTATCTCTTTTTGCCGTTGATATGAGCGTAGACCTAGAAAACCTAAGGGATGCCAGTAAACAAAACAAAACTAACATTAATGAGATAATTTGTTAGGATGCCTGGATGCAAGATGCGTACACCAAAATCAGTAGCTTTATTCTCCAGCTAAGCACTTAGGGGAAAAAATGGGAGAAATATCCCTTTTACAATAGCACAAGCTGTAAAAGGCTTAGGAATAAGTTTAACTTATTTAAGGAACTTAACTTTAAGAAAGGCATAGGAATTATATATAGAAGACTATAAAACTGTATTGGAGAACAGAAAACAAGATCTGAACAAGTGGAAAAAATCATGCTATGGGGTAAGAAGACAGTACATAAAATTGTCAAATCTACCAGATTAATATATACGTTTATTGTTAATTTAGTTATAATGCCAACAGGGTCTTTTTATTTTTAAAAATTATTTATTTATATTTTTGGCTGCCTTGGGTCTTTGTTACTGCACGCGGGCTTTTCTCTAGTTGCGGCAATCAGGGGCTACTCTTTGTTGCAGTGCACGGGCTTCTTATTGCGGTGGCTTCTCTTGTTGCAGAGCACGGGCTCTAGGCGCCCGGGCTTCAGTAGTTGTGGCTCACGGGCTCACTATCTGTGGCTCACGGGCTCTAGAGCGCAGGCTCAGTAGTTGTGGCTCATGGGCTTAGTTGCTCCGTGGCATGCGGAGTCTTCCCTGAGCAGGGCTTGAACCCGTGTCTCTTGCATTGGCAGGCAGATTCTTTTTTTTTTTTTTTTTTTTGTGGTATGTGGGCCTCTCACTGTTGTGGCCTCTCGTTGTGGAGCACAGGCTCAGGACGCGCAGGCTCAGTGGCCATGCTCACGGGCCCAGCCGCTCTGCGGCATGTGGGATCTTCCAGGACCGGGGCACGAACCCGTGTCCCCTGCATCAGCATGCGGACTCTCAACCACTGCGCCACCAGGGAAGCCCGGCAGGCATATTCTTAACCACTGCGCCACCAGGGAAGCCCAGGTCTTTTTATACATTTATTTATTTTTGGCTACATTGGGTCTTCGTTGCTGCGCATGGGCTTTCTCTAGTTGCGGTGAGCGGGGGCTACTCTTTGTTGCGGTGCATGGGCTTCTCATTGCGGTGGCTTCTCGTTGTGGAGCACAGGCTCTAGAGCGCAGGCTCAGTAGTTGTGGCACACGGGCTTAGTTGCTCCGTGGCATGTGGGATCTTCCCAGACCAGGGCTCGAACCCGTGTCCCCTGCATTGGCAGGCAGATTCTAACCACTGGGCCACCAGGGAATTCCCCCGGGTCTTTTTAAATTGTATAAAATCTTAGAGTATGTGGAAGAGTAAATTCCCCCAAATGGCCAAGAAAAATATGAAAAACAATAGTAAGGAAGACATATTACCAGATGTCAGAAAATATTGTAATGATGATAAAATGACAATATAGTACTTACTTCTGAGGCGTTCCATAGAAATAAAAAACACAAATATGTAAGGACAGACAGAGAGAAATGTTTACTGCAGCATTGATCACAGTGCCAAAAATCTAGAAACAAAATAGATCCCAACACTAGGGGAATGGCTGAATAAATGACGAATACTGTGCATCCATTTGAAAAATGACCAAGAGTTATAGCAGTTGTCACAGAGTGATTTACATGAAACGTTTGTTTAATGAGAGAAACATTGTGTTAAAATAATGACAAAACATCCTCATACACATATACATGACTACACACACACACACACACACACACATATGAGTTACATGAGCATGGAAAAAGATATGGAATCTTTTTATATATATCATTATCTTTATATGTAAGTTGTTTGGGGTTATCTGAAAGAGGGTGATGTCATGGGAGTTAAGGAACAATAAAAAAGGAAAAGAGAAAAAAGTGTATAACTTTTAAGCACTTTATATGTAGAGCTATGTAAAAGAAATTAAATAAGCCTTTAAAATTAAGAAAAAAAATTGAGGAACGTTGAATGGTCCCACTGAACCATATTTCCCTGTAATCACAGCCTATGGGTAGTCCCCTCGCACACTGATTTGGGTTTGACCGTGTGACTTGCTTTGGCCAATGGAACAATGAAAAGTGCTTATAGGGAATTCCCCAGCGGTCGGGGAACTAAGATCCTGCAAGCCACGCAGTGCGACCAAAAAAAAAAGGTGGGGAGGCGCTTATATGTTGAACTTGCCCGCTCTTGCTACTGAACTTTTTCACTGTCATGTGAAGAAGCTTCTTGAGCTACTCTACCAGCGCATGAGACTTCATGGAGCAGAGACAAGCTGTCTGAACTGAGCTCTCCCGGACCAAATAGCCCCAGATGATTTGCAAGTTGACTGAACCTACATGAATGACCTACCGTTGAGATCAGCAGAGGAACTTCCTGACTAATCGCAGACCAAATTATTGACCTACAAAATTGGTTGCAAGTAAAATGATTATTGTTTTAAGCCACTAATATTTGGGGGTTGTTTGTTATGCAGCAATAGATAATGGATACAAAAAGGCTCCTCAAGAAGAGTGAGGCCTCCTCTCCTCTATTCTATCATAATACATCTCTTAATAACACTTGTAGCACTCTATTGTCGGACTTTCTTCCCGACCAGACTGGGGATGTATTAGAGTATCCTAGTCTAGAGTATCCTAGTCATCTCAGTATCCCCTGTGCCTATCACCTAAGTGTTCAATTCAGATTTGTTGACTGAATGAATGATTTCAGATTTACTTGGGATATCGAAGAGTTTGAGCCATTGAAAGAGGCCAGGGAGGGAAGCGCCAGCATTTTAAGAAGAGAAAATCCATGGGAGAAGTGGGGACAACTGCATCTCTGCTGTAATTAACCCCTCTTTTCTGTAGGCCAGGGAGGCGAAAAAACAGCCCCTTTTCCACCCAGCCCTTTTACTTTGACCCAAGAATGATTTACTTTAGGATACCAAAAATGATTCTCAAATCTTAAGGAGTTTGTGATGTTTAGTCTGCTGAGGATGGAGTCTGGCCTCTGCAGGTCTGAGCACTATGTGGGTAAGGAACTGTTCTCAGGGTAGACCTGCTCAGAGAACTAGGCCATTAGCATGGGCTAGAATATGTATAATATTTCCAATCTGTTTCTCCCCCTCCCTCCCTTCCTCCTTCCCCCTTCCTCCCTCCCTCCCTTCCTTTCCTTTTTTACTTTAAATATTCATCCGTTTTATTCACAGATAATAATTGAATGCCCACTGTTTGATAAACACTGTGCAAGGTGATAGGATAAAATGATGAGGTATGGGAGGTTGGGCAATATAAGTAGAGAACACTTTTTAATAACTTAAAGAAACCTTTTTTTAAAACTTTGAAATAGAAATATTCAAACATATATAATGCAGAAGAATGAAGTTGGACCCTTACCTTACAGTATACACAAAAAATTAACTCAAAATGGATCAAAGACCGAATGTAAGAGCTAGAATTATAAAACTCTTAGAAGGAAACATAAAGGAAAAGCTCATGACTTTCAATTTGGCAATGATTTCTTGGATATGAAACAAAGGCACAGGCAACAAAAGAAAAAATAGGTAAACAGGACTACATCAATATTAAAACTTTGTGCATTAAAGAACACATCTACAAAATTAAAAGGCAACCCATGGAATGGCAGAAAATATCTGCAAATGATACATCTGATAAGGGGTTAACACCCAAAACATATATAGAACTCCTACATCTCAACAGCAAAAAAACCTCAAGACAACCCAATTGAAAAATGGGCAAAGTACTTGAATAGACATTTCTCCAAAGAAGATAGATATACAAATGGCCAATAAGTACATGGGAAGATGGTCAACATCACTAATCATTAGAGAAATGCAAATCAAAACTGCAACGAGATACCACTTCACACTCATTAGGATGGCAATTATCAAAACGCAGAAAATAACAAGTGTTGGCAAGGATGTGGGGAACTCCTGTGCACTGCTGGTGGGAATATAAAATGGTGCAGCTATTATGGAAGACAGTATCACAGTTCCTCAAAATATTTAAAATAGAATTACCCTATGATCCAGCAATTCCTCCTCTGGGTATATACCCCAAATAATTGAAAGTAGGGACTCAAATAGCTATTTGTATACCAATGTTTGTAGCAGCATTATTCAGAATAGCCAAAAAGTGGAAACAATCCAAATGTCCATCAATGATGAATGAATAAACAAAATGTGGTACATACGTTCAATGGAATATTATTCAGTATTAAAAAGGAAGAACATTTTGACACATAGTACAAGATGGTTAAACCTTTTTTTTAAGTCTCAGGTTTTTAAAAAAATATTTATTTATTTATTTAGGCTGCACCGGGTCTTAGTTGCAGCACATGGGGTCTTTAGTTGCAGCATGTGGACTCTTAGTAGTGGCATGCAGACTCTTAATTGCGGCACACATGCAGGATCTAGTTCTCCAACCAGGGATTGAGCCTGGGCCCCTGCATTGGGAGTGTGGAGGCTTACCCACTGGATCACCAGGGAAGTCCCAACATGGTTCCACTTTGAAGACATTATGCTAAATGAAATAACTGGTCACAAAAGGACACTTATATGTCCACTTATATGAAGTACCTAGAGTTGTCAAATTCATAGAGACAAAAAGTAGAATGGTGGTTGCCAGGGGCTAGAGGAAGAGGGAAATGGGGAGTTAGTGTTCAATGGGTATAGTGTTTCAGTTTTGCAAGATGAAAAGAGTTCTGGTAATGGACGCAGGTGATGTTTGCTCAAAAATGTGAATGTACTTAATGCCACTGAACTGTACACTAAAAATGGTTAAGATGGTAAATTTTATGTATTATTTACCACAATTAAGAATAAATAAATAGGAAAGTGGAAAAAGCATATAAAAGTATAGAGAATAATATAATGAACCTCTGTATGCCCGTCATTCAACTTCATCAGTTAACCCCTGGGCAGTCTTATTGTGTCACATCAGGAGAGACATAATGTCTGGTTGAGTCTCATTTCGTGTTGTAAGACATCCTGCATTCAGGTATTGCCAGGTGGCTCACTTCATTATGAAGTTCCCCCCATTAGGTTTTTCACCTGATCGCTCAGTAGCCATTGATGATCATTCTGTAGATCAGTTTTCTCCAGCTTTATTGTGCATAGGTATCACCTGGGGATGTTGTTAAACTATGTATTCTGATTCAGTAGGTCTGAATTGGGGCATGAAACTCTGCATTTCTAACATGCTTTCAGGTGAAGCCAGTGCTGATAGTCCATGGATCACACTTGGAGTAGCAAGGGCCTAGATTATTTCATTAGGGCTTTCCTTTCTTTCAGTAACTAATATTTGGTTACTGTGAGCCATAGCTTGTACCAAAAAAAAAAAAAAAAAAGATAAACGGTATTTACCAAGCTTCAGAATAATGATTTGATTTCCTGGCATCTTCCAAAGATGACTTATGATTTTTATTTAAAAAGTAACATTATAAACCGTGGACTTCAGCATAGCTGAGGAGTTTCAACCCATTACAGTTATCATTCTTTTTGAGGCTCAACTTGTCTCATTTTTGGCCAGTGGGGCCTTGCTTTTTGGTATGGCAAGATGTTTCAGGCTCATCTTGTACATTTCCTGCTCAAATCTGGATTCAGTCATTTCTCAAAGGAGCCTGGTTCCTATTACTGGAAAGTGACATTTAGAGACCACAATCTGTACACAAGGGATGCCTGATTGCTATGGCTCCTGTTTCTAGTCCTTCTTAGTGGACAGAGCTAGGAAATAGCTATTTTTTTTAAAAGAAACATGAAGAGTTTCAACTGATATTTCCAAGTCAGATTTAGGATTATAGGGTTTTAATGTAACTCCTTTGAGTTTATATATATTTTTCCTGAAAATCATGGCTTCTGATGATCTTACTATACTTGTTTATTTGATTTAATCTATGCTATATTCATATAATTGTTTCAGAATACAATTATTATTAATAGTAACATGATCACTGAAAACAGTTTTAAAGTTCATTGCTGTTCTTTTTTTTTTTCTGTATTTATTTTCATTTTGGATGATCTGTCCATTGGTGTAAGTGAGGTGTTAAAGTCCTCCACTATTATTGTGTTACTGTCGATTTCCTCTTTTATAGCTGTTAGCAGTTGCCTTATGTATTGAGGTGCTCCTATTTTGGGTGCATATATATTTATAATTGTTATATCTTCTTCTTGGATTGATCCCTTGATCACTATGTAGTGTCCTTCCTTGTCTCTTGTAACATTCTTTATTTTAAAGTCTATTTTATCTGATATGAGGATTGCTACTCCAGCTTTCTTTTGATTTCCATTTGCATGGAATATCTTTTTCCATCCAGTCACTTTCAGTCTGTATGTGTCCCTAGATCTGAAGTGGGTCTCTTGTAGACAGCATATATATGGGTCTTGTTTTTGTATCCATTCAGCAAGCCTGTGTCTTTTGGTTGGAACATTTAATCCATTCACGTTTAAGGTAATTATCAATATGTATGTTCCTATGACCATTTTCTTAATTGTTTTGGGTTTGTTTTTGTAGGTCCTTTTCTTCTCTTGTGTTTCCCATTTAGAGAAGTGCCTTTAGCATTTGTTGTAGAGCTGGTTTGGTGGTGCTGAATTCTCTTAGCTTTTGCTTGTCTGTAAAGCTTTTGATTTCTCCATCGCATCTGAATGAGATCCTTGCCAGGTAGAGTAATCTTGGCTGTAGGTTCTTCCCTTTCATCACTTTAAGTATATCATGCCACTCCCTTCTGGCTTGTAGAGTTTCTGCTGAGAAATCAGCTGTTAACCTTATGGGAGTTCCCTTGTATGTTGTCATTTTTCCCTTGCTGCTTTCAATAATTTTTCTTTGTCTTTAATTTTTGCCAATTTGATTACTATGTGTCTCAGTGTGTTTCTCCTTGGGTTTATCCTGTATGGGACTCTGTGCTTCCTGGACTTGGGTGGCTACTTCCTTTCCCATGTTAGGGAAGTTTTCGACTATAGTCCCTTCAAATGTTTTCTCTGGTCCTTTCTCTCTCTCTTCTCCTTCTGGGACCCCTATAATGCAAATGTTGTTGCGTTTAATGTTGTCCCAGAGGTCTCTTAGGCTGTCTTCATTTCTTTTCATTCTTTTTTTTTTAAATTCTGTTCCGCAGCAGTGAATTCCACCATTGTGTCTTCCAGGTCACTTATCCGTTCTTCTGCCTCAGTTATTCTGGTATTGATTCCTTCTAGTGTATTTTTCATTTCAGTTATTGTATTGTTCATCTCTGTTTGTTCTTTAATTCTTCTAGGTCTTTGTTAAACATTTCTTGCATCCATTCTTTTTCCGAGGTCCTGGATCATCTTCACTATCATTATTCTGAACTCTTTTTCTGGAAGGTTGCCTATCTCCACTTCATTTAGTTGTTTTTCTGGGGTTTTATCTTGTTCCTTCATCTGGTACATAGCCTTCTGCCTTTTCATCTTGTCCGTCTTTCTGTGAATGTGGTTTTTGTTCCACAGGCTGCAGGATTGTAGTTCTTCTTGCTTCTGCTGTCTGCCCTCTGGTGGATGAGGCTATCTAAGAGGCTTGTCATTGCTGTTCTTTTTGTTCCTGGGATATATCCCCAAATAAGGACATACCACTCAAATTACTGTGTTTTTAATTTAACGTCACTTGAAATTATTCCTTTCTGTGTGGCTAACCTATCAACTGGAAACCCAATTAAGGTTATTTCTTTAATTTTGAATTTTAGAGATTCTTTTTTTTTTTTACATTTTTAAGTTTTTCTTGAAATTATGTAAAACATTTACATGGTATCCAAATTAAATCTTCAAAACAGGGTACATTCAGAGAAATCTAGCTTCTATACCTGTCCCTTCCACCCTGTTTCCTCCTACTCCCTAAGGTAAACATTGGTTTACCTTAGTTTTTGTTTTATTCTTTTTTTCTTTTTTAATATTTATTTATTTATTTGGCTGCACTGGGTCCTAGTTTTGGCATTTGGGGTCCTAGCTGTGGCACGTGGGATCCTCGTTGTGGTGTGTGGACTCTTAGTTGTGGCATGTGGCATCCAGCTCCCTGACCAGGGATTGAACCCAGGCCCCCTTCACTGGGAGCATGGAGCCCTAGCCACTGGACCACCAGGGAAGTCCCTTGTTTTATTATTCTATTTTTAAACAATAAGCAAATTGTATAGATATGTTCACATATTTTCCTTTTCTAAGATAAAAATGTAGCACACCAAATATATTGTTCTGTATTTTGCTTTTTTCTGCTGAACAACATATTTTGGAGATTACTCTATAGCAGTTTATGTTCCTTTTTATAGCTACATCCATTGTGTGAATATACAAAAGTTTATTCAACAAGTCCCCTCCTGATGGATATTTGGATGGTGGTAGAGAGATCTGAGATAGAGGAGATATGTTTGAAGGCCCTGTGGCTGGAGGAGGAGCAGGGTGGGAGATGAGGCTGCAGAGATAGGCATGGGTCAGTCTATGCAGACTTGTTGGCCCTGTAAGCTTTTTATTATTACTCTAGAAGGAATGGAAGACTACTGAAGTGTATTAAGCAGGGCTGTGACATGATTAAATCTGCATTTGAAGAGCTCACTTTTATTGCAGCATAGTGTGTGGGTTAGAAAAGATGAGTGAGTGTAGAGAAATCTTTTAGAAAGTATTGCAGTAGCCCAGGTGAAAGGTGATGGTGGCTTGGACTAGGGGAGATGGCAGCACAACAGAGAGAAAGGGAAAAGTGAACGTATTTAGAAAATAAAATTGACTACTTAGTGATCTTTCGGATATGGAGTTATATATATGGATATATATATATATATATAGTTATAAAAAAAAAACCCCCCGAGATTTCTGGATTCTGCACTGGATGGATGGAAGCACTATTCTCAGAGATAGGAAGCCCTGGGAGAGGAGCAGATATTGGGTGATGATTATGTGTTAAATTTTGAACGTATTAAAGTAGAAGTTAGGGAATTTCCTGGCGGTCCAGTGGTTGGGACCCAGCGCTTTCACTGCTGAGGCCCAGGTTCCATCCCTGGTTGGAGAACTAAGATCCCACAAGCTGGGCAGCACGGCCAAAATAAAAGAAGTACCTTTGAGACATTTGAGTGGAAAAAGTCAAGAAGTTGGTTTGATATGTGTGTCTTCAGCTCTGTTTCGGAGTTAATCAGGCTGAGAACCTTAGTTCTGTCTCACATTGGTCATAAAAACTGTCCATAGTTGTCCCCATGGGAGACAGGTCCCGGCACTGGGATTAGAGGTCAGGGTGTGTCGCGGCATCAGTGAGGGGCTCAGAGTTGAGGGTGAGGGCAGTTTGAGGCCTGAGTTGGGGTCAGCAGTCAGCATCAGATGACAGGGTGGAAGGACCGCAGCTTTCCCTTCTGGCTGCTGCCCTAAAGGGTAGGTAACCTACCTTTGGAAGAAGGGGTGACCATCTTTTGTCCAGTCCTGTGCTAGCCCTGCAGTGGGCAGAGAGGAGGCAGTACAGACTGTGGATGGAGGATGAAGAAGCCTGGGGGACAGGTCACAAGTTATGGATGTGGCTGTGCTCACTGGAGGCTCACAACACCCTAAAAAGGCAGACAGGTTATGAGGTCCAGATGGAGAAACTGAGATTCAGAGCTAAATGCCTTCTAGGACCTCAGAGCTAGTCAATGCAGAGCAGCCGCTTGAACTCAGGACTCCTGAGTTAGGCTGTCTCAGCAACACTCTCACCTAAAGGCTTCCATTGAAAGAGGAGGAAAAAGGGCAACAAATAGAGAGAAGGAAGGACACTGTAGAAATAGCTGGGCCTCACAGGAGAGAGAAGGAGGTATTGCTACGAAGTTGTAGGGGCGTTTATGAGGTTTCCCTTGGTGCTACACAGACTTTCTCCCATCTCTGAGTGCACTATCCTCCCAAAGGGTCAGCACAGAGCTCTGCTGCAAACCCCAGAAAGGTTTTTTTTTTTTTTGCGGTACGCGGGCCTCTCACTGTTGTGGCCTCTCCTGTTGCGGAGCACAGGCTCCGGACGCGCAGGCTCAGCGGCCATGGCTCACGGGCCTAGCCGCTCCGCGGCATGTGGGATCCTCCTGGACCAGGGCACGAACCCGTTTCCCCTGCATCGACAGGCGGACTCTCAACCACTGCGCCACCAGGGAAGCCCATGATTTTCTTTTTTTTTAAATGTATTTTATATGTATATATTTATTTATTTATTTTATTTTTGGCTGCGTTGGGTCTTCATTGCTGCGTGTGGGCTTTCTCTTGTTGTGGCACACGGGGTCAGTAGTTGTGGCTCTCAGGCTCAGTAGTTGTGATTTGCGGGCTCTAGAGCGCAGGCTCAGTAGTTGTGGCGCATGGGCTTTGTTGCTCCGTGGCATGTGGGATCTTCCCTGACCAGGGATTGAACCCATGTCCCCTGCATTGGCAGGTGGATTCTTAACCCCTGCACCACCAGGGAAGTCCCAATGTTGATTTTCTTAAAACAAAACATCCCCTGCTCCAACCCCTTTTTTTCAAAATATAAATTTTGGGATTGGGTGGTAATTTTCAGATGAACTGGTTGCAGTGGCAGTATTCCACAGTCCTCTACATCTCTGGCCTCTAAAGGGACTCCCCAAAGGTTCATGTTTTAGCAGAACAAGAAAGACCTTCTGGGTAGGAATGAGGTGGAAGCATGTGTCCCAGAAACCCAACTGATGTGAGGGTACAGCTGCCGCTGCTTATCCTGAAAGGTAAATGGGGGTGGGGCTATAATCTCTCCCAGATGTCCTTTGAAGGGTTCTGCGCAGTTCTGCTGAGTCACCTTAACACAGCAGTTTCTGTGGTAACCAAGCCCAAGCTAGGGCAGCCCAGCAGCTCAGTGGTGACTCATGGTTCTGGAACAGCTAAGGGCTGACCTTTCCCTAGAGAAGCTGGGGCAGTTCAGCTCTGGGTACTGTGCCAGCTTCTGTCCCTGCATGACTCTCTGGGCTCTTCCTCCCCTCTCTCCATGGGTACTCCATCCTTAGGGTGGCAGAGCGAATCCCAGGAGCAGGGATTCAGGAAGGCTCTAGGAGAGGAAAAGGCTTGGAGTCCGCTTGGTGGAGTTGCCTGTTTGGTTACCTGCCCCTGCCATCTTCCTGGGCCTATGGGCCTAGGGCATCCATATCGCTCAGGGCTCAAGACATTTCTTACTCCAGGCAGTGGTTTTCACACTTTTTTATTTGCAAATAGACAAAAAGCCTTTTCAAAAACTATGTGTCCCCTCTCACATTTTTAAGTTGAGATCTAAAATATTTCATCTTAAATTTAAGTAGTGCAAAAGATATGATTTCTGGTCATAAATATTGAATTTAAAACTCTTATATCAGGCTTTTAAATGTGTCAAGTGGAATTAAGATTTCAGAGCAATTTGATACTATAATCATCCACTAAAAAGTACCCAAACAAGTTCTTCTTTAAACAGTTAGAAGTTTTAAAATTTTATTTTTCTTCCAACATTTACATTTTCATTCTACATAAGAATTACATCTGCTATATTTTATGCTTTATTGATCATTCTTATCTGCAACAAAATATATGTAATCCGACATATATTTTATTTACTGTGACCATAGGGCTATAAGTGTTAAATTTCTTCTGGATTTAATTATCATTACAGTATTATTAGTGCACAGCTGATCAAAACAACATTATTTTAAATTATTTTTATGTTATTTAAAGTATTATTTCAGGGGAATTTCCTGGCAGTCCAGTGGTTAGGACTCTGTGCTCTCACTGCCAAGGGCCTGGGTTCAATCCCTGGTTGGGGAACTAAAATCCCATAAGCCACATGGTGCGGCCAAAAATAAAAGTATTATTTTAAATATTAGTAATTATTGAACATAAAAAGTAAAATTTTATTGGACCGTTGGTGAAGCTGAATTTTTCTAAATAATTATTATATCTGTGGATGAATATTAATTATTGCTAGAATGAGACTGGGCTCAACGTTAATTTCTTCCTGTTTTTCATTTTTATGGACAAGCTCTGAGAAACCTAATTTGCATAAATTAGATGGGAAAGAAATTTCATTATAGGAATGTCAGCCAATTATTTGAATACCTCTGAGTTATACGATAAAAACCATATAATGATCTATCATCAAAAACTATTTTCAGTGATCTATTAGCTGGCAAATTAATTAGGTATTCCTTCAATTTTATTGAAAGCAAAGATTTGGAAACCACTCAACCTGTAAAGTATTAGTTACCCAGTCATAAGTGTCATTCCGGTTCTCAGCTTCTGGGATTATGCCAACAAATCTTTGCAAAGATTTATCAAATGATTATTAATTATTTCTGCTACTTTTTCACTTAGAGGCACTTTGTTTATTTTTATTTATTTATTTTATAAATTTATTTTATTTATTTATTTTTGGCTGCATTGTGTCTTCTTTGCTGTGTGCAGGCTTTCTGTAGTTGCAGCAAGCGGGTCCACTCTTTGTTGCCGTGGGTGGGCTTCTCATTGTGTTGGCTTCTCTTGTTGTGGAGCACGGACTCTAGGCGCGCAGGCTTCAGTAGTTGTGGTCCCTGGGATTTGTTGCTCTGCGGCATGTGGGATCTTCCCAGACCAGGGCTCGAACCCGTGTCCCCTGCATTGGCAGGCGGATTCTTAACCACTGCACCACCAGGGAAGCCCCGAGGCACCTTGTTTAAATTGATATACTCAGGAAGATATGGAAAGTAGAAGTGTTAATTCCAATACACTTTTGCTAAGACAATTTTTGGGCCAAATCCTTTTACCTTATCATGTGCTTTAAAAATATTTTTATTAGGGGAGGGGAGGGGTAAATTGGGAGATTGTGATTGACATATACACACTACTATATATAAAATAGATAACTAATAAGAACCTATTGTATAGCACAGGGAACTCTACTTAGTACTCTGTAATGACCTATATGGGAATAGAATCTAAAAAAGAGTGGATAACTGTAAATGTATAACTGATCCACTTTGCTGTACAGCAGAAACTAACACAACATTGTAAATCACTATACTCCAGTAAAAATTAATTAAAAAACTAAATACATTTTTATTAATATTTTGGAGTTGTAGACTTAACCCATTTATGAAAAACAGCTGTGACATTCTTATTGGCAAAGCCAGCCATCATTGTTTTAAACTAATCAGCCAAGTCAAATTACTTTCTATCAGAAAAATTTCTCATTTTTCAAGTAATCTTTTTTTGTTTTTTTGGCCACAAGGTGTGTGGGATCTTATCTCCTCAACCAGGGATCGAACCTGCACCCCCCCGCATTAGAAGGCGAAGTCTTAACCACTGGACCACCAGGGAAGTCCCTCAAGTAATCATATTAATTCATGTCCTTATGATAACTGTCTTGCTTCTGAATTTTAAGAAACATAAAGACAAGGAGTCTTTCTCTCCTAGATGAATTATGATACAAAGATTTTCACTATTTCTCAGTGATGCTCTTTTTGCAATATTCTCTTGGGACTCTTCTTCACATATGATGTATTTTTGACACTGGAGGACAGAAGAGGTCATTAAATTTAAAAACATTGAGAATTTTCCTTTCCTTTGGCACCCTGCAGTTTTTACCCTCCAAGCCAAGCATCACAGTAAGATTGGGACTGGATGAGAGTAGGCCTTTCTTTTGTATACTGGGAGAAAGGCGGTTGGAGATGGGAGATGCAGGAGAAGAACTGGCATTACTGCTCAATCACAACAGATAAATTTTAGGAAAGTACATATGGAAGTTAAAGATCTGGGAAAAATGAACCCCTTAAGTCCATTCATGCCTGTATGTGCCATTTAAAGTCTTTGTGAACTACCAGGATACATTTCCCTGATTTGGAGACCGCTGTTTCAGAAGATCACCTGCTCCCTGGGCACTTCCACAGGTACTGTGTAGCTACCATCAAAGGGTCCCTTTTGTGGGTCTCCCTGAGTAGCTAAGCCCAACTGGAACTTCGTAGTGAGAATTGTAGGAAGCAACTGGACCGCCTTACATAGGAGGGTTCCAGACAATGAGGCATTTGCCTTGATGAGGTTTATGAAAAGGGCTCCCACTAGGCACCCAACAGTGCAGTGTGTGTGCGTCTGGGAAATGCTGGTAAGTAGCCAAGAGGCTTCATGATGGCCTTCAGTACTTTAGAGATCACTGTGATCCAGGATCAGACCTTCTGCCTTGTAGGCTCAAAACCCCAGCTTGTCAGCATGTGGAGAGTAGGTGTACAGTCCACATAACTAAGTTATAACATTCAGATGTCAATGTGCTAATTTAAAAGGAGAAATCATTGGCAAGAGGTCTGACCCCAAAATCTATAGGTAGATCTACATGGAAAGCCAAATGGTGAGCGAAGATTCTGGACAAGGTGGGATGATTGAGATGAATTGAATGTTAAATACTTAATCTGGCTAAGACAGCAAGATATATCCACCTCTATACCTGGTACAACCTTGCCATGAAGATCAGAAGTGATATAATAAAATATATTTAGCCTTTGTCCCTGGTTCCTGGCACAGAGTTCCTGAAACTCTTGGAATTTTGTGAATGATAGGAGTGCCTTTTGTTATTCATGCTAATGAGGGGCTGGATATCTTTAGAATGGGGGCTAGTCACTAGTCAATTAGATTAGAGGGTTGAAATTTTCAGCCTCAACCCCTGATCTCTGGGGAGGGGAGAGGGACTGGAGACTAAGTTCAATCAGGTGGCCACTGACTTAATTATTCATGCCCACTAATGAAACCACCATATAAAAACCCTGGAACAATGAGGTTTGGAGAGCTACCTAGTTGGTGAACACAATGATGTACTGAGAGAGTGGTGCACCAGAGCATGGAAGCTCTGAGCCCATTCCCACCTCCGGTACCATGCCCTAAGTATTTCTTACATTTGACTGCTCCTGAGTTGTATCCTTTATAATAAAACTGTAATCGTAAGTATGGCACTTAAGTTCTTTGAGTCATTCTAGGAAATTATCAAACCTGAAGGGTGGGTGGTCAAGGGAACCCCCAAATTTGTAGCCAGGTCAGAAGTGTGGGTAACCTGAGGACCTGGGAGTTGTGGCTGGCTTCTGAGGTGAAGGCAGTCTTACAGGGCTGAGCCCCTTAACCTGTAGGGTCTGCACTAACCCCAGGTAGTTAGTTCAAAATGGGATTGAATTCTAGGACACCCAGTTACTGTCAGAAAGTTGCTGCTAGAAAATACCAGACAACTTGAATTGTTTGCTCAAAGATCCTCCCACCTGGAATGGCCCAACCAGCCTTTGCTCCCATGACTCCTTTTCTAGGCTTCCCTGGCTGACCAGCTTCCACTTTTTATGGTTACATCTCCCTTCTACACACATCAGCATGTTCAGATGTTCTAGTCTTGTGGGTCTGAGTGCTATTCTTTGCATATCTCTGCTCTAGTCCACTCTGTTTTGATAATAGAGTGTGACTTTAGCCTGAAGCATTGATAGCCCAGCCTTCTGTTTAGCTCTG